>NC_080164.1:39152820-39752820 GCF_950295315.1 Erinaceus europaeus | reverse complement strand
GCACAAGGACTGGCATAAGGATCCCACTTTGAGCCCCAGCTCCCCACCTGCAGGGGAGTCGCTTCACAAGCAGTGAGGCAGGTCTACAAGTGTCTACCTTTATCTCCTCCTCTCTGTCTTCCCTTCCTCTCTTGATTTCTTTCTGTCCTATCCAACAACAATAGCAATAGCAACAATAACAATAAATACAACAAAAGGGCAACAAAAATGTGGGTGAAATGGCCTCCAGGAGGAGAGGATTTGTAGCACAGGCACCGATAAGCCCAGCGACAACCCTGGAGGCAAAAAAAAAAAAAAGAGGAAAAGGAAAAAGGAAAGAAAGAAAGGAAGGAAGGAAGAAAGAAAGAAAGAAAGAAAGAAAGAAAGAAAGAAAGAAAGAAAGAAAAGAAACAAAAAAGAAAAGAAACCCAGTGTCCTCTAGATATTGGAGAGATTCCTAACTCAAAGAAATAGTCACACAACAAGTTAAAATGACAAGAATAGCCTTGATTACAATTCCAAATCCCAGAACCACCCCAGAGCAGAAATCTGACACTACCCATCTAGTAGTAGTCTAGATTCTCTTTTACTGCATAATTTGATGGTAAATACCAGGCATATATGACTGTTTTGTATATAAGGCAGGGGTGTAGTGTGAGGAATTCTCACGAGAGAATTGACTCCCTTCAACTAGCTAAGTTAAAGACCTAGAGACTCACCACATACCCCAAGACAAATGGTCCTATGTTCTTTTCTGTTAACAATTAAGATGATTAATTGAAGTGAAATATTTACCTGCTAATATTACTCAGTCTCCTAATGAAATCACCAGCCAACTCCATGGGCATGTGAAATAAAAGCAAGAGTAAATAAATGATACAACATCAAACTAAAAGAAGCTTCTACACATTGAAAGCGAACTATACAACATTAACCAGGCAACTCAGTAAATGAGAGGAGACATTTAAACATCACACTTTCAACAGGAAACTAATATCAAATATGTATAAAGAAATGATATAGCTCAACAAAAGAAAAATGTAACCCAATGGGAAAAAAATGGGCCAGAGAACTAAGTACAGTTAGCTTTCTAAAGAAGAAATATATATGGCCTGTAGACACATGAAGAAATGCTCCTCTTCACTTATAGAGAAATGCAAATTAAAACTATACTGAGATTCCACCTCATACATGTGAAAGGGGACTCCAACAACAAAACAGAAAATGACAGGTGTTGGCTAATTTAGGGAGAAAAGGGGACTCAGCTGTTGGGAATACAAACTGCTATAGCCCCTCCAAAAGACTGTATGGAGTGTCTATAAGCAAATAAAAATAGAATTGCCTTATGATCCAGCAATAGTACTTTTAGGCTTTTATCCAAAGGACAGGTGAACACTAATTTGAAGGGACATATGTTCCCTATGTTTATAGCTGCATTATTCACAATAATCAGAGTGGAAGCTGCCTTAATATCCATTGACAGATGATTTGAGAAAGAAGTTTGTGAATATATACTCCATGGATTATTACTCTGAAATCAATAAATATGATATTGTGTCTTTTGGGTCAAATATCATTTTTGTATGGATAGAAGTGGTGGTGATTATAATTAGTGAAATAAGTACAAAGATGAAAGAAAATTATCAGATGGTTTCACTCATATGTGCAATATAGACAACTATTCCACATAAAATTGCAGAGGAGAGAGAGAGAGAGAGAGAGAGAGAGAGAGAGAGGAGAAAATAAGCAGCTTCTGAGACTTTGTGAGAACTATAAACTATGATGGTTATCTTTGATAGGTGGGTGGGTAGGGTCACAGAACTTTGGTGGTGGGTGGAGTATGGACCTATATCGGCTGTAACCTTACAGTCTTGTAACCCACAATGAATCACAATTTTTAAAATGGAAAAAAAGAAAAAGGTAAAAATAATAAATATTCTTCCACAGGTAATGCTCATAAAATGATGACCACTATCCACAGAACTAGTTTAAATATCTTGTTGATTATAACAGCTGTTCTCAAGCATCAGAACACCTCATAGGTTTGTTTCCATCCAAGTGCTGTACATTTTTGATTGAGTGGATCTGAGGATGGGCGCTAGAATCTGCATTCCCAGGTCATTCTGACCCTGGGCCTGCACTCTGAGAGCAACTGCATTAGAGACTAAAATAAAGTGGTTTTCTTTTCTTTTTTTCTTTTTTTACTAGGGCACTTCTCAGCTCTGGATTATGGTGGTGCAGGGGATTGAACCTGGGACTTGGGAGCCTCAGAAGTGAAAGTCTCTTTGCATAACCATTATGCAGTTTCCCCTGCCCAATAAAGCAGTTTCCCTTTTAAAAAAAATAGGATGACTATACCCCTGCCCATTACAGCACACTCAGACTGTCATGATGTGAACTGCCTTCCATGTACACACGTGATACCAGGATATTAGAAAATCAGAAGGTAGATGAATGAATGTATACATATACAGACAGCCAGACACAGATAGACAGTCTCTAACACAAACAAGCAACAAACAGAGAGGGTAAGAAGACATTAAAATAAAAAATGACATAAAATGTGAAGAACAGAAGAAAATTTCAAAACATCTCAATGTTTTCAATGTTACTACTAAATATTTCATATGTAAAACAAGGTCAGAAACAAGAGCAAGTAAAAAATAGCTTTGTGGGGTTTTTCCGGAAGATGGTGGACTGAGAAGCTGCTAGTGGCTGAGCTCCGACCACATCTACTGGAAACGGTAGGATTTTCTGCCTTTAGCAGCCAGCCAATAAGGGGTCCTAGCGGTGACACCAAGGAGGTGACTATAACTTAATTTGGGTTAATAATTAGAGTAGAGGTGGCACGGACTAGCGGGCAGGCTGCTCCAGACTTCCCAGGTGGCAGCGGGCAAGGCGGGTGCTCCGGGAATTGTCCTCAGCCCAGGAAGGCGGCTCCTCCACCAGTTGCAGAGCACTGCTGGGCAGCCGGCAGAGGACCGGGAGGGAGCACTGTAGCTTGGGGGCTTTCTCTTGGGAGTCTCCGGGGACCACCGCGACCCTGACCCTGAGGGCGGATCCGAGGACTTCTTGAGTACAGCTCTCATTGGATCAAAAGGACTTGAAGCTAGTTTTCATTTTTCAGAAATGCTTTTTAAAAAGTCTGGAGGGGGGGGTTTCCAGAAGATGGCGGACTGAGAAGCTGCTAGTGGCTGAGCTCTGACCACATCTCCTGGAAATGGTAGGATTTTCTGCCTTTAGCAGGCCAACCAGTATGGGGTCCTAGCGGAGACACCAAGGAGGTGACTATAACTTAATTTGGGTTAAGAATTAGAATAGGGAAAAAAGGGGAAAAATTTTATTTTTCTTCCTTTTAATTTTCAATCATACCTCCTTCCCACCCCCCACCACATAAGCAGTCCCTGGGGACCAGCTCCTAGCAGGATCCCCCACACCACCAAACAGGGTGCTATTTTGAATTCACTGATACACATTTGGGAATATCCTTTCACTGCTCTTTAATTACACCTCTTTTTCTTATCTTCTCCCAGTTCTCTCTCTTGTCTCTCTCTCTCTCTTTTTTTTTTTAATCTTGTCATACACTTCTTCCTTCTTCTTTGCCTTTCTGAATTTGTGAATTATTTTGGGAAAGAAATCTGACTCAGAGTGGGCTCTCTATGTGTGTATCTCTGCTCTAGTTCCCTTTCCCCTCTTGTTACCCCTAGAATATACAGTGGATAGTAGATTTGCATAACTGTCTATTCTTGCTATCATTTCTTTCTTTTCTCTTTCTTCACTGGGATTTGGTTACTATTTTTTCACGGACTGGAGAAATTGTTTGGATAACTGGTAACGATTAAACTACTTCAATACTTACTTCAGTTGCTACTGTAATTCCTGAGGTTGGTGAGTGCAATTGTCATAAAGGTATTTAGTACAGTGTTACTTGTACTCAAGACACAACAACTGAGGAACAACAGAGCATAAAAAAAGAAAAAAAACACATAAATAAAAAAAGGGTAGATCAAAAACAAATAAAACTGCTACTCTAATGAATGAAGACAAGAGCCCAGAAGAAAATACAAATCAGCCAGAAGTAGCCATAGATAAGAAAAGTATGCAAGCAATAATAAACTTATTAATCACAGAAATGAAAACAACATTGGAGGAAAGGAATGGCAGTATTAGGGAAACAACAGTTGAGACCCCCAAGGAAAATACTGATTATCTTGAGGCAATTAGAGAATTGAAAGCTGAAATAGCTGTAATGAAGAAAGAAGCTGAGGCAAGGGAAAGCAGACTAACAGAAGCAGAAAACAGAATTAGTCAGACAGAGGATGAGTTAGAGAAAACGAAGAAAGAGGTGGAAGAGCTTAAAAAGAGATTGAGAGACACTGAAAACAACAATAGAGACATATGGGATGATCTCAAAAGAAGTAACATTTGTATAATAGGCCTGCCAGAGGAAGAAAGAGAGGAAGGGGAAGCAAATATTCTAGAGGAAATAATAGAAGAAAACTTCCCAGATCTGAATAACAGAAAGGATATCAAGATTCAAGAGGACCAGAGAGTACCAAACAGAATCAACCCAGACCTGAAGACACCAAGACACATCATATTCACAATAAGAAGAATTAAGGATAAAGAAAGGATCCTAAAGGCTGCAAGAGAGAAACAAAAAGTCACATACAAGGGAAAACCGATAAGATTAACTGCAGACTTCTCCACTCAAACTCTAAAAGCCAGAAGGGAGTGGCAAGATATCTATCAAGCCATGAATGAAAAAGGGTTTCAACCAAGGATAATATATCATGCTAGACTTTCATTCAAACTAGATGGAGGGATCAAAACCTTCTTAGATAAACAACAGTTAAAGGAGGCAACCATCACCAAGCCGGCCCTGAAAGAGGTTCTAAAAGACCTCTTATAAACAAGAACATCACTATAATACTTCCAATATATCAGAGCAAACAAATTTTTTTTTGAACAATGGCACTACAATACATTAAATCCATAATATCAATAAATGTCAATGGCTTAAACTCACCCATCAAAAGGCACAGAGTTGGGGGATGGATCAGAAAACGTAACCCAACCATATGCTGCTTGCAAGAATCCCATCTGTCACAACAAGATAAACACAGACTTAAAGTAAAAGGATGGAAAACTATCATATAGGCTAACGGACCACAAAAAAGGGCAGGAACAGCCATTCTCATCTCAGACACGATAGATTTTAAATTAAATAAAGTAATAAAAGATAGGCAAGGACATTACATAATGATTAGGGGATCAATCGGCCAAGAAGACTTAACAATTATTAACATCTATGCACCCAATGAGGGACCATCTAAATACATTAAGCACCTACTGAAAGAATTTCAAAAATACAGTAATAGTAATACAATAATAGTGGGAAACTTCAACACCCCATTCTCACACTTAGACAGATGAACAAAGCAGAGAACCAATAAAGATACAAGAGAATTAAATGAAGAGATCGACAGACTAGACCTCTTGGATATTTTCATACTCCTCCACCCCAAAAAACTGGAATACACCTTCTTTTCAAATCCACACAACACATACTCAAGGATAGACCACATGTTAGGCCACAAAGACAGCATCAATAAATTCAAGAGCATTGAAATCATCCCAAGTATCTTCTCAGACCACAGTGGAGTAAAACTAACATTTAACAACAAACAGAAAATTATTAAAAGACACAGAATTTGGAAAGTAAACAACATGCTCCTTAAGAACCACTGGGACAGAGACTCACTCAAACAGGAAATTCAAATGTTCCTGGAAACTAATGAAAATAAAGACACAACCTATCAAAATATTTGGGACACAGCTAAAGCTGTACTGACAGGGAAACTTATAGCCATACAATCACATATTAAGCACCAAGAAGAAGCTCAAATGAACGACCTTACTGCACACCTCAAGGACTTAGAGGAAGAGGAACAAAGGAACCCTAAAGCAACCAGAGGGACAGAAATCACTAAAGTTAGAGCAGAAATAAACAACATCGAAAATAAAAGAACCATACAAAAGATCTATGAAGCCAAATGTTGGTTCTTTGAAAGATTAAACAAAATTGACAAACCCCTAGCCAGACTCACCAAACAAAAAAGAGAGAAGACTCAAATTAATAGAATTGTAAACGATGGAGGAGATATCACAACTGACACCACAGGAATCCAGAGAATCCTGCGAAACTTCTATAAAGAACTATATGCCACCAAGCTAGAGAATCTGGAAGAAATGGAACAACTCCTAGAAACCTATGCCCTTCCAAAATTTAACTAAGAAGAACTACAAAATCTAAATGCACCAATCACAGACAAAGAAATTGAAACCGTTATTAAGAATCTCCCCAACAACAAAAGTCCTGGACCAGATGGCTTCACAAACAAATTCTACAAAACTTTCAGGAAACAGTTAGTACCCATACTTCTTAAGCTATTCCATAAGACTGAAGAAACAGGAATACTCCCTTCCACCTTCTATGAAGCCAACATCACCCTGATACCAAAAGCTGATAGGGAGAAAACAAAAAAGGAAAACTACAGACGAATATCTCTGATGAACATAGATGCCAAAATATTAAACAAGATCTTGGCCAACCGGATACAGCAACGTATCAAAAAGATTGAACAACACGACCAAGTGGGATTCATCCCAGAAATGCAAGGCTGGTTCAACATCCATAAGTCAATCAATGTCATTCACCACATCAAAAAAAGCAAAGCCAAAAACCACATGATTATCGCAATAGATGCAGAGAAAGCCTTTGACAAAATCCAACACCTGTTCATGCTCAAAACTCTACAAAAAATGGGAAGAGATGGGAAATTCCTCAAGATAGTGGAGTCTATATATAGCAAACCTACAGCCAACATCATACTCAATGGACAGAAGTTGAAAGCATTCCCCCTCAGATCAGGGACTAGACAGTGCTGTTCACTGTCACCGTTACTCTTCAACATAGTATTGGAAGTTCTTGCCATAGCAATCAGGCAAAAGAAAGAAATCAAAGGAATACAGATTGGAAGGGAAGAAGTCAAGCTCTCACTATTTGCAGATGATATGATAGTATACATAGAAAGACCTAAAGAATCCAGCAGAAAACTACTGGAAGTTATTAGGCAATATAGCAAGGTATCAAGCTACAAAACCAATGTACAAAAATCAGTGGCATTTCTTTATGCAAACACTAAATCTGAAGAAGAGACATCCAGAAATCACTCCCCTTTACTGTTTCAGCAAAATCAATCAAATACCTAGGAATAAAGTTGACCAAAGAAGTGAAAGAATTGTATGCTGAATACTATGAGTCGCTAGTCAAGGAAATAGAAACTGATACCAAGAAATGGAAAGACATCCGATGCTCATGGATTGGAAGAATAAATATCATCAAAATGAATATTCTCCCCAGAGCCATATACAAATTTAATGCAATACCCATCAAAGTTCCACCAAGCTTCTTTAAGAGAATAGAACAAACACTACAATCATTTATGTGGAACATGAAAACACCTAGAATTGCCAAAACCATCTTGAGGAAAAGAAACAGAAATGGAGGCATCACACTCCCAGACCTTAAACTATATTATAAAGCCATCATCATCAAAACAGCATGGTACTGGAACAAAAATAGGCACACAGACCAGTGGAACAGAATTGAAAGCCCAGAAATAAATCCCAACACCTATCTAATCTTTGATAAGGGGGCCCAAAGTATTAAATGGAAAAAGGAGGCTCTCTTTAATAAATGGTGCTGGGAAACCTGGGTTGTAACATGCAGAAGAATGAAATTGAACCACTTTATCTCACCAGAAACAAAAATCAACTCCAAATGGATCAAAGACCTAGATGTCAGACCAGAAACAATCAAATACTTAGAGGAAAACATTGGTAAACACTTTCCCACCTACAACTCAAGGACATCTTTGATGAATGAAACCCAATTGCAAGGAAGACTAAAGCAGAAACAAACCAATGGGATTACATCAAATTGAAAAGCTTCTGCACATGCAAAGAAACTATTAAACAAACAGAGAGACCCCTCACAGAATGGGAGAAGATCTTCACATGCCTTACATCAGACAAGAAACTAATCACAAAATATATAAAGAGCTCAGCAAACTTAGCACCAAAATAGCAAATGACCCCATTCAAAAATGGGCAGAGGATATGAACAAAACATTCACCTCAGAGGAGATCCAAAAGACTAACAAAAATATGAAAAACTGCTCTAGGTCACTGATTGTCAGAGAAATGCAAATGAAGACAACACTAAGATACCACCTCACTCCTGTAAGAATGGCATACATCAAAAAGGACAGCAGCAACAAATGCTGGAGAGGATGTGGGGACAGAGGAACCCTTTTACATGGCTGTTGGGAATGTAAATTGGTCCAGCCTCTGTGTAGAGCAGTCTGGAAACCTCTCAGAAGGCTATACATGGACCTTCCATATGATCCAGTAATTCATCTCCTGGGGTTATACCCCAAGGACTCCCTAACACCGAACCAAAAAGAGGTGTGTATTCCTATGTTCACAGCAGCACAATTCATAATAGCTAAAACCTGAAAGCAACCCAGGTGCCCAACAACAGATGAGTGGCTGAGAAAGCTGTGGTATATATACACAATGGAATACTATACAGCTATCAAGAACAATGAACCCACCTTCTCTGACCCATCTTGGACAGAGCTAGAATGAATTATGTTAAGTGAACTAAGTCAGAAAGATAAAGATGAGTATGGGATGATCCCAGTCATCAACAGAAGTTGAGGAAGAAAATCTGAAAGGGAAACTAAAAGCAGGACCTGATCAAATTGTAGGTTCTTCTTCTAGCGTTTGCCCTTCTTCCGTAGCCAGTCAACAGCGTCAGGTTGAGCCTGATGTATAGTTTCGAGACCTCCTTTGAATCTGGAGAGGTGGCAGTGGTTGACTATGTGGGTCATAGTCTGTCTGTAGCCGCAGGGACAGTTCAGGTCGTCTCTGGCTCCCCAGTGATGGAACATAGCAGTGCACCGGTCATAGCCTATTCGATAGCGATTGAGGAGGGCCCATTCATAACGTACTTGGTCAAAGCCGGGTTGACGCTTGCAGGGGTCTGTGATGAGGTGTTTGTTCTTTACCTCAGCTGACTGCCAACTCTGTTTCCAAGAGTCTGAAACAGAGAAGTTCAGTGTAGGCGTAGGGGACCAGATTGGGTGATGAGACGTCAAGCGTTGGACAGGGTGGGCGAAGATATCCACGTATATTGGCAGGTCCAGTCGAGCGTAGACGTGGGAAATGAACTTAGATGATGCCGTATCCCGACGAATATCTGGCGGGGCGATGTTGCTAAGAACTGGCAGCCATGGAACCGGAGTGGAACGGATGGTTCCAGAAATTATCCTCATGGAGGAATATAATTTGGAATGGACCAAGTGGACATGGGGGCTACGGAACCATACTGGGCACAGTATTCTGCAGTGGAATAGCATAATGCCAGAGATGATGATTGTAGTGTGGAAGCGCTCGCGCCCCATGAGGAGCTGGCCAGTCTTGCAATGATGTTATTCCTCGTACCCACCTTTGCTGCAGTTTTTATGAGATGTTCGTGAAATGACAGGGTGCGATCGAGAGTAACGCCAAGATAGACTGGCTGGGCTTCATGCCGCATTCTCGTATCGCCAAGCTGCACATTAAGCTCACGCGAAGCCGAGGCATGTTGTAGATAGAAAACAGATGATACCGTTTTTGCAGTGCTAGGGATTAGTCGCCATTTTTTACAGTAATCAGATATCAGAGACATGTCTTTCGTGAGTGTTTCCTTGAGGATGTCAAACTTGTATGCCTGAGTTGCACAGCAGATGTCATCAGCGTAGATGAACTTAATTGAAGAAGTTTCTGGGAGGTCATTGATGTAAATATTGAATATTGAATAGCGTAGGAGCCAGAACAGAGCCCTGGGGGAGGTCACTTGAGACAAGTCTCCATCTGCAAGACTTGTCACCCAGATACACCTGGAATCTTCTGTTCTGGAGAAGAAACGATCTAGTGTTGGCCACCCATGGAGGCAGGCATCTTGAGATCTTGACTAGGAGACCACGGTGCCAAGTAGGGCACCAAAGTAAAAACCCTGTGGTGAGGGGTAGACATGCAGCTTCCTGGGTCAGTGGGGGGTGGGAGTGGGTGGGAGGGATGGGTCACAGTCTTTTGGTGGTGGGAATGGTGTTTATGTACACTCCTAGCAAAATGTAGACATATAAATCAGTAGTTAATTAATATGAGAGGGGGAAATCAGTTGTATATCTCAAAGTTTCTCAAAACACAAACTGAATCTTATTAATATATAGGCTGTGTATTTGATATATGGACTCTCTCAAAAGCCTAGACCAAGTAGATTAGAAGCCACCAATAGCACAGCTATATACAAGATACTGGATACTGTACAGCAAACCCTAACAAAAGGACTTTTCAAAGTTAACCCAATTACCAAATAATATGATGATAACATTAACTATCGATTGTCTTTTTGAACCCTAAGACAGCAGGAACCTCACATCTCCACTATAGAGCCCCTACTTCCCCCAGTACTGGAACCCTTGGATAGGGCCCACTTTCCCGTATGCGTCTCACAATTCATACCAAATAATATTGCATCTGCCGATCACAACCTAACCAACACAACGATTGCCACCTCAACATGCTTCACCTGAGACTGTGTCCAGAGACTTCACGTGTGGAATGACAACCCTTCAGCTTCATTACTCGGGTGAGACTTTTCCTTTTATAGTACACTCTAATTTCATCTCAGGTGGTTCACTTTCTAACAAAGTCCCATAACCTAGATATACACCAGTTTCTGTGGGAGAGAGCTTATGTTCACACGTATCCATAAACTACTGCAAAATATATACCTGAAAGCAGGATTACACTAGAGTTTGCAGTGAGTACCTCCCTAACACTTCCTCTCCACTATTCCAAGCTTTGGATCCATGATTGCTCAACAATTTGTTTGGCTTCGTATGTTAACTCTCTTTTCAATCACCAGGTTCCAGATGCCACCAGGATGCTGGCCAGGCTTCCCTGGATTGAAGATCCCACCAATGTGTCCTGGAGCTCAGCTTCCCCAGAGACACACCCTACTGGGGAAAGAGAGAGGCAGACTGGGAGTGTGGACTGACCAGTCAACGCCCATCTTCAGTGGGGAAGCAATTACAGAAGCCAGACCTTCTACCTTCTGCAACCCTCAATGACCCTGGGTCCATGCTCCCAGAGGGATAGAGAATGGGAAAGCTCTCATGGGATGGGGTGGGTTATGGAGATTGGGTGGTGGGAATTGTGTGGAGTTGTACCCCTCCTACCTTATGGTTTTGTTCATTGATCCTTTCTTAAATAAAAAAATTTTTTAAAGAATAGCTTTGTTCTCTTTTATTTTATTTTCTTAATGTCTTTATTGGGATATTAATGTATTATACTTGACAGTAAATACAATATTTTGTACATCCATAACATTTCCCAGTTTTCCACATAACAATACAACCACTACTAGGTCCTCTGTCATCCTTTTTGGACCTGTATTCTACCACCCACCCACACCAGAGTCTTTTACTTTGCTGAAATATGCCAATTCCATTTCAGGTTCTATTTGTGTTTTATTTTCTGATCTTGTTTTTCAACTTCTTCCTGAGACTGAGATCATCCCATATTCATCCTTCTGTTTCTGACTTATTTCATTTAACATGAATTTTTCAAGGTTCATCCAAGATCAGCTGAAAACGGTGAAGTCACTAATTTTTATAGCTGAGTAGTATTCCATTGTGTATATAAACCACAACTTGCTCAGCCACTCATCTGTTGTTGGACACCTGGGTTGCTTCCAGGTTTTGGCTATTACAAATTGTGCTGCTAAAAACATATTTGTACACAGATCTTTTTAGATGGATGTGTTGTGTTCCTTAGAATAGTTCCCCAGGAGAGGAATTGAAGGATCATAGGGTAGGTCCATTTCTAGCTTTTGGAGAGTTCTCCAAACTGTTCTCCACAGAGGCTGGACCACTTTACATTCCCACCATCAGGGCAGAAAGGTTCCTTTGTCCCTACAACATCACCTGCATTTGATGCTGCTATCTTTTCTGATGTATGACATTCTCACAGGAGTGAAATGGTATCTCATTGGTGTCTTTATTTGCATTTCTCTGACAATCAAAGACGTGGAGCATTTTTTCATGTGTTTCTGAGCCTTTGGATCTCTTCTGTGGTGAATATTCTGTCCATGTCCTCTCTCCATTTTTGGATGGTTGAGTTTATCAACCTCTTTATATATTTTGGTTATTAGCCTCTTGTCTGATGTATGACATGTGAAGATCTTCTCCCATTCTGTGAGGGGTCTCATTGTTTGGGTATTGGTTTCTTTTGTTGTGCAGAAGCTTTTGATTTGATGTAGTCAAAGAACTTCCAACACTATGTTGAATAATAATGGTAATAGTGGGCAGCCCTGTCTAGTACCTGATCTGAGGGGAAATGCTTCCAGTTTTATACTATTGAGTATAATGTTGGTTGTAGGTTTGCTATATGGACTTCACTATCTTCAGGAATTTTCCATGAATTCCCCTTTTTTGTAGTGCTTTGGTCATAAAGCGGTGTTAGATTTTGTCAAAGGCTTTCTCTGCATCTATTGATATGACCATGTGTGTTTTGGTCTTGCTTTCGTTGATGTGGTGGATCACATTGATTGATTTATGTATATTAAATCAACCTTACAGCCCTGAGATTATCCCCACTTGGTAATTATGAGCAATCCTTTGAATATACTGTATCAAGTTGGCTAGAATTTTCTTCAGTATTTTAGCATCTTTGATCATCAGAGATATTGGTCTGTAGTTTTCTCTTTTGGTTGTGGCCCTGTCTGCTTTTGGTATCAGAGTTATGTTGGCTTCATAGAAGTTGGAAGGGATTATTCCAGTGTTTTCAATTTTCTGGAATACTTTTAAAAGTAGAGGTATTAGTTCTTCTTTGAAAGTTTTGTAGAATTCATTTGTAAAACCATCTGGTACAGGACTTTTATTCTTGGGAAAGTTTTTGATAAATGTTTCAATATCATTAGCTGTGATGGGCCTGTTCATATTATCTAGTTCCTCTTTATTTTATTTTGGAAGTTCGTAGATATCTAGGAAATCGTCCATTTCTTTAAGGTTCTCTAGCTTGGTGGCATATAGTTGTTCATGATATATTGAATTTCTGCAGTGTCTGTTGTGATATCTCCTCTTTCATTTACTATCCAGTTTCTTTGGGTCTTATCCCTTTTTTGTTTTGTGAGTCTGGCTAAATATTTGTCGATTTTGTTCACTCTTTCAAAGAACCGACATTTACTTTTCTTGATCTTTTGCATGGTTTTCTTATATTCAGTGTCACTGTCAAATTGAGAGATTGGGGTGCTGAAGTTCCCTACTATGACTGTGTTGCTGTTAATATAGTGCTGTAGCTCTTTCAGTAGATGTTTGATGTATTAAGATGCCTTCTCGTTGGGTGCACAGATGTTAATAATTGTTAGGTCCTCTTGATTAACTGATCCTCTCAGCATTAAGTAATCGATCCCTAGCTTTTAAAATTTTATTTATTTTAAAGTCTATTGTGTCAGATATGATAATAGCTGTTCTTGCCCTTTTTTGTGGGTCATTGGCTTGTATGATAGTTTTCCATCCTTTCACTTTGAGTCTGTGTTTGGCTTGTTGGTTAGGTGAGTTTCCTGTAGATAGCATATTGTCAGGTTGTGTTTTCTGATCCTGATCCTCAGTGCCTTTTAAAAGGTGAATTCAACCCCCACACCTATGGACATCTAATCGCTGATAAGGGGGCCCAAAGTATTAAATGGAAGAAGGAGGCTCTCTTCAATAAATGGTGCTGAGAAAACTGGGTTGAAACATGCAGAAGAATGAAACTGAACCACTTTATCTCACCAGAAACAAAAATCAACTCCAAATGGATTAAAGCCCTGGATGTTAGACCAGAAACAATCAAATACTTAGAGGAAAACATTGGTAAAACACTTTCCCACATAAACCTCAAGGACATCTTTGATGAAACAAACCCAATTGCAAGGAAGACTAAAGCAGAAACAAACCAATGGGACTACATCAAATTGAAAAGCTTCTGCACATCCAAAGAAACTATTAAACAAACAAAGAGACCCCTCACAGAATGGGAGAAGATATTCACATGCCATACATAAGACAAGAGATTACTGACCAAAATATACAAAGAGCTCAGCAAACTTAGCACCAAAAAAGCAAATGACCCCCATCCAAAAATGGGCAGAGGATATGAACAAAACATTCACTCCAGAGGCGATCCAAAAGACTAACAAACATATGAAAAACTTCTCTAGGTCTCTGATTGTCAGAGAAATGCAAATAAAGACAACACTAAGATACCACCTCACTCCTGTAAGAATGGCATACATCAAAAAGGACAGCAGCAACAAATGCTGGAGAGGCTGTGAGGACAGAGGAACCCTTTTACATTGCTGGTGGGAATGTAAATTGGTCCAGCCTCTCTGGAGAGAAGTCTGGATAACTCTCAGAAGGCTAGACATGGACCTTCCATATGATCCAGTAATTTCTCTCCTGGGGATATACCCCAAGGACTCCATAACACCGAACCAAAAAGAGGTGTGTACTCCTATGTTCATAGCAGCACAATTCATAATAGCTAAAACCTGGAAGCAACCCAGGTGCCCAACAACAAGATGAGTGGTGAGAAAGCTGTGGTATATATACACAATGGAATACTATGCAGCTACTAAGAACAATGAACTCAACTTCTCTGACCCATCTTGGTCAGAGCTAGAAGGAATTATGTTAAGTGAGCTAAGTCAGAAAGATAAAGATCAGTATGGGATAATCCCACTCATCAACAGAAGTTGAGAAAGAAGATCTAAAAGAGAAACTAAAAGGAGGATCTGACTAAATTGAAAGTAGGGCACCAAAGTAAAAACCCTATGGTGAGTGGGAGGGTGGACATGCAGCTTCCTGGGCCAGTGGGGGGTGGGTGGGATGGGACACAATCTTTTGGTGACAGGAATCGTGTTTATGTACACACCTATTAAATTGTAGTCATATAAATCACTATTTAATTAATATGAGGGGGAAAAATTGATTGTATGTCTAACAAAGGGACTTTTCAAAGTTCACCCAATTACCAAATAATGTGAAGATAATAGTAATTATCCATTGTCTTCTTGAACTCTAAGACAGCAGGAAGCTCACATTTCCACTATAGAGCCTAAACTTACCCCAGTCCTGGGACCCACTTTCCTGTATGCTTCTTCCAATTCTTATCAAATAATATTTCATCTGCTGATCACAACCTAATCAATGCAACAAGTGCCACCCCAGCATGCTTCACTTCAGATGGTGTCCAGAGACTTCAGGTGTGGAACGACAACCCTTCAGCTTCATCACTCAGGTGAGACCTTTCCTTTCATAGTATTTTCTAATTCCATCCCAGGTGGTTCACTTCCTAACAAAGTTCCAAAACCTAGATATAGACAAGGTTCCAGGAGATAGAGCATATGTTCACACATATCCATAAACTAGCGCAAATATATACTTGAAAGCAGTAGTACACTAGAGTTTGTAGTGAGTACCTGAGTACCCCCCCAACACTTTATCTCCACTATTCCAACCTTTGGGTCCATGATTCTTCAACAATTTGTTTGGCTTTGTATGTTAACTCTCTTTTCAGCCAGCAGGTTCCAGATGCTACCATGATGCCAACCAGACTTCCTTGGACAGAAGACCCCACCAATGTGTCCTGGCGCTCCGCTTCCCCAGAGATTCACCCTACTAGGGAAAGAGAGAGGCAGACTGGGAGTAGGGTTCGACCAATGAACGCCTATGTTCAGCGGGGAAGCAATTACAGAAGCCAGACCTCCCACTTTCTGCAACCCTCAATGACCCTGGGTCCATGCTCCCAGAGGGTTAGAGAATGGGAAAGCTATTGGGGAGGGGAGGGCTTATGGAGATTGGGTGGTGGGAATTGTGTGGAGTTGTAACCCCCATCCTATGATTTTGTTAATGTCTCCTTGCTTAAATAAATAAAAAATAAATAAATAAATAAATGGTGAATTCAGGCCATTGCCATTTATTAATATCAAACATTGAAGATATTTTAACACCATTCTTTTATATTTTTAGAGTGTTCTGATAGATGGCCTATTTATGGTGGTCTGACATTATCGGATAACTTTCAAAACTTCTTTCAGGGCAGGCTTGGTGATAGTTGATTCAACTGTTGCTTGTCTGAGAAGGTTTTAATGCTTCCATCTAGTCTGAATGACAGTCTAGCAGGATACAGTAGTCTTGACTGAAAGCCTTTCTCATTGAGTACTCAATAGATAACTTGCCATTTTCTTCTGGCCTGTCATGTTTGTATGGAGAAGTCTGCTGCTAATCATTGGTTTTCCTCTGTAGGTGACTCTTTGTTTTTCTCTTGCTTCCTTCAGAATCCTTTCCCTATACTTATTCCTTTCCATTCTAAATATGATGTGTCTTGGTGTCTTTAAGTCTGGGTTAATTATGTTTGGGACCCTCTGGGCTTCTTGAACCTTTATGTCTTTGATGTTGTCTAGACTACAGAAGTTCTCAGCTATTATGTCCTGAAGAATGATTTCTTCCCCTCTGTTGGTATGCATGAGACCCCTTCTGTTTCATTTGGTTTAAATCCCCCCTGCTTAACACTATTCTATTTACATAACCACTGCATTCTATTTACATAACCACTGTTAACAAACACCACCCTCCCTCCAGGGCATTGGTGGTTCAGTGATAGGATTCTCGCCTGCTCCACCCCCTCCTTGTCACACTCTGATTTTCACCAGTCACTTTTCTCTCCACCCTCTCTATGTCACATCCTGTTTCCACCCTACTTGGCAAGTACATATAAAGACAGCATTGTGAGTTTTAGGGTACCTTGAGTTTAGCTTAGCTTGGTATAGATTGTGCTGTGTCCTGCATGAATAAAGAGATACTGCCTACAGCTCAGCCATGAGTCCCTGGTCGTCTGTTACCCACCCGTGAAGCCAGCCCGGCAAAAACAACACCCCTCAGTCTCTTTGTTCCTCTGGTAAGCCAATAATGTGTATATTATTTCTTTTGAAGTCATCCCATAGGTCTCTGTTGATCTTTTCAGTATCTCTTAATCTATTTTTGAGATTTCTTCTTTTTTAGTTGTCTCTAATTCATCCTCAATCTTGCTAATTCTGTCTTCAGCCTCATTTATTCTATTCTCTCTTCCCTCTACTGTTTTCTGGAGTTCATCTATTTTGTTACCCTGTACTGATACTGTTTTAGTTTGTTTAGCTTGTTCTTAGCTCACATATTTCAGCTATCAGCTAATAACCTTGAGATAATTAGTGTTTTCTTTCAGAGTCTCATTTGTTGTTTCTGCATTTCTGATGACAATTCTTTCAAACTCTTTACTCACTCCTGTGATTATTTCCTTAACTAGTGTTTGGATGTTGACCTCATTATTTTGTACTTCAGCCTTTGGGGGGCTTTTAGCTGGACTCTTGTTCTGGTTCATTTCTCCAATATTTCTTCTTGTTGGATTAACCATTTTATATAGTATGTTATGAGGTCCCTCTCTCAGTACTTTTCAAATTACTGATCACTTTTGCCTGGATTGATTTATGTCTGTGTAAGGTAATTAAAGGGTTCACAGTTGTGGAAGTTGACAGTTATTTCAATACCATTTTAGTCCCTGAGTTGAAGCACAGTGGCTTAAAAGCCTCTTTCATTCTTTTTTTTTCCCTTGTAGGCTATAGGAGCCTGCAAGCTTTTAAACTATAAATAGTATTTCTCACTTAATCCCTTACTCCTAACCAAGAAATGAAGCAAGGTGGGGGAGAGATAATCCAGTGGTTATGCAAAGAGACTCTCACACCCCAAAGATCCAAAGTTCCAGGCTCAATTCAGCTTCTCTGCCAAGCCAGGCAGCACTGCTGGGCCCTGTGAGTTTCTAAGCAAGTCCTGTTTATAGTCTGTAGGTTCTGAGACAACTATTCACTATGTTCTCATTAGGAGAACAACATGGAAAGTCTCCCACTACACAGCCCCACCACTAGACGAACAAGGTGTAGATCTTCTCCTGATTATCCTGGTCAGTTTTCCATTCCCAGCTGTCAGCTCAGGCCCTCCCCCCTTTGGTCCAGCCTCTGAGGGTAGTAGCAATGGAGACTCAGTTGTGTTTTGTGAGTCTTAGGGGAGTCCTCTCCTCCTGTCAGCAGTCTTTTTGTTGATAAAACAGACTGGAGGTGGTGTCTCAACTGGTAAACTGGGGGACTGTTATCAGCTACTTAACTACTCCCTAGGCTCCTCTTTGTCCACAAGCTGCACATATTTGCACTTACCAGTGATTTGGTGGGTGCCTGAAATTGTTCTAGTCCATGTTGCAGTACCAGGTGGTCTCCTTTGGTATTCCTAGTTGACCTGAGAGAGGAGAGAGGAGAAACATAGCTGCTGCTGCTGCTCCATAGCCCTGCCTCTGGAAGTCCCTCTTTTTTTTCTCTTCTTTTCTTTTCTTTTTTTCACCAGGATTATTCCTGAGGCTTGTTGCCTGTACTATGAATCCTCTGATCCCATCAGCCAATTTTTCCTTTTTCTTTCCTTTTCTTTCTATTTTATTGGATAAGACAGAGACAAATTGAGAGGGGAGAAGAAGATAGAGAATAAGAGAAAAAGATAAGCACTTTCAGACCTGCTTCACTGCTTGTAAAGTATTCCTCCTTCAGGTGGGGAGCAGGGGCTCAAACCCAGTCCTTCCTCATGGTGGTATGTGTGCTTTAGCCAGGTGCACCACTGCCCAACTCCCCCAAAAATTTTTTTAGTTTTATGTGAGAACAAATAAATGACTAGAAAATTAAAGGAATCTCTAGAAAACAAGACCAAAAGATAGAGAGAGAGAGAGAGAGAGAGAAGAAAGAGAGAGACAAAGAGAGTAAGTTGTAAAGTTATACTAGAGACTTAATCCATGATGTCTAAGATCTGACCAAAATTCTTTCCTTAAAATGAGATGGAGATCCAGAGAGATAGCCTAGTGTCTGAGTACAGATTTGCATTTCTGAAGCCACAGTAACCCCAGCTTTGACCCTGGTTCTACCATATGCCAGAACTGAATGATGTTCTGGCCTTTCAAAAAATAAAAATAAATAAACATTTTTTAAAGGACATAGAAAAGACAAGTGTAAAACATAGAAAATAAATTTTAGGGGGGTCGGGCGTTGGCACAGTGGGTTAAGCGTACGTGGCGCAAAGCGCAAGGACCTGTGTAAGGATCCCAGTTCAAGCCCCGGCTCCCCACCTGCAGGGGAGTCGCTTCACAGGCAGTGAAGCAGGTCTGCAGGTGTCTTTCTCTCCTCCTCTCTGTCTTCCCCTCTTCTCTCCATTTCTCTTTGTCCTATCCAACAATGAACAACATCAACAATCAACAATGGTAATAATAATAATAACCAGAATGAGGCTACAACAACAAGGGCAACAAAAGGTGGGAAAAATGGCCTCCAGGAGTGGTGGATTCATGGTGCAGGCACCGAGCCCAGCAATAACCCTGGAGGAAAGAAAAAAAGAAAAGAAAAGAAATTTTAAAACATGCTTCATATTTTTAAAATGAGATACAATGTATCCAGAATAAGGTTCAAAAAGAACTTACAATGAAATTAATAGCATAATTTATTAGGGATTGGCTTACACACTGGATTGCTAACTTGAATTGGTAGAGAATTCTTTTTTAAAATTTATTTATTTTTATTTAAGAAAGGAGACATTAACAAAACAATAGAATAAGAATACAATTCTGCACAATTCCCATAACCCAATCTCCATATCCCATCCCCTCCCCTGATAGCCTTCCCATTCTATATCTCTCTGGGAGTATGGATCCAGGGTCATTGTGGGTTGCAGAGGGTGGAAGGTCTGGCTTCTGTAATTGCTTCCCCACTGAACATGGGCATTGACTGGTCAATCCATACTCCCAGTCTGCCTCTCTCTTTCCCTAGTAGGGTAGGGCTCTGAGGAAGCAGAGCTCCAGTACACATTGATAGGGTCGTCTGTCCAGGGAAGTCTGGTCACCATCTTGCTGGCATCCGGAACCTGGTTGCTGAAAAGAGAGTTAATATACAAAGCCAAACAAATTGTTGAAGAATCATGGACCCAAAGACTGGAATAGTGCAGATGAAGTGTTGAGGGGTATTCCCTGCATGCTCTTGTGTACTTCTGCTTTCAGGTATATATTTTTCCCCTAGTTTATGGGCATGGGTGAACCTATGCTCTATCTCAGGGAACCTGGACTATATCTAGGTTTGGGGACTTAATTGGGGCATGGCCCACCTGGAATGTAGTTAGAGAATACTATGAACGGAAAGGTCTCACCCAAGTGATGGAGCTGAAGGGTTGTCATTCCACACCTGAAGTCTCTGGTCACAGTCTGAAGTGAAGCATGCTGGGGTGGCACTCATTGCGTTGGTTTGGTTGCGGTCCGCGGATGCAATATTATTTGATTTGAACTGAGAACAGCATGCAGAAAAGTGGGCCCCACCCTAAGGTTCCAGGACTGGGGGAAATATAGGCTCTATAGTGGAAATGTGAGGTTCCTGTTGTCTTAGGGTTCAAGAAGACAATGGATAGTTATTGTTATCGTCACATTATTTGATGATAGGGTTAACTTTGGAAAGTCCCTTTGTTAGGGTTTGGGGTATAATACCCAGCATCTTGTATATAGCTGTGCTACTGGTTGCTTCTGTTCTCCCTGGTCTAGGCTTTTGGGAGAGACAACATATCAAAGACAGCCTATGTATTAAAAAGACTCAGTCTGTGTTTTAAGAAGTTCTAGACATATGGCCGCGGCAAGAATTCTTTTAGGAATTTTAATTAAGGGACTAGGTGGTGGTTCACCCAATAAAGAATGCAAGGACCTGGGTTTAAGCTCCCTCTCCCCATCTGCACACAGGATGTGTCATGAGTAGTGAAGCAGTGCTGCAAGTATCTCTCTCTCTCTCCCTCTCCATCTCCCCTTTCCCTCACAATTTATCTCTATCTACCAAATAAATAAAATATTATAAAATAATTTTTATTTAAGAACTTACTGTTTAAAAAGTACAAATTTCACTGTGAATTTCTAATCTTGGGTTGTTACGAAATCCCATCTTATCTCAACTTCGCTCTTGTGGATATAATAAAGTTCTCTCTCCTCCTCCATTTTACATTCTCTGAAGTGCTTCTAACATTTTTCCTTACCTCTGGTGTTCTAGTTTAACATCCCTCCCAGTTTCTTTCCTTCCAAGATTGTTATATCACTATTATTAGTTAAGTCAGTAATCAGTATTTATAGAATTCAATTGTATAAACATTGTTCCTTGTAGAACCGAGATGCTCACAATGATTATGTACTGTTTTTCTTGACTTAATGCATCATCTTTTCTACTTTTATTTTTTAAGTGAATATTCATATTTCTCCAATATGCTTTATTAAGCAACTGAAAGAATGCAATCTGACAAGGAGTGGTAAGCCAGAGCCACATCCTTATACAAAAGGAAAGAAAATAATAAAAGGCAATATCTAAAATTGATGAATTCATTGTGGCAATGTAAGGATACCACAGAGGAAGATTAGGAATTTCCCAGAAGTGGAAGTGTTTTCTTCTGGGAAAAGAAGCAGGGAAGTGTAATTGAGACCAGTGTCATTAGTCTTAAGGTACTACCTAGTTTTTCCAACTATGTGTATTTTAGTTTTTTAAAGGTCACATTTTTAAAAGGAGAGAACCCAGTGAGTGTTAGTATCCCTGTCAGACCACATAGTGACCAAGCCACAGTTTGGCATCCTGTGTAGATCCACTTTTATTTTTTTTTCCACCATTACAATTTACAAAATACATTTATATCTATTATAATATTAAATCTCACAACAACCCTACAAGCTGGTGAGTATTTTCCTGCTTAGGAGTATATAATAGAGATCAATTTTTATCTCTTCTCCAGCTCTGACATGCCTTCCTGAGTTTGAAATACTATGATTCATTCCACCAGAGCCAAAACACCAAGACAGAAAACATATTATATTTCAAAAAAAAAAAAGTACAAAGAAATTTTCTCATGCTATCATTGTTGAAATTGACTGCTATACTACTAGACCTTAATTCATTTCCCAGAAATAGAATTTACCTTCAGAACTGCCCCCTTTCTTTTGACCACACTCAAAATATGGCAAACATGGAAAGAAAAGGACAAAGTCAACTTCAACTGATACTGTGCCATAATGGTCAGTCCAGTCCTTCCTTTTTTTTTTTTTTCATATGAATTTTCTACTTCTTTCATAGAATTTGAGTGTACATTTCATCTCCTCATCTTCCATTTATCTATCCAAAAAACTTAAAATCTTGCCAGTTAAGCATATGTTATAGTTTTTGTTGTTGTTGTTTTGCAAGTTCATGGTTATCAGTTCTCTAGATTCCACATAGGAGTGAAACCATCTGGGAGCTGTCTTTTATCGCTTCACTTATTTCAATAAGCATAATCACCTCTAGTTCTACCCATTTTAACTCAAATGACACAATATCATCTTTTTGATTGCACATTAGTATTCCATTAAGCATATATTCCCTTCCCAAACTTGTTTCTCCATTTATCTGTAAATGGATATATAGGAAGAAGAAGAAGGTGGAGAAGGAGAAGAAGGAGGAGGAGGAGGGGAAGGAGGAAGAGGATAAAAAAGGAAGCTAACTGCCTCTAAGACTTCATAAGAACAGTGGTTATTGTTGGGAGGGTGGAGGCATAGAATGTTGGTAGTGAATGCAATTGTGGAATTAGACCTTATAATCTTTTAAGCCACTATTAATCCCAAGTTTTAAAAAGGCTTAATAAAAATATATAATATAAGTAAATATCTATTATGTTCCACAAACTACTTTCATTTTTTTAAAAATCAGCTTGACCAGACCAGTGCCTTCACTCCAAATCTAAGTGATATACATCCACTTCCTAACTGAGGTCATTTTGTGTCTTGAAAAGTCTGTTTCAGTTGCTCTGTGCTTGGAAGTGTTCCCCATATGGTAAAAGAGTGAAGAAAGGCTAGAGTGAACAGTGGGGACTTCATTGTCCTTTGTGGGGCACAAGGCCTAATGAAGGCCACAGCAAACTAATAATAGCAGCCAGAGTCTTTGGAAAAGTTTTATAGCTCCAGTACACTTGAATGACTGCACTGGAAAATCGGTCATTCTGTGGAGATTAATGAGCAATTTTCTGTCAAGAGTGCAAGGTGCGTGTTTGAAGGAAAGAATGGCAAGAGGAATCCCAACCCCTAAGGATTTGACTTAACAATCCTTTTCTTTCTGCATATTAAGAAGGAAACTCTGGAATATCATCACATGCCAAGAAGAGCACGCTGGTTATTTTCCCCCCAAAATATAAAAAGCTAACTCCAGACTTTGCTACTTCAAATAGGCTGACTCTCCAGCCTTGAAATAATCCAGCACGGCAGACCAGCAGTACGGTGACAATGCCTTATAAGGGGCATGACCAGCCTTGTTCACGATTGTGGACAAATAAACACATGTAATGTGGAAAGTCAGGCTCCATTTAAATCCATCACAACTGATTCATTTGTATTGTTCTACAATCATAGCTTAAATGTCTCTGAGCAGGTAAAGCCCTTGAAAGAAAAAAAAAAGATTCAGAAAGGAATGTCATTTTTGAGAAATCTAATCAAAGTTCTGAATAATAAGTCAGACCAAAAGCAATGAATTTTTTACTATGTAAAATTGTTCATAGCAAAGAAAAGAATTTCCATATCACAGCATTTATTCATTTCATTCTGCAATATTGACTCCTTGAAAAAGTCATCTCAAAATCCTTCTTTAATAAATTATAGCCTTCTAATTTTGAATTTTTTTTAATTATACAAATGACAGGAGACTTAGAAACAAACAAACAAAGCAAAACAACAACCAAGGGCGGGGGAGTCTTGCTAGATGGGAGGTGGAACTCTGGGGTGCCCAATGTCCTCCAGCCAGCAAGTTCAGGGTCAGCTCAGTGATCCAGGTTCAAACCCAACACCCACCCCTTGTCTCTACATGCAGGAGGAAAGCTTGAGTAGAGAAGCAGTGATGTAGGTGTCTCTCTGTTTCTGTCCCTCTTTCCTGTCAATTTCTCTCTATCTCTATCCATCAAACTAATTAATTAAATAAATATTTTTTAAAGTTAAAAATATTAAGAAGGGGGTATTGATAGCATAATGGTTGTGCAAAGACTTTCATGCCAGAAGCTCTAAAGTCCCAGGTTCAATCTCACCACTATAAACCAGAGTTGAGCAGTGCTCTGGTAAAAAAAAAAAAAAAAAAAGAATTAAGAGTGGAAGCCAGTCTAAGAGGCATGGGCAAACAAGCTGAACAGGAAATAGGTAGTACAATTGATGACTGCAGTGAAATGACTCACAGCTTCTCCCAGAGTCAAGAGAGAGAGCATTATACAATTTTTTCATCAGATAAACCAAAAAACAATTTTTTTATTTTAATACTTCTAATACTACTGAGGATGCAGGTAAATGGCCACACTTGACTTTGCTGTCTAGAGTATGCCCTTGGGAAGTAAGCCTGTGATACTCATGATATTTAAAATAGCACACACCTGCATCTGCCATTTCCCATAGTGGTATCTCATTTTCAAAGTCCTCAACAGAAGGATTTGTTTATATACAGATATGTGTATATCTCTACCTTCTTTCATTACTGTCCTTTTCTTTCCTCTTACTCTTTTTCTTGTTTCCCAAAGATAAGCAAACCACAGATAGGGAAATAGAAGGACCTCACTGTTATGAACATACAAAATCAAAGAAGAGGAGTAAAGGGAAGCATAGGAAAGAATCTATTTTAATAAGTGCCACCTAAATTCTTTAAATTTCCATTCCTGCTAGAAATCCTGCAGTGCTCTGAGGGAAGATCAATTCACTTAGTACTGTTTTGCCTAAGTGGGATTCCCCAAAACTAGGTTGTTTTTTAAGTAACTAGATTCAGGCAATGTTAAATCCAAAATGCCTGAATTGCATTGCTCTGGGCCATATAGAAGCAAATTAGGAGGTCTAGGAGTGTCCTGCGAATAGTAAGCAATCAAGCAATTACCTGCCTTCTCCTTTTGCATATCTACCCAGGCCCAAAGGCACAGACTCACAACCCATTGTTAGTGTGTTTATCCAACAACACAATAATTCTTCTTCTTCTAGCGTTTGCCCTTCTTCCTTAGCCAGTCAACAGCGTCAGGTTGAGCCTGATGTAAAGTTTCGAGACCTCCTTTGAATCTGGAGAGGTGGCAGTCGTTGACTATGTGGGTCATAGTCTGTCTGTAGCCGCAGGGGCAGTTCAGGTCATCTCTGGCTCCCCAGCGGTGGAACATAGCGGCGCACCGGCCATGGCCTGTTCGATAGCGATTGAGGAGGGCCCAATCATAACGTGCTAGGTCAAAGCCTGGTTGACGCTTGCAGGGGTCTGTGATGAGGTGTTTGTTCTTTACCTCAGCTGACTGCCAACTCTGTTTCCAAGAGACTGGAACAGAGTTCAGTGTAGGCATAGGGGACCAGATTGGGTGACGAGATGTCAAGCAAAGGACAGCCCCTCAACATTAAGTTGGAGGACTCGAAGAGTAGGACCAACAGCTTGAAAGCTGTCAGGAGCTGCTTGTTGCTGGCTTTGAAAGTGACTGGGATCCATGTGGATTCAGTTGGCTAGGAAGGATCGTCAGTTTCCCCAATGAATGGGTACTCAGGAGATGCACCACAGGAAGGTCGATCCAATGCATAATTGAGGTAGCTAATTTCTGTCTTTGCAAATCAGTTCCTGGTTTCCCACAAAAGGCGCTTGACAGTAGTCCCACTTTCAAGCAAGCTCCATTAAAAAGGTAAGCAAGCAGTGTTCAGCAGGGAAGCAATTACAGAAGCCAGACTCCAACTTCTGCACCCCTTAATGACCCTGTGTCCATACTCCCAGAGGGTTAAAGAATAGAAAAGCTATCAGGGGAAGGGGATAGGATACAGAGTTCTGGTAGTGGGAATTGTGTGGAATTGTACCCCTCTTAGTCTTTTTTTTTTTTTGGCCATTATTTTCCTTTTTTTTTATTTCTTTATTGGGTAATTAATGTTTTACATTCAACAGTAAATACAACAGTTTGTACATGCATAACATTCCTCAGTTTCCCATATAACAATACAACCCCGAATAGGTCCTGTCATCCTTCTTGGACCCTGTATTCTCCCCAGCCACCCACCCAGTATCCCTCTTATTCTAGGGACTTGTCAGTGTTTCCATTTTATAAATGATAAATAATAAAACTAAATTTTAAAAAAGGTAAACAGTGAGAAGGGTATTTTCTCACTCAGAATCCAGTCCATTCTCACAGAAAAGTGTGGAAATACGCCAAATTGAGAAGTTTCTGCAAAAAAGGAATCACCACCAAAATAGAGAAATTCGCTGTGGAGAGAAAAATCTTATAAGGACTAATAACCAAAATACATAAGGAAATCACCAAAATCAGCAACAACAACAACAAAAAACAATCTCATTGAAACATGGGGGGAGATGGGGCCAGGTAGTGGTGCACCTTATTGAGTGCACATTACAGTGTACAAAGACCTGGGTTCGAGTCCCTACTCCCCAACTAAGGAGGAAAGCTTCACAAGCGGTGAAGTAGGGTTGCAGGTGTCTCTCTGCCTCTCTCCCTCTCTATCTTCCCCTTCTTCTCAATTTCTGGCTGTCTCTATGCAATAATAAATAAAGATAATAATAATAATAAAAGAAAATGGGGAGAGGACATGAGCAGAATCTTCTCCAAGGTAGAGATCCAACAGAAACTTGGAAAAAAAATGTTTAAAGTTACAGATGATCAGGGAAATGCAAATAAAAAACACAATAAGATAACACTTTACGCCTGTGAGAATATCATATATCAGAAAAGACAAAAAACACTAGCTGTAGGAGAGAAAAGGAACTTTCGTACATTGCTGGTAAAATGTAAGGATCCAATTCTAGCCCCCAGCTCCCCACCTGCAGGGGGGTCACGTCACAAGCAGTGAAGCAGGTCTGCAGGTGTCTTTCTCTCCCCCTCTCTGTCTTCCCCTCCTCTCTCCATTTCTCTCTGTCCTATCCAACAATGAATGACATCAACAATAACAATAATAACCACAACAAGGCTACAACAACAAGGGCAACAAAAGGGGGAAAAATGGCTTCCAGGAGCAGTGGATTCATGGTGCAGGCACTAAGCCCCAGCAATAACCCTAGAGGCAAAAAAGAAAAGAAAAAAAAAGTAAATTGATCCAACTCCCATTGGAAACTGTGGAAACTCATCAGAACTCTAGAAATGGACCTGCCCTACAACATGGCAATTCTTTTCCTTAGAATATGCCCAAGGGAAACAAAGACACCTATCCAAAGAGATCTTTGCATACCTGTTTATAGCAACACAATTTGCAATAGCCTGGACTTGAAGAAACTTAGAAACGCCACAACAGATGAGTGGCTAAGACAGTTGTGGTTTATATACACAATGGAATACTGTGCATCTGTTAAAATGATGATGTTACATTCTTTGTCATATCTTAGACAGAACTTGAAGGCATCAGGTTAAGGGAAATAAGCTAAAAAAAAAAAAAAAAAAAGAGAGTATCTTTGAGACAATATCAGTCATAGATGGAACCGAAGAAGCAAGGACAGAAAGGAAAAATTATAATGTGAAACTTGGATTTGCTGTGGTTTACTGCAAAGGACTTTGGGAAAGGAGAAAAGAGATGGGATGGAGGGACTCTGGGATTATGGTGTTTGCTGAGGGAAAAGAACCTAAATTAAAGGAGAGATTGTCTTGCAGATACCTATTATGAGGAGATGAAAGGTTGAGCCTATGTGCTAACAACTGTATTAACTATTGAATATTAACCCCCTACCTTCATAAGGTAGGAAAAAAAAGTATCTCTTTCCTTTTTTTAACTAAATCCATTTTCTACTCCATGTGCAGCACTTCAGCCTTTTATCATTCTGAGACAAGCCTGCAGTATGACTTTTTCTTTAGTTCAAAGCAGTTGTTGTTGCTGTTGTTGTTGTTGTTTTTGGGGGGGTTGTCTCCATGTTCTGGGACAGTTTTCTCAAAGACAGAGAAAGTGAGGGCTAGACACTACAGAACTGAAGTTTCCTCCAATGTTATGAGGCCCAGGATGGAACTTGGGTCATGTGGATGACAAAGCAAGCACACTATCCAGGTGTGCTCTCTTGCAGACCCAATTAAACACACAATCTACTCAGAATGCAGGTTGGAGGTAGGTTTATTTTATTTTTTCTCATTTCTTAAGATTAAATCCAGTTCTCATTTCCAAAGACTTTTTGGTATGTGTTTTCTTTTTTTAATTTTATTTTTATTTATTCATTTATTCGCTCTTGTTGCCCTTGTTGTTTTGTTGTTGTAGTTGTTGTTATTGATGTCATCGTTGTTGGACAGGACAGAGAGAAATGGAGAGAGATGGGGAAGACAGGAAGGGGGATAGAAAGACAGACACCAGGGAGTCGGGCTGTAGCGTAGCGGGTTAAGCACAGGTGGCGCAAAGCTTAAGGACCGGCGTAAGGATCCCGGTTCGAGCCCTGGCTCCCCACGTGCAGTGGAGTGGCTTCACAAGTGGTGAAGCAGGTCTTCAGGTGTCTGTCTGTCTTTCTTTCTCTCCCTCTCTATGTCTTCCCCCTCCTCTCTCCATTTCTCTCTGTCCTATTCAACAATGACAACAATAATAATAACCACAACAATAAAACAACAAGGGCAACAAAAGGGAATAAATAAATAAAATAAATATTAAAAAAAAAAAAAGACAGACACCTGTAGACCTGCTTCACTGCTTGTGAGGCAACTCTCCTACAGGTGGGGAGCCGGGGGCTTGAACTGGGATCCTTATGCCGGTCCTTGCACTTCGTGCCACCTGTGCTTAACCCACTGTGCCACCGCCTGACTCCCAGTATGTGTTTTCTTAAAGAAATCTTTATACTTTGATACGTAGTCCTATATACTCTTTCCATATAAATAAATGAATATATATGTATAAATATATATATATGGATATATATGTGAACTGTGTTTCTGTGAATTATTTGTGTTCATATGTGAATTACTTCCCTATGAAAACTCAGAGAGGTATGACTCTTACTGTTTATTTAGGAAGATGTGAGTGGGCAGATTGTTAAGTGAATGCCATGCATTGTTCTACATGTTATTATGAGCATGTTCCTTTAAACTGCTTTAAACTACTATACATTTTTGAAAGGACAGGGTGAGCACAGATATTTCTAAGAATTCCCACCTTGAGTTCATAGGGCATCACAGTAGTCAGAAGCCATGAAACTGGATTTGAACTCCAACCTACGCAGGGTCCTGACCTTTACTACAGAAATTTCCTAGGGGCCAGGGAGTGGCACACCAGACTGAGCACACATGTTACAATGCATAAGGACCTAGGTTTGAGTCCCCTGGCACCTACCTGTAGAAGGAAAGCTTTGTGAGTGGTAAAGCAGTGCTGCAAGTATCTCTCTGTCTCTCTCCCTCTCTATCACCTCTTCCCTCTTGATTTCTGGCTGTTTCTAGCCAATAAATAAATAAAAATAATAAAAAAATTTTAAAAGACAGAAATTTCCTGACCCTGATGAATAAACATGGGCCTGAGACGAGATTGGTGAGGTTTACAGTTAATGGTATTTGTATACTTTTTCCATGTTTGGGAGCTACTCTCTGCCCTGATCCAGCTTTATAGTCCTATCCTCAACTCTGACACCATCTTCCCAGACAATACTCCAAGCCCACCTGCATGTTAACTGTTGGGTTCAGTCAAAAATTAGTAAAGTCATGGACTCCTTGGAATATACCTAAAACAGAATTCCTAGCTACTTCCAATATGAAGACCCCAAATTTCATCATCTACACTCATGCCTCTAGGTTCCTGATAATTAAACAAATTGTTCTGATATATATTTTTTAACTATAGCACTGTTCAGCTCTAGCTTATGGTGGTATGGGGGATTGAACCTGGGAATTTGGAGCCTCAAGAATGAGAGTATATTTGTGTAACCATTATGCTATCTACCTTCCAACTCTGCTTTATATCTTAACACTTTTCAGCCACCAAGTTGCAGATGCTACCATGACGTCAACCTGACTTCCCTGGGCAGACAACCTCACCAATGTGTCCTGGAGCCCCACCTCACCAGAGCCCTACCCCACTAGGGAAAGATAGAAACAGGATTGGGGGTAGGAGTGACCTGTCAACACCCATGTCCAGTGGAGAAGCAATTACTCTTATTCCCTAGGGCCACTCAGGGTGGATAGTCACCCCTGGGATGGGGTCAGCCCACCACCCACTGTTACAGGCATTCCACAAATGACAGTTGTTTGCCTTGACTATACTTTCCCCTTCCTGATTCAGTTGATGATCAAAGAAAAGCAGCTCACAGTTGAGAAATTTAAAAGGCTCAAAGCAGTCCAGGAGGTAGCATAGTTGCTAAAGCTTTATATTCTCAAATATGAGATACTGAGCTTATTTCCTGCCAATGCTAGAGTGATGCTCTGGTTCTCTCTGCCTTTTTCTCAATAAATAAATAAATAAATCCAGGGGCCAGGCAGTGGTATACCTGGTTAAGCACACATGTTACCATGCACAAGGACCCAGGTTCAAGCCCCTGATCCCTACCTTTAGGGAAAAAGTTTTACAAGTGGTGAAGCAGGGCTGCAGCTGAGTCTCTGTCGCTCTCCCTCTCTATCTCCCTCTCCTCTCTCAATTTTCTCAATAATAAAGGTATAAAAAGTAAATAAGTAAACCTAAAGTAAAGGGGGTACTGGACAGTTGCATAACATCTATACCTGATTGAGTATAGATGTTACCATGCGCAAGGACCCATGTTCAATCCCATAGTTCCCACCTGCTGGGGGGGAAGCTTCATAAGTGGTAAAACTGTAGTGCAGTGCTGTCTCTCTCTCTCTCTCTCTTTCTCCTTCTCTCCTTTTCCCCTCTCAATTTCTCTCTTCTCTATAAAAATAAGTAAATAAGTACTGTTTTTTAAAGTTCTAACACTGTTAAAGAGGAAGCAGAGTCCCCACCATTACTACCCCAGTTCTATCTGACCTGGACAAATGTCACTAGCAGGACCTGAGAGAGTTGGGTGTCAATATCCTGGTTTCCTGCCACTATGGTGGAAACAGCAAGAATCCTAAATGCATGGCAAATTTTAACTCATTGTTCTTTTACAGCAAATGTGTTCTATAGGCATTATGAATTATATTCATTTTGCAGAGAAAGAGACCTAGTGAGATTAAGTAACGTTTCCAGCTTCATAGAATCAGGAAAAGGAGGAGCCAAGATCTGAGCACAAATTCCAACTTTCTATCATGGGAGCTCCCTCATGTATTTCTGTAACTATCAATATCGAAATCCCTGTACCAGGTCTTATGTTGGCACTGAGCATACAACAGACATGGTGGCTGCAACAAAAACATCCCAAGTGTTCTTTTCAAAGTTAACCCAATTGCCAAATAATTTGGTTATACTAATCACTATCTATTGCCTTCTTAAACCCTAAGACAGCAGGAAACTTCCCCTTTCTGTATAAAGCCCATATATCACCCAGTCCTGGAATTTCTAGGGTGGGGCTCACATTCCTGCATGCTTCTTTCAAGTCATACCAAATAATATTGCATCTGCTGATCCCAGTCTAATCAACGCAAACAGTACCATCTTAACATGCTTCACTCTGGAATGTGTCCAGAGACTTCAGGTGTAGAATGTCAACCCTTCAGCCTCATTACTCTGGTGAGACCTTTCCTAGCTCATAGGACTCTTTAATTACATTTTGAGTGATGCACTTCTTAACAAAACCTCAAAAGCTAGATATAGAACAGGGCCCATGAGATAGGGTTTATGTACATGTATCCATAAATTAGGCGAAAATATATACCTTAAATCAAAAGTGCTCAATAATTTGCAGTGAGTCAACAAAGGAAGCAAGCAAGTAGAAAGACCTAAAACGACACATTAAAGTACCTGGTGAACAGTCTCTACTTAGACTTAGATACCCTCCTCAGCTACCTCTCTATTACATGTCCCTAAATCACTCCAACTTACCTTGTCAAAGTAAGGACTACAAAAGTTGAATAAGGGCAAGAGACTGGCATACTTTAATGGTGACTCTTTGGTCACTACCAGGTCACGCCATCACCTGGGGCCCTAGTCAGGGAGTCCTGGGATTCCCACACAGATACTAAGGTCCTAGACTTCAAATAGATCCCTCTCTCCACCACACCTGGTCATCTCCATCAGGAAGAACATAATGGACCCTTTTGTGGGCCCCTACAAAACCTTTCCCTCAAAGTGGATCAACAATGATAGGCAATGTTCCATTCTCTGAAGGGAGGTTGGACAACACACTCTATTACCTGAAGAGGATGGGTCCTGAAATTAATATTCCTAGTCATGACCACAGAGTGCCAGCTCAGACTTACAGGGATGCAGAGGTTACATAGGCTCCTGTGCTGAATATGGACCCCAGATCAAATCGATGGGGTTTATGGTTAACAATATGTATATACTTTTCCCATATTTGGGAGCTACTCTCTTCCTTGATTTCTATCCTTTTTGTCCAACTATGACACCATCTCCCCAGACAATAACTTAGGTCACCTGCATATTAGATGTTAGACACCGGCAAAAACTAGTTAAGTCATGGGCCCTTGGAATATACCTAAAATAAACCTACTAGCTTTTTCCAAAACTGAGACCCCAAATCTCCATCTGCAATATTCTTGCCTTTAGGTTCATTATTAGTCAACAATTTCTTCTGCTTTATATCATAACTCTTTTTCAGCTACCAGGTCCCAGATACTACCATAATGCAAACCAAACTTCCCTGGGCAGATGACCCTACCAATGTGTCCTGGAGTCCCGCCTCCCCAGACTTCTTCCCTCACTAGGGAAAGAGAGACAGGCTGGGAGTATGGATTGACCTGCCAGTGCCTATGTTCATTGGAGAAGCTATTACAGAAGCCAGACCTCCCACCTTCTGCATCCCATAATGATCCTGAGTCCATACTCCCACAGGGATAAAAAATAGGGACGTTATCATGGGAGGAGATAGAATATGGAGCTGTGGGGGTGGGAATTGTGTGGAAATGTACCCCTCTTATCCTACAGTCTTGTCAATATTTCCATTTTATAAATAAAATTTTTTTTAAAATCCTAAGTGTGACACTGATTTGCATGTTGGACGTCAATCTACAAATTGAGGTTAACAGCCTCACATCCCAGATCCATAAGGTCAGGATCAATTGGTGTATTCCACCACAATTTACTACAGCACATTAAAAATAAATAATGTGCCTAGAAAATTTCCAAATCAACTGTCACATTCTGGCTTGGAAGGAAGGGGGAAAGAAATCACCAGAGACCAGCCGTCAGCCTGGGAAAGGGACATGTGCCCACACAGGAATACTGCTTGCTCTGACTGCCACTTCTAAGTAACCCTGGCTGCAAAATGCAGTCTTTCCCCCTGAGAACTCTCTGGAAGGAAGTCCAGCTGTCCTTGGCTCAGAGAGCTAGCAAGGCTCCACAGTGACTTCTGGGTTCAGCGGAGATCCAAACTGAAAATCCACCTCTTTCTCTATATGCATTGAGGTTTGTCAATCATTTAAGATGGCATAAGGAGTGAAATTTCCTATTCGTACATGGACTTGCTATACTACTATCATGATTTCTCCATCATTCCTCCTTATTTTCCCAATACACTGTGTTTTCAATGGCAGGCAAAGTAATGGAGTTAGCTGCTTCACTGGAACTGAGTGCTGGCTGACAAGACCCAGCTACCCACTGGTGTTGCTAGGATGTAAATGAGCTGGGGGAGACCTGTAGGGTTTGGAGGCCCCATGTGTGAAGAGATTAGGGCTCCACCTCCCTCAGCTTCCTGTCTATCAGCTGAAGCTAGAATCACAGACATATGGGATTGTCCTATATTCAGTTATTTACCATTCCTATATAGAGACCACTGAAAACCCTTTTTAGGAACATTCAAGATTCCCAGTTTATCCCCTTACCTTAATCTGATCTCCACTAAAGGGAAATGAAGGAGAAAAACCACTTGAGAGAACTCCAACCTGTGTGCAGAATTCAGAGAAAGGCAGGCAGAGCAAGGTCCTTGAAGGAGACACTGTGCCCCACCATGTTTATGGAACCCCACCAAGGGGCATGTAGCTGTTCTCCTAAAATTTGGGTGCTACTCTTTGCCCTGATACAGCCTTCTAGTCCTATTTACAAATCTGACATCACCTCCCCAGACAATACCTTTAGCCCACCTATATCTTAGCTGCTGGGCTAAGGCAAAAGTTAATAAAGTCATGGGCCCCTTGGAATATACCTAAAATAGACCTATTAGCTTTGTCCCAAATGGAGACCCCAAATGTCATCTGTTATATTCTTACCTTTATTATTAAACAATTTGTTCTACTTTCTATCTCAGTGTGTTTCAGCCACCAAGCTGCAGTTGCTACCATGACATCAACCTGACCTCCCTAGACAAATAACCTCACCAATGTGTCCTGGAACTTCCTCTCTCCAGAGCCCTGCCCTACTAGGGAAAGAGAGAAACAGGATGAAGATATAGATCTACCTGCAAATGCCCATGTCTAGTGGAGAAGCAATTATAGAACCCAGACCTCCCACCTTCTGCACCCCATAAAGATATTAGGTCCATACTCCCAGGGGGATAAAGAATAGGTAATCTTCCAATGGAGAGGATGGGATATGGAACTCTGGTGGTGGGAATTGTACCCCTCTTATCCTACAAACTTGTCAATCATTATTAAATCAATAAAGTAAAAAGGTGTAAAAAAATGAACTACCATATATTACAAGGACATTAACATGATTAGCATTTGTCTTTAGTGTATGTGTGTGTGTGTGTGTGTGTGTGTGTGTATGTGTGTGTGTATGGTATGTTTATTTCTTTCCCACTTTATTTTTAAAACTCACCAAAACCTTAGTAATAGTGCTATGCACAGAATCCCAGGGGAAAGAAAGTCTTGTAGAGTGGTTTTCCTATTTTCCCCTTCAAGCTGGAGGAGGTAACTAGAGCACGGCATATTCATATATGTTCAGTGGACATAGAGAGCACTCCAGATACTCGCAGCAGTCTGAAGACCGTCCTTAAGGGAAGGAGCATTTACTGGACTCTGTTACACACCCAGTGCTGCAGAAATGAGCTCTCCAATGCTCTCCCCTGCAGAGTGTGGTCCTCACAGCCACACTGCAATCAGTATTTCTGTTTCTCAGATGATATCAGTAGTAGATGACACTCAAAAAGGTCTGTCTTAGCACCTGTGAGGAGCTGGAAGACAAAATTAAGAGCTATGGGCATCTAAAGCAGAAGCGTGCAGAATACCTGGAAGGGTGTCATTAAAAAGAACAGTTGGGTCTTCATCCTGCTGGTTGTCCTAACACTCAGTATAGACACCTTTACTTAGCTCTACCCCCACCCACAGTATGATCCAGGACACTGGGAGGTACCTGGAAACTCCCCCAAATCATCTCTACCCACTGTGTCACTGTGGAAATAAAGGACACTGAGCAGTGTAAATATAAAAATACTCCTGGAATCTGATGATTTTGTAAAACAATACTAAGTTGCCAATAAAAGCAATTTATTTATTTATGAGTGGGGTGATCCCACTCATAAACAAAAGTTGAGAAAGAAGAACAGAAAGAGAAACACCAAGCAGAACTTGGACTGGACTTGGAGTATTGCACACAAGTAAAAGACTCTGGGCAGGGGGTAGATTTTAATCTCATTTGTGTGGGGCGGTGAAGCATAGAGGCACAAGTCTGTGATGGTGGGAACAATGTAAATCTATACTATTAACCTATAAAAAAAAAGATACCATGGCAAAAAAAATTAAACTGTTTACCAGAGGTGCTCAACATTTTGACTTTAAAAAATGTTTTCCCAGGGGTCTGGCAGTAGCACAGCAGTTAATTAAGCGCATATGTCACAAAGCACAAGGACCAGTGTAAAGATCCAGATTTGAGTTTCTTTTTTTCCTCAAAGCTAGACTTTCTCACCTGTATAGGCAGAAAATGCATTATTCAAAAAATATATATTATTCACCTGTTACCTCTCTCAGTTCATAGTTTGGGCATTTACATTTATAAGAAATGCCTCCACTGATACATAAAAATAGTTGTACCCCTCCTACCCTATGGTTTTGTTAATTTATCCTTTCTTAAATAAAAAACATAAAAGTAAATAAAAGAAAATAATTGTTTTTCATACAGACTTCTTTTGATTTTTTTTAAATGGAAATTTGATACTACCTAAGGTTGAGAGTTCTTTCTTTTAAATGGGTGTAAAGCTCTTTGCTAATACCCAACCTGCTCTGGGAGTTGATGTCATAAAAATAAACCCCTTGTTTGAAAGACAAGAACAACAGAATGTTTGAGAATGACACAAATTTTAGTCAAGCAAAATTTCTATTTATACTCATTTTTTTCCAAAATTTAAAGTATAATTATACAGATCAAGAAGGAATCCAAAAGACTATAAACATATACCAGTATAATTTTGGAAATGTATTACCTACAGAGCAAGCTAGTTATATTTGGAAAACAGTTAGCAAAAGTCATTTGACTTGTGAATGGCCAACTCTTTTCTTAGTGCAGATTGTTCTATCTCTAAGCAACTCATTCCATCATTTTAAGGCAAAGAAAAATATTTTTTCTGCTCAAACTTCACAAAAGAAAATGCCTTCCCACAGAACTAAGATGGAAGGCACTTTCCTAGTGCTTCTCCCCACCAGTAGATGGTGAATTTCTTTCTCAAATCGTGAACACATTTGACCTTAACACATAGTTCAGAAATACTGGCTTTGCTCCCATTTCCTCATGTTTTTGCATCAAATTAAATTAACCAGTTGGATACTGACAGGCCACAAATCAATAGTAGACCAAAATCCTTAAAATATTCATGAGCAAGTACCCTCTTGAGACTGGCATTCATAAGGATAGATTAGATTGCGTGCCAGGATATTTGAAGATAACTTTGCTTCAGTATATGAATTTTTCTTCTTCACACTTCATGATTTCTTCACATTTGCTCTGTTCACTAATTCCTTCTCAGAAAACAATGGTGCTAGAATCTGGAGACTAGGGAATCTTAACTGACTTGATTTACAAATAGGAATAGTGGCTACAAGCCAATTCTGGGCTTTCCTTTAACCAAGCATTCAAAATCAAACAACCGATGGAGTAGTGATTATATCAACTATCTTTCTCATAATTAATAATTGTACTTGTACTTTCTTAAATATCACAGAAAACTTACATATAAACCCAAATATGAGTTAAATGCCCTTAGTTTAATCAACTGAGCAAATAAAAGCCATTGTTGACTACATTTTATTTAAGTTACTAATCACTCATGTGCATCTTGGAAGTTGGTGCTGTTAAAGTAATTGCAGGAACTTAAATTTTGCATACTGGAGATTTGAAAAGCAAGGGAAGACTCTCTGTTTTTAAAATTGCCATGAATTTATAGTTGCACCCTACATGTGTTTCTGGGTTTCTCGTGCTGATTTATATACATTTTTTCTGTTTTTATTTAAATTCTTTTTTTGTTTTAAGTTTTCACAGAACTAATTATTTTTATGAGTTATATTATTTTATTTTATTTCTTTATCTTTTTATTTTGGGTGGTGCTAACGGTTTATAGTACAGTTGTTGATCCATGGATACAACTTCTCATCTCCCCATGATATGTCTCTGCTGAACACTCTTGCCTCTGATTAGGTCCTTTCTTCATTCATAGAACAGGACTCAAATACCTTTTCCAACCCATTCTTTCCCACTCCTTCAGAGTCCTTTGCTTTGGTGCAGTGCACCAGACACCGTCCAAGTTTCATTTTTCATTTTATGTTTTCCTTTTCTGTTCTTGTTCCTTAAATTCTTTTTTAAATATTTATTTATTTATTCCCTTTTGTTGCCCTTGTTGTTTTATTGTTGTAGTCATTATTATTATTGATGTTGTTGTTGTTGTTGGGTAGGACAGAGAGAAATGGAGAGAGGAGGGGAAGACAGACAGGGGGAGAGAAAGACAGACACCTGCAGACCTGCTTCACCACCTGTGAAGCGACCCCCCTGCAGGTGGGAAGCCGGGGGGGGGGGGGGGGGGGGGGGGGGCTCCAACCGGGATCCTGACGCCGGTTCTTGTGCTTTGCACCACGTGCTGCTTAATCCGCTGTGCTACCGCCGGACTCCCTGTTTCTTAAATTCTATCTATAGGTAAGATCATTTTTCTATTTCTCTATTTTGTTTGTTTTCTCACTTCACATGGTTTCTTCAAGCTTCATTCAAGGTGAAGTAAATGTGATGACTATCATTTTTCTACAAGTTTATTGTTGAGTTAATGGATAATAGTATAGTTGTTGACACATGGGTTAAATTTCTCATCTCTGCATGATAGAACACTCTCACTATTAATTAGGTCGTTTTCCACCATAGTGTACCAAGACCTCAAAGCCTACCTTCTCACCCCCTTCCTACCTCCCTGCCACAGATTCCTTTGCTTTGATGCAATACACCAAACTCAGTCCAAATTTTACTTTATGTTTCTTCTTTCTTTTCTTGTTTCTTAAATCTAACTATGAGTGAAGCCATGCCATATTCATCTTTCTTATTTTTGTCTCACTTTTTTTAAAAATATAATTCATTCAAACTTCGTCCAAAATATGGACCAAGTGAAGAAGGTGACTTCATCATTCTTAAGGATTGAGAAGTATTAGTATTCCATTAGTTATATATACCACAATTTAGCTATTCATCTGTTGTTGGACACCTGGGTTGCTTCCAAGTTTGGGATATCGTAAACTGTGCTGCTATAAACATAGGTGTACATATATCTATATGGATGACTGTGTTTGTTTCCTTAGAATATATACCCAGTGGGTGGTAGTGGGTATTATGTGGAATAGCACCCCCTCTTATCTTATGGTCTTATAAATATTCCCACTTTATAAATAGATTTTTTAAAAATAATATATACCCAGGAGAGGAATTGCCAAGTCGTTCCCGCTTAGATCAAGCACTACATAGAGCTGCCCAATATCTCTGTTACTATTCAACATAGTGCTAGATGTGCTAGTCATAAAAATTAGGCAACTTAAAGAATTAAGGGGATACAGACTGGAAGAGAAGAAATCAAAATGTCACTCTTTGCACTTGATGTGATAGTATATCTAGAAACTCCTAAAGAATCCAGCAAGAAGTTCCTGGAAATTACTAAACAATAAAGTAAGTTGGCAGGTTGCAGAAATTAATATACAAAACTCAGTAAAAAAAAAAAAAAAAGAAAAATTCAGAAATCAATCCTACTTAATATAGCAGAAAAAAATCAAATACCTAGAAATAAACCTAACAAAAGAAGTAAAAGATTTGTATACTGAAAATTATAAGTCACTATATAAGGAAATAGAAAAAGATATTCCATGTTCATAGACTGAAAGAATTAACATTGTCAAAGCCATATATATATATATGTATATATATATTACTCTCCATTAATGTCTCATCAACTTTATTTAAGAGAAAAGAAAGAACAAAATCTATAAAATTTTATCTGGAATCAGAAAAGACTTTGAGTCAATTTTATTATTTTAAAAGCTAAGTGCTATTCCATTCTGTATAAATACCATAATTTCGGAAGAAATAATTCTTTTTTATGTGCTTTTAATTTTTTATGTTTATTTATTTTCCCTTTTGTTGCCCTTGTTTTTTTAATTGTTATTGTAATTATTATTATTGTTGTTATTGATGTCGTCATTGTTAGGACAGAGAGAAATGGAGAGAGGAGGGGAAGACAGAGAGGGGGAGAGAAAGATAGACACCTGCAGACCTGCTTCACTGCTTGTGAAGCAACTCCCCTACAGTGGAGAGCCAGGGGCTTGAACCGGGATCCTTACACTGGTCCCTGCACTTCTCGCCATGTGCACTTAACCCGCTGCACTACTGCCTGACTCCCTGAAGAAATAATTCTTAAGTCATCTCTAGTGAGATTTTATTTTCTATTTTGTTAATTTTGCTATTGTATTTGTCAAGTTCCTCTTTATGCTTGTTTGTAATGTCATTTCTATTTTTTCTAATTTAACCATTTAGCATACTAATTATTCAGTTTTAATGTATGTATACTTAAGGCTATGAGCTTAACCACTTTGCTACATTGTGTACTCATTGTTATTCGGTGTTTAATATTATTAATATTGTTTTCATAACACAATTTCTACAGCTATACTAGATAATAACTAGATTATAAAATGAGTGAAAACTATAAAAAGCCACCAATTTAACTTTAAAAAGATCATCTCACACTGTAGATAATTATTGTTGATTAGATTAATCTCATGTCCATACTTGTACAGATGTGTATACACACACAATTTTTAAAAAATATTTATTTATTTATTCCCCTTTTTTGGTGTTGTTGTTTTATTGTTATAGTTGTTATTGTTGTCGCTGTTGTTGGATAGGACAGAGAGAAATAGAAAGGAGCGGGGAAGACAAAGAGTGGGAGAGAAAGACACCTGCAAATCAGCTTCACCACTTGTGAAGCAACCCCCCTGCGGGTGGGGAGCTGGGGGCTCAAACCGGGATCCTTATGTTGACCCTTGCACTTTGCACCATGTGCGCTTAATCTGCTGAGCCCAACTCCCTACACACAGAAATTTTACTTAAGTGAGACCATTAATGGCTTACTATTTTTAATTAATTTGAGTTTGATTTCCAATTGTATTATTTCTGAAGGACAATGATAACTTTTTAATCTATATTTTTATTCTGTTGTCAGTAAAAAATAGACCTTACAACATAAGTTGTTTGGATCCATTGATAATACCTTTATGACACAATTTACAAATTGTTAAAGCCCTTTAAGTTTTTTATTTCTTTCTTTCATTATTGGGAACACTAATGGTTTGCAGTCAATAGTAAAATACAGCAGTTAATACATGTGTAAGATTTCTTAGTTTTCTACATTAACAATCTAACCCCCACCTAAGCCCTCCTTCACCATCATGATCCAGGACCCAAATTCTTCCCTTACCCCCATCCCAGAGTCCTTTACTTCGGTGCAATACTCCAAATCCAGTCCAAGTTCTGCTTTTTGTTTTCCCTTCTGTTCTTATTTTTCAGCTTCTGTCTATGAGTGAGATCATCCTGTATTCATCCTTCTCTTTCTGGCTTATCTCATTTAACATGATCCCTTCAAGCTCCATCCAAAATGGGGTGAAGAAGGTGAATTCACCATTTTTTTTTCTTTATTGGGGAGATTAATGGTCAACAGTCAACAGTAAAAATACAGTAGTTTGTACATATGTAACATTTCTCGGTTTTACACATAACAATTCAACCCTTCTAGATCTTCCTCTGACATCATGATCCAGAAATTAATCCACCCCCACCGCAGTCTTTTACTTTGATCCAATACACTAAACCCAGTCCAGATTCTGCTTTGTGTTTTCTTATTTTTCAACTTTATTTATTTAGTGATTTAATAATGATAGACAAGATTGTGGGATAAGAGAGAAACAATTCCATATAGTTCCCATTACCTGAGTTCCGTATCCCATTCCCCTCCATCCAAGATGACGTGAAGAAGCTACTAAAAATTCACCATTTTTAATAGTTAAGTCATAGTCAATTCTGTATATATACCAAAACTTAATTAGCCACTCATCTGTTTTTGTATACCTAGGTTGCTTCCAGATTTTTGGCTATTAGAAATTGTGCTTCTGTAAATATAGGTATACACAGTTTTTCTTTGGATGGGTGTGTTTAGTTCCTTAGGATATATCTCCAGGAGAGGAGTTTCAGGGTCATAGGGTAGGTCCATTTCTAGCCCTCTGAGAGTGCTCTAGACTGTTCTCCACAGCTGTTGGACCAATTGACATTCCCACTACCAGTGCAGGAGGGTTTCTTTGTCTCCACAACATCTCCAGCATTTGTTGTTGTTATTGTTTCTGATGTGTAACATTCTCACAAAAGTGAAGTGGTATCTCATTGTTGTCTTTATTTGCATTTCTCTGACAATCATTGACTTGGAGCATGTTTCCATATGTTTGTCGGTCTTTTGTATATATTATTTGGTGAATATTGTGTTTATATCCACTCCCCATTTTTGGATAGAGTCATTTTTTATTGCTGAGTTTGGTGAACTCTTTATATATTTTGGATATTAGCCTCTTGTCTGATGTATAGCATGTAAATATCTTCTCCCATTCTGTGAGGGGGTCTCTTTGTTTCAGTGGTAGTTTCTTTTGCTGTGCAGAAGCTTTTTTGATATAGCCCCGATGGTTTATTTTTGTCTTTTAGTCTTCCATGCTATTTGATTTGTATAACTGTGTATACAAATAAAATTTAGCTGTAACTAAAGTAGGACTACTAACTATCTACAAAACAGACCACCTCCCAACTCTTTATCTGAACTACTCCAGCCATTAGGTTCATGATTAGTCAATAAGTTGTTTGGCTCTATATGTTAACTTTTTTTTCATTCACCAGGTTCAACGAGACTTCACTGGGCAGACTACCCCACCAATGTGTCCTGGAGCCCCATCCCACTAGGGAAAGAGAGAGACAGTTTAGGAATATGGATCAACCTGCCAATGCCCGTGTTCAGCCAGGAAGCAATTACAGAAGCCAGACCTTCCACCTTTTGCACCCCATGGTAACCCTACTCCCAGAGGGTTAAAGAGTAGGAAAGCTATCAGGGGAGAGGGTGGGATGCAGAGTTCTGGTGATGAGAATTATATGGAGTTGTATCCCTCTTATCCTGTGGTTTTTGTCAGTGTTTTTATTTTTATAAAGAAAATTTAAAAAGAAGAGTTTTGCCAATATTTTTCTCTAATTATTTAATAGTTTCTGGTCCAACATCCTTCAGGTACAAGACTAAGGGGAATGGAATATTCACAAAGTTTCAAAGATCACCCCCTGAAATCACTTACTTATGAAAGATAAGAGCTGACTTTAGTATAGAGAAGTTTTTTTAAAAAAAAAATCCCTCCTTACTCACATAATCAAACTTCACATCTCAGAAATAAGACAAATAATGGACACTATGTAGGATGCTGTTGGGACACAAACACCTATGCAATCCACATCATCAGGTCTCTAACAGAGATTAAGCAACTGCACACAGTCAAAAGAACAACTAGATTAGAAAGAAGGACACTTCAGGGCAAAGTGTCCTGATTGATTTTGATGAGGCAAGAGAGGGGTCCACAACAAGTAGTAGACTAGACTATTCCATACCACTATGGATCATTTCTCACGTAACAGTGTGCACATCAAATTTCCTGAATGTGGTAATCATACTGTGTTTATGTTTTTTAATTCTTAGCTAACACAAGTTTAAAGGAAGTGACATGATATTGACTAGATATATGGATAGATGATTGATACATAGATAGATAGATGATAGATAGATAGATAGATAGATAGATAGATAGATAGATAGATAGATAGATAGATAGGTGCTGTGCTAGAAAGCACACACAAGTGTGTTAAGATGCTAGCTAACAAACTGAGCCCAGGTGAAAGGTGTATAAATATTAGTGTGCTAGTCTAATAACACTAACTTTCCTACAGGTTTTGAATTCTCTGAAATGAAAAGATGTTGTTTGAACAGCAAAACAGAATAAGATCCTAGTAAGATATGTAATAAAAAGTTATGCAGTTTTATTGAGAAACATAAAAGATTAAAAAAAAATCTGTGTATATTCTGACAAAACTCTCTCCTTAACTGAAACTCTAGCAAAGCTGCCTTTGAGCTGTCCTCACACTAGTCCTCATCTTGTTTTACATAGAGCTGAAGAAACACCAGTTTCATTTCTTTTTTTATGATTTAATAATGAATAACATTATTAAATATTAAGATCATATTATAGCATGGGTAAAATCTCATACAGTTCCCACCACCAGAGTTCTGTATCTCATCCCCTCCATTGGAAGCTTCCCTATTCTTTATCCCTCTGGGAGTTTGGACCCAGGATCATTATGGGGTACAGAAGGTGGAAGATCTGGCTTCTGTAATTGCTTCTCTGCTGAGTATGAATGTTGGCAGTTCAATCCATACCCCCAGCCTGTCTCTATCTTTCCCTAGTGGGGCAGGACTTTGGAGAGGTTGAGGTTTCAGGACACATTGGTGAGGTTATCTTCCCAGGGCTGTCAGGATGTTGTCATGGTAGTGACTGCAGTTTGATGGCTGAAAGGCTGTAAAATATAAAGCAGGACAAATTGTTTAATAAACAGGAGTCCAAAGGCAAGGATAGAGTAGATGAAACTAAGGGTTTTCATGTAGCAAGAAGCTAGGATGTCTATTTCAGGTATGTTCCAAGGGGCCCGTGACTTTACTAATTTTTTTCCTGAGTCTAGTAGCTAATCTACAGATGGACTAAAAGTATTGTCTGGGAAGATGGTATCAGAGTTGAGAATAGGCCTAGAAAGCTGGATTAGGGCAGAGAGTAGCTCCCAAATATGAGGAAAGTTTATAAATACCATTATCTGTAGACCCCATTGATCTGATCTAGGGTCTATATCTATTCATATTTACCATGGGAGTCTGTGAACCTCTCTGTCCCTGTCAGTCTGGACTCACAGTCCATGGTCACAGCTAGGAACATTCTAGGCTGCATTCATTTCAGGACCAGTCTTCCTCGAGTGGCAGAGTATTTTGAGTGACATAGTACCAAACCTTCTGTAGGGCAGTCCCTACCATTACTGTTTTACATTGAGGGCAAGGTCCTGTAGAGGCCCACAGGAGGGTTTATTATGTTGTTCCTGGTGGAAATGACCAGTAATGGTGGAGAGAGGGATCTGTTAGAGGTCTAGGTGCATCATATCTATGTGGGAATCCAAGGAGCCCCAGATGATGTAGTGACTTGGTAGTGATCGAAAGGCCATCATTAAATTATACTAGTCTCTTGCCCTTATCCAGCTTTTGTAGTTCATATTTTATCTGAAAAGGTTAGACTTAAAATGATTGAAGAAAGTGAAGTATGGGGTAGGAGAGGAGGGTATCTAGGCCTAAGTAGAAAATATCTGATTACGTATTTTATGGTGCCTTTGTTAGGTACTTTGAGGTATATATTTTCCCCTAACTTATGGGCACATGTACACATGTACTCTTTCCCTTAGGCCCTGGTCTATATTCTAGGTTCTATAACTTTGTTAAATCATGTGCCATTTGAATGGAACTAGGGAGTCCCATGTGTTAGGGAAGGTCTTACCAGAGCTTGAGGGTTGACATCTCAGGCTTGGTGTTTCTGGATACAGTCCAAAGTGAACCCTGCAGTAGTGGAACTGGTTGCATTGATTTGGTTGAGATCAGCAGGGGCAATATCATATGGTAGGGGATCAAAAGCAGCATGAGGAAATTCAAACAAAGTCCCAGATTTTCCAGGATTGGGAGAAATATGTATAATTTTTCCCTAAAATAAATATATATACATTTCACCTATTATCAAATAATTATATTAGTTTTATTTAAATTAACATTTTCTTATTATTTTATCTTCAGTATTATAATATTTAATAATGTGAAAAGCACCAAAGTCCCAAGTTCAATCCCCTGGACCACCATAAACTAGAGTTGAACAGAGCTCTGGCAGAATAAATAAATAATACTCGTTAGAGTGTGCAGCAGTATAAATAAACTATCCTCATCCCATTCATGTCACACATTACTGCTCACCATGATAGGATTACTTACATGTTATTGTTATTCCTTTGTAGTTCTTGTTCTCTATCATCTGTCTACTTGTCATCTGTCATCAATCGTTCCTCCTCATCCTTTCTCTATATTTCTCTTCTATCCTCCATCAGATTTTAAGATTCTCTCTGTCCTTAATCTTATTATAATATTCCCAGACACATTTGTCTTTATTTACTTGGCATAGTATTCAGAATGTGTGAAGACATATGAAATGTATTCACAGTTAACCTCTTGATTCCTCTGTGGTCTGTGTCAGTATTCACATTTGTCTACTAGATCAAACTGCCTACACTCACGGTTGGCTTTCCTTCAAGCTGGGATTCTAGTGAAATTCTAAATTTTTTAAGTCATTTCTATTTCCTTTCACTATTTTCCAGCAGAGTAGGGATCAGGTGCAATGGGAAACAGAGTCATGACAAAATGTGTCAAAATTTACCTCCTTCATATGCCTCCCTTTTTTATTTGATGGAAGAGATTAAATATTCAATTACTTCTTTTGAATATTTTTACAACCTTTGTTTTTCACTTTTTATTTGTTTCATTTGGTAGTGGAGCAGGAATTCTAAGATTTAGCTTCCTTTCATCATCTTCCACTTAAATTCCCCTTTATGTTACTTTTTTTAGGTGTGTGTGTGTGTGTGTGTGTGTGTGTGTGTGTGTGTGTGTGTGTGTGTGTGTGTATTTGCTCTGCCTCCAAATCCTTTTGTAAGACCCTTGTGGGAAGAGATGCCATACGCTGTTATCTCTGAATTTTTCCCCACCAATCCTATTATGAGACTCTAAACAGATGAGACACTTGGAGAAAGCTATCTCCCAGCTAGTAGCATTCTAAGACTAGAAGTACATGAATTCCAACACAGGCTAGTAATGGATGAATCAGTGCACCTGGTTTATCAGATGCACCTGTAAAGGCAAATGCTGGTTCAGAAGTCACTTCGTCCAAGTCCAAGATCTATCTGTGTGAATTCTAATCTGTGGATAAATTCTTATGCAAACTTCTGTCATGCAGGATGCAAAAGAAGGTCAACTCAAATTATGCCACCTAATAATGACACCACTTCTGCCTCCTGAGTTGTGCTAGATCAGAAAGAGTAATTGAAAGTACCTCGGCCTAACAAAACATTGAAGAAGACCTGTCAAGTGTGTGGAGGCCATATGCATACATACACAGGCACATACATACATGCATATGCATATACAGATCCAAGCACTTGTGTTTACAATTTATAAGTACACATAGAAAGCAGGCATACTCTCTTGTGAGCACACATATGAACACACATAAAGAAAATCATATGTGCATCTATGCATTCATCACATATTATCCAGGAAACTTAATTATACTTGAGTTCCATAATTCAGAAAATAACTCTAATAATTTATGCCCTTAAGCTGTATAAATCCTACTTTAAGAAGTACTCACTGGTCTTCTGTCTTCCCTACATGCTAAGTACGAAAGAGTTTCCTAAGCAATATCTCTTCAAGTTATTTGTTGAAACTGAAGAACACTGTAGTGACCTAGCATTACACCCCATCAGCCTAATCCATTATATTAAACCACAAATATATTTATCTGTGTTTGAGTTTCAGTGGGAATTGTGTGTGTGTCCAGGAGCCAGGAGGTCTGAGTTCTCCATCCTCTCTCTGAGAATCATTTCCTTTTCCAAAAATGGGGTCTTTGACTGGAATATTCCCAGGTTTTGCCTGGTGCTAGTAGCCTGACAATCTACTATTTTGCCCCATGGACTCTAAGAGATCAGTGAATTCCAATTGACATGGTCCAAGAAACTGAGGCAGAATTTCACTGTTATGGAAACAGCCATCTCCCATTTTTTATGGAGGTCTCCTATTTCTTTAACAATTTACAGTCATGGCAATTATACCATCTTGTGCTTTTTGGTGCTGACAATGCACCATGTACCATGATTCCATATGTTAATAAATGCATCCTCCTACTTATAGCCTTATCCTTTCATTCACTTGTCCAACATACAGATTTATATTAACATAAACTCACAATATCCCAAGCCGTGTTCCAAGAGCTGTGGAAAATACATAGGTGACCTGGACATGAGCTTTTTCTTTTTTTAAGATTTTACTAATTTATTCATGAAGAAGATAGGCAGAGAGAGAGAAAGAAAGAAAGAAAGGAAGGAAGGAAGGAAGGAAGGAAGGAAGGAAGAAAGGAGAGAATCAGACATCACTCTGGTATATGTGCTGCTGGGGATTGATCTTAGGATCTCACGCTTGAGAGTCCAATGTTTTGTCCACCACACTACTTCCTGGGCCATATAAATAAACATTTTTAAAAGGTCAGACTTCAGGAAGAACTTCCCTAAGTTGAGATAGTGAAGCCTGAGAACTGGCTGGTTCTACACTTGGTTTTTAATTAGGGCAAGAAGGCTGATGCTTTAGGTGACAGCCAATTTGAGACTTAGAAGGCTGTTTGATAAGTCCCTGGAGTACCCTCAAAGGAGAATCACTTGACAACATGCCTATGACATCTAAGCCCTGAAGCATGGAAGGCAAGCTGTCTGAGCACTCAGGTTTCCCCCCTGCTTTCTCTTATTTGGGTCTCTTCACCACTGCCTCCTTCCACTTGCACTCCAATGGCTATTACTTAAAAATGAAACAGGCAAGGACCAGGCAATAGTGCATCTGGTTAAAAGCACACATTGTAATGCAGGGACCCAGGTTCAAGCACCTGATCCCCACCTGCAGGGGGAAAGCTTCACGAGTGGTGAAGCAGGGCTACAGATGTCTCTCTGTCTCTTTCCTTCTTTATCTCATCCTCCTTTCTTAATTCCTCTCTGCCTTTATACAATAACAAGCAAATAAATAGATATATTAAAAAACAAAACAGGCAGGGGACTACTCACTTGTCAGGACCTGAAAGTTGCCATGTACAAAGCTGGGGTCTAAACCCGGCATACCATCAGAGCAACAGAACATTGGAGGAACTTCAGGGCTGTCATATCTCCTTTTACTGTCTATCGTAAATTAAAAGAATGTGGGGTGTGAGGTGGGGAGGCAGCTGCTGCACACCTGGCTGAGTACACATGTTATCATGTGCAAATATTCTGGTTCAACTACCCAGTTCCCACCTGCAGAAGAGTAAGCATTAAGAGCAATGAAACAGTACTGCAAGTGTCTCTCTTTCTTTCTCCCTTTTTTATTTTTATTTATTGTGAATTAGTATCACTATATCTCCTTTTTTTTTCTTGCCACTCCCATCACCAAAGGAACATAAACTTTTTTTTTTGTCTCTAGGGTTATTGCTGGGGCTCAGTCGGTGCCTACACCATGAATCCACTGCTCCTGGAGGCTATGTTTCCCCTTTAGTTGCCCTTTTTTTTTAAATCATTGCTGTGGTTGTTATTATTGTTATTGATGTCATTATTGTTGGATAGGAAAGAGAGAAATGGAGAGAGCAGGGGAAGACAGAGAGGGGGAGAGAAAGATAGACAGCTGCAGACCTGCTTCACCACCTGTGAAGCGATTCCACTGCGGGTGGGAAGCCAAGGACTCAAACCGGGATCCTTATGCCAGTCCTTGTGCTTCCTGCCTTGTGCGCTTAATTGGATGTGCTACCTACTGCCCAACCCCCAGCTATAAACATTTTTTAACAATGGAGTGTCCCCGGGGCTTGGGTAGCTCAAGACTGCTCTAGAGAAATTGCTGGCAGTACTCTGATTCTCACCCTAGTGTCTCAGTTGGGAAACCATAGATGATATCGCATTGTCAGAATGAATTCACAAACAAGAGTAGCAGAAGAAGGACTCGGGAAAAGATTCTAACACACATACGAAGCAGGAAAAGCCACATGAGAAGGGAGATAAAAAGGGAGCATAGAGAACTAAAGCAGTCTACCACTTGCAGATGGATGGGAATCAGCACATCCCTGTGGAAAGATCAGACTGTAGAGACACAACTGGGACCAGATGAAAAGCATTCAAAGAGTTCCCCTGAGCACTAGGGTACAAGTTGGTTGAAATCGTACTAGTTAACGTGATGCAGGGGCAGACACAGACATTCTCCATGCAGTTAGACAGGAATCATAGCTGAATCCTCCACAAACTAGTGAGGATACTGTGTGAGCATGTGAACTTTTTGTTCAATAAAATGGGGATAGCAGGCCTGCTGTGTGACCAGAGAGTCTTTCCAGGAAACAGAGAAAACTAAGGGAAGTGGTATAGACATAATATCAGGGAAACATTTCTCCAGATGACAGGGTCTGGTCATCAAGTGCCTGAGGCCAGTGGTCAAGACGACAAGAGAGGAGATTCTGAAAAAGAAATAAGAAGCAAACAAGGAAGCTGCTTCTACATATTTAAGTGTCACGAGATATGTCCCTATAATAAATAATTCCAAAACCTTCCACACTGTGGGTGTTAAATAAATATAAACGTGATTAAATATGGTGGTCACAATGTACAAATATAAACGAGGGGATTTCGGACCACCCTTAAGAGCTGAGGAGACTCAAGCACATTCCCTTCAGGAGTCTGTTGTTCCCTAGTTAGGGGTAGAAATGAGATGTCCCAAGTCTCTTTGCTGTAACACAGTTATTTCATTAGACTTTCACGATCATAAAGTCACCCTTTATCAGGATCTTCCCTTCATTTTCAGAGAAGGCTAATTCTATTGCTCTACATCCCAACCTTCCTCAAGTTCTGATATTTCCATCTTTGTAGCACTCATCTCAGACTCAAAGGTGCTATATGGCATTAGCTCTGTGAGTGATTACTATGAATTGCAATTAAGTTTGTTTTGAAAACTCCCAACCCCCCTTGGGATAATTCAAGACAGAGAACGTTTCAGAATCATTTCAAGCCTCTCCAATAATTCTCCAAGAAGGTGTGACAGGCATGAGAAGGAAGTGAGATCACTCCACCACCCAGATCTGGGAAAGTGATTGGAAGGCGTCTCACAATCCTGCACAGTCAGAAATCATCCTGAGTGTGTCTGCTCCCTCCGCTGAAGGAGACAGGAATACCCAACCATGTCAGAGTAGTCAGCCAGGGCAGGGCCACAGTGGGGAGCTACCAGATCAAAGTGAGGAAACAGACAGGAGAAGAAAAAGAAAAAGGATTATTTTAGCCTCAGGGTATAAGGCAGAAAGTGTTAATTTCTCACCAAAAGAATATACTCTGAATTAAGCAAGCACAAAAATAAGGGAGAGAGGTTACTATGCACTTTAATAAATAATACTTGAGCATTCTCTACATGTCAGATGCTGTCTTAGGTACTGGGATAGAGAGACTCATAAGGGAAATATGAGGATAAATAAGTCACAATCCTTATCCTAAAGGAGCTCTCCTCTGCACAAATGTATAATTCAAAGCAGACGTGCTACGTCTTAAAGAGGAAGAAATGTTTATCCCCAGCTGGGATACAATGGGGGAGAACAGGCATTTCATCTGCATTGTGGAGATAGGGGAGGATTTCAACTGCTAGAACAGACTTTGCAGACACAAAGAACTACCCAGCAAAGGCAAGGAGTCAGAGACACAGGATCCATTAAGGAAAGCAAGCTCCGGATATGTAGGAGGAAAGCTAGAGAGGGGGTATGAGGAAGGAGAAACATGGCCACATACAATTGGATGTGCACACTTAGCCATTCACATGCCCATGTGCACAATTCTAACCATGCACACTTACAAATATACATGGGCATATGCATTATACACTCACATACCCACACGCACCCTCACTCATGTACATGTACTTAGATATTTGCACATGCTCACATTCACACAATCCTCTCACATACACACACTCACATATGTATACTTAAATGCTCACATTCATATAGCCACATGCTTGCACATATTCATACACACATGTGTACTCTCACTCACACATATATATATGCTCATACACATTCTCACACTTGTTCATTCACATACCCTCACACACATGTGTATGCTTTACACATTCAAATCACATCCATGTTCATAATGTGATTCATAACTCATGTAAGCACACTCATATGCATAAAAATTCTCACCGGTGCACATACTCTCACACACATGCATTTGCACATACTATATAACACATACGCATACTTATGCACAAACATACTTTCTCACAATCAGTCATCATATGCACGTCTATACATATGTGAACACATTCTCCCACATTTATACTCACACTTACACGAACTATAATTCACTCACACATGCACCCCTCTTGGACCTGAGAAGCTTCACATCCAGAGGTAATAGGCACCCCCTTGCTGGTAGCAGTAAAACATGTCAAATAGCTCAGGACTGAGAAAGTAAAACCCTGGAGGCATAAGAAGGAAACACTTTGATGAGAGGAGATAAATGAAATCTTAGGCAAGCTTGACAGTGGTCCTGGAAATGAAGTCCCATAAGTGTGAGCTGTAGTAGGTATTAAAGATACCTAGAAGAGGACAGATGACAACTGTGCATGAAAAAGACTCTTCCTCATACAACTTTTCTCCCCAATTAGGAGTCAGAGAACTCAGCTCTACACTCATGACTGAATCCAGGGTTCAAAGAACTCACAGCTGACCAAAAGAGACTAACCAACAGACACTCAAGAAGACATGGGGCAGAATGGTACCTGAGGGACGTGTGACTCTGCCCCATTCCCCCATTATGGCTTCCTGACTCTGCACCTGCCACAGAAGGGTCTCTTGATTCCATAGCTACCATTATTACATAGTCCCATATTATTGAGAGGGACTCAGCCTTGATGGAAGCATTGTGTGAGTTTAGGCTTCGCTCTGGACATACGACATGTAGATCATAACCAGGTTGCATAAGCCTATTTCACAGATAGTCAAGAACAGCATACAAAAACTGTAATATGAATGAGTTTACTCTAGATAATGAAATAGAAATCACTACTACACAGGAAGAATATAAGCTAATCTTGAATATAAGTGTCAAAGAGATGAATAAAGTTTCAAACTAAGTGTGGATACATATTACAATATCAAAAAATTGATACTAATAAGGCAGGAAAGCACCTATGAAAATTACTATAATTTACTACATTAACATAATAACAGGGAATATCTTAATAAATACAAAACCAACTTATGCAGTCATAGTCAAACCTACTAGGAATTTTTATAGGTAAATTATTGAAAAAAGAGAAAGAAAAGGCTTTTCCTTAATGGAGGAGATAGAAATTAATAATAGGGGGTTCCTGGAAGATGGCAGACTGAGAAGCTGCTAGTGGCTTGAGCTCTGACCACATCTCCTGGAAATGGTAGGATTTTCTGCCTTTAGTAGGCCAGTCAATAAGGGGTCCTAGCGGTGACACCAAGGAGGTGACTATAACTTAATTTGGGTTAAGAATTAGAGTAGAAAAAAAGGGAAAATAATTTTTTTCCTTTTAATTATTAAGCACACCTCCTCCCCTTTACCCCCCCCCATAACCAGTCCCTGGGGACCAGCTCCTAGCAGGATCCCCTGCTAGGAGCCTCTTTCTTTACCAAATTCCTGTCCCACCAGGGAATATCATTCATTCTAAGTCTATATCCTTCTGAAACCTCTGAAACCTCTGGCCTTTTTTCTTTCTAAGTAGCCAAACCACCCCACCTCACCCCGCATAGCTAATTAAATAATTAAAAATAAATAAATTTAAAAAACCCTTTCCTATCACTGCTCTTTTATGACTGTTTTTTCTTATCTTTTTCTTTTTTCTCTCTCTTGCTTTCTTTTTTTTTCTTTTTCTCATTCTTGTCATCCTTTCTTCCTTAATCCTACAGCTTCCAAAGCCACAGCCCCCAGCCCCCACACCACCAAACAGTGTGCTTTTTTGAATTCACTGATACACATTTGGGAATTATTTTGGCGAAGAATTCTGACTCAGTGTGGACTCTCACTGAGAGTGTCTCTGCTCAACTTCCCTTCCTCCTTTAGCCACCCCTAGAATATACAGTGGATAGTAGATTTGCTTAACTGTATATTTCAGCTATCCTTGTCTAGTCCTGAGGTTGTTTGTTTTTTTTCTCATTCTCAACAATCAGCTGGCTCTGATCACAAGGTTTGAGGTAATCTGGGACAGGGTTTTTATTTATTTATTTTTTTACCCTGCTCTATTTTACTATTAATATTATATAAAGGCATATATCTTCCCCCCTTTAGGTTAATCAGAATTAACTCTTAGCATATATTTCATTGCTAGGGTAGTGGGGATCTTATCTATTGTGGGAGGAACTTGTCTCCTTAATCCTACCTCCTCTACAGACTCTCCCCTCACTCCCCCTCCTAGCTAATCAAAAAAATTCAATTAAATTAAATTAAAAATAAAGTAATAATAAAAAACCTTTCCTTTCACTGCTCTTTAATTACAGCTCTTTTTCCTATCTTTTCCCTTTTCTCTCTCTTGTCCCTTCTTTCTTTCTCTTTTTTTTTTAATCTTGTCATACACTTCTTCCTTCTTCTTTGCCTTTCTGAATTTGTGAATTATTTTGGGGAAGAAATCTGACTCAGAGTGGGCTCTCTATGTGTGTATCTCTGCTCTAGTTCCCTTTCCCCTCTTGTTACCCCTAGAATATACAGTGGATAGTAGATTTGCGTAACTGTCTATTCTTGCTATCCTTTCTTTCTTTTCTCTTTCTACACTGGGATTTGGTTACTATTCTTTCACGGACTGGAGAAATTGTTTGGCTAACTGGTAACGATTAAAATGCTTCAATACTTGCTCAAGTTGCTACTGTAATTCCTGGGGTTGGTGAGTGCAATTGTCATAAAGGTATTTAGTACAGTGTACTAAAGACACTTGTACTCCAGACACAACAACTGAGGAACAACAGAGCATATAAAAAAAAAAAAAGAAACACATAAATCAAAAAAATGGTAAATCAAAAACAAATAAAACTGCTACTCCAATGAATGAAGACAAGAGCCCAGAAGAAACTAAAAATCAGCCAGAAGTAACCATAGATAAGAAAAGTATGCAAGCAATAATAAACTTATTAATCACAGAAATGAAAACAACATTGGAGGAAAGGAATGGCAGTATTAGGGAAACAACAGTTGAGACCCCCCAAGGAAAATATTGATTATCTTGAGGCAGTTAGAGAACTGAAAGCTGAAATAGCTGTAATGAAGAAAGAAGCTGAGGGAAGGGAAAGCAGACTAACAGAAGCAGAAAACAGAATTAGTCAGACAGAGGATGAGTTAGAGAAAACAAAGAAAGAGGTGAAAGAGATTAAAAAGAGATTGAAAGACACTGAAAACAACAACAGAGACATATGGGATGAAGAAGTAACATTCATATAATTGGCCTGCCAGAGGAAGAAAGAGAGGAAGGAGAAGCAAACATTCTAGAGGAAATAATAGAAGAAAACTTCCCAGACCTGAATAACAGAAAGGACATCAAGATTCAAGAGACCCAGAGAGTACCAAACAGAATCAACCCAGACCTGAAGACACCAAGACACATCATAGTCACAATGGGAAGAAATAAGGATAAAGAAAGGATCCTAAAGGCTGCAAGAGAGAAACAAAAAGTCACATACAAGGGAAAACCCATTAGATTATCTGCAGACTTCTCCAATGAAACTCTAAAAGCCAGAAGGGAATGGCAAGATATCTATAGAGCCCTGAATGAAAAAGGGTTTCAACCAAGGATAATATATCCTGCTAGACTTTCATTCAAACTAGATGGAGGGATCAAAACCTTCTTAGACAAACAACAGTTAAAGGAGGCAACCATCACCAAGTCAGCCCTGAAAGAGGTTATAAAAGACCTCTTATAAACAAGAACATCACTACAATACTGGCAATATATCAGAGCAAACAAAATTTTTTTTGAACAATGGCACAATACATTAAATCCGTAATATCAATAAACGTCAATGGCTTAAACTCACCCATCAAAAGGCACAGAGTGGGGGGATGGATCAGAAAACATAATCCAACCATATGCTTCTTGCAAGAATCCCATCTGTCACAACAAGATAAACACAGACTTAAAGTAAAAGGATGGAAAACTATCATACAGGCTAACGGACCACAGAAAAGGGCTGGAACAGCCATGCTCATCTCAGACACGATAGATTTTAAATTAAATAAAGTAATAAAAGATAGGCAAGGACATTACATAATGATTAGAGGATCAATCAGCCAAGAAGACTTAACAGTTATTAACATCTATGCACCCAATGAGGGACCATCTAAATACATTAAGCACCTACTGAAAGAATTTCAGAAATACATCAATAGTAATACAATAATAGTGGGAGACTTCAATACCCCACTCTCACACTTAGACAGATCAACAAAGCAGAGAACCAATAAAGATACAAGAGAATTGAATGAAGAGATTGACAGACTAGACCTCTAGGACATTTTCAGAGTCTTTCACCCCAAAAAACTGGAATACACCTTCTTTTCAAATCCACATAACACATACTCAAGGATAGACCACATGTTAGGCCACAAAGACAGCATCAATAAATTCAAGAACATTGAAATCATCCCAATTATCTTCTCAAGCCACAGTGGAGTAAATCTAACATTTGACAAGAAACAGAAAATTATTAAAAGACACAGAATTTGGAAACTAAACAACATACTCCTTAAGAACCACTGGGTCAGAGACTCACTCAAGCAGGAAATTCAAATGTTCCTGGAAACTAATGAAAATGAAGACACAACCTATCAAAATATTTGGGACACAGCTAAAGCAGTACTGAGAGGGAAACTTATGGCCATACACACATATTAAGCACCAAGAAGAAGCTCAAATGAACGACCTTACTGCACACCTCAAGGACTTAGAGGAAGAGGAACAAAGGAACCCTAAAGCAACCAGAAGGACAGAAATCACTAAAGTTAGAGCAGAAATAAACAACATCAAAAATAAAAGAACCATACAAAAGATCAATGAAGCCAAATGTTGGTTCTTTGAAAGATTAAACAAAATTGACAAACCCCTAGCCAGACTCACCAAACAAAAAGAGAGAGAGGACTCAAATTAATACAATTGTAAACGATGGAGGAGATATCACAACTGATACCACAGAAATCCAGAGAATCCTGCGAAACTTCTATAAAGAACTATAAGCCACCAAGCTAGAGAATCTGGAAGAAATGGAACAATTCCTGGAAGCATATGGCCTTCCAAAACTGAACCAAGAAGAACTACAAAATCTAAATACACCAATCAAAGACAAAGAAATTGAAACCGTTATTAAGAACCTCCCCAACAACAAAAGTCCTGGACCAGATGGCTTCACAAACAAATTCTACAAAACTTTCAGGAAACAGTTAGTAAACATACTTCTTAAGCTTTTCCATAAGACTGAAGAAACCGGAATACTCCCTTCCACTTTCTATGAAGCCAACACCACCCTGACACCAAAAGCTGATATGGACAGAACACAAAAGGAAAACTACAGACCAATATCTCTGATGAACATAGATGCCAAAATATTAAACAAGATCTTGGCCAACCGGATACAGCAACATATCAAAAAGATTGTTCATCACGACCAAGTGGGATTCATCCCAGGAATGCAAGGCTGCTTCAACATCTGTAAGTCAATCAATGTCATTCACCACATCAATAAAAGCAAAGCCAAAACCACATGATTATTTCAATAGATGCAGAGAAAGCCTTTGACAAAATCCAACATCCATTCATGCTCAAAACTCTACAAAAAATGGGAAGAGATGGGAAATTCCTCAAGATAGTGGAGTCTATATATAGCAAACCTACAGCCAACATCATACTCAATGGACAGAAGCTGAAAGCATTCCCCCTCAGATCGGGGACTAGACAGGGCTGTCCACTGTCACCGTTACTCTTCAACATAGTATTGGAAGTTCTTGCCATAGCAATCAGGCAAGAGAAAGAAATCAAAGGAATACAGATTAGAAGGGAAGAAGTCAAGCTCTCACTATTTGCAGATGATATGAAAGTATACATAGAAAAACCTAAAGAATCCAGCAGAAAACTACTGGAAGTTATTAGGCAATATAGCAAGGTATCAGCCTACAAAATCAATGTACAAAAATCAGTGGCATTTCTTTATGCAAACACTAAATATGAAGAAGAAGACATCGAGAAATCATTCCCCTTTACTGTTTCAGCAAAATCAATCAAATACCTAGGAATAAAGTTGACCAAAGAAGTGAGAGACTTGTATGCTGAAAACTATGAGTCGCTACTCAAGGAAATAGAAACAGATACCAAGAAATGGAAAGATATCCCATGCTCATGGATTGGAAGAATAAATATCATCAAAATGAATATTCTCCCCAGAGCCATATACAAATTTAATGCAATACCCATCAAAGTTCCACCAAGCTTCTTTAAGAGAATAGAACAAACACTACAGTCATTTATCTGGAACATGAAAACACCTAGACTTTCCAAAACCATCTTGAGGAAAAGAAACAGAAATGGAGGCATCACACTCCCAGACCTTAAACTATATTATAAAGCCATCATCATCAAAACAGCATGGTACTGGAACAAAAATAGGTACACAGACCAGTGGAACAGAAATGAAAGCCCAGAAAAACATCCCCACACCTATGGACATCTAATCTTTGATAAGGTGGCCCAAAGGATTAAATGGAAAAAGGAGGCTCTCTTTTATAAATGGTGCTGGGAAAACTGGGTTGTAACATGCAGAAGAACGAAATTGAACCACTTTATCTCACCAGAAACAAAAATCAACTCCAAATGGATCAAAGACCTAAATGTCAGACCAGAAACAATCAAATACTTAGAGGAAAACATTGGTAAAACACTTTCCCACCTACACATCAAGGACATCTTTGATGAATCAAACCCAATTGCAAGGAAGACTAAAGCAGAAACAAACCAATGGGATTACATCAAATTGAAAAGCTTCTGCACATCCAAAGAAACTATTAAACAAACAAAGAGACCCCTCACAGAATGGGAGAAGATCTTCACATGCCATACATCAGACAAGAAACTAATCACCAAAATATATAAAGAACTCAGCAAACTTAGCACCAAAAAAGCAAATGACCCCATCCAAAAATGGGCAGAGGATATAAACAAAACATTCACCTCAGAGGAGATCCAAAAGGCTAACAAACATATGAAAAACTGCTCTAGGTCACTGATTGTCAGAGAAATGCAAATGAAGACAACACTAAGATACCACCTCACTCCTGTAAGAATGGCATACATCACCCGCAACGACCCTGGGTCCATGCTCCCAGAGGGCTAGAGAATGGGAAAGCTATCATGGGAGGGGGTGGGTTATGGAGATTGGGTTGTGGGAATTGTGTGGAGTCGTACCCCTCCTACCTTAAGGTTTTGTTCATTAATCCTTTCTTAAATAAAATAAAAAAAGAATGGCATACATCAAAAAGGACAGCAGCAACAAATGCTGGAGAGGTTGTGGGGACAGAGGAACCCTTTTATACTGCTGGTGGGAGTGTAAATTGGTCCAGCCTCTGTGGAGAGAAGTCTGGAGAACTCTCAGAAGGCTAGACATGGATCTTCCATATGATCCAGTAATTCCTCTCCTGGGGTTATACCCTAAGGACTCCATAACACCCAAACAAAAAGAGGTGTGTACTCCTATGTTCATAGCAGCACAATTCATAATAGCTAAAACCTGGAAGCAACCCAGGTGCCCAACAACAGATGAGTAGCTGAGAAAGCTGTGGTATATATACACAATGGAATACTATGCGGCTATCAAGAACAATGAACCCATCTTCTCTGACCCATCTTGGACGGAGCTAGAAGGAATTATGTTAAGTGAGCTAAGTCAGAAAGATAAAGATGAGTATGGGATGATCCCACTCATCAACAGAAGTTGAGTAAGAAGATCTGAAAGGGAAACTAAAAGCAGGACCTGACCAAATTGTAAGTAGGGCACCAAAGTAAAAACCCTTTGGTGAGGGGTAGACATGCAGCTTCCTGGGCCAGTGGGGGGTGGGAGTGGGTGCGAGGGATGGGTCACAGTCTTTTGGTGGTGGGAATGGTGTTTATGGACATTCCTAGCAAAATGTAGACATATAAATCACTAGTTAATTAATATGAGAGGGGGAAAATCAATTGTATGTCTCAAAGTTTTTCAAAACACAAACTGAATCTTTTAAATATATGGGCTGTGTATTTGATATGCGGACTCTCTCAAAAGCCTAGACCAAGTAGATCAGAAGCATCCAATAGCACACCTATATACAAGATACTGGGTACTGTACAGCAAACCCTAACAAAAGGACTTTTCAAAGTTAACCCAATTACCAAATAATGTGATGATAACATTAACTATCAATTTTCTTTTTGAGCCCTAAGACAGCAGGAACCTCACATCTCCACTATAGAGCCTCTACTTCCCCCAGTCCTGGAACCCTTGGATAGGGCCCACTTTCCCATATGCCTCTCCCAATCCATATCAAATAATATTGCATCCGCCGATCACAACCTAACCAACACAACAATTGCCACCTCAACATGCTTCACTTCAGACTGTGTCCAGAGACTACACGTGTGGAATGACAACCCTTCAGCTTCATTACTCTGGTGAGACCTTTCCTTTCATAGTATACTCTAATTTCATCTCAGGTGGTTCACTTTCTAACAAAGTCCCAAAACCTAGATATACACCAATTTCTGTGAGAGACAGCATATCTTCACACGTATCTATAAACTACTGCAAAATATATACCTGAAAGCAGAAGTACACTAGAGTTTGCAGTGAGTACCTCCCTAACACTTCCTCTCCACTATTCCAAGCTTTGGGTCCATGATTGCTCAACAATTTGTTTGGCTTTGTATGTTAACTCTCTTTTCAGTCACCAGGTTCCAGATGCCATCAGGATGCTGGCCAGGCTTCCCTGGATTGAAGACCCCACCAATGTGTCCTGGAGCTCAGCTTCCCCAGAGACACACCCTACTAGGGAAAGAGAGAGGCAGACTGGGAGTATGGACCAACCAGTCAACGCCCTTGTTCAGCGGGGAAGCAATTACAGAAGCCAGACCTTCTACCTTCTGCAACCCACAATGACCCTGGGTCCATGCTCCCAGAGGGATGGAGAATGGGAAAGCTATCAGGGGAGGGGGTGGGATATGGAGATTGGGTGGTAAGAATTGTGTGGAGTTGTAACCCTCCTACCCTATGGTTTTGTTAATTAATCCTTTCTTAAATAAAAATAAATAAATAAATAAAAAGAAAAATAATAAAAAGAAAAGAAAAGGAATTAATAACAGAACAAATATGTCTAATGCTGAAACTTCAAAGTTAGGAAGAAGACAAATGCTTTTCTTATATTTGAATAGCCTTGTGTAGGAGGTTTCAGCCAGCTCAATAACAAAAGCAGTAGAAAAGTAGTTGGAAAAAAATTAAACTGTCATTATGTAAAAAGGCATTACTATCAATATAGAAAAGCAGAAGAATTTCCGGTGACCCTATAGAGCCAGTTGGAGAATTGAGTAGTTCGGACATAGTATTAATAAAGGAACCTCAGCTGTACAACTATAAATACAGAAATTCAATTTTCACAAAATACCCCCTACTTCTCAAATACTGATTAGCATATGGACTCAGCTTGGAAAGGTTACCAATGACAGAATATGGAACACTTTGAAATAAATGAATCATGACAGAGTGGACTGTAATTCTACTCTGTTGTGTGGTTAGTTAAGTAGAAAATCTCCATTAATCTATTCTGATAGTGAAAATATTTAACAATGATAAGAATATCTTTAAGAGAGAAAAATTCTAATTGATGAATAAGAAAAAACTGATAGAAACTGAAAAAAAAATCAGTTTTACTTCAAATGGGATATTCACAAAGTTTCAAAGAATCACCCCCCAAAACCTCTTATTTATGAAAGGGAAGAGCTGTCTTTGTTATTGAGAAGTCTAAAAACAATCGCTCCTTACTCACATAATCAAACTTCACATCTCAGAAATAAGACAAATAATGGACACTATGTAGGATGCTGTTGGGACACAAACACCTATGCAATCCACATCATCAGGTCTCTAACAGAGATTAAGCAACTGCACACAGTCATAAGAACAACTAGGTTAGAAAGAAGGACACTTCAGGGCAAAGTGTCCTGATTGATTTTGATGAGGCAAGAGAGGGGTCCACAACAAGTAGTAGACTAGACTATTCCATACCACTATGGATCATTTCTCACATAACAGTGTGCACATCAAATTTCCTGAATGTGGTAATCATACTGTGTTTATGTTTTTTAATTCTTAGCTAACACAAGTTTAAAGGAAGTGACATGATATTGACTAGATATATGGATAGATGATTGATACATAGATAGATAGATAGATAGATAGATAGATAGATAGATAGATAGATAGATAGATAGGTGCTGTGCTACAGAGCACACACAAGTGTGTTAAGATGCTAGCTAACAAACTGAGCCCAGGTGAAAGGTGTATAAATATTAGTGTGCTAGTCTAATAACACTAACTTTCCTACAGGTTTTGAATTCTCTGAAATGAAAAGATGTTGTTTGAACAGCAAAACAAAATAAGATCCTAGTAAGATAAGTAATTAAAAAATGCCAGGGCCATTATAAAATAAGTTATATAATCTTATTGAGAAACATAAAAAGTAAAAAAAAAAAAAAATCTGTATATTCTGACAAACTGTCTCCTTAACTGAAACTCTAGCCAAGTTGCCTTTGAGCTGTCCTCTCACTAGTCTTCATCTTGGTCTACACAGAGCTGAAGAAACACCACTTTTATTTTTTTTTTTTTAGTGATTTAATAATGGTTAACCAGATTGTAAGACAATATGGGTAAAATTCCATACAGTTCCCACCAGCAGAATTCCACATCCCATCCCCTCCCTTGGAAGGTTCTCTATTCTTTATCCCTCTGGGAGCATGGACCCAGGATCATTATGGGATGCAGAAGGTGGAAGATCTGGCTTCTGTAACTACTTCTATGCTGAGTATGAATGCTGGCAATTCAATCCATACCCCAGCCTTTCTCTGTCTTTCCCTGGTGGGGTAGGGCTCTAGAGAGGTAAGGTTTCAGGACATATTTTGAGTTTGCCTGCCTAGGGAAGTCAGGATGGTGTCAGCTGAGTCAATAAATGTAGCAAGCAAGCAAGCCAACAGACCTAAAAAGACACCATAGAGTACCTAATGAAATAGTTTCTACTTAGACCTAGATATCCTCCTCACCTATTTCCTATTGCATATCCCTCAGTCACTACAAAGCTAACCTTGTCAGACAAAGTAAGGACTACAAAAACTGAATAAGGGCAAGAGACTAGCATACTTTAATGATGACTCTTTAGTCATTATCAGGCCATCCCATCACCTGGGGCCCTAGTCAGGATGTCCTGGGATTTCCACATAGACATGGTGGTCCTAGACCTCTGGTGAATCCATCTCACCACTGTCACTCGTCCTCTCCATCAGGAACAACATGATGGACTCTTTTGTGGGCCCCCATAGGACCTTGCCCTCAATGTGGATCAACAAGGGTAGAGAATGTTCCATTCTCAGAAGAGAGGTTGGATAACATACTCTACCTATCACCCAAGGATGATGAATCCTGAAATTAGTGCAGCCTGGAATGTTCCTAGCCATGACCACAGAATGCGAGCTCAGACCTATAAGGATGCAGAGGTTACATAGGCTCCTGTGCTGAATATGGGCCCCAGATCAAACTGGCATGGCTTACAGTTCACAATGTTTATATACTTGTCACATATTTGGGAGCTACTCTTTTCCCTGATCCAGCTTTCTATCCCTTTTTCCAACTATGACACCATCTCCCCAAACAATAACTGAGGTCACCTGCATGTTAGATGTGAAGCTCAGGAAAAAGATAGTAAAATCATGGACCCCTTGGAATATACCTAAAATAGACCTACTACCTTTTTCCAAACCAGACCCCCCAAATTTTCATCTGCAAGATTCCAGCATTAAGTTTATAATTAGTCAACAATTTGTTCCGCCTTATATCTTTTTTTTTTTTTTTTTGCTTCCAGGGTCAGAGCCCACCAATATGTCCTGGAGCCCCTCCTCCCCAGATCCCTACCCCACTAGTGAAAGAAAGAGACGTGCAGGAAGTATGGATTGACCTGTCAATGCCCATACTCAACAGAGAAGCAGTTACAGAAGCCAAACCTCCCACCTTCGGAGTCATGGTGGTCAGAACACAGTAAGATATAAAGCAGGACAACTTATTAATAATCAGGAACCCAAAGGTAAGACTAGCACAGATGAAACTAGGGGACTTTGTGTAGGTAGAAGCTAGGAAACCTATGTTATATATGTTCTAAGGGGTCATTACTTCAGTAATTTTTGCTTGAGCCCAATAGCTAACATGTAAGTGGGCTAAAATTATTACCTGGGAAGATGATGTAAGAGTTGAGAATAGGCCTAAAAATCTGGATTAGGGCAAAGAGTAATTCCCAAATATGAGGAAAGTATATAAATCCCATTAACTTTAACCCCTATCGATATGACCTAGTGCCCGTACCCATATTTATCACAGAAACCTGTGTAACCTCTGCATCCTTATCAGTCTGACCATGAATTCTATGGTCACAGCTAAGAACATTAGGCTGCACTCATTTCAGGACCGGTTTTACAGTTTCATTTAAGATTTCAAAGACATAGCACTAGGATGACCCAGCCCCTATTAAATGTCTGAGAAAACTGAAGTCTACCAAAAGAATACCATGTGGGAACCAGAATATAGCAGCACATCCATAACATATGCATAAGACCTCAGGCTCAGTCTTCACCAGTATCACTCAAAAAGATACTGTGTATTTCAGCCAAACTTTTGAAGATGGACTATCATTTCCATACCCCCAGCCTGTTTCTATCTTTCCATACTGGGGTAGGGTTCTGTGGGAGGCTAAATATTACTTGGACAAGTGTCAATTAACACATCAAATGGCCTCAAAATGGATCACTTCCTTCCTGCTTTTTGCAATTTTTTCACTTCCCTGACTCTACTAAGCCTCTATCACCTCACTCTCTCTATTACTTCACTTCCTTTTTTTGACACTCATAAAATATTTATTGTTTGCAATATTAACACAAGAAAACAAATCTCTAGTTAAAAAAATACCCAGGTTGACAGGGAAAAAATGCTAAAATAAGAGCTCACTCTTGCAATCATATTCTTTTCAGACAGGAACCAGGCTTGGAAACCAGTCTGAATTTCTCTTTTTTATTAGTGACTTAGTAACGACCGACAAGACTGTGTAATAAAATGGGTACAATTCCTAGCCCCAGAGTTCCACACCCCATCCCCTCCAATAGAAGCCTCTCTATTCTTTATCCCTCTGGAAGTATGAACCAAGGATCTTTATGGGGTGCAGAAGGTGGGAGATCTGGCTTCTGTACCTCCCTTCCTTTTAGAATGCCCACTAACCTGTAGAGATTGAAGCTGAGTTCTGTTCACACCAGGCTACTGTCCATTGCAGTTGTATATATATGATTAAAATCCATTCTTGTCACTTTGGCCAGCAACTGACTTGGTTTGTTTTTCGTAATACACATAGACACACACACACACACACACACACACACACACAAACATAGTGGGTATGTTTAGTAAGAATCAGTATCAGTGATACTGCAAAGATTTCTAAATTATATATAAGCCCACTGTAAATTCTATTAAAGTTCTACAAACCTTCCAAAAAACTTGACTAGTCCCCCAAAAAACTTAGTCAATCTTAAAATTTATATGAGAATCAAGAATTGCCTACAAAGTTTTGATTGCATAAAAAGAAGTGAAAGGAGAGAATAACAAATGGAGAAGGGAGAACTCACTTTGCACATATTAAACATATAAAGTTACAGTCATTAATCCTTGAGAGTGGAGAGTTATCAAAAGTAGTCATCTTTTTTGCTTCAACCTGGATAAAACTTGAAGGCACTATTTTTTTTTTATTTTTTTATTTTTTTATTTAAGAAAGGATTAATTAACAAAACCATAGGGTAGGAGGGGTACAATTCCATACAATTCCCACCACCCAATCTCCATTTCCCACCCCCTTCCCTGATAGCTTTCCCATTCTCTATCCCTCTGGGAGCATGGACCCAGGGTCATTGAGGGATGCAGAAGGTAGAAGGTCTGGCTTCTGTAATTGCTTCCCCGCTGAACATGAGCATTGACTGGTCAGTCCATACTCCCAGTCTGCCTCTCTCTTTCCCTAGTAGGGTGTGTCTCTGGGGAAGCTGAGCTCCAGGACACATTGGTGGGGTCTTCAATCCAGGGAAGCCTGGCCGGCATCCTGATGACATCTGGAACCTGGTGACTGAAAAGAGAGTTAACATACAAAGCTAAACAAATTGTTGAGCAATCATGGACCCAAAGCTTGGAATAGTGGAGAGGAAATGTTAAGGGAGTACTCACTGCAAACTCTAGTGTACTTCTGCTTTCAGGCATATATTTTGCAGTAGTTTATGGATATGTGTGAAGATATGCTCTCTCTCACAGAAACTGGTGTATATCTAGGTTTTGGGACTTTGTTAGAAAGTGAACCACCTGAGATGAAATTAGCGTATACCATGAAAGGAAAGGTCTCACCCAAGTAATGAAGCTGAAGGGTTGTCATTCCACACGTGTAGTCTCTGGACGCAGTCTGAAGTGAAGCATGTTGAGGTGGCAATCATTGTGTTGGTTAGGTTGTGATCGGCAGATGCAATATTATTTGATATGGATTGGGAGAGGCATACGGGAAAGTGGGCCCTATCCAAGGGTTCCAGGACTGGGGGAAGTAGAGGCTCTATAGTGTAGATGTGAGGTTCCTGCTGTCTTAGGTTTCCAAAAGACAATCGATAGTTAATGTTATCATCACATTGTTTGGTAATTGGATTAACTTTGAAAAGTCCTTTTGTTAGGGTTTGCTGTACAGTATCCAGTATCTTGTATATAGCTGTGCTATTGGTTGCTTCTGATCTACTTGGTCTAGGCTTTTGAGAGAGTCTGCACACTCCTAGTAAAATGTAGTCATATAAATCACTAGTTAATTAATACAAGAGGGGGAAAATTAATTGTATGTCTCGAAGTTTTTCAAAACACAAACTGAATCTTTTCAATATATAGGCTGTGTAATTGATATGAAGGCACTATTTTAAGTGAGATAGACCAAAAGAGAAGGAAAATTGCCAGGTGAGCTTACTTCTAAGTGGAACTTAAGAAACAAGCAAAAGAAGGAGGAGGTTGAGCAGAAATAAAGGAAGAAAGAAAGAAAGAAAGAAAGAGAAAGAGAGAAAGAAAGAAAAGAAGAAAGAGGGAGAGAGAGAAAGAAAAACAAAAAGCAAATCTTGACCTGGGCAGGGAGTACTGCACCAAAGCAAAATACTTTGTGGAAGAAAAGTATCAAAAGGGAGTGAAAAGGGTCATAGGTTATTAATATGCCCATATTCCAACAACCATACTATAAATCATTAACCCCCCAATAAAAAGAAACACACAGACACATTGTGAAAGCAAAGTGGAGTAAAAGTAAAAAACATCCATGGCCCAGAATAGAAAATATCTCAATCCAAAAGGCCAAGAAACACATGAAAAAATGCTCCAAGTCTCTGATTGTCAGAGAAATGCAAATAAAGACAACAATGAGATATCACTTAACTTCTATGAGAATATCATACATCAGAAAAGGTGACAGCAGCAAATGCTGAAGAGGTTGTGGGGTCAAAGGAACCCTCCTACACTGCTGGTAGGAATATAAATTGGTCCAACCCCTGTGGAGAACAGTCTGGAGAACTCTCAGAAGGCTAGAAATGGACCTACCCTATGATCCTACAATTCCTCTTCTGGGGATATATTCTAAGGAACCCAATACTCCCATCCAAAAAGATCAGTGTACATATATGTTCTTAGCAGCACAATTTGTAATAGCCAAATCCTGGAAGCAACCCAGGTGTCTAACAACAGATGAGTGGCTGAGCAAGTTGTGGTATATATGCACAATGTAATACTACTCAGCTATAAACAAAATGGTGACTTCACCATTTTCAGCCGATCTTGGATGGAGCTTGAAAGAATCATGTTAAGTGAAATAAGTCAGAAAACAGAAGGATGAATATGGGATGATCTCACTCTCAGGCAGAAATTGAAAAACAAGATCAGAAAAGAATACACAAGTAGAACCTGAACTGCAGTTGGCATATTGCACCAAAGTAAAAGACTCTGGGGTGGGTGGGTGGGGAGAATACAGATACAAGAAGGATGACGGGGACCTAGTGGGGGTTGTATTGTTATATGTAAAACTGGGAAATGTTATGCATGTACAAACTATTGCATTTGCTGTTGAATGTAAAACAGTAATTCCCCAATAAAGAAATTTTTTAAAAAGTTTTTGTGAAAATTAAATGTAAACCTGTTAGGACAAAGTGCTTAATAAAAAAAAAAAAGAAAGAAAATATCTCAATTATATGATTATATAGGGACTAGTCCCCCAAGAAACTAGATTAGTCAATCTTAAAATTTATATAAGAACCAAGAATTACCTACAAAGTTTTGATTGCATAAAAAGAAGTGAACGGAGAGAGTAATAAATGGAGAAAGGAGAGAGTAATAAATGGAGAAGGGAGAACTCACTTTGCACAAAACATAGCATAAAGTTACAGTCATTAACCCTTGAGAGTGGAGCATTTCAAGCAAATCTTGAACTTGGGCAGGGAGTATTGCACGAAAGCAAAATAGTCTGGGGAAGAAGGCATCAGAAAGGAGTGAAAAGAGTTATGGGATATTAATATGCCCATATTCCAACAACCATACTATAAACCATTAACCCCCCCCCATAAAACACACACACACACACACACACACACACATATACACACATTGTGAAAGTGGAGAAGTGAAGTAATATTAAAAAAAAAAATCCATGGCCCAGAATAGAAAATATCTCAATTATATGATATATAGAGAAGGATTTGAGAAATGACCAAAAAAAAAAAGACATTAAAAGTCAGCAAGAAAATAATTGACTTCAATAAATGATGATAACTATTATAACTATCTGTATTTAGAAAGCAAGATAAATTCTTATTCTTTATACACCATGCAAAAATAAATTTCAGATGCATTAATAAGCTCCAAGACAGGAGAAAAAGTGAAACTGTACATGGTTTTGAAGAAAATATAAGAGGTTTTTAATGTAACATCAAGGTAAAAAAAAAAAAAAGGATTCCTTATAAATAGATATATAAAGCATCAACCAGAGAGGAAAAAAACTGACATATATTTTGTATTGAAATTAAGAACTGTTCAACAAAAGATACTATAAATAGAATGAAGAGGTACCACACAAAATGAGGTAAGATATTTGGTATATATATCCCAGATATTGCCTAATTGTAAAGCTTATGATTAAACAGTCTGTTGGTCAAATGTAACTATACATTGTGTTGTTCTGTGTTTGAGTTAATGCATGCCCCAAACCTTCTCCCGAGTTATGGCCTATATTTACCTGCTTTTTCTTTCATTAAACAAATTGTCCCACTGAGGCTTTCCCAGAGCTCACTGCTCTGCCTCTCTGCACACTTTGCCCGAGGCATGCAGAGCTACCCCGGGACTCCCAGAGGGCCACTCTGTCTCTCTCCTCAGTTGGCCAGGGCGGAGGGGACCCAGAGCAAACTTGCAACCACTTACCTCATATGCTCAATTTCCAGATATCCTCACTCAAGTCAAGATTCTTTTATCAAGAGGAAAAAAAACAACTCATACTGTTTCCATTTTTCATCCTGGGGCCCCTCCCCAGAAGCAGTAAGGTTAGCACTAGCTTAAAGGAGAGGGTAAGAAAAGGGGACATGGAGAGAAAGCACAAGCTAAAGTTTTCATATCGCTCTGCTTGAGGGTATGTATATTCTGTGCCTGGTTCACAATTGGATCCACTGAGGAATGATTTTTAGGTTTAGCTGCCTCAGTGCATGTGTAAATATACAATGATATAGATATATTAGTCAACAATTTATTTGGCTTTGTATGTTAACTCTCTTTCCAGCCAACAGGTTCCAGATGCTACCATGATGCTGACCACACTTTCCTGGACAGAAACCCCACCAATGCGTCCTGGAGCTCTGATTCCCCAGAACCCCACCCCACTAGGGAAAGAGAGAGACAGGCTGGGAGTATGGATCGACCTGTCATCACCCATGTTCAGTGGGGAAACAATTATAGAAGCCAGACCTTCAACCTTCTGCATCCCACAATGAACTTGGGTCTATACTCCCAGAGGGTTAAAGAACAGGAAAGCTATCAGGGGAGGCGATGGGATACAGAGTTCTGGTGGTGGGAATTGTGTGGAGTTGTACCCCTCTTATCCTATGGTTTTGTCAGTATATGTTTTTTTATTTAAGAAAGTATTAATTAACAAAACCATAGGGTAGGAGGGGGTACAACTCCACACAATTCCCACCACCCATCCTCCATATCCCACCCCCTCCCCTGATAGCTTTCCCATTCTCCATCCCTCTGGGAGCATGGACCCAGGGTCATTGTGGGTTGCAGAAGGTAGAAGGTCTGGCTTCTGTAATTGCTTCCCCGCTGAACATGGGCATTGACTGGTCGGTCCATACTCCCAGTCTGCCTCTCTCTTTCCCTAGTAAGGTGGGTCTCTGGGGAAGCTGAGCTCAAGGACACATTGGTGGGGTCTTCAGTCCAGGGAAGCCTGGCCGGCATCCTGATGGCATCTGGAGCCTGGTGACTGAAAAGAGAGTTAACATACGAAGCCAAACAAGTTGTTGAGCAATCATGGACCCAAAGCTTGGAATAGTGGAGAGGAAGTGTTGGGGGATACTCACTGAAAACTCTAGTGTACTTCTGCTTTCAGGTACATATTTTGCAGTAGTTTACGGATACGTGTGAACATATGCTCTCTCTCACAGAACCTGGTCTATATCTAGGTCTTGGGATTTTGTTAGAAAGTGAACCACCTGGGATGAAATTAGAGTATACTATGAAAGGAAAGGTCTCACCAGAGTAATGAAGCTGAAGGGTTGTCATTCCACACGTGTAGTCTCTGGACACAGTCTGAAGTGAAGCATGTTGAGGTGGCAATCGTTGTATTGGTTAGGTTGTGATTGGCAGATGCAATATTATTTGATATGGATTGGGAGAGGCATACGGGAAAGTGGGCCCTATCCAAGGGTTCCAGGAATGGGGGAAGTAGAGGCTCTATAGTGTAGATGTGAGGTTCCTGCTGTCTTAGGGTTCAAAAAGACAATCGATAGTTAACGTTATCATCACATTATTTGGTAATTGGGTTAACTTTGAAAAGTCCTTTTGTTAGGGTTTGCTGTACAGTACCCAGTATCTTATATATAGCTGTGCTATTGGTTGCTTCTGATCTACTTGGTCTAGGCTTTTGAGAGAGTCCGCATATCAAATACACAGCCTATATATTAAAAAGATTCAGTTTGTGTTTTGAAAAACTTTGAGACATACAATTAATTTTCCCCCTCTCGTATTAATTAACTAGTGATGTATATGACTACATTTTACTAGGAGTGTACATAAACACCATTCCCACCACCAAAAGACTGTGACCCATCCCTCGCACCCACTCCCACCCCCCACTGGCCCAGGAAGCTGCATGTCTACCCCTCACCAAAGGGTTTTTACTTTGGTGCCCTACTTACAATTTGGTCAGGTCCTGCTTTTAGTTTCCCTTTCAGATCTTCTTACTCAACTTCTGTTGATGAGTGGGATCATCCCATACTCATCTTTATCTTTCTGACTTAGCTCACTTAACCTTCTAGCTCTGTCCAAGATGGGTCAGAGAAGGTGGGTTCATTGTTCTTGATAGCCGCATAGTATTCCATTGTGTATATATACCACAGCTTTCTCAGCCACTCATCTGTTGTTGGGCACCTGGATTGCTTCCAGGTTTTAGCTATTATGAATTGTGCTGCTATGAACATAGGAGTACACACCTCTTTTTGTTTGGGTGTTATGGAGTCCTTGGGGTATAACCCCAGGAGAGGAATTACTGGATCATATGGAAGGTCCATGTCTAGCCTTCTGAGAGTTCTCCAGACTGCTCTCCACAGAGGCTGGACCAATTTACATTCCCACCAGCAATGTAAAAGGGTTCCTCTGTCCCCACAACCTCTCCAGCATTTGTTGCTGCTGTCCTTTTTTGATGTATGCCATTCTTACAGGAGTGTCAGTGTTTATTTTTTATAAATAATAATTTTTTTTAAAAGTTCAACAAGTGAGCTCACTTGGGAAAGTGCCTATTTGCCACATTCAGGACCCAGGTTGAAGCCTAGCTTCCACTGCACTGGAAGAAGCTTCAGTACTATGGATTCTTTCCCGCTTTCCCTCTATCTCTCTATTTCTGTATTTCTCTTTCATCTGAAAATGTCAGCCCAGAGCACTGAAGCTGCAACAATGAACAACAACAACCAAAATAATTGCCTATAGATTCATCATCTCAGTCGAGTGTTTTTGCTACAAACTGGGCTCAGAATAAACAAAGGAAAAAAACATATACTCCAATAGCAAAATAGATTTGAAAAGGAATTTTTCAAAAGCTAAATAAAACTGTGGCAATTAAAGAGGATGCTGGAGCTGGACTGGCAGTGAGACCACAGACTGACTCGCCCCAGGTGGAAGCAGTTTTTGTTGTTCTGAAAGGCAGCAAGAAGATGTGCCGCCCAGGAAGGGCTCTCTGGTCACATGGTGGTGTTCGCTTCAAGTATTATCCCAAATGCCTATGTATCAGCATTAAAGGCTTTTCTTCCCTGCCCTTGGCTGAGAATTAAAGCCCCAAGGCAGTCATTGGAAAGATGGAAATAAAACAAAATTTACATAAACAAACTCAGCTCCTGCCAGCCCCTCTGCACAGCTGCTCAGCACCATCATGGATCGTGTGGGGAGCCGAGCCTCCAAACACACTACAGTAGCTATAGGAAATGCCCAGCAAGCAAGGCACAGGCAGCTGGCACTCAAGGAGAAGACAGGAGCTGGCTGGAAAAAAAAATAAAAAGAGGGAGTTCGATTTTTGGATGCAAAATTTTGAAGAGACAAAACAATCTAGCTCAACTCCTTGATTCAGAATGTATCTCTGCCGATTTCAATAGTGTCCTAATTCATATTATTAGGGACAGACAGAGAGAGGTTTTGCAGGAAAAGTTTCCTGAACATAATTCCCACACCCTGTTCAGAACAATACCAACTATTATGGGATAGACTACAATATACCCCCTATGCGAACTGAGCAACTGAAATGACCAAGCAATACTAGGTGACCTCAGGGACGTGCTCCCATTCAGGTCAGACAATAGCCTATGAAAGTACTTAGCCCTTGTAAACTGAGGTTCCTGTCTGTGGTGATGTGAATGTCTGTGCATCTTTCCTACTTTGGTCCCCTACAAATGAAGTTCATCTTGTCTGATTCACTGGATTCCACTGATTCTATATGGCAACTATTGTGACAGATTTGGCACTGGGAAATCCGTTAGTATTTCCCTAAAAACTGTAACATCCTACCAGACCTGGGAATCTGTTTCCCTTGGCATTCCCTAGAGAGTTGGAACTTGCTTCTACCACAACAATATGCCTAGTCTTTGAGACTGCACCCATCATACCACCCCCAAATTCTCTACGTTCTGCCTAACCTCAGGTCCTTATGGATAAGACTATTTGAAAATAAGGCCTTTGTAGATGTAATTAGTTAAGAGACATAAACACACTCAGTTAAGAAAGTCACGTGAACATAGTGGGAAATATTAGATGGATGATGTGGGAAGCCAAGAATAGTGAGGACTTCAGTCAACAACTGAATCTGGGAGAGCCACAGTGAATGGACACTCAGCACCTCCAGAAGGAACCATACTGCCAATGCCTTGTGTCAAATATTAGGCTTCAGAATTTTCAGAAAAATATGCATCTGTTGTTTGACAGCACCCTGTTTGTGCAACTTTCTTACAGCAACCCTACAAAACCAATATAATTATATTTACATAAAAGCCTATACAATAGAGGACAGAAGATAACATAACCAGTAGAGCACACATTTTACCATGTTCAAGGACCTGGGTTCAAAGCCCTGGCCATCACCTAGGAACACTATGTACACAGTGGTAGGGAGGGGGAGTGTCATAGATGATAGAGCAGTGCTGTGGTGCTATTCTTCTCCTCTCTGTCTCTCTCTGTCTCTCATACCTTCTACCTTCAAAAAAATAGTCTACCAGGAGTGGCAGGACTTTGCAGGTATACAACCCCAACAATGACCCTAGTGGCAGAAATATATTATACAAGAACACTCATAATTATCAAAAACTGGAAACAAACCAGATGATCTTCAGTGGATGAGTAGATTAACTAGTACATCCTCATCATGGAATATTACTTATCGGTAAAGTGGAATAAACTGTTGATGGAATTCAGAAATAATTTCCACAGAATTATATTGAGGAAAAAAGAAAAATATCCCCCCCCAAGTTGGATCTATTTAAATAGTTTATGTGAAGTACTAAAATTATAAAAATGGAAAGGATGTTAGGGGGTAGCCAAGATTTGAGAGAGATAGGAACAAGAGGGAAAAGATAGTTTCATAATAGACAAGAGCGATACTTATTTTATTCATTTTTTTCCCACCAGGCCAGGGTTATCACTGGAGCTTGTCTTTAACTCTCTCAGAAGTCAATATTTTTACAGAGGGTGAGAGAGAGGGGGAGAGAGAGAGAGAGAGAGAGAGAGAGAGAGAGAGAGAGACAGGAAGTTGAAGCTCAACTACTTGTGGTTTCCCTGCCTAGAAACAGATGAACATGTATCCCCAAGTGTGGTGACATATATGCTGTACAGGGCAGGCTATCCCACCTGGCTAGTATTTTTATTTTTTAATTATTATTATTTTTTGGTAATAATCAACAAGACCATAGCATAAGAAGGGTATTATTCCATATATTTCCCACCACCAGAGTTCCGTATCTCATCCCCTCCATTGGAAGCTTCCCTATTTTTTTATCCCTCTAGGAGAATGGACCCAGGATCATCATGAGGAAGAGAAGGTGGAAGGTCTGGCTTCTGTAATTGCTTCCCTGCTGGATATGGGCATTGACAGGTCAATGCACACTAACAGCCCGTTTCTATCTTTCCCTAGTGGGGCAAGGTAAAAGATAGTCTAGAGCACTGCTCAATTCTGTTAAAATGGCAACAGGCATAGAACTTGGGACCTCAGGCATGCAAGCCCTATGTTCTACTGCTTAAATATATCCCTAGCCAAGAAGAGCCAAAAAGACTCAGGAATCCTTGATTTGATGGTGTGAAGGAAAGTTCTGTATTATCACTTTATTGTGTTGATATCAGGCTATGATATGAGGCTACAGTTCTGTAGGATGTTACCATCTGGAGAAACTAAGCAAAATGTACACAGGATCTCTCAGTACTATTTTTGCAACTACATTAAATCTGCAATAATCTCAAAGTTAAAAGCTTATTAAAATTAAAAAAGAAAACAATTGAGCTGGTATGTTTAAATAAAGTTTTAAAAAATGTATTGATTCTTGCAAAGTTCTATCATTAAGCAACGTGTGCAAGCGTCAACCCGGCTTTGACCTAGCACGTTATGATTGGGCCTTCCTCAATCGCTATCAAACAGGCCATGGCCGGTGCGCCGCTATGTTCCATCGCTGGGGAGCCAGAGACAACCCGAACTGCCCCTGCGGCTCCAGACAGACTATGATCCACATAGTCAACGACTGCCACCTCTCCAGATTCAAAGGAGGTCTCGAAACTTTACATCAGGCTCAACCTGACGCTGTTGACTGGCTACGGAAGAAGGGCAAACGCTAGAAGAGGAAAGCAACGTGTACTCTCAGAGTTAGTAAACAACTAGCAATATTATAAGACATGGGAAAAAAATCACCTCATTTTTGTCCCCATAGCACTTTACCAATTCCTCTAGAAAGAAGCATAATTATAATTACTTATCTACGTGTGTCTAGTGCTGGAGGGCAGGGGCACTTTATTTTACCTAGTTTGAAAATTCTAATCATAACACAGCTATTAAACCTGGAGATCTAATGAATCAGCTTACATTGAAACTCAGCCCCAGTGGTATTGGTAGGCAGATAGAGAGAGGATGAGGAGAAGGAAAGTGGGTTCCTCATGTTGACCAAAGGCCAAGCTGTTCTACAAAACAGTTAATGTAGGCTGTTCACTTACTTCAATGAGTTCATCACCATTCAAGATTTAAGAAAGAAGACACTTAATCCTTGATAAATCACATCCATCCCCAGTGTCATAACTCTTCTCACTGCACCTCTTTGCCTTTTTGTTACCCATGCCTATTGCTTGGAAAGAGACACTGCATCAGAAAGCACACCAGCTTTAGCATTTCATGTTCCTCATCTTCATTCTTGGATACAGATCACAGCTTGAGCAATTTTCTGGGTGGTAGAATCAGTAACAACCCAGAAGTATGTGGGCTCTGGGATCTCAAAACTCACACTCAAGGAAAGAGACACACACATGGCAAGGAAATCAACTGTGTAACCCAGACAGTGAGAAATGTGAAAGTGGAGTTCAAAAAAGTGTCAAGACTGCAAATAACTGTCATGTTGGGGATGTTCTGAGATAAGCCACTTAGAACGCCAGGAATGACATATTTATGGATGAACACCTGAACCCTAAGGAACTAGATGGTGAAAAGGAGTCACCAAAGAAAGAGGGTGTGGAATGGAGATGGTCAAGGCAAATGAAAGAAGACAGTAAGACCTCAAACAAACAAACAAAAAAGAGCCTGGTGACTCCAGTAATAACAATGGGAGGGGCAGGGTGGGGAGAGGCTAGGGAAATTGATGGGCAGGAGTAAGGACAATGACCCACAATACATGCAATGCTCTGCCCAACCCAATCATCCAGATCACAAAAGTCGGGGAGCCAGGCAGTGGTACACCTGGTATGCTCAAAAACCTGAGTTCAAATCCCTGGTTCTCATCTGTAGGGAGAAAGCTTCACAAGCAGTGCAACAGTACTGCAAGTGTCTGTCTTTCTCTCCTTCTATATCTCATTTCTCTTTCAACTTCTCTCTTTTTAAAAAAAACTTCCTCAGTGAAGTTTTTTTAAAAATCAGAACCCAAAGATCACATTTTTAGTTAAATGTAGAAATGGCTTCATTCAAGTCCTGTTTCAAGTCTCATGTCCAATTCTATTGAGCTGTCAGGAAAGTCCTGACCTATTTTTCTATGCTTTTCAGTGCAAAAATGTGTCATGACTTTTCCAACAGCCCAATATTTCAAGAGAATTCATTAGAAGAATTTAAATATGTAAGGGCTGTACCACTTACAATTTATTGACAAAATATGTAAATATGTTTTACCATCTCAGTACAGCAGCTGACCTCTAAACTAAACCAAAATAATAAGAAGAAATAGAATTGTTGGTGGACATAGAATTAGCATCCACTATCATCCACTGAATTTTAAGAAGAAAATCCTTCTAGGTGTGGTCAGGCCTTACAGACCTGGAAAAGAATTTTCGATTTGGTTCCAAGTGTGAGACAGGACTATATATATAAGGATTTTAAGAGGAGCAGTGATGGGAAGTAATTTACATTTTTAAAAGATCATTGCAGGAGAATGGACTATAAATTGAGAGGAGACCCATTAGGAAGCTATTACAGAGCTAATGGTGGTAAAGGGCAGGGCCATGTAGGAATCAGAGCAGAGAAGGTTAGAACTGAGTGTGTTTGGAGGAAGAGTCAACCAGATTGACTATCATGATGAGGGAATCAGGGATAACCAGGGTGATTCCTAAATTTGTATGGTATATTATGGTGTCCTTAACCAAGACTACAAGACTGAGGTTAATACGGTGTTTGCAGATGCTACCAGACTTCAGGTTGGGAGACCTTTAAGTAGGCTGCATCACTTCAGGAGACATAACTTTGGGAGTCATAAGTGCACATGCATATCTAGAGCCAAACAATGAGTAAAATATGATTTGACAGGAGTGAACAACAGAAGCAGAGCCAGGTCTCTGAGTCCAGGCTCCTGTGGGTTCTCAGTCTACAATCCACACAATTCTCTGAACTGCAGCACCCATGCCTGTAAGTCATGCAATCCTGGTCATCTCATCCAACCTCAAAGTCCTTTCTTTCAATCATCAGCTTGTCAAGGTAAGAACAAACACATACCATTCACTCCATCTAAAAATCTCACTGAAACAGATGAGTTCTCCCCCACCTAATTTATATGCTCTCATCAAATTTAGTAACATACATGTTAGAAATCAATAAAGAAGGTAAGGGCTGGGTGGTGGCGCACTTGGTTAAACACACAAAGTACTAAGCACAAGGACCCACATAAGGATCCAGATTCAAGCTCCCACTCCCCACCTGCAACCGGTAGTGAACAAGCAGTGAAGAAGGTCTGCAGGTGTCTATGTTTCTCCCTATTTTCCTCTCCTCTATCATTTTTTCTCTGTCCTATCCAATAAAATGAAAAAAAAAATGGCCACTAGGAGCTGTGGATCCATAGTGCTGGCACCAAGCCCCAGCATTAGCCATGGAGACAAGAAAAAAGAGAGAGAGAGAGAGAGAGAGAGAGAGAGAGAGAGAGAATGTAAAGCAGGCAGGGCATTAGGGCATTTCTGGGCCAGACGAGTCCTCAACTCTCTCCAGGAAGCACAATATTATTAGGAACTGAGCTAGTATAATGGAAACATTGAACCATCTCCACAAGCATAAATATACCACCATGTCAGCCAGTATCCTGTAGTATGTTTAGTTTGTGTGGTGGTCATATGGTTTAGGTGCAGTGTATATATAGCCTAGTACCTCTACTTGTCTCTCAAGGTCATGTTCTTTGCTCTCAGCCACATCTACCTTCGTCCACCCTTACTCCTGTTTCCTACAGTTGCTGCCCACAGCTCTAACCATTCCTGCAACCATGTCATCCCTTCCTCATCCAACAAATACTGATCAGGAAACCATCAGTGTTTCTGTTGAAGGACAAAGTGTTTCTTGAGTGTTTCTGTTGAAGGACAAAGAGAAACTGTGGCCATAGAGTGACTGATACTGCCACTCACTTCTGCTTTCATGGCCAGGAAGCAGCATCTGGTGATCATGTCCATGTGCCAATAATACTTTCTTTATCTAAAGCTTATTGGACTGAATGTGGCCTCTAGGTCTTAGCTGGCTGACCTCTAACCTAGAGGTACCAATAATACTTTCTTTATCTAAATAATAAATAATACTTTGTGCCAATAATACTTTCTTTATCTAAAGCTTGTTGGACTGAATGTGGCCCCTAGGTCTTAGCTGGCTGACCTCTAACCTAGAGGTACCAATAATACTTTCTTTATCTAAATAATAAATAATACTTTGTGCCAATAATACTTTCTTTATCTAAAGAAATGTACCAATAATACTTTCTTTATCTAAAGCTTGTTGGACTGAATGTGGCCCCTAGGTCTTAGCTGGCTGACCTCTAACCTAGAGGTACTGTGTGAGGCATTCTCTGTACAGCCTTGCTCTGGATTAATTGCTACTATTCACCAAACATCAAAAGCTGATCAAATGTGTGTTACCTTCAGGCCTTTTATGTCATATTAGTTTATATTAGATATGTCTCTCTTATTTCTATTTCTTCATATTGTTCATTTTCCTCCTCCATATTCTTTTTTTAATTTTTTATCTTTTTTAATTACCTTTATATATTTATTGGATAGAAACAGCCAAAACTTAAGAGGGAAGGGGAAGACAGAATGATGCCTACAGCATTGCCTCACCACTCTCAAAGCTTTCCCCTACAGGTGGGGACCAGGGACCCAAACCCAGTTCCTTTTGCATTGTAACATGTGACCTCACCCAGGTGCACCATCACCCAGTCCCTCTTTTTTTAACTTTTTATTTTTATCACCTGGTTTACTGTGGGGGTTCAAAGCCTGCATGATAGCATCACCATGTCTAATAGTCATTTTTTTATAGAGGGTGAGAGACAGAAAGAAGTAGAGACAGAAAGAGGGCAAGAAACAGAGAGACAGAGAGAAGGGGAGAGACCTGACTACAGTATTGCTCCACTGCTTGGAGAGCTTCCACCCGACAGGTAAGGACCTTGAACACAGAGCTTGACCACAGGTACCAGAGCATGATAATGTTTGTGCTTTACCAGATGCATCACCACATGTCCTACCTTATACTTCTTACTCATCTAAAAAGCATTGCCAATCCTATAAACTGCAATCAGATACTGATGGCCTGATTTGGGTCCACTGAGCACAGCCTGAGAAGATAACTTGTGGGCAGATCATTCTGGGGAGGACACTACTCTGAGAGATGAGGGACTGTAAGTACAAGACAGAAACAGAGAAAATGCTGTTTTAAAGGGGTGTGATTGATGTTGCCACAATGCTGGTGAGGCTTGATCCTGCTAGGATCCCATGAGTAGTGTCACAGAATTGTCTAACAGAGGCTCAAAAGGCTGAAGCGTGTCCAGTAGCTGCCACCCCCACAGAGGCAAGCTTCCCACACAGGTTCTTCCAAGCTGTGTGCACTGAGCTCCCTCTGACATCAAAGGAAGATGCTGACAGCAAGTGCGTGACAGTCCTTTCTGAACTGTCTGCTCTAGCCACAGCCCAAATCAGAAATGAAGCCAAGGAGAGACTAGAGGTGGAAGGGCGTTGTGTGTGTCTGCTCAGATTTGGTCTGCCTTCTGTAAGTCTACTTTACAACCAAGCCTTCTAGCTAACCAGTTTCAGTTTTTGCAGAAAGTCCCACACTCATGAATGAGCAGTTCTGGTGTTGAAGCAGGTGCCAGCTCATCACTGGTTTACGGTGTCTCCTTAATTCTTTCCAGTCAAGGAAGGGTCCTCTTGCACTTGGCCTGTGGTCCAACTGGCCCCATTCTCTTGAATTGTGGGATGAATGAGATTTCATGGCAAGGAGACTGGGTTCACAATTGCTTTGCCTTTGCAAGTCTTGATTTCTGCAATTGCTGACTCACTGGTATCAGCAGGCCAAGTGGATTCCCTCATGTGGCAGCAATCTTCATATCCCAAGCTAATCAAATCAATAGCTCATTCCAATACAAAAGCTATTTTGATCTGCTATTGGCAGGTGGCAGAGGTGAAGTTGAAAAGGAGAAGAAACTCTGGGATACTCCATGTAAGGAGTTGAATGGATATGGGTGTGGGTGGTGGGGCACCCGGTTAAGTACATGTAATAATAAGTGCAAGGACCCATGCAATGATCCTGGTTAGAGTCCCCCCCCAGCTCCCAACCTGTAGGGGAAGGGTTGCTCCGCAAGCAGTTAGGCAGGTCTGTAGGTATCTATATTTCTCTTTCCCTCTCTGTCTTCCCCATCCCTCTCAATTTCTCTGTCCTACCCAATAAAAATGGGGAAAAAAATGGTCACCAGGAGTAATGGATTCATAGTGCCAGCACTGAGCCTCAGCTCAAGAAAGGATGCAAGATAGAAAAAAATATTTGAATGGGTGTTTCATACTGAATGAAAGTATGGAACTTTTATTTAGTATGATGACACTGGAACTTTTATAGTGGATGTTACGTGTGTGTGTGTGTGTGTGTGTGTGTGTGTGTGTGTGTGCAACTTTACTCCTGAAATCTAATGATATTGTAAACTAATGTTAAACCAATGTGAATAAATTGTATGACCTACTTGGAGTCAAACACACACCATCTTGACTCTGCTATAATGAGACTTATCATAAAAAGTAAGCAGCAGCCTTGACCAGCAACCCAACTCAACTTCCTATTGGGGACTAAAAAAACACACCCACTCACTGATGTTTCCTTTTTGATGCCTACAAAATAATATAAAAATCCTATTAACCTCCTATTTGTGAGAACAGAAGGCACAGCCCGGTCATCTTTAATGGCTGGTACAAAAAAAAAAAAAAAAAAATACCTTGTAATTTTGAAGACTCTGTAAATCAGTCAAAAAATTTCAAACAAATGATGTGAGCTTAATTTGAAGAGTTTCCAGCTTAATCCTTTAAAATTCCCCTATGCCTTATCCCCAATAGAATGTAACCTGAAACTGTCCCTTGGTTATGAATCTAAATAATCATCCCTTTTCTTTAATAAATGCTTCTTTAATGGTATTGCAATTTTGTTTCTCTGTCAACAAAGTGAAATCAGATGTAAGAAATGATAGGGGTAAAGCAGACTGTGGTGAGAGAGCTGTTTTTGTTTCTTTGTTTTTGAAGGGAAAAGGACTTCCTAAGACAAAAAGAGTTCTGGGTGGGGGATCTCTCCCACACTGCTCTCAAAACTAATGTCCGGGTCAATCTTGTAAGAGGTATGAGTATGGGAGAAGTAAGATGTAACCCAAAGCCACCCTCTAGAAAAGATGCTTGAGGGGCCAGGAAGTAGCATACCTGGTTAAGTGCATACATTATAGTGTGCAAGGACCCAAGTTCAAGCCCCTGGTCCCCACCTGCAGGGGGAAAGTTTCACAAGTGGTGAAGCAGGGATGCAGGTGTCTCTCTGTTTCTATCTTCCCCTCCCCCTCAATTTCTCTGTCTCTATATAATAATAAATAAATAAATAAATATTTTTTAAAAAAAGAAAAGATTCTTGACATATACTAATACACTGATCCACAAGACCATCCAATGAAGAAAGTATAGTAAGTCATGCTTTATAGATATGGAAACTGAGATACAAATGTTTAATCAGGTGATAAGTGACAGAAATATGATTCAAATCTGGGTTTCTAACTCCAGAGCATATCTTGTCTATATTCTGAACAGATGTAAGCCTAGAAGAAAGATTAATGCTCAGACGGATTGCATGGATGGCTCCTGATTAATGCACAAGCAAAGGTGATTCAAGCATCTTCTCAAACGCTTTATTCTTTCCCTAAAAGGCACTACAAACGGTCAATCCAAGATTGTTGAAATGAGAGCTTTTTTCTCATGGCAGAGGCCAAAACCCTGTAGAATCCAGGGAAAATTAAGTGCATTATGAAAAGATACGTGGATCTATAAAGTGCTAGTAATCCCTATGTTTGTACCTGAGTTATTTTTTTAATGCTTTGACATCCTCCTGTGGGGATTTTTCTTCACGACCGTCTGTGCTCCCATCTTTGCAAAAGCAGACAAGCCAGTGTGATTTTCTGTCAGCCTCCAAGAACACCTCTGAAAGAGGTTAAGCATTTCTGAGTTGTGAACAAAGAGCATTTGGTTCTACAGAGAAGGGACAAGTCTTTATTTGACTAAGAAAGATTTGTGAAAGAGAAGATTATATTTCTTAAGTCATAACAATGTGAGGAGTTTTTTAAGAAATTAGTTTTCCCCTTACTTCACCATGACTTCTTTTTTTTCATTTTCGAGATTGAAACACCCAGTGATCAGAACCAAGACCTGTCAATTGTGGTTAGATGCCTGTGAATTGCGAGTGCCTGTCCCAACTGAACCCTCCCCAAATTCAGTTTTTAATATCTATTGCATCTTTTCTCAGTCAGGATTCCATGAGAAAATGAAGCACCCAGAAAATAACCAGAGTGATTCTTGGCCCAATTCACCCATTTGAAGCCACATGTTCTAATCTCAGCAAAGGAGAGAAGCAAATTTACACCATGGGAGCCTCAGGAGAGTGAAGCTAGGAAAACTGTGAGGATATGGTTGAGCCTGGTGGAACCTCCCATTGAAAGATGGGTGCCTGAGGAACATGGTCTTCCTGTCAGCCTCTATCTACCAGAGATTGAGCGTGGGAGAGAATGGCCTTCAGGTTCAGCTTCACCTGTCAGACTCTCTGCTCCACAGGGACTCTGCATTCCCTGACACAATAGCCCACTCCCTTATTATCTACATAATCATTGCTTTGCCTGAAAGTCCCCTCCCTACTTCATCACCCATTCCATTCCTTGGATCATATTTGATCTATCTTCTCTCTGCCCTCAGGACCCCCCTCTGGCTGCTGGTTACTGATAACCTTGCTTCCTCATTCTTTTAACTGATTAAACCTCTTGCTCAGCAATTACTGGAAAAGTCCTGACCCTCCCCAGACCCTTTGCCTCCCTACCATATATGGTATACACATGTCACTTCCTCCTGTGACCCCTTATAAATGCTGCTTTGCTGTTCAATAAATGGATTGTTCATGAAGCATTCCACTGGTGATCTCTTGTTGCGTCTCTAGCTACGAACACTGAGAAAGACCCAGTCAACTCACTCCTACTGCCCTGGAACATTCTTCTGGGCCCCGTGCATCTAGTGCACAGCAGAGCAGGTAAGCCAGGAGTTTGTGCCCAGGAAGTGGCCTCCCCATGAGAAGTCTGGCAATGTCACTGAAAAGATCATTACATGGAACATTTGGAAGAATGGAAGTTTGGGTTTCATCATGGTTAATCAGTAGAAAAACATACAGATTCTTGCTTTGGCAGTTTCTCAGGAATTATTACTCCAAAACCACTAATAGAATAATGTGTAGAAGGAAAATGTTCTTGAAGCTCTTGTTTAAAGGTCTGGATCTTCTGTTATTAACAATTTAAAAGTAAAGAGAAATCTTCTCCCTTTTACTGTCTTTGTTATTTTATGTATATTCATTTCCTGATTATGGAAAATTCAGGGAACATTTCAGCTTCTTATTCAGTTTTGTTGAGGTTTGACTAGCAAAAATGTAAGCTATTTGAAGTGCACAGCATCATCATTTTATGGACAAGTATACTGTGAAAGTATTTCCACCATCTAATTAAGTAATACATCTTATCACCTCACATACTTAGCCACCTTAATGTGTGTGTGTGTGTGTGTGTGTGTGTGTGTGTGTGTGTGTGTGTGTGTGTGTGTGTGTGTATTTTGGTTTTGTCCATCAGGGATTTCTTTCTGAGAATTGGTACCTGCATGACTCCACTGCTTCATTTTCCTTCCTCTCTTCTATATAGTGGATGAAAGACACAGAGAGATAAAGTGGGGTAGAGAAAAGGAGAGACACCACAACACAACTCCACTTCTCATAAAGCTGCCCCCCACTGCAGGTGTTCCCATGTGCTGGTCAGAGCTCAAAACTGAGTGCTAAAGCTTGTTAATGTGTGCACTCTTACTGGGTGAGTAAGAGTCTTCCCTGTTCTTTTATGTGAGATCATTTAAGTCATACTCTTTTAGCAAATATCAATTGTATAATAATGGTGTTATCAATGATAGTCACCATGTTTTATATTAGACTCTTAATCCTATTTATTTATGATTGAAAATTCAAAGCCTTTGATAAACCTCTATTTCCCCCCAGCTCCCAAGCCTAGAAACTACTTTTCTACTTTCTGCTTAGATAAATTCAACTTTTCTTTATTTTTTTTTAAGATTCTACATATACTTTGTCTTTTTGTGTCTGAAGTGTTTCATAACATTCTTGAGGTTCATTCACTATGTGGAAAATGACGTGATTTCTCTTTTTTTTAAGACTGAATAGTAGATATATATTAGAGATATTGATTTTTTTTCCTTTGGATATATACCTAGAAGAGAAAATGTTCAGACATAAAATTGTTGTTTGTTTATTGAGGAAACCCCATGTTTGCCATGATGACTGCACAAATTGGTTCCCTCTAGCAGTGCACAAAGATTCTCTTCCCCAACACAACTATCTTTTATCTTCTTGGTTACAGCCATTCCAGCAGGTGCAAACTGATATCTCATTGTGTTTTGATTTGCATTTCCCTGATGATCAGTAATCCTAAGAATCTTTTCATGTACCTGTTGGCCATCTGTATATCATCTTTGGAGAAGTGTCTACCCAGATCCTTTGTCCACTTTTAATTAGATTACTTGTTGAATTTTCCTATATCAGTTCCTCATCAACTATGTGATTTGCAAATATTTTCCTCATTTTTTATGTTGCCTTTTGCTTTACTTTTGATGATTTCCTTTGCTGTGCAAAAGTTTTGCAGTTTGATATAATCCCAGTTGTTGCTTTTACTTTTGGTGTCAAATAAAAAAAAATTCCAGAAAGAACAATATCTCTCTGATTTTTATTCTAGAAGTTTGAAAGCATTGGGCCTTTAATTCAAGGAGTGCTTTGCAGCAACACTTCATCTTTCAGTGAGAAAAGTACGGATGACCACATTTGGTGGTGGAAGTGAATATATATATATATATATATATATATATATATATATATATATATATATATAGCGCAAATAGGGGAAGCCCCAGGAATAGACATTTTACATTATATGCTAGAAGGAGCAATTGCTTTAGAACTCGTCTTAAAGGCACTCCATTCTTGTGCTCACCAGCATGTCACCACAAAGGAAGAGATTCTAGTCTCACTTGTTATTCCACTGGTTATTCAACAGCTAATACACCATCATCATAGGAAGTCTGAAGTGCCCTCTTAAATGATATGAACACAATCAGCCTGTGGAAGGCCAGGCACCCTCTCAGTCCTGCTGGTCCCATTAGAGGGAGAGTCAGAATCCTCATTTTACTTGGACGGCTGGAGCTTTAATTCCTTTAATTCCAATCTTGTGGCTGGTCGAGAACATCCTAAAACCCAGGACCCATCATCCCCTGAAATGAATCAAGACTTGGCTACCCTTCCTACATTCTGTATTTCCTTTGGGCCTTGCCATGTTTCAATCATTCACTGAATCAGTCACATCATCACCAGCTCAGTTTCAGAGAGCCAGTACTACTAAAACTTAGCCAGGACTCCTTCCCTTCCTGGGCTTCCAGTCTAACCCTCCACTCCAGGCATCAGTCCTGTCCACTGAAGCATTGTTAGTGACAGGCTATGTAAAGCCCAAGAAAATCCACCATGCAATAGAAGCCCCAGAGCAACTATGCCCCCAAAGTAGACTGTTAGCACCATCTAAAAGGCAACTGTGTCCTTACAGATATGAGAATCTCCAGAGGTGTCATGGCAGAAAGAACTATGCTTTCGTACATTTTTAGTCAAGGCCATGACCACTGAAGGACTAATTCTGCTGATGCTTCTGGAAATTTTACCTCAGATGCTTCCCTAATAAGCCCATTCCAAGGATACAGGAACATGTTGACATCAAGCCACCCACAGATCTCTCAGGCCTGGGGAGTGTTGTCAATTTAGAACAAAACACAAATATACTTCTAAAGCAGCACTGAGACCTCCTCACACTTTGCTTTATCAAATGTTTACTGGGTACCTAGAACATTCCAGGCCCTTAACTGGGCGATAAGGGTACAGCTCAGTGTAATATCATGACTACATGCATCTCACCCTCACTGTCTGGGAAGAAAGAGAGATACAAGGTGCACACCCCCAGGGGCAAGGGCTGCACACAGGACTAGGAGAGTGATATCACTTCATCCTCAAAAGCAGAGTGAACTGAAGTATGAGCCACAATGCTCCAGACAGGCTCCCAAGGCATCCTGAAAGCCATGTGGCTCTAGAACATTTCACTTTCCATCCTGGTCTTCTGAATCATCACTAGAAGCTCCATTTCATCTTGCTTCAAACCAATCAGGTATTTTAAGAGAGAGAGAAGGATGACATTAGCATCTCTTAAAGGACAGATGCTCTACAAAGTGGGAAATATAAAGCTGTCCCTCTGGTTAACTGACTCAAACATTTTGTGAGTCTGTTCATTTCCTGTCTTCTTTGTCGCCATAGCAATGCTTCAGTCACAGCTGGCAGATAATGGACTAAATCACTAAAGTCTGTGGAGCCTTTTTCTGCAGGGGCCCCAAACCAAGACAGTTGTTCCATGTGGGGCAGTGACCCTCTGGTTCAAACCTTGCCCCCATTATGCGGGCATCCGTGAGTCCAGGAAACCTGCCAGAGCCAGCACAGATTGGACACCAGACTCATGCTTGGTTCCCAGTTGGGACCATTGAATTTCAAAGAATCATCCTCCTAATTCTAACAAGTGGCTTAAAAACACCTGCTTCCTTCCTCTGCCTCCAGACAGGTCCCTATTTTTACTCTCACACTAACAAATCCAGTGGTAGAGACTAAGATACTGAAGTTTAGTCAAAGTCACCATCAATAAGGCATTGGATTGAAGCCACTTCCCATAGCTCCCACCTAAGATAATACTCCTCCCCTGCCTGTCCACTCCACATGCTCTTTCACCTCCAAACTTACATATATCAAATTCTCTCCAAAGGATAATTAGGCCAGCTAGTTGATGCCACCATGTCATTATGCTTGGGGGGGGGGGGATCCCTTTTCTGTTCAAGATACATGCTGAAGTGTTTACAGGTGAGTTGGTTTATCTGAAAGCTAAGAAACAGTCTTGCAAAAGAAAAAAAAATTGGAAGGTTGAGGTAATAAGACTGATGGAATGTTATTGGTTGAAGGTGAGGGAGAAAAATGGATACCAGAAATTACTAGACTATACTCCTTTAGGTATATTTAAAATTTTCCACAACATAAAGATAAAAAGAAAAAAAAAGATGCGGGTAGCGCTTAAAACTATTCCCCAGGTATTGTAATAGTGTGTCATCATGTTCATAAACTACATTTGAATATTTACTGTGCACAGGCTTTGGTCAATGCTGGGAAGATGTAGTTTTGAATTAACAAGGAGATAGCTCACTGGTAGAGCATACAACTTACATGCATATGAATGAAAACACAAGCTTTCAGTGGGAAGGATCATATGTTTAAGGTGAGGTATTTGAAACTTTAAAAGGTTAATAGCTGGTTCAAGTCACACAACTAAAATTAAAGCTAAGCCTTCCTGATTTCTAGCTGTGGTCTCCTCTTGTTGTTTCTGTTCCTAGAGTCCTTGTCTCTACACTACACTACATTACACTACACTACACTACATTACACTACACTACACTACACTACACTACACTACACTACACTACACTACACTACACTACACTTCCTTTCTCCAGTACTACAATCAAAGGTGACCCAGAAATGATGGTTTCAAAACATTGCAATGCCTTCCGAAGGTCTTTTGGTAATTTTAACAGTTTCTCCACTTCCATATCCTCTTGTAACTACCAATAATCAATGTTTGTAGCCATATTGCTGTCCTGGTCAAGTTTTCTTCCTATACATGAACACAGTTTTGGACTATTAAGTCAGTTTTATCGTGAAAGAAATTAGCCAAAAGCATTGCTTATATGATAAAATTACATAAAACAACAAATATATAAGAGTCAGGTTATTCCACCTCAAGCTGTTAGAAATAAGACCTTTATTTCCCTAGCTTTTTTCTTAAATTTTTATTTATAAAAAGGAAACACTAACAAAAACCATAGGATAAGAGAGGTACAATTCCACGCAATTCCCACCACCAGAACTCCGTATCCTATCCCGTCCCTTGACAGCTTTCCTATTCTTTATACCTCTGGGAGTATGGACCCAGGATCATTACAAGGTGCAGAAAGTGGAAGGTCTGGCTTCTGGAATAGTGCAGCCTTTACATTCATGATTAGTCAACAATTTGTTTGCCATTATATGTTAACTCTTTTTTTAGCCACCAGGTTCCAGATGCTAACATGATGCCAACCAGACTTTCCTGGGCAGACGACTGCACCAATGTGTCCTGGAGCCCCACTTCCCCAGAACCCCACCCTACTAGGGAAAGAGAGAGACAGGCTGGGAGTATGGACTTATCTGCCAATGCCCATGTTCAGCAGGCAAGCAATTACAGAAAAGGGCAAGTACCTCACAAGGGCAAGTACCCAGATTCAGCTGACCCAGATTCAGTCCTGGTCCCTACCTACAGGGGGAAGATTTATGAGTGGTGATGAAGTATTAAAGCTGTTTCCCCTTCTCTTTTTCTCCCTCTTTATCTCTGTCTCTCATACTCTATTTAAATAAAAAGGGTGGACCCATCAGCTGGAGCCCTAATCAGGAGTCCTGAGATTCCCAAACAGACATGATGGGCCTAGACCTTGAATAAATCCCTCCCTCCATTGTTACTGGTCATGTCTATCAGGAACAACACAATAGACCCCTTTATGGGACCCCATAATACCTTGCCCTCAACTTGGATCAACAATGGTAGAAAATGTCCCATCCTCCAAAGGGAGGCTGGACAATATACTCTGTGCTACACCTGAGGATGATGGGTCCTGATCTTGGGGCAGCTTGGAATGTTCCTACTAATGACCACAGAATGTAAGCTCAGATCTACAGGGATGCAGAGGTCACATAGGCTCCTAAACTGAATATGGGCCTCAGATTAAAGCAAATTGATGGGGTTTACATTCAACAATATTTATACAACTTATATTTGGAAGCTACTCTTTTGCCTGATCCAGCTTTCTGGTCCTTCTCCCAGCCATGACATCATCTCCTCAGACAATAATTAGTATCCACGTGCAAGGAAAAACAAACAAACAAAAACTAGTATAGCTTCAGGTCCTTTGGAATATAAATATAATATGCCTACTAGTTATCTATAAAATGGAGACCCCCCCCCAACTCTTCATCTGCACTATTCCAGCCTTTAGGTTCATGAATGGTCAACAATTTGTTTGGCTTTGTATGGTAACTCTCTTTTCAACCACCAGGTGCCAGATGCTAGCATGATGCTGACCAGACTTCCCTGGACAGACAATCCCACCAATGTGTCCTGGAGCTCTGATTCCCCAGAGCCTTTCCCCACTAGGGAAAGGGAGAGGCAGGCTGGGAGTATGGGCCAACCTGTCAACACCCACATTCAGTGGGGAAGCAATTACAGAAGTCAGACCTTCAACCTTCTGCATTCCACAAGTGTCGTTTTTGCCAGGGCTGGCTTCACGGGTGGGTAACAGACGACCAGAAACACATGGCTGAGCTGAGAACGCAGTTTAATCTTTATTCACGAGAGGGCAATGTGCTCCTCCATCTTTCTCCTCTGGAGGCAGAGTAGAACTCCAGAAGTACGTAGGATAGGGGGCAGGGAGAAGGGAGAAGCACAAAAGGCAAAGACTAAACCACGATATCCCGGAGGTGGGGGAGTGAGACCAAACCAACAATTACCCCTTTCTTTTTAACTAATTGACCATAGTATCAGGAGTGTGGGGTGAACAGAAACCTATATCATATAGGCATTTTCAAAAAAGAAACTGGCACAAACATGGAGGAACATGTAAGCGAGCAATAAGAACCAGTGTGCTGCCAAGGGAAGGCCTGAGGGGGCATTTTTTGCCTCTGTGGGCAAGGCTTATCAGCTAAAGAACATTTGCTGCCTCTGTGGGCTTTTCTTGCCTCTGGGAGGCGTTACTTGCCTCAACGGGCATTTTTTTGCTTCTGTGGGCATTACCTAGCATGGAGGGAGGGTATGGTCTAGAGTCCCAAGGCAGCTGGCTGCAGTCAGTCTTTGAGAAACCCAACAGCATAAAGGGAAGCTGCTAGTTTTGTGCAAAGTTTCCAAGAGGTGTACCAGTAAGTCCGATAGAAGTGCCAGTCCAAAGCAGATGTCCACGGAAGAATGCCAGGGGGTGGAACGTTGTATGAGGAAGGTCAACTGCTGGAAGTCTGCTTTTCTGTAGAGACCTTGACAGCTGCAATTCACTTACTTATGAAACAAAACTTGTAGCAGGTTAGAAGTTTACCACAATTGATAACTCTATTACAATTGGAAGTCTTTTTTAGTATGATTTGAAGGTTGTTTAAAGTTTAAGCAATAAAATGTGGAAAGGTAAACAGAAGAACCATGAAAAAAAAAAAACCTCAGGCATGAGAATCATTAGCATAACCATTGTGCTATCTACCCCGCCCATATTTGAACACACACATAAACATGGTTTTCAAATACACAAGGAGAAAAACTTTTGTTATGAAGACATGTCATTTTAAACACAAATTTAGATCTGTACTATCTAGTTGTTTGGGGGTGCGTTGTCTGGCGGTGGCTTCTTGCGCAACTTTAGCTCCAGGAATTGTAGGTTGCGATCTCTGCAGGGATCGCTGCATATTCTAGCTTCTCTGCCTTCAGAGCCAAGCTGGGGATCTCGGCCAGGGGGCCCAGTCCCGGCAGGGAGCCCACGGTCTCCAGGTGGTCCGGGATCTGCCCAGACTTCATAGCAGGAGGGCGGACGGGCCAGCCGTGCAGAAGGCAAGGACCGAGGTGCCCGGAGTGGCAGCCAGGATAGGCTGCAGCCCTGCCCACCATGTCTGCTTCCCTACTCCCAGTGGCCAAGCAGTGTGGAGGAAGCCTACGCCCAATGCCCCACACCACGAGGCTGCGAGCTGGTTCATGTGGGTGGGCAGCGGGTGGAAAGCAGTGTGTGGCCCAGAGAGAAATGTTCCAGAAACAGAAAAACAGTCTCATGAAGAAAGGGCAGAGGCCTTTGGAAACCTCTTCACAGTCAATAAAGCAGCCCATAATGGATTCACTTATCTGGGGGATACACAGGTTAGGTCCCACATTGAGCGCCATCGTTTTCACCGGGGCTGGCTTCACGGGTGGGTAACAGATGACCATAAACACACGGCTGAGCTGAGAACGCAGTTTAATCTTTATTCACGAGTGGGCAATGTGCTCCTCCACCCTTCTCCTCCGGCAGAAGAGTCAAACTCCGGAAGTATGTAGGATAGGGGGTGGGGAGAAGAGAGAAGCGCAAAAGGCAAAGACTAAACCACGATATCCTGGAGGCAGGGGAGTGAGACCAAACCAATGTGAAGCATACCAACACACAAGGACCTTGGGTCCATACTCCCAGAGGGATAAAGAATAGGAAAGCTATCAGGGGAGGCGATGGGATACAGAGTTCTGGTGGTGGAAATTATGTGGAGTTGTACCCCTCTTATCCTATGGTTTAGTCAATCTTTCCTTTTTATAAATAAAAAATTTAAAAAATAAAATAAAATAGAAAGAAAAAAATCACTCATAACAAGAAGGTGGAGTGTCCAGGAAAAGTGTAGTTGTTCAGATACCAAGCCCCAGCAATAACATTGGTGACAAAAGAAAAAGGAAGAAATATAGAAAGAAAGAAAGAAAGAAAGAAAGAAAGAAAGAAAGAAAGAAAGGAAGGAAGGAAGGAAGGAAGGAAGAAGGGAAGGAGGGAAGGGAGGAAGGAAGGAAGGAAGGAAGGAAGGAAGGAAGGAAGGAAGAAAGAAAAAAGGAAAGAAGAGAGGAAAGAGGGAAGAAAGGAGAGGTTGGGGTGTTATGGGTCTAACAACTTACATGCTTTGCAACTACTGCCATTCTTATGAGTAATGCATACATGAATTCTTTGCAAGTTATCACTGAAGAGACATAGTGTGGAGGGTGCACTCTACATTCCTGACCATGACTGGTGCCCATCACCCCTTATTCCTTTCATATCCTGATTGAGATAGATGATCAATAAAATTCCACAGATTTGGAAAAAGTGAAAAAAAATCCCTTTTGAAATAATATGTATCTCCCCAGAATTCCCTCTTTTGGGGGACAGCCTATGCCCCAATCTGGAATAATTCTACCCCTTCCATTTCATGTAGGTTGTAAGCTTCTATGTGCTTTGGGACTTAAATCAGGCAAAGGAAAGCCTCCCTCAAACTTTGGCCAGACCAGGTGAAAAGTCACCGTCTGCCTCTGTGTGATATTTGCTTCTTGTGGCCATCTCACTGCCACTTAAAGAAGCTTGTGTGAGGATGCATCTCAGCAGAGGTGAACTCTGGGGGACATGTGGCAAAATATGAGAGGCAGTAGATGGCCTGAAACATTAGCATCTGTCCCAACACCACACTTAACAGGCTTCATATGCCAGCAAGGATCAGCAGGGTGACCATTTTCTAAAGATAAAACAATTAAGGACATTTTTAGTTAGAGTTCTGATATAGTCTAATAGAAGGACTTTAGAATAGCTTCTATTTTTCAAGTTAAACTGTAAGTATTCACAGAAAGGTCATTTGAGAAGGATTGTTCTGCCTTTTCCTCTTCATCACCCAGTGTAATTGATTTTGTAATTGACAGAGTCTCGTGTGGTAGGAAATTACAACCAAGAAACTGGAGATAGGTGAAACTAGTGTCAGAGGAATAAAGGGAAGCAGAGTCCCAAGAAATTTTACCTTTCCATTGTCACTATCTTTGTATGAAGGAAGCTGTGCTGTGATGGTGGCACAGCCCTTCAAATTTCTGTGCAACCATTAAAAGAACAGAGAAGAAACTTCAAACCACTGTGAACTATGAAGAGTGATACCAACTGATGAGAGGAGATAGGTAAGATAGGGAAGTAAGTGGAGGAACCCATGAGTTAACATGGCACCAGGTACATAATGTACCTCGTGGTACATCAAAACAATGGGAAGTGGGGTACTGTGAAGGCAAATAAGTAGAGGGGCTTGTCATGAATTTTATGTGTAAGCAGAATTGATATTTATGTAAACAAAAATACATTCTCTACAAATTGAAAATTACTTGTCATCGTAATATCAGCAGGCCTAGTAAATGCTTTTATATATGATTCTAGATAGAAACAAACAGCCCCTTCTAGACAGTGGTTGGAGAAAAGCTTTCTTATTATTAGTCTCCTATTTATTTAATACCATTTAGTCTCTTGGCTTGGTATTAATTTTAAAATTTCTATTTATACTATGCCAGATGACAGCCTTCTTTTGAAGGCTCTGCCTCCCCAGAAGTTCTGGGGAAATTAGGGAACAGAAGGAATATGGCTTAATGGGTGTGGAAACTGGAGATTATGGGTTGAAGACTCTCCTGTTACATTCCCAAAATTATTTATTGTGTTTGAACAAAGGACCTATATATTCATTTTGGACTGGGTTCCATAAATTGTGAAGTCTGTCTTCAAGTGGAACTTTACAGGAGTGGAATGGAACCCCTGTGTGTTTGTATTCCTGAAATAATTACCTTTGTATTCTGCCAAGTACAACTTTCTTATATACTTAATTAATTTAATTAATTAATTTCACCAGAGCACTGATAAACTCTGGTTTGGGGTGGTGCTTGGGGATTGAACCTGCAGCTTTCCATGTGTCAGACACAAATTTTTTTTTTGTATAACCACTATGCTATATCCTCAGCCTCAAACACATTCCTTCTGAGCTGGAAATTGTACTTAAGAGCCTCTAGGGGCAGGAGAAATGGCATAATTATGAAAAACAGCTTCAATGCCTCAGGCTTCAAAGTTACAGATTCCACCCATTGTACTACCATAAACAGAGCTGTATTGTGCCCTGGTTAAGAAAAAAAGCCTCTGGCTGTGAGGAGTTGGCAAAGAAAGAGGGAGAAAGAGGGAATTACCAAATACCACAGCCCAGATAGTGGACTCTGCCCACAAACTGGAAGGCTGTCAATTAGGGATTATAACAGAAGTCACAAGCACCTGTATAAATAAATAAATGCCTTTGATGTAAAAGAAGTGAACAAATGATTTCCTGATATATGCTATTATTTAGGTTATACATTTCTGCCACTCATGAAATCTGAGGGAGAGTCAGAGGGAGAAAAGTTAAAAATAATCATACATTGCATTGTAAATCATTTACTTCCCAATAAAAATAAAAGTAATATTTACACCAAAGAATAAGAGTCAGGGACAGACTTACATTTCTATTTCATAGGTAAATAAATACCCAGGGAGCAGGTGCACTGCTGCAGAGACCACTTTCTTTTTTTCTTTCTTTTTTAATGTCATTGTTGGATAGGACAGAGAGAAATGGAGAGAGGAAGGAAAGACAGAGAGGAAGAGATAAAGAGAGACAGACCTACTTATCAACTTGTGAAGCAACTCCCCTGCAGGTGGGGAGCCAGGGGCTCAAACCAGGATCCTTAGGCTGGTCCTTGCACTTTGCACCACCTGCGCTTAACCCGCTGCACTACTGCCCAACTCCCAGAGACCACTTTCTAAGTAGGAGTAGAGAAAGACTCTTACCATGGAAATCATCAAAAAGAAGAATCTCAGTTTCCACTATTTACATTGTGGCAGAGACTGAAGGGCCAGAGCAGGAGAAGATACTGGAATATGTAAGTCTTTGCTCAAGGGCTCTTTGATTTGCCAGGTACTGTGTGGGGTAGCAGGGATCATGTAGCCCAAGTCTCTAATGTCTGTCTGGGAGTAGACACCACTGCTACAAGGAGATGGTCAGTAGGGACCTAGACACTCAGGCAGATGATGCCCAGAAAAATAAAATGCATTTGGGAGGAAATAAAGGCAGCATAAGATGACCCGGTGCCTATGGCTCCAGGACTCTTTGCCTGCATTTGGTAACTTAAGTGGAGGGTTTATCTAACCACACAAATATTACTAAGCATCCCACTACACAAAAACATTCACCTCAGCCCAGGGATGTGTTCAGTGCAGCTAGAGCCAGTGGCCTCGTAAAAGGGAGAGAGGAGACAGAAGTCACAGAAAGAAACAGGCACAGGCACCTCTAAAGCATCTGTGGCCATTAACATGCTTCTGCTCTCTTGGTTTAAAAAAGTGATGTAGTGGCCAAACCAGTGTCAGAGCAGTACAAGACAGTCCAAAGGAGGGGAGTTTCACAGACAGTACCAGGTGCCTCTTAAGTGTCTGAGACTTCATTTACTAGCTATTTTCATACCCAACTGGCCTGCCTTACTGTAAAATGCTACTACACATAGGCCACATGTTTCAAATGCTTGTTTGTTTGTCTGTTTGTTTGTTTGTTTAAAAAAAAAAAGCTCTGGAATCAGACTGCTAGATTAGATCACAATTTCATCATTGGTCAGCTAAAAAACTTTGGACAAATTAGTTGATCTCCCCTGTATTTCATATTCCTTCGCTGCAAATTGGAAATAAGAATCTACTGACCAAAACAGATTATAGCAAAGTTATTTTACCAAAATAAAGGACTCAGGGGGTGGAGGGGAGGCTTTCAGGTCCTAGTGCGTGGTGGTGGAGGTTGACCTAGCCTAAAAGTAAGAGTCTTGAAGAAAATTGAGAAATGGTCCGGGAGGTGGTGCAGTGGATAAAGCAGTGGATTCTCAACCATGAGGTCCCAAGTTCAATCCCCAGCAGCACATGCACCAGAGTGATGTCTGGTTCTTTCTCTCCTCCTGTCTTTCTCATAAATAAATAAATAAATAAATAAATAAATAAATAGTAGTCCAGGAGGTGGTACAATGGAAAATTGAGAAATTTTACATATGTACCAAAAACTGTATTTAATTCCCCCCAGTAAAAAAAGAAAAGATATATATTATAGTAGAGCTGATAGGTTACCTACATGAGACACATGCCTCCAGTGAAGTAATTGACCATTAACTGTGGTCATGATGCTCAGGATGGTGATGATGATGATAATGTTTAGGATTATGATAGTGATGGTCAGCCTGGTGTTGACATTGCTTTCCCCACTCTGACTTCTTTACCCGTTGACTCCACTTCCCTAAATTCAGTTTGACTCCAGTACTTAAAAGTGTTAACAGGAGTTTTCTAAGTGGAAATGTACATTCTCACTTTTCTTTTTCTCAACAGGAATAAAGTGCCAGTAATTAATGAGCAAGGTATTCAAAAATGCTCATCATTTCTTCCAATGAAAAAGTCATTAAAAGTTAAAATATCATCTCAGCAGAGCAGTTTGCCCAGAAACCCCAAATTGAAGATACGGGCCTTTGCAAGATAAGAAATGACAGGCTTTTTGATTTTCAACATGGTGAATTATTTTTAGAGATAATCATATATAGATTTAAGTATCTAAGATGGAAAATATAAATCATATTACTCATGATCACAAACAGTAGGAGAACTTTTATGAGCATTTTACACAGTTGCTTTCCTTTTAATATAGTATAACAGGTAGGGTGTTCATATCTCAACTTACAGCTTGACAAATATGACACACTTGGAAGAACTTCACATTTTGACAACCTTCCATTGTTAACGGTTTCATTTCTATGGAATGTTTAAAGGCAGTAACTAGTATTTTACTTTGTTACTTTCACACAACTGGAAAACTGGTTTCAGAGAGGAAAATTACACACTGTCATTTCTGAATCAAAGAGATTATCTAATGTATTAAAACCTGCAGTTTTTGCCATGTCAACTACATGACTGCAGTAGCATCTAAATGTTCTTTGTGGCATCCACCTGGGGCCTGCAAGAAGTAAAATGTGATGCTGGAATCTCCTTGACATTCATCCAACAAATATTTTCTGAATAAAAACTCAAGAGATGTTCAATAAGTGTTGGGAGGACAAAGATGAATAATAACTCAACTCTGTTCGCAAAAGTTCCCAGTGGAAAAATAACTCAACTTTGCTTGCAAAAGTTCCCAGTCAAAAAATAATAACTCAAATGTGCTTGCAAAAGTCCCCAATCAAAAGAGGACAAGCTTGATCAATTAATCACAACTTGTTGTAGCTTATGGGAGGGGTTGATACAGATGAGATGATAAAGCTCATGGGAGCATGGATGTACAGAGTTCTCCACATTGAGCTGTATGGTCAGCCCTTCAAGACAACATTGCCACCTGAATTCTTATATACTTTTCTCATGCCAAAACAGAGTAGCACTAAGAACACATGCTTTTACATTTCAAAATCAGAAGGAAATGAATCTGTTATTTGGCAATCAAGTCATCCAATAAAAAGCATTTCCTTATTAATTTCCTAAGCCTATTTCCTCAAAGGAGAAAAAAAAAGTATCTCCTGAGAAAAAAAAAAAAAGCTAAAATGTTGTTAGACTGATTGTATTAGTCAGTATCCCAATAAATGATACTTCCCAAACAGGTTCCCAACAGTCATAGGCCCACTTTGTAACAGTGTGGACAGAGTGAAAGGAAATGAAGTAGGAAAATGAAAACATCCAGGCTACAAGACTGGTCTCTCCATCCAGGGGTGAAGGGGCTAAGACTTTACGAGGAAAAATGTGGAGTGAGAACTGTGCCCTCTAGTGACCCAGTCCAACTGGGAAGATTTGGCAAGGAAATCTGTCTGCCTCTCTTGGCCCTTGCTCCTTCCACAGAATATCCCCTTTGCTGTCATAGTCATATGGATGTAGTCTTCCAGGGCCAAGCCTGGCAACTGAGCTGAAAGAGGAAGACACACCACAGAGCTGAAGGTGAGCCTGTAAAGGGGATGAAGAATATTCTGCCCATGGATAAATGATGCATTCTCAAAATATTTGAGTCTCTCTATATGCCCCAATCTGGGTCTACTGATAGAGGCACAAAAAATGAAAGGAAATCACTTCTCAGCTTCAGTGGATTTGTAGCCCAGCAGTAGAGGAGATAACTGTGGCATCAAAATCACCCAGGCTCTCTCCATAGCATTTCCGTCACTGTGGAGTGAGAGTGAGGATGGAGCACAGGTGACTAAGCTGGGCATCATCAATCACTTCTTCCAGAGCAGCAAGACCAACCTCAAACCACCATTTATCTTCCTTGCCTTCTAAAGATGGGGTGGTCCAGGGCAGTGTGTGTGTGTGTGTGTGTGTGTGTGTGTGTGTGTGTGTGTGTGTGTGTGTGTTCACAGAGAAAAATAATCATATCAATACAGCTTAATTCTTTTCTACAAATAACCACAAGCATCCTCTAACCAAGCAGAATTATTGATTTGGTATTTATTTGGTAAAATATTTAAATGAGATAAAAAGACAGATGAGCAAGTGCTGGACATCAATTAGATCCATGGCTTTGATCCCTTGAGTTAATTTCTCCACCTGTTCTGGGGTTGGGAGAGCTCTTTTTATTATTTTTTTTCCGTTTCAGAAAGGAAAAAGCATATTAAAAATGCAACAGGAGGGAGTGGGAGTGAGTCAGCAGTGTGCTTCTTGCATGCAAGAGGTCCTGGGTTCTATCCCCAAATTACATAAATAAATAGAATGAATGCTATAGCTATATATATATAGCATTCATTCTATTTATTCTATAGCTATATATCTGCTATAGCTCCCCCTCTCTCTTCTCTTCTCTCTCTCTGACATCTTCCTCTCTTTCTCTTTCTCTCTGCCATCTTCCTCTCTCTCCCACAGACACAATTAAAAAGGCAATAGGAAAGAGGATGAAGATAAGGAAAATGTGCCTCAGAAATCATAAATTTATGAAATGATTGGATTTATTTCCAGGACTCTTATGGAGAAAAGGGGGGTGTGATTTTGAGGTGGGATCAATTTAATGAAAGGTGAAAATTTGTATAAACTGACTTTCCTCTTTTCCAAAGCCCCCTTTCCTCCATAGAGGCGATCTTAACTCTAAATGGCTCTCTGTGTCCTGGGTTCTACCTTCCTACTTTCTTTGGGTTTATGTCTGTGCTCTGTAGGCAAAGGAACTGTGATATTAAAATCCCAGAAAAAAAAGAGGATAAAGAAATAAAAAAAGCCTGTGAGAAAGGAATATATGATGTCCCATAATTGTGACACCTGGTAATATAATATGGAACAGCAATGAGTAATTGGTTTACAGAAAAGTACATTTTTCCCAAGATTTTTTTCATATTAACCCAAGCCCTCATATTAGTTAACAGTAAGTACAATTGGATCCCAAGACAAACAAGCCATTTGTCACTGTAGGGATAATTTTTCTTGGGGACATTGAAAGCAATTTTAAAAAGTAATAAAGTATTTAAAGAGGATTGTCAGGTCAGAAATTAGACTTAAAAAAAAAAAAGTACTGCAACTCTATTTTTCTTACCTTAAAGTATTAAGCAAATATACATAAAAAAAATCACTTGCTTGCTGACATGTCTGTCTTAGAATATCTTTTTTCAGAGGGAGAGAGAGACCACAGCACCAAAGCTTTCTTCAGTATGGTGGATTCAGAGCTCAAACCTTGGTCATATGTATGAGTTATTTCACCAGCCCTGTTTTAGACAGTTTTGCTCTTGTGCTGTGGCTCTCAAGAACCATAGCCCTTGCAAAAGGGACTGGATATGGGCATGGTCATCAGTCTTGCCCTATTGACACCTTTCACTGGCATGAGAATAGCAGATTGACCTGGAGATCCATCTCATCTATCGTGATGACTGCCAAAAAGTCAGAGCCCCAACCAATCCTGTTGGGCTTCCCAGGGGACAAAGTTCTCTATACTGTGCTCATCAGAATGTTTTCACACAGAAACAGCAGAAGCACAATTGTATCTAGCTAAAGAGAATGAAAAAGAAATGAACTGGACCTGATAAACTGCAGAAACCATGAAAAGGCTCACCCCAGCTTCACCATTGAGGAGATGAGGTTCAAGGTCAGGCCTGTGTGTGAACATGGACAAGCTAGCTGAACTTCTCTGGAACTATATCCTAGATGTACAGAAAAGTGACAAGTAAAATGGATAAGTTGAACAAAATAAAGGCAAGGACTACCCTGCAAATAACAATGCGTTGTATAAGGTAAAACATCATTGAAAATTATCCATGCAGGGGGTCGAGCAGTAGCGCAGCGGGTTAAGTGTAGGTGGTGCAAAGCACAAGGAATGGCTTAAGGATCCCAGTTCGGGCTTCCAATTCCCCACCTGCAGGGGGGTCACTTCACAGGCGGTGAAGCAGGTCTCCAGGTGTCTATCTTTCTCTCCACCTCTCTATCTTCCCCTCCTCTCTCAATTTCCCTCTGTTCTATCCAACAACAACATCAATAACAAAAACAATAATAACAACAACAAAAAACAACAAGGGCAACAAAAGGAAAAAATAACCTCCAGGAGCAGTGGACTTGTGGTGCAGGCACCAAGACCCAGCAGTAACCCTAGAGCGCAAAAGAAAAAAGAAAGAAAAAAAATTATTCATGCAATGTGAAGTTACTTTTAAATACAAATCCTTGGTAAGGACAAAGTGAATCAGAATTAGACTTGCAAGGGGTGACACAGAAATAGACTTAGGAGTCAAGCAGCCCTCCTCCAGACCTGTTTATGGGGTATTCCTGCTATGCTCTTTGGAAAGTTTTCAACCACTCTGTACCTGTCTGCCACTAGTGAAATGGGGATAATCATTTTTGTCCTGGAAGGTTATTGGAAAGACCAACATGACACAGTATATGAGCTGGAAGCTGAGATTATTAGCAGGAGGCCTTGAGCTCAGTCTTAGATTCAGTTATGTGGCTCTCCCCACCTCCATTTTGCTGGAGGGCTAATGGTTTATAGTGCAATTGTTGACACATGGGTACATCAAGACCCCAAGGTCCTCTTTACCTCCTCTAAGCCCTCCCTTCCCGGAATCTCCAAATCTCTTCGAGACGAGGCATCCTTACTGTTGGGTTCACAAATGACCCCAAATCCAAAAAGCAGCAGAGTAAAGCAGCAGCTGGAAACCCTCTCGTACAGGCCTCCTTAATACAGGCATTTGGTAAAAGCAAGTGCTCTACTAAGTGAACTTAATAACTTTTTAATCAATTTTGTAATCAATGTAATAGTTTTATTTTTTAAATATTTACTTATTCCCTTTTGTTGCCCTTGTTGTTTTATTGTTGTAGTTATTTTTTGTTGCTGTTGTTGATATCATTGTTGGATAGGACAGAAAGAAATGGAGAGGGGAGGGAAACACAGAGAAGGAGAGAGAAAGATAGACACCTGCAGACCTGCTTCAACGCCTGTGAAGCAACTCCCCTGCAAGTGGGGAGCCAGGGGCTCGAACCAGGATCCTAAAGCCATTCCTTGCACTTTGCGCCATCTGCGCTTAACCTGCTGTGCTACTGCCCAACTCCCAATAGTTTCATTTTTTTATTAGCTTTTTTTGATGTAGATTGCCAGAAATCAAGAGGGAAGGGAATGATAGTAAGGGAAAGAGGCAGAAAGAGACACCTGCAACACAGCTTCATCACTCACAAACTTTTCCCCTGTAGGTGGAGACTAGAGACTCAAACCCAGGTCCTTGCACATTGTAATGTGTGCACTCAACGAAGTGCTCCACCACACAGACCCTAGTTTCATAATATATTATACTTTGAAGTAACATTCATATTTTCCCATTATTACTTATACTGTGTGTGTGTGTGTGTGTGTGTGTGTGTGTGTGTGTGTGTGTGTGTGTGTGTAATTTGAGGAGAGGTGTGTAGTAAATAAGTATATAACAAAAGGAATGAAACCCCAACTCCAACTGTTCATAATGATTCACAGTGACTATCACTGACTCCTGAATGATAATCTTATTTCTCCATCTCTCTATCTCTCTATCTCTCTCTGTGTGTTTGCTTGCCTATATTTTCTAAGTATGCTATCAAGATATGTATTGCTTTCATAATGAGGCAAGTCTATAAAGAGTTTATTCTACTTATTTATTTTCAGCTTTAAGGAAGATAGAAGGAATCTGAGGGAAATAACAGTACACAACCACTCTTTATTTATTTTTTCCTAATCTCTCAATATTTCTCTGCACTTGGTTGACCCAGAGCTTTTAAATCTCCAGTTCCTGAGCAGAGGACAGTTATTCACTGTCACTGGTCTCCAAGCTGGACATCACTGCAATGGAAGCCAGACCATTTCAGCTGTTATTCTACAGCATTCTTCCTACAACTGACAAAGGAAAATATGCGTGACAGCCCATGCTACTCAACTACAGCACCACTGCTGTGTGACTTGAAAGCTTTCACGGTCTCGTCAATAACCCCAATTTTTAATACCTGAAAGCTTCAGATGTGCAGACGTTTTCCCGTTTCTTCCAAAAAGGCCTCTCTGAGCTTAGTGCTACCTATACTTTGAAAAAAAACATGAATAATAAAAGTCCAGCCTTTCCCCAGGTGCAGAACCATCCAAAGCACTATAGTGGGGATTGGTTAAAAGCAGCTTAAGAATCAGGCAGAGATACCCCCCCACCCCACCCCACCCCCACACACAAACACTCTTGATCTATTGTATATTAGAAGAGTGACTTAATCCCTGTCACACCAGTTTCCCATCTGTCTAGTGGCGAGTGATTCCCCACTTCAGAGGGCTGCTTAAATTCAGTGAGATAATACAGAAAACCTACAGCACAGTGATTGGCACAGCAAAACTGCTCAATCTTCTGCATCTCATCTTCTGCTATCTTCCCCCAAATACCTGGCTTTCTTCTCCCAATTTGTCTAAGATGCTGTTTCATCAACATCCTATTTTGAAAGGGTTCTCCAAGGTAATTCCAAGTTATAAAGGAGACACCTCAGGTCTCAGTCCTTCAGCAATTGGGATCCTGCAGTTGGTAGAAAACAGTCCTCATGGTAAATATTTAAATGACTAACCACATCCCTAACACTCTTGGGACAGAAACCATTTAAGAAAAGTCTTCAAGGAATTTTCTCAAAATGAACAGAAGCTTTTCCCTGACTGTGTGTCTCTGGGAGTATTGACAGCCCCTGATGGGACTGCAAATAATGAAGCGTGGGTGGTTGGTCCCTGTTTATGATTTAATTTTAGCCACACTGAACTCCTGTGCCAAGGGACGTGTCCCCTAGAAACCACTACAAATCTGTTAAACAGGGCACACACAAGATTCATGTTTGCAGAGCCCAGGCATCACAACATATCTGTGAGCCCCCCTCTGCCCACTCACACTGATTAGAATTTCTTGGAAGAAAGTCATGCAGAGGAATTTGCAATTGTAGGGAACTAGTTTTCACATGCAGACCAGGCCTTGTTGCTCAGAATACAGGATATAATTTAAGAGCTTCTGCTCATTGCAGACATTGCAATCCCGTTGTCTCAGATTCAAAGAATAACTGGAGATTTTATTTTTATTAGTGATTTAATATTGATTGACAAAATTATAAGATAACAGATATATAATTCCACACCATTCCCTACACTGGAAATTTTAGTGTTCTCCCAAGGTTGCAGATATAAGTTAACAACTGGCTTATGTAATTGCTTCTCCTCTGGACATGGGTTTTGACAAGTCAGTCCATACCCCCAGCCTGTTTCTGACTTTCCCTAATGGGGTAGGGCTCTGGAGAGGTGAGATTCTGGGAAACATTGGTGAAGTCATCTGCCTAGGGAAATAAGGGTGGAATCATGATAGTATCTGTAACTTGGTGGCTGAAAGGCTGTGAAATATAAAGCAGGACAAAACAACTAATGAACAGGAACCAAGAAGTAGGAAAGAACAGAAGAGAATAGGGATCTTAGGGTAGAAAGAAGTAAAGAAGTCTATTTTAGATATGTTCTGAAGGACCCACGACTTCAGTAAATTTTTGCTTGAACTTGATAGCCAACACAAAGATGGACTAAAACTATTATCTGGGAAGGTGGTGTCAGAGTTGAGACTAGGACTAGAAGGCTGGATTAGGGCAAAGAATAGTTCCCAAACATAAGGAAAGAAAGTATATAGATACCATTAACTGTTTACCACATCAGCCTGACCCAGGGCCTATATAAATTCATATGTTGCTCAGGAGCCTGTGTAACCTCTGAATCCCTATTAGCCTGAGCTTCCAGTTCCTTGGAACATTCTAGGCTACACTCATTTCAGGAGCAGTCCTCCTCTAGTGGCAGGGTAGGATGACTTAGCCTCCCTTTGGAGAATGGGGCCCTTCCTACTACTGCTACTTTATAGGGAGGACAAGTTCCTGGAGTCATCCATGAGAGGTCCTATAATGATGTTCTTGACAGAAGTGATCAGTAATGGTAGAAAGAGGGGTCTGGTAGAAGTCTAATGTTGGATAGTATGCCAGCTCCCCCTGGCTTCTGCTTAACCAAGCACCGGTATGCCTATATAGGGATTGGTTTGATCCCATTCAAAGCGGTCTATTTACATAAATCACTTTACATTTACATAAAGCACCACACTCCCTCCAGGGCATTGGTGGTTCAGTGGTAGAATTCTCACCTGCTCCGCCCCCTCTCCTTGTCACACCCTGATCTTCCACCAGTCACTTTTCACTCCACCCTCTCTATGTCACATCCTATTTCCACCCTACTTGGAGAGTATAAAAATAGCTGCTCTTCTGATTAAACACACTGGGAAATTGCTTTCCGACTCCAAGGGTTCCAAAGTGTATCTCCTGCGAAGTTAGTGCAGCACGAGTTCCTGATCCCTTTCCCACGCAGCAGCCTAGATCGGCTCCAGTTGAGTTCTCTCCAACCCAGAGAGCACTAGCTCGGGAAGAAGCACCCTCAGGCTATCCCGGCAGTCTAAGCCTCTTATAAAATATATAATATATGTAATAATACATAATAATGTGTGGGCATCCAAGGATCCCCTAAGTAGGGCCCCAGATGAAGTGGTGGTCTGGTATTGATCAAAAATACCATCATTAAGTGAGCCAGTCTCTTGCCCTTATCCAGATTTTGTAGTCCTTTCTTTATCTGAAGAGCTTAGGCTTTCTTCCCATTGTAAAATCATTGAGTGTCATTTGTTGTATCCAAACCAGTATTAGGACTATAGTACTTTAGGACTTTCTACTAGATTGCCAGGCTTATTAGGTCTAAGTCTAATCATAAAAGGTTATTAAGCACTTTTACTTTGAGTTATATAATTGACCCTTGCTTATGAATACATGTTCACCTGTACCCCATACCCTAGGACCTAGCCTGTATCTAGTATCTATAACTTTGTTAGATAACGCATCATCTGAAATGGAACTAGATAGTCCCATGTGTTAGGAAAGATCTCATCAGATTAGAGGAGTTGGGAGGTTAACATCTCAGACCTGGTGTCTCTGGCAACAATCGACAGCAACAAGTCAGTAGCAAAGTTACATAGCATGGCAGCACTGATTTAGTTTAGGTCAACAGAGGCAGTATGACAGTAATGAATTAGAGGGAATAAACATCAAGAAATATAGGCATAGTCCTAGAGGTTCCAGGACTATGAGAAATAACAATCTTAAAGAGAATTGGAAGTGTTCCTTGTAGTCTTAGAAAGAGTTCAAAATAGCACTAATTATTGTTATAATCAAGTTATCTGGGGGGTTGTTTTCTATGAAAATCCAATGCTTGGGATCTACTGTAACATACTTGACCTTACTATGCCTTGTGCCCTTTAGTGGTATCTGGAAATCATTGTATCTTAGATAATGACAGGGCCAAAAAGTTTGATCTACCTGGCCAAAAGTTCTAGGATATATATATATATATATATATATATATATATATATATATATATATATATATATATGTATGTATATATGGAGAGAGAGAGAGAAAAGAGAGGAGGGAGGAGAGAGGTTTAGACCTCCTTGAATAATTTAAGTCAGTGTCAGAATTTTATCATCTTGCAAACCTGAAACAAATACTTAGGCTACAGGAAATATGTATACTCAGAGCTATGGTCTAAGCAATAATTGGCATTTCTGCTCCTAAGAATACTTTCGTAAGATGTGTATTTTTCATCTATTTACTCAAAGGCATAATGAGTGCCTGCTACCATTCAGGGCCTTTTTTTTTTTCCTTTTTTTTTTTTTTTTTGCCTCTAGGGTTATTGCTGGGGCTCGGTGCCTGCTCCATGAATCCACTGCTCCTGGAGGCTGTTTTTCCCATTTTGTTGCCCTTGCTGTTGTGCTTGTTGTAGTTATTATTGTTGTCATAGCTATTGTTGCTGGACAGGACAGAGAGAAACCAAGAGAGGAGGGGAAGACAGAGAGGAGGAGAGAAAGACACCTGCAGATCTGCTTCACCACCTGTGAAGAGACCCCCTGCAGGTGGGGAGTTGGGGGCTCAAACTGGTATCCTTACACCAGCCCTTGCGCTTTGCCCCATGTGTGCTTAACCCGCTGTGCTACCACTCAGCCACCAGGACTTCTTTCCACAAGAGTCTTTGTGTACACCTTCATTGACCCTGTGAGTTACTATTTGTTACCCCGACACTGTTACTGTCTCCATGTCACAGATATGGACTCTTTGAAGGTTTTAGGAGGATTTTCAGGGGCAAATGCATGTCTTCGTTGTTTCAACCAGTCCAGATCCTTTTGGTTCCAGCATTCTGTTACTTGCGACACAGAGCAGCCAACCGCTACCTTCTAACCAATCCAACTTCTGTGTCTGTTGGATCCATCTGTCCCCCAGACAAATGCTAAGGCAGCTTCTTTTCTAAACTCTCCCATGCCTTAATTGTCAAACCACCTTTTTAAAGAAAATCACTTTTCCTTCTGTAGTCAGTGCTGGATTTATCAAGTTCATCGCAATCATGACCACACATCAACAGTTTTTGTATCTGTAGGGCTTAGTGACAGTACTGTTCTATAAGCTGACTTGTACAGTCCTCATATAATGCTGTGATCAAAAATGTCATTACGATCTCAGATTCACAGTTAGCAGGGACTAGCATAGAGATGCTTAAGAACCTAGAAAGCATTGGATCCAGGATTTGTACTCAGGAAATGGTCCTGAGCCTGTGTTTTAAGTCATTACAATAAATTCCTATGTTTGCAACCTCGGGAGAACTGTGGTGGTTTGCATTGGAGGGACTGAGGATTCAGAACTCTGGTAGTGGGAACTGTGTGAAATTTTATCCCTTTTGACATGTAATATTGTAAATCACTAATAAGAAACAACAATATGTTCCCAGAAATTATTTTTATTCTTTATTTATTCATTTATTTATTTATTTATTTATTTTGCCTCCAGGGTGGGTTATCACTGGGGCTTGGTTCTTGCACTACAAATCCACTGCTCCTGTTAGCCATTTCTTCCATTTTGTTGATAGTAATTATTCTATTTATTTATTTATTGGGGAATTAATGTTTTACATTTGACAGTAAGTACAATAGTTTGTACATGCATAACATTACCCAGTTTTCCATATAACAATACAACCCTACTAGGTCCTCTTTCATCCTTTTTGGACCTGTATTCTCCCCCCCCAACCCCAGTTGTTATTACTGTTGTTGAATAGGAAAGAGAGAAATTTAGAGAGGAGGGGAAGACAGAGAAGGGAAGATAAAGATAGACACCTGCAGACCTGCAGACCTGCTTCACTGGTTGTGAAGCAACCCCCTGCAGATGTGGAGCTGGGGGCTCAAACCAGGATCCTTATACTGGTCCTTACACTTCGTACCATGTGCGCTTAATATGGTGTGCCACCATATTATGGGAGGCTTATGGATTACAGTACAATGGTTGGCACATGGGTACAATTATTCACCTCCCCAAGATAGGTATCTGCAGAGCACTCTCACCCTCAACCTAGGCTCTCCTTCTCTATCACACACTACAATTCCAGAGTCCTCCTATCTTCCTCCTTGCCCTCCTTCCTCAGAGTCCTTTCCTTTGGCACAATACATCAAACACAGTCCAAGTCTCATAGGTGTAGCTTAAGAAACAAGAACAGAGGGAGTCGGGCTATAGTGCAGCGGGTTAAGCGCAGGTGGTGCAAAGCACAAGGACCGGCATAAGGATCCCGGTTCGAACCCTGGCTCCCCACCTGCAGGGGAGTCGCTTCACAGGTGGTGAAGCAGGTCTGCAGGTGTCTATCTTTCTCTCCTCCTTTCTGTCTTCCCCTCCTCTCTCCATTTCTCTCTGTCCTATCCAACAACGACAACAAAATATTAACTACAACAATAAAACAACAAGGGCAACAAAAGGGAATAAATAAATAAAATAAATATTAAAAAAAAAAAAAGAAACAAGAACAGAAAGAGAAAATACAAAATAAAACATGGACTGGGTTCCTAGAAATTCTTAAGATAATATTAAACCAGAGTGACCCTAATTCACTCTGTTTTCAAAGTGATCTTCAAAGGACCAAATCCAGTCCCCTCCCACCTTGTACCAACCTTGCTCACATCATCAATTCCTCTCTTCCCCCTCAACCTCCTTGTGATGGCTTCAACTATGCAGGCAGTATCTTAGTCACTGTTATAACTCCCCAGGTGAAGTTTAGAATCTAGAAAGCACTCAGACATGTCTCTTCAAATGAATGGATGGATGGAAGAGTGAATGAATGACTAACGTGCCCAAGAGGCCCACAGACTGTAGGCTAGGGATAATGAATCATAGACATTACAAGAAGGACACAAGAGAACTTGGCTTCAACTGTGTAGTCTGTCAGCTCAGGTCTCAGCAGCCGTGTGACGTAGATATAGTCACTTACCTTTACATGTTTCCACTTGTTCTTCAGCAAAAGAAAATAGGATCTCAGAATGGGACAGGCACTGGCACCCTGGTTAAGTGTATACATTACAATATACAAGGACCCAGGTTCAAGTCCCTGGTCCCCACTTGCAGAGCGATATCTTCACAAGTGGTGTAGCAGTGCTGCAGCTCTGTCTCTTTCCCTCTCTACCTCCTTGTCCCTTCTTAATTTCTCTGTCTCTATCGAATAATCAAAAAATAAATACTATAATTTATAGAAATGGGCTAAGGGTATGGAGCAACCTGACAACATCCGTGTCCAGCAGAGAAGCAATTCCAGAAGCTAGACCTTCCAACTTCTGCATCCCATAAAGAATTTCAGTCCATACTCAGAGAAAGAGATAAAGAATAGGGAAACTTCCAATGAAGGGGATGGAACATGGAACTCTGGTGATGGGAATTGTGTGGAATTGTAGCCCTGTTATCTTAGAATCTTGTTAATCATTGTTAAATCACTAATAAAAATTTGTTTAAAGAGATTTTAGTACCCACCTCACAGGGTCAATATGAGAACTAAAGGAGCAGGTCAGAGGAAACATTAACTGGGTAGGGCACCTGTCCTGCTATACACATGATCTAGGTTCAAGTCCCAGCATCAAAAAAGAGTACAACTCCAGCTGAGAAATCTCTGGTACTGTGGTCGGTCTCTCTCTCTCTCTTCTTTTTGCCTGAATGGAGAGCTGTTCAGCATCAGTGAAATCACACACACATGAGGTCCCACTCATCAAATAAAAAGAAAGAGAAAAGAAACAGAATTGAATTATATGACTAGAATTGAGTACCAAGCACAGTGGCAGACACAGTAGAATAAGCATCACATGACTGTTAGCATGTAAGCATAAGGCGCAGATAGTCTACTCCCACCTCCAGGTCTGTGTACTGGGGTTCCTAGGTCAGTCTCTGAATATCAATAAGCCCTAGTGCCCTCGCCTGTTAAATTAGATGAATAAGAGCACCTAGTAGTACCTAATGGTTTGAAACATTAAAAGAGATAACACATAGTGCTATTAACACAGTGCCTGGCTGTTATCAAGCATCACTAAATGTTAGCTTAGTGGAGGAGTGCTGAGTTACTCAGCCTCTTTCATTTCATCTTCCTTCAAAGTGGATATTATCCTAGGATCATTTTTTTAAATCATAAGGATCAGAGGCTTGGTGGTAGTACAACAGGTAAAGTGCATACCTTATCATGTGCAAAGAGCAGCGTTCAGGCACCCCATCCTCACCCATGGGGAGGAGCTTCACCAGCAATGGAGCAGTACTACCTGTGCCTCTCTTTCTCCCTCTCAGTCCCTGTTTTTCACCCTCTCTCTTTCTCTCTGTCCCTATCAGTACAAAGAAAGAAAAGAGGTGGTCCAGGAGGTGGTGCAGTGGATAAAGAATTGGACTCTCAACCATGAGATCCCAAATTCAATCCCTGATAGCACATAAACTGGAGTGATGTCTGGTTCTTTCTCTCTCTCTCCTATCTTTCTCATGAATAAATAAGTAAATTCTTCTAAAAGAGAGAGAGAGAGAGAGAGAGAGAAAGGAAGAAACAAAGAAAGCAAGAAAGGAGACGATAAGAGAAAATTTAGGGGGGATTTTGAGGATTAACAAAATGTATATACAGGGTTAGCTTTAAGACAGGAGGGTGGGGGAGTAGGAGAATTGAATAATGGGTTGAAATGTGAGTAAGAGACAGAGGAGAGGGGGAAAGAGTGGAAGAAGGAAGGAAAAGAAGGACTGGAAGGAAGGAGGAAAGGAGAGAGGGAGAAAGTGAAAGAAAGAGAGAAAGAAAAAGGGAGGAAGGAAGAGAAGAAAGAACAAATCATGATGTGAACTCTTTATGATTTTCATTCTTTTCCTAAAAGCTAAGGCTCTGAAAATATTGTCAGTAAACTGAGGGTTCCACTCACACATGTCCCCAGGTCTCTCTCTATTAAGAAATCTACAACCTTCTGGAAACCAGTGGTTTTGAAACATAAAAGTTGATGGAAGGCATTACTATTTGACAGTCTAACTACAGTTCAAGTATAATAGAATTTTAATCCTGTGGGGAGCTTCCTGGCTGGTAGCCACCCCCACGCCTGGCCTTTCATGCTCTCCACACTGGCTTCTGCATTGCACCACAGGGCACAGAGCTGCAACCCAGCGTATTGACTGAAGCCCTTTTGATGAACTGCAGACAGCCTGAAATCCACAGAAGAACACCGGCACTGCAAAATTGATCCCCAATCCTCAGGGCCAGAGAAGCACCGCCTGAGGGAACCGGCTGGATTTTGTGTTTTTAATTATTGTTTGACTCTGAGGGAGGAACTAGATTACCACAGACATTTTCTCAAAGAAAAAGCAGAATCCAATCAATGCAAATAAATGGACTGTTACATAGGAAGCCCTGAGAAATATTGTCTGGCTCACAGAACATGAGGTCAAACTGAAAAGCTCCTCTTTCCCTCGCCAGAGTTGCCCTGTCAAGGGTTCCATGCAGTGAGCACCACAGCCCCAGCTTTGACTCTTGTCAAACCACAACAGGTCTGATTCCTTCCCAGAGAGTGCACACACACACCATTGATTCTGCTGAGGCAGGAAAGCAAAACCTCAGCAATACGGAGCATTTTGTGTTCATGCCTTTCATTAACCTTTAGGGATTTTGTCCCTGTCACAAGGCAGTGTGAAGATGCAGCAGTGTCAGAACAAGCCACACAAGGGCCAGATGCCCTTAGCTGAGTACACACATTACCACGCCCAAGGACTCAAGTTCAAACTCTTGGCAGCCACCTGCAGAAGGGACATTTCATGAGCAATGGAGCAGGTGTCTCCCTTTTCCTCTCTCTCTCTCTCTCTCTCCCTCCCTCACTCCCTCCCTCCCTCCCTATTTCTGTCTCCATCATATTTTTTTTAAAAAGGAAACAATGGATTTATCATTCAAGCACTGAGCCCCAGTGACAGCCATGGTTGCAAAAGACAGAGTCAAGCCTGTATAGACAATTCTGACCTAGATCCATGGTTTATGTCTGTGCTTTTGTCCATTTGATACCCCAAGATGAACTGCAGACTACTGCTGCTAGAGTGGAAAGAGCAACCTTGGGGTACCACTGTGCGTGTGTGTGTGTGTGTGTGTGTGTGTGTGTGTGTGTGTGTGTGTGTGTCCCAAGTCCTATAGCACAGTCTGAAAAGCATATATAGCAGCCTGACCCCACTGACCTTGGAATCAATCCAAACATAAACTGATAGAACTCAATTCAGTGCTCACTGAACATGGACAAGATGCTGTGCTCAAACTATGGGGAAACACCTCTCACATGGAAAGAGGTGGCAATTACAAGTTCAAGACAATAGGGTTAAGAAGATAACATAATAGGCATGTAAAAAGGCTTCCATGCTTGGGGCTCTGAGATTCCAAATTCAGTCCCAAGTACAGAACTGAGCAAAGTTCTTCTTCTTCTTCTTCTTCTTCTCTCTCTCTCTCTCTCTCTCTCCCTATATATCTATCTTTCTTATTAAAATAAATAAATATATAAAATTAAAATAAATATATTTACAAAAACAACAAGAAAAGCATAAATAATTACATCAGAAGCTGAATGACTCAAGAAATTAAGAAATACTATGTAGACAGTGAAAAAGACATAAGAGGATTGGATTAAGACTATGGAATTTGTCAAGCTCTAAAGATTCTACCAGATTCTACAAGGCTTTGAATAGGGACCCATCCTCTTGCAAAATGGAATCTCTCTGTGTTTTCTTGTGTCCGTCTGTGACACAAGAAAAAACTAAACTAGGAGGCATGCAACGAAGCTGTAAAGAGTCAAGAGGAAGCATACATAAATAGCTAAAAACAACATTTGAAACAAAATATATCCTCACTAAGCACCCTTTGTTGCTGTGCTGTTATATCTTGATGCTACATGGTGACAGGTCTCTCCTCCAGGTAAAGTGGGTGGCATTTGACTAAGCCCTGATGAATAAGCAGTAAGGAATCAAATAGGGCTGGACAGTGGTTTTCCTAGTTGAGTGAACACATAACCATATATAATAACCCAAGTTCAAGACCCTGGTCCCCACTTGAATGGAGGAAGCTTCACAAGTGATAAAGCAGTGATGAAAGTGCCTCTCTTCTTCTCTTCATGCCCCCTCGTATTTTTCTTTGTCCTACTAAAGTAAAGAAGAAAAATAAATAAAGAGAGAAGGAAAGAAAGAAAGGAAGGAAGGAAGGAAGGAAGGAAGGAAGGAAGGAAGGAAGGGAGGAAGGAAGGAAGGAAAAAATGGCCATGTGAGGTCTTGCTGCCTCCCTGGCCACTGGTGGCAAAGGTCAGAATGGCCCCCTGAGAGTCCTGGGTTGGCTCTGCTTGTTGAGGGATGATGTGCACAGAGAGGAGAGAATCACACCAGACTCATCCAGCTCCAGGAGAGGCCTCAGAGGGGCCTCTCATTTATTGAGACAGAAAGCAAGCAGATATACCCATTGTCCAGAGGTAAGGTTGAGGTAATCATTAACCCAAACACAATACACAATTTCATCTTGACCTACAAACTATTTGATCACAAGTGGAAAGTTACCATACAAGACTTGATCATGGGAGTTCACAATGCATATTTCTCTGGGGGTAAATTATAGGCACTTTAGGTCAGGGGTAAGGGAGCAGTTGGGTAACAGGACATTTTCGGCAGTTTTCAAGTTTGGCCATACACAGTGTACAGTAATTCATGGCCTTTGTTTTAAAGGGGGGAGGAGGGGCATGTTCAGAAAGGCAGGGGTCCATCCATCATGTCCAGGGGTCCATCCATCATTAGTTCATGAGGTTGGGGGACCTGCCATTTTCTCTACCTAGAGTGGGAGAGCTTGGGGTTTACCCACTCAGACTTTCATGGAAACAATGGCATGGACTTCCCAGACAGGGGGCCCACTTCCCAACAGCCATGAGGATGAATTCATCATGCAGGCCCCAGTGATAACCCTACAGATCCCTCTATCTTCCATCACTGATCACCTCCATCAGGAACAACATCACAAACCCTCTTGTGGGCCTCTACAGGATCTTGCCCTCAATGTGGAACAACAATGGCAGGAACTGTCCCACTCTCTAAAGGGAGGCTGGGTCAACATAACTCTACTATTCAAAGAAGACTCATCCTGAAATGAGTGCAGCCTAGAAGGTTCCTAGTTATGCCCATGGAATGCAAGCTCAGACCAACAGGGATACAGAGGTTACACAGGTTCCTGTGCTAAATATCAATAGACATTGTTCTAGGTCAGATTGATGGGGTTTACAGTTAATGCTACTTATATACTTCTTCCCATGTTTGAGGACTTCTCTCTGCCCTGATTCAGCTTTCTAGTTTTAGTCTCAACTCTGACACCATCTCCTCAAACAATACTCTTAGCCCAACTGCATGTTAGCTGTCAAGCTCAAGCAAAAATTAGTAAAGTCATGGGTGCCTTAGAATATATCTAATATAGACTTTCTAGCTTTTTCCAACAGGAAGACCCCAGATATCATACGCTATACTCTTACCTTTAGGTTTCCTGATTATTATTTAAAAATTTGTTCTGTCTCATGTGAGAATGTCATACATCAGAAAAGGTAGTAGCAGCAAATGCTGGAGAGGTTGTGGGGTCAAAGGAACGCTCCTACACTGCTGGTGGGAATGTCAATTGGTCCAACCTCTGTGGAGAACAGTCTGTAGAACTCTCAGAAGTCTAGAAATGGACGTACCCTATGATCCTGCAATTCCTTTCCTGGGGATATATCCTAAGGAACCCAACATACCCATCCCAAAAGATCTGTGTACATATATGTTCTTGGAAGCACAATTTGTAATAGCCAAAACCTGGAAGCAACCCAGGTGTCCAACAACAGACGAGTGGCTGAGCAAGTTGTGGTGTATATATACACAATGGAATACTACTCAGCTGTTAAAAATGGTGACTTCACTGTTTTCAGCCGATCTTGGATGGACCTTGAAAAAATCATGTTGAGTGAAGTAAGTCAGAAACAGAAGGATTAATATAGGATGATCTCATTCTCAGGCAGAAGTTGAAAAACAATATCAGAAAAGAAAACACAAGTAGAACCTGAACTGGAATTGGCGTATCACACCAAAGTAAAAGACTCTGGTGTGGGGGTGGGTGGATGGGTGGGGAGAATACAAGTCCAAGAAGGATACAGAGGACCTAGTGGTGGTTGTATTATTATATGGGAAACTGGGGAATGTTATCCATGTACAAACTATTATACTTACTGTTGAATGTAAAACATTAATTCCCCAATAAAAAAATAGTACTAAAAAAATCTTTAAAACATTTTTCTGTATCTTAATGCTTTTCAGCCAAATTGCAGATGCTGCTTTGATGCCAACCTGACTTTCCTGGGCAGAAAACCTCATCAATGAGTCCTGGAACCCCACCTTTCCAGAACCCTACCCCACCAGGTAAAGATAGGAACAGGCTAGGAGTATGGGTCAGCCAGCCAATGCCCAGGTCCAATGGAGGAGAAGCAATTATAGAAGCCAGACCTCCCACCTTCTGCACCCCATAAAGATCTTTGATCCATACACTCAGAGAGATAAAGAATAGGGAAACTTCCGGTGGAGAGGAGGGGATACAGAACTCTGGTGGTGGGATTTGTATGGAACTGTACCCCTCTTATCCCACAATCTTCTCAATCATTATTAAATCACTAATTATTTTTTAATTTTATAAATAAACAAACAAATAAATAGGACGCATGCTGGTCAACCTGCTGGCACTAAAGTGCAGAGGCTCTGAAACTAATTTGTGGGAACTCTGGAAGGAGAGGTAGAAACACTTAAGTGAGGTCTACAAGTTTCTATGGGGTCCTGGGCAGAGGTGACTCCTAATATAGAGCAGCACTTTGACCAAGCTCATCTGGTGCCCCTCATTTGGTCCCCAATTTCCACCCTGGAGTATAGAAATCTAGGTTTCCCCACTATGTTGGGTACAGAGTAAGGAATTTGAATTCTGTCCAGAGTTGCTTGACGCCTGTGCACAGATCGTCCTAGTAGGGTCATCACCTCCCAGATCAGGTGCGCCTGTGCTCTCCTCCTGCCTACCAAGGGACACCCTCCACACACCACCACAGGTGTTTCGTCTTCTGCAACCTGTAGCAGGTGCCCTTCAAGTCTCCAATATCCCACCCCTTGTCTTTTCTCTACCTCTCCCATTTTGATAAAATTAAATTTTGTTTATGGTCACCAGGGTGACTACTGAGGCTCAGTATCAACACTACAAATCTGCTGCTCCCAGAAGCCTTTTTTTTCTTTCTTTTTTTATTTATTTAAAAAAGGAGATATTAACAACTCCACACAATTCCCACCACCAGATCTCCATATCCTATTCCCTCCCCTGATAGCTTTCCTATTCTTTATCAAATGTAGTATCTATTCTTTTTTATTTTATTTTATTTGGTAGGACAAAAGTAAATTCAGAGGCTGAAAGGGAAGTATAAGGGAGAAAAATAGACACCAACAGACTTACTTCACCACTTGTGAAGCATCCACCCTGCAGGTGGGGAATGGGGCCTTGAACCCAAGTCCTTGCACATTGTAGTGGTGCACTGAATCAGGTGCACCACTGCCCAACCTCAGATTTAAAAAAAAACTTTTATTATGTACTGAATAACACACAAAAGACACCCTTTACATCCCATCCATTAGCCACCCTCCACCCTTGCTCCCACACCCACTGGCTTCCAACCTCAGTTAACCTGTCAATAGCCACTGGTTTATTTCAATTTTTGTTTTGTCTATTTTCCTGCTTTGTTCCCTTACAGTGCTCACACTGCTGAAATCACTCACTTGTCTTTCACTTTCGGATTTATTTTGTTTCACATAAACCCTTGAGTCCTTCTTCCACTGTGCAGTAAATGACCAAATTTCACTACTTCAATAGCTGACTAGTATTCCACTCAGCATAGATATTACAACTTTTTCTCTAATAATCTCTCTATGTACACTTCAATTATTTCCTTATTTTTGGCTGTTACAGATAATACTCTAGTAAGCATTATAGTACATATAACTGAATGGATTCATAGTCTTCCAACCAAAATCCAGAAGTGAAAAATACTAGCTCATATGGTAACTCTGTTTTTAGTTATTTGAGGAAGTTTCCATACCACTTTCCAAAATGATTGTACAAATACATTCTACCTTTTGTTCCCAAAAGCCCCACAGTTCACCATCAACTCTTTGCTTCTGTCCTTCCCACAACTGTGAGTGAGGCAACTGGTTCTTTTGTTTGTTTATTTAGATGGAGACAGAGAGTTAGAGAGGCAGAAAGAGAATAAATAGACCAACGCCCTGAAGTTTCCTTCAATGCAGGGGGGAACCAGTTTGAACCTGGGTGCAAAGTAGCAGCAGCAGCAGCACACTACCCAAGCAAGCTATGTTGTCTATCCTGAATGAAACCATTTACAAAGGGAAATTGGAGGTTAGGCCTAAAGTAGGTAGAGCTGAAGAGTCCAGGGCATCACTACTCACAATCTCTGTGATAACAGCTGGTCCTTAGAATAGAATCCAAGTCTTTTCAAGTCCACACAACACATACTCAAGGATAGACCACATGTTAGGCCACAAAGACAGCATCAATAAATTCAAGAGCATTGAAATCATCCCAAGTATCTTCTCAGACCACGGTGGAGTAAAACTAACATTTAACAACAAACAGAAAACTATTAAAAGACACAGAATTTGGAAACTAAACAACATGGTCTTTAAGAACCACTGGGTCAGAGACTCACTCAAGCAGGAAATTCAAATGTTCCTGGAAACTAATGAAAATGAAGACACAACCTATCAAAATATTTGGGACACAGCTAAAGCAGTACTGAGAGGGAAACTTATAGCCATACAATCACATATTAAACACCAAGAAGAAGCTCAAATGAACGACCTTACTGCACACCTCAAGGACTTAGAGGAAGAGGAACAAAGGAACCCTAAAGCAACCAGAAGGACAGAAATCACTAAAGTTAGAGCAGAAATAAACAACATAGAAAATAAGAGAACCATACAAAAGATCAATGAAGCCAAATGTTGGTTCTTTGAAAGATTAAACAAAATTGACAAAACCCTAGCCACACTCACCAAACAAAAAAGAGAGAGGACTCAAATTAATAGAATTATAAATGATGGAGGAGCTATCACAACTGACACCACAGAAATCCAGAGAATCCTGCGAAACTTCTATAAAGAACTATATGCCACCAAGCTAGAGAATCTGGAAGAAATGGAACAACTCCTAGAAACATATGCCCTTCCAAAATTGAACCAAGAAGAACTACAAAATCTAAATGCACCAATCACAGACAAAGAAATTGAAACCGTTATTAAGAATCTCCCCAACAACAAAAGTCCTGGACCAGATGGCTTCACCAATGAGTTCTACAAAACATTCAGGAAACAGTTAGTACCCATACTTCTTAAGCTATTCCATAAGATTGAAGAAATAGGAATACTCCCTTCCACCTTCTATGAAGCCAACATCACCCTGATACCAAAAGCTGATAGGGACAGAACAAAAAAGGAAAACTACAGACCAATATCGCTGATGAACATAGATGCCAAAATATTAAACAAGATCTTGGCCAACTGGATACAGCAACATATCAAAAAGATTGTTTATCATGACCAAATGGGATTCATCCCAGGAATGCAAGGCTGGTTCAACATCTGTAAGTCAATCAATGTCATTCACCACATCAATAAAAGCAAAGCCAAAAAACACATGATTATCTCAATAGATGCAGAGAAAGCCTTTGACAAAATCCAACACCCATTCATGCTCAAAACTCTACAAAAAATGGGAATAGATGGGAAATTCCTCAAGATAGTGGAATCCATATATAGCAAACCTACAGCCAACATCATACTCAATGGACAGAAGCTGAAAGCATTCCCCCTCAGATCGGGGACTAGACAGGGCTGTCCACTGTCACCGTTACTCTTCAACATAGTATTGGAAGTTCTTGCCATAGCAATCAGGCAAGAGAAAGAAATCAAAGGAATACAGATTAGAAGGGAAGAAGTCAAGCTCTCACTATTTACAGATGATATGATAGTATACATAGAAAGACCTAAAGAATCCAGCAGAAAACTACTGGAAGTTATTAGGCAATATAGCAAGGTATCAGCCTACAAAATCAATGTATAAAAATCAGTGGCATTTCTTTATGCAAACACTAAATCTGAAGAAGAAGACATCGAGAAATCACTCCCCTTTACTGTTTCAGCAAAATCAATCAAATACCTAGGAATAAAGTTGACCAAAGAAGTGAAAGACTTGTATGCTGAAAACTATGAGGTGCTACTCAAGGAAATAGAAACTGATACCAAGAAATGGAAAGATATTCCATGCTCATGGATTGGAAGAATAAATATCATCAAAATGAATATTCTCCCCAGAGCCATATACAAATTTAATGCAATACCCATCAAAGTTCCACCAAGCTTCTTTAAGAGAATGGAACAAACACTACAATCATTTATCTGGAACCTGAAAACACCTAGAATTGCCAAAACCATCTTGAGGAAAAGAAACAGAAATGGAGGCATCACACTCCCAGACCTTAAACTATATTATAAAGCCATCATCATCAAAACAGCATGGTACTGGAACAAAAATAGGCACACAGACCAGTGGAACAGAATTAAAAGCCCAGAAATAAATCCCAACACCTATGGGCATCTAATCTTTGATAAGGGAGCCCAAAGGATTAAATGGAAAAAGGAGGCTCTCTTCAATAAATGGTGCTGGGAAAACTGGGTTATAACATGCAGAAGAATGAAATTGAACCACTTTATCTCACCAGAAACAAAAATCAACTCCAAGTGGATCAAAGACCTAGATGTCAGACCAGAAACAATCAAATACTTACAGGAAAACATTGGTAAAACACTTTCCCACCTACTCCTCAAGGACATCTTTGATGAATCAAACCCAATTGCAAGGAAGACTAAAGCAAAAACAAACCAATGGAACTACATCAAATTGAAAAGCTTCTGCACATCCAAAGAAACTATTAAGCAAACAGAGAGACCCCTCACAGAATGGGAGAAGATCTTCACATACCATACATCAAACAAGAAACTAATCACCAAAATATATAAAGAGCTCAGCAAACTTAGCACCAAAAAAGCAAATGACCCCATCGAAAAATGGGCAGAGGATATGAACAAAACATTCACCTCAGAGGAGATCCAAAAGGCTAACAAACATATGAAAAACTGCTCTAGGTCACTGATTGTCAGAGAAATGCAAATTAAGACAACACTAAGATACCACCTCACTCCTGTAAGAATGACATACATCAAAAAGGACAGCAGCAACAAATGTTGGAGAGATTGTGGGGACAGAGGAACCCTTTTACATTGCTGGTGGGAATGTAAATTGGTACAGCTTCTGTGGAGAGCAGTCTGAAAAACTCTCAGAAGGCTAGACATGGACCTTCCATATGATCCAGTAATTCCAAGGACTCCATAACACCCAACCAAAAAGAGGTGTGTACTCCTATGTTCATAGCATCACAATTCATAATAGCTAAAACCTGGAAGCAACCCAGGTGCCCAACAACAGATGAGTGGCTGAGAAAGCTGTGGTATATATACACAATGGAATACTATGCAGATATCAAGAACAATGAACCCACCTTCTCTGACCCAACTTGGACAGAGCTAGAAGGAATTATGTTAAGTAAACTAAGTCAGAAAGATAAAGATTAGTATGGGATGATCCCACTCATCAACAGAAGCTGACTAAAAAGATCTGAAAGGGAAACTAAAAGCAGGACCTGATCAAATGGTAAGTAGGGCACCAAAGTAAAAACCCTGTGGTGAGGGGTAGACATGCAGCTTCCTGGACCAGTGGGTGGTGGGAGTGGGTGGGAGGGATGGGTCACAGTCTTTTGGTGGTGGGAATGGTGTTTATGTACACTCCTAGCAAAATGTAGACATATAAATCAGTAGTTAATTAATATGAGAGGAGAAAAATCAGTTGTATGTCTCAAAGTTTCTCAAAACACAAACTGAATCTTTTTAATATATATGCTGGGTATTTGATATGTGGACTCTCTCAAAAGCCTAGACCAAGTAGATCAGAAGCATCCAATAGCACAGCTATATACAAGATACTGGGTACTGTACAGCAAACCCTAACAAAAGGACTTTTCAAAGTTAACCCAATTACCAAATAATGTGATGATAACATTAACTATCAATTGTCTTTTTGAACCCTAAGACAGCAGGAACCTCACATCTTCACTATAGAGCCCTTACTTCCCCCCAGTCCTGGAACCCTTGGATAGGGCCCACTTTCCCGTATGCCTCTCCCAATCCATACCAAATAATATTGCATCCGCCGATCACAACCTAACCAACGCAACGATTGCCACCTCAACATGCTTCACCTCAGACTGTGTCCAGAGACTTCACGTGTGGAATGACAACCCTTCAGCTTCATTACTCGGGTGAGACCTTTCCTTTTATAGTACACTCTAATTTCATCTCAGGTGGTTCACTTTCTAACAAAGTCCCATAACCTAAATATACACCAGTTTCTGTGAGAGAAAGCTTATGTTAACACGTATCCATAAACTACTGCAAAATATATACCTGAAAGCAGAAGTACACTAGAGTTTGCAGTGAGTACCTCCCTAACACTTCCTCTCCACTATTCCAAGCTTGGGATCCATGATTGCTCAACAATTTGTTTGGCTTCGTATGTTAACTCTCTTTTCAATCACCAGGTTCCAGATGCCACCAGGATGTTGGCCAGGCTTCCCTGGATTGAAGACCCCACCAATGTGTCCTGGAGCTCAGCTTCCCCAGAGACACACCCTACTAGGGAAAGAGAGAGGCAGACTGGGGGTATGGACCAACCAGTCAACGCCCATGTTCAGCGGGGAAGCAATTACTGAAGCCAGACCTTCTACCTTCTGCAACCCTCAATGACCCTGGGTCCATGCTCCCAGAGGGATAGAAAATGGGAAAGCTATCAGGGGAGGGTGTGGGTTATGGAGATTGGGTGGTGGGAATTTTGTGGAGATGTACCCCTCCTACCTTATGGTTTTGTTCATTAATCCTTTCTTAAATAAAAAATTTAAAAAAAAAGAATAGAATACAAGAGGACTTGAGGACCCCGAGATGCCACTGAGTCCAACTTCTACCACAATGGTTTCAGAAACCTAGTGGTATTTGTCTTCTTTATCCAGAAGAAAGAACAGAAAACTCCCATCCATGCTCACAAAGCAGCATAGCAAGAGAGAAACAAATAAAGGAGCATGGCAGATTCAGACAATTGTATATGTAAATGAGGTGAGGGCCCTAGGGGCACTTATGCAGGTGAGGCTGCAGCCGACACTTCTTTACCTAAGAGCTGAGTTTGGTAATGGACAGGATTCAGTTTCTCCAGTTAGGAAATGGACTGACAAACCACATTAACTGAGATATCTGGGAAAGGAACCTGAGGAGTTAGGAACACCTCATTCTCTGCTAAGAGAGCAGAGGCTCCTGGAATCTGGGGTCACTCTTTATCAGACACAGCAGACTAGAGTTCTCCAAACACATGGACACACAACTAAGGCAAGATGGTAGATATTCTGCTGCCTAAGTCCAGAAAGGTGCTTAGGCACAGAGAGAGATCTACAGAGCAGTCACATGTCTAAACCAGGGCAGCATCACATGGGTGTTCTTCCTGTGACACAGTGATACTGGCTGGCCGTGGACATGGCCACAGGTTCCACAAATGCTGTGAGCTTTGTTTTTTTTTTTTTTTTTTTTGGTCCTAGACACGTCTTTGAAACAATGTATGGCTGTTGCTGGGATAAAGATGTCTCTGACTTTTAGGTCTTCTGCTCAAAGTACCTGTTCACTCCTTGCTTAGGTGAATGCCAGTTCTTGACTCTATGCCAGGGTTTCCAAGACCACATTCCACCTTTTCTATCTTGGAGTTCCCAGCATAGGTGTCCTAGGGAAAGCCACCACTTCTAGTTTGCAGTCCCCTTTCCCTAGTGACCATCAGTTCTGCCATGGCCTTTATTTTTGACCTTGCTCTTTTTTATCTTTAGGGAAATAGTAGTATATAAGATAGTCACAGCATGAGTACAATTCATCTTCCTATGATAGGTGTCAGCACACCACTCCTACCATCAACTTAAGACTTCCACCACCACTGTTCACTGGGTCCCCAAGCCCTCTCATCTTCTTCCCAGATCCCTGCACTTTCACACCCTCTATTCCCTGTCCTTGGCTTTACTGCTGTAGATCATACCCAGCACAACTTCATCTTGTGTTTTCCTTTTATTCTTTCATTTCTTAAGGTCCACCTATAAGCATGATTGCCAGTTAGTCATCTTTCTCCTCCTCTCCTCTCACTTAACATAGTTCTTTCAAGTTCCATTCAAGATGTGCCAAAGGAGAGGATTTCACCATTTCTTGCAGCTGAGTACTGGCATGGTTATTGTTGCCTTCTGGTATTTTCTCACATATTTATATCTTAACTATTTATCACCAGCTCCTCCTTGATCATAGGTTCCCTGAAAGCAGTGACCTGACCCTATCTTCACCACAGCCAGGACCAAAGTTGCTACCTGTCTGACAAACAACAGATGTTCTGTATTGTTGTTGGAGGTAGAATGACCAATGACACCTTCTAGAAGTACCTGGTCCTCAGAACACTTATGCTAGTGACAGCCAAGACTTCTCAACTGCTCTTCTTGTTATGTGTCTCCTCCTGCATGTGTAATCTGTGAGCTTTACCACCATCAGGTCAATTGATTGGACTGGCCAGAAAGAAGGTGGTTCCTTGAATTGTTTTTCTCTGTGTTATCACTAATGTAGACATTTTTATCTTTAACATTTTTCTCTCACAGTCAGACTGAAAATTCAAGGTGAAACAGTGTGAGAAGTCAAAATGAAGCAAGCAGGGTGAATGAAAATGAAGTAAGGGGCATTCTAAGGCATGTTTAAAAGGAAGCCTTGTCTGAAAAACATACCGCTAGGTGAAATCACTGGTGTCAACTGGTGGTGATTATTTCACAGTATGTACAAACAACAAATCATTGTGCTCTATATCTGGAACTAATGTAATGTCATATGTTAATTATAAATCTATATATGTTGTCAGCTCACTTCTAAGCTCCACCTTATGGTACTACAAAGGACTGAACCTAGGACCTTTGGTGCCTTAAGTATGAAACCTTTTGCATAACCACTATGCTATCTCTCCCCAACACAATATTTCTTTAAAGTAAAACCAAATCCCAATTGAGGTTGATTAAAATTATACAACCTGGGTCCAAAGAGGTGGCTCAGCAAGTCAAGCACAGGACTGGCCTGCCTAAAGTGACAGATTTGATTCTAGGAGCCACACATGCCAGAAGAGTGCTCTTCACTCTCACACACAAACATTAGTTAATTAAAAATTCTTTTTTAAAAATATTTATTTATTTATTTATTCCCTTTTGTTTCCCTTGTTTTATTGCTGTAGTTATTATTGTTGTTGTTGTTGATGTCTTCATTGTTGGATAGGACAGAGAGAAATGGAGAGAAGAGGGGAAGACAGAGAGGGGGAGAGAAAGATAGATACCTGCAGACCTGCTTCACCGCTTGTGAAGCAACTCCCCAGCAGGTGGGGAGCCGGGGTTCGAACCAGGATCCTTACGCCGGTCCTTGTGCTTGGCGCCACGTGCGCTTAACCCACTGCGCTACAGCCAGACTCCCAATTAAAAATTCTTAAAGTCTATGCAGCTATTAAGAACAATGAACCCACCTTCTCTGACCCATCTTGGATGGAGCTAGAAGGAATTATGTTAAATGAGCTAAATCAGAAAGATAAAGACGAGTATGAGATGATCCCACTCCTAAACAGAAGTTGAGAAAGAAGAACAGATAAGGAAACTCAAAGGAGAATTTGACTGAATTTGCAGTAGAGCACAAAGTGAAAACCCTGGGTTAAGGGTAAGGGTGGATGTTCGGCATCATGGGACTGGGCAGGGGGGGAGAGGGGGAGGGGGCAGTTTTTTTTTTCTCAAACAAAATTCCCACCGCCAAAAGACTGCATCCTATCCCCTCCAGCCCCCTGAAGCTGAACATCCACCCTCACCCTCCACCCAGGATTTTTACTTTGGTGCCCTACTACAAATTTGTAGTGGGATACAGTCTTGTGGTTGTGGGAATGGTGTTATGTACATTCTTATTAATTTTTAGTCATATAAATCACTATTTAAATAATATGAGAGGGGAAAAATTGATTGAATGTCTCCAACATTTTAATGCATAGGCTGTCTTTGATATGTTGACTCTCTTAAAAGCTTAAACCAGGAATAAAAGAAGCAACCGGTGGCACAGCTATATACAAATAATGTTAAAGGACATAAATTATGGTGATGTTGTGTATGATACAGCAAATCCTAACAAAGGGATTTATCAGAGTTAACCCAATTGCCAAAAAATGTGATTATAGCAAAAACTATCTATTGCCTTCTTAAGCCCTGAGACAGCAGGAACCTCCCTATTCCTCTATAGAGCCTATATTTCCCCCAGTCCTGGAACCTCTAGGGTGGGACTCACTTTCCTGCATGTTTCTCTCAGTTCATACCAAATGATATTGCATCTGCTGATCCAACCTTATCAACACAACAAGTACCACCTCGGTATGCTTCACTTCAGACTGTGTCCAGAGACATCAGTCATGGAATGTCAGCCCTTCTGCCTCATTACTTCGGTGAGACCTTTCCTTTCATAGGATTCTCTAATTCCATTTCAGGTGGTTCACTTCCTAAAAAGTCCCAAAACCTAGATATAGACCAGGTCCCATGATATAGGGCATATGTTCACATGTATCCATAAATTAGGGCAAATATATACCTGAAAGCAAAAGTACACAATAGTCTGCAGTGAGTCATTATGAAGTTCATAATGAAATAGTTTCTACTTAGACTTAAATATCCTACTCACCTACTTCCTATTATACTTCCTTCACTCACTCCCTAGCTAAGCAAGGACTGCTTAGCAAAGCAAGGACTGCAAAAGCTGAATTAGGGCAAGAGACTGCCATATTTTAACGATGACTCTTTAATCACTATCAGGCCATCCCATCAGCTGGGGCCCTATTTGGTGAGTCCTGAGATTCCCAAAATGACATGATGGGCCTAGACTGAAAAGAGGCTAGACAACATACTCTATGCTACACCTGAGGAAGATGGGTACTGATTGGGGCAGCTTGGAACATTCCCACTCATGACCACAGAATGTAAGCTTGGATCTACAGGGATATGCTCCTAAGATGAATATAGGCCCCAGATTACATCAAATAGATGGGTTTTACAGTCAACAATATTTATACCCTTTCTTATATTTGGGAGCTACTCTCTGCCCTCTTTCAGCTTTCTGTTCCTTTTCCAGTGATGACATCATCTCCCCAGACAATTACTTGGATCCACCAGCATATCAGATTTCAGGCTCAGGGAAAAAAAAAAAAAAAAACTAGTATAGCCACAGGCCCTTTAAAATATGACTGAACCTTTTCCCAGCCATGACATCATCACCCCAGACAATAATTAGGATTTACCTGCATATCAGATTTCAGGCTCAGGGGGAAAAAAAAGACACTAGTATAGCTACAGGCCCTTTGAAATATAACTAAACTATGTCTACTAGCTATCTACAAATGGAGGACCCCCCAATGCTTCATCTGCACTAATCTAGCTTTTAGGTCCATAATTGTCCAACAGTTTGGACAATTTTTTTGTATATTTTGTATATTAATTTCTTTGTATATTAACTCTCTTTTCAGCCACCAGGTTGCAGATGCTAGCAGGATGTGACCAGGCTTCCCTGGACAGACAACCCCACCAAGGTGCCTTGGAGCTCCACTTCCCCAGATCCCTTCCCCTCTAAGGAAAGAGAGAGAGAGGTTGGGAGTATAGATCGACCTGTCAACGCCCACATTCAGTGGGGAAGCAATTACAGAAGCCAGACCTTCAACCTTCTGCATCCCACAATGATCTTGGGTCCATACTCACAGAGGGTTAAAGAGTAGGAAAGCTATCAGGGGAGGGGTTGGTATACGGAGGACTGGTGGTAAGAATTGTGTGAAGTTGTACCCCTCTTATAGTATGGTATTGTCAATGTTTCCTTTTTATAAATAAAAAATTAATATATATATATAAAACTGAAATATGCCTACTAGCTATCTATAAAATGGAGACCCCCCCCCCAACTTTTTATCTGCACTACTCTAGCCTTTAGGTTCAAGATTAGTCAACAACTTGTTTGGCTTTATATATTAACTTTTTTTCAACTACCAGGTTCCAGATGCTACCATGATGCCAACCAGACTTCCCTGGATGAATAACCCCACCAATGTGTCCTGGAGCTCCAATTCCCCAGAACCCCACCCCACTAGGGAAAGAGAGAGACAGGCTGGGAGTATCAACTATCAACTCTCATAGTCAACAGGGAAGCAATTACAGAAGTCAGACCTTCCACCTTCTGCATCCCACAATGACCTTGGGTCCATACTCCCAGAGGGTTAAATAATAGGAAAGCTATCAAGGGACGGGATGGGATATGGAGTTCTGGTGGTGGGAACTGTGTAGAGTTGTACCTCTCTTATGTTTTTGTCTGTGTTTTCTTTTTATAAATAAAATAAAATAAGATAAAATAAAATAAATTCTTAAAGTGTATGTAGTCAAAGGATGTCAGTACATTGATGGTAGGTATGGTATGACAATACATTTCTTGAAGAGGTGTGAAATTATACTCCTATACATATTCATATACATAAAACATATACAACTATCAATGTCTCCCTATTTATTTATTTATTTTTAATTTAAGAAAGGAGACATTAACAAAACCATAGAATAAGAGGGGTACAATTCCTCACAATTCCCATAACCCAATCTCCATATCCCATTCCCTCCCCTGATAGCCTTCCCATTCTCTATCTCTTTGGGAGTATGGATCCAGGTTCATTGTGGGTTGCAGAGGGTGAAAGGTCTGGCTTCTGTAACTGCTTCCCCACTGAACATGGGCATTGACTTGTCGATCCATACTCCCAGCCTGCCTATCTCTTTCCCTAGTAGATGGGGTCGTCTGTCCAGGGAAGTCTGGTCAGCATCTTGCTGGCATCCGGAACCTGGTGGCTGAAAAGAGAGTTAACATACAAAGCCAAACAAATTGTTGAACAATCATGGACCTAAAGACTGGAATAGTGCAGATGAAGTATTGGGGGGTATTCCCTGCATGCTCTTGTGTACTTCTGCTTTCAGGCATATATTTTTCCCCTGGTTTATGGGCACGGGTGAACCTATGCTCTATCTCAGGGAACCTGGACTATATCTAGGTTTGGGGACTTTATTGGGGAGTGGAACACCTGGAATGGAATTAGAGAATGAACAGAAAGAGAAACTAAAAGCAGGATCTGATTAAATCGAGAGCAGGGCACCAATGTAAAAACACTGTGGTGAAGGGGAGGGTGGCCATTGGGCTTCCTGGCACGGCGGGCAGTGGGGGGACGGGGGTTGGTGGTGGGGATGGGACACAGTCTTTTGGTGGTGGAAGTGGTGTTTATGTACAATCCTATTAAAGTGTAAACATTATATAAACCACTATTTAATTAATATGAGAGGCAAAAAAACTGATGATATGTCTAGAACTTCTTAAAACACAGACTGAGTCTTTTTAATACATAGGCTGTCTTTGATATGTTGTCTCTCCCAAAAGCCTAGACCAGGGAGAACAGAAGCACAGCTATAAACAAGATGCTGGGTATTATACCCCAAACCCTATCAAAGGGACTTTCCAAAGTTAACCCTATCACCAAATAATGTGATAATAACAATAACTATCCATTGTCTTCTTGAACCCTAAGATAACAGGAACCTCACATTTCCACTATAGAGACTATATTTCCCCCAGTCCTGGAACCTTAGGGTGGGGCCCACTTTTCTGCATGCTGCTCTCAATTAAAATCAAACAATATTGCATCGCAACCTAATCAACACAACGAGTGCCACCCCAGCATGCTTCACTTCAGACTGTGACCAGAGACTTCAGGTGTGGAATGTCTCCTTTTTATAAATAAAATTTTTTTTAAAACCTTATATAGCCTTGTAAACTAATGTTACCCAAATTTAAAAAGAGAGAGAGAAAGACACATGAAACTGGAAAATAGCTCAGTGAGTAGAATGTATGTCTTGCCCTTCATAAAGCCTCAGATTTGATCCCTGGCACCACATGGCAGCACCTCAGACAGAGACAAGTGGAATTCTGTGAATGGGGAAGTGGTGCTTTGATCTTATTCCTTTTCACTCTTCTTTCTCTCCTTTTCTCCTCTTCCTCTGTAAGTATACAGAATAAACAAAATGGGCTGGGAAGGCTACTCGGTATTATCATACATATGCTTTATTTTTATATAATACATTGTTTATTTCCCAGTATCACAGGGAAAAAAATCCAGATTAACCTTATTATACGGGGGGAAAGCTGCTGGGTTTGTTTGTTTGTTCGTTTGTTTTTTGTGCATGTGTCTAGATGATTTAATGGATGTTAGCTAAACTTATTGTGGTGATCATCTTCACAATACATATAAGTGAAATCATTATGCAATAAACCTTAGGTGTACACAAGGCTGCATGTCAGTTTATCGCAATGTATGTGGAGAAGACAATAAAAGTAAAATTGCATATCTGAGTTCCAACCCAGACTTCCTAGGAGCAGAGTTTGTGGGAGTAGTCCTTTGTTTTGATAGCTAGAGAAGCTCCCAGACAATTGTTTATAGAAATAGCTGACTTAAGGGTCCAAAGAACCTGGTCCCAAGTCTATCGTCACTAGCCATGCACCCTAGTGCACAGTGCTTACTTTCTGGTGTCACCTTTGTGGGTACACAATACTTGAGAGTTATTTCATGAATAAAGAAGATGAAGCAGAAAGCAAAGTGAAGGAAACCCAGCATTACGACTTGGTGATCTGCTACTTCCCCAAGTTTAGGCTTTGTCACTTGTCATGGGGTGTAGTCAGTGGCTTAGCCAGGACAATGTATCCACTTATCTGGATCAGATTTGTCTAATGCCATTTGTTTTTAGGAAGTAAATTTCTGAAATCAGTAGCTCACTCATATTTATAAGAATGAGACATATGCAGCTATCAAGAACAATGAACCCACCTTCTCTGACCCATCTTGGACAGAGCTAGAAGGAATTATGTTAAGTGAACTAAGTCAGAAAGATAAAGATGAGTATGGGATGATCCCACTCATCAACAGAAGCTGACTTAGAAGATCTGAAAGGGAAACTAAAAGCAGGACCTGATCAAATTGTAAGTAGGGCACCAAAGTAAAAACCCAGTGGTGAGGGGTAGACATGTAGCTTCCTGGGCCAGTGGGGGTGGGAGTGGGCTGGAGGGATGGGTCACAGTCCTTTGGTGGTGGGAATGGTGTTTACGTACACTCCTAGCAAAATGTAGACATATAAATCAGTAGTTAATTAATATGAGAGGGGGAAATCAATTGTATGTCTCAAAGTTTCTCAAAAGACAAACTGAATCTTTTTAATATATAGGCTACGTATTTGATATGCGGACTCTCTCAAAAGCCTAGACCAAGTAGATTAGAAGCTTCCAATAGCACAGCTATATACAAGATACTGGGTACTGTACAGAAAACCATAACAAAGGGACTTTTCAAAGTTAACCCAATTAACAAATAATGTGATAATAATATTAACTATCGATTGTCTTTTTGAACCCTAAGACAGCAGGAACCTCACATCTTCACTATAGAGCCCCTACTTCCCCCAGTCCTGGCACCCTTGGATAGGGCCCACTTTCCCGTATGCATCTCCCAATCCAAACCAAATAATATTGCATCCGCCGATCACAACCTAACCAAAGCAACGATTGCCATCTCAACATGCTTCACCTCAGACTGTATCCAGAGACTTCACGTGTGGAATGACAACCCTTCAGCTTCATTACTCGGGTGAGACCTTTCCTTTTATAGTACACTCTAATTTCATCTCAGGTAGTTCACTTTCTAACAAAGTCCCATAACCTAGATATACACCAGTTTCTGTGAGAGAGAGCTTATGTGCACACGTATCCATAAACTACTGCAAAATATATACCTGAAAGCAGGATTACACTAGAGTTTGCAGTGAGTACCTCCCTAACACTTCCTCTCCACTATTCCAAGCTTGGGATCCATGATTGCTCAACAAATTGTTTGGCTTCATATGTTAACTCTCTTTTCAATCACCAGGTTCCTGATGCCACCAGGATGCTGGCTAGGCTTCCTTGGATTGAAGACCCCACCAATGTGTCCTGGAGCTCAGCTTCCCCAGAGACACACCCTACTAGGGAAAGAGAGAGGCAGACTGGGGGTATGGACTGACCAATCAACGCCCATGTTCAGCGGGGAAGCAACTACAGAAGCCAGACCTTCTACCTTCTGCAACCCGCAACGACCCTGGGTCCATGCTCCCAGAGGGATAGAGAATGGGAAAGCTACCATGGGAGGGGGTGGGTTATGGGGATTGGGTGGTGGGAATTTTGTGGAGATGTACCCCTCCTACCTTATGCTTTTGTTCACTAATCCTTTCTTAAATAAAAAATTTAAAAAAAAATAAATAAAATAAAAAAAATTAAAAAAAAAAAAGAATGAGACATATTGGGAGTCAGGCAGTAGCACAGCAGGTTAAGCGCACGTGGCTCAAAGTGCAAGGACCAGCAGAAGGATCCCGGTTCCAGACCCTGGCTCCCCACCTGCAGGGGAGTCAGGGGAGTCACTTCACAGGCAGTAAAGCAGGTCTGCAGGTGTCTGTCTTTCTCTTCCCCTCTCTGTCTTCCCTCCTCTCTCCATTTCTCTTTGTCCTATTCAACAACGACAACATCGATAACAACAACAATAATAACTACAACAATGAAACAACAAGGACAACAAAAGGGAATAAATACATATTTTTTTAAAAAAATGAGACATATTGCAAGTTGAGGCTTTCTCTATCCCTGATAATTCTCAATCCTTCTTTCCATCGCTAAACATAATCAGGAGTTCTCCCTCATTTTAGCACAGATTACCCCCAAAGTCACAGATAATTGGTAAATCAAGTACTATACAAATCTAATGCTAATTCTAAGCAATTAAAAACTGAGTCACAGCTAAACTGCAGTTAATTTCAATTTTTTTTTTATGTAGCCCAGAACTGTAAAGGCCTTGGTCTAGCAGAGACACAGAGACCAGAAAAATTTCCCCCTTGTCCCTCTAAACAGATTTAAAATGTCATGTGGCTACTAGGCATGCTTTCCAATCAATGCTGAGCATCAGTGAAATGGAGTAATTTCCTTCCCTGTCTTTTGCCTGCAATAAATACCAATGGATGTGAAAAATATGGAACAGCTGGTTAGAAGAAACCTTCTGAATGGATAAGCATGAATTACAGCATCACAGATGAGCTTCAAAGCGGCCGTGCTGTCCCTTATTGGCAAAGGGGGATAGGATAACAGAGAAACACTTTCCCCAAATCCTATGTCAAAACAGGCAGCCTCCCTGACCACACTCCAAGACAGTTGGAAGGTCCTCTTTGGCTACATTTCAGTGTCCAGACAACAAAGGACAGAGTCTCTTTCACAGGCCTTTCTAAACCTGCCAAGAAAGACAAAGAATTCCAGAAACAGAGCAAAGAAGAGGCAGTATTTGTGTCCTTGAACCGAAAATACCCAGGTTGCCTCCAGCTGACCCAGTTTGCAATGGCCACTCTAATGGCCAGAAGGGCTGCAAATAACCAGAAGAGAAAGATGGACCCAGGACCCTGCAAGACCTCTGTGAGAGAGCAATTACCCCCTGCCTGGGCAACTTTCTAAAACCCCTGTGCTTTTTTATGGTTCCTCTTAACTGTGCTTGGAGAGGAAGCAGGGAGGTCAATGTCATGTGCACAAAAGCTTCTGAGAGGACAAAGAGACTCCAATGTCATTCTCTGCCCAGGAATAGAAAGACAGATGGCCCTTGTGTGACAGGCCTCTGGTAATTTGAGCTTAAGATTCAAGCAGTGAGGAGAGGCTATCACCAAAGAATAAATCTGAGAGAAAGGCAAAGTAATCACTTGGATTAAGGCCACTTTTCCAGGGCCAGGAGGAACAAAGGCTATTTCCCAAAGCCCAAAGAACAAATACCAGCTGTTTTTCACTGCAGAGAGACTGTGTGGAGGGAGGGGAAAGAACTCCCGTGCACACACTGACCAGGAGTAGGTCAGGCTGCCCTTAAGTCCACTGTGATCTTTAAGCTGTCCTCCTCCTCAATTCTTCCCTGGAGGCCAAGCTCCACAGGGGAAGGGAAAATACCCCCCTGCTGGAGTCCTCCCAATAGCCCACCTTACCCAGAGCCTTCAGGTCAGGGTGGGCAGGTGGAAAAGCAGCAGAATCTCTATCTATCTATCTATCTATCTATCTGTCTGTCTGTCTGTCTGTCTGTCTATCTATCTATCTACCTACCTATCTATCTATCTATGTATCATCTATCCTTCTATCACAGAGAGAGAGAGAGAGAGAGAGAGAGAGAGAGAGAGAGAGAGAGAATGGTTTCACAGCTCCCATCCTGAAGTTCTGTATGGTTTGACTTTTCTAAAAGTGCTATCACTTCTTTCTAGATAAGAAGAGTTCCAGCAAGACTGGGCAGTGGCACACGAGTTAAGTATATGTTACCACATGCAAGGAAGGACCCAGGTTCAAGACCTTTGTCTCTCTCCACCTGCAAGGGGGAAAAACAGAGAATCTGTTCTCTCTCTCTCTCTCTCTCTCTCTCTCTCTTTCTCTCTCTCTCTCCCTATCCCCCCTTCCATCTCAATTTCTCTCTGTTGTATCAAATATTAATAAAAAAGACTTAAGAAATTTTCAGTTCAGTGTATAAGCTACCCTTTGGCCAGGATTGGAGCCAGACCTTCCCTAGGGCAGGAGGGAACCCCCAATTCTCCCTAGTTCTAGGAATCCCCACATCCAGAGAGGGTGACATCTGTGTACAACCTCAGGCCATCTGGCTTCTGCATGTTCTCAGTACATACAAAAATATCTGTCAGCGTGTCTCTCCCCAATTACATGAAGCCCCTCTCTCTAGTGGCATTATAGTGTAGCCCTGTGCTTGATTTCTCAAGGGAAACAGGCCCTTCCTGGGAGAACCTAGAGGGCACAGAGGCTCAGTAGGAGTAAGTCCTTGAGTTCAGTACCAAGAACACGTTCAGGCATATGAGAGATGTATTCATCAAACAGTGAGACATTTTCTGAAAACCTCTTCATGTTAGTAGCACACTGTCTGCCTTAAAGAAAGCATGCTGTTTCATGATCTCTCACAGTGTGTGCAAGTTGAGTTGATTGTGAGATGCATTCTTTATTTTTTAAAGAAACATTATTTTCTCGTGTTCTTATATTAACTTATATTTAATAAGACATAGAGATATTGAGAGGGAAAGGGAAGATAAAGAGGAAGAGGGAAAGAGAGACGCCTATAGCACTGCTTCACTGCTAGTGAAGTTTCTGCTCTGCAAGTTGGGGACTAAGGGCTTGAACCCCGGTTCTTACATATTATATACTGTGTTCATTCACCTAGGTATGCCACTGCCTAGCCCTCCATCTTTATTTTTATTAGTGACTCAATGATGATTCACATAAGATTACAAGATGTAGTTCCACACTGCACCTACCACCAAATTTCTATACCCCTACCTTGACAACAATAACCACTATAGTTCTCACAAAATTTTAGAGCTGATTTGATGACATGTTCTTTACTATGATTATCTTGCAAGTTCATGTGTTTCAGTTTTCTAAATTGCACATATGAATGAAACCATGGGTATTTAGTTGTCTTTCACTTCTTATTTTGCTAAACATAACCACTGCCATTTTCATCTATGCTGTCCTAAAGGACGCTGTATTATCTTTTGACTGCAGACTAGTATTCCATGGAGTGTATATCCTATAAATTCTTTTCTGGTCATCTATCAGTGGGCATTTAAGTTGCTCTTCCTTTTAGACACTGTGAAGAATATAAACATAGGAGTGTGCTTTGGGTTTGTTTTGCCACAAGGGTTATCATGATTCCACCACTACTGGTGGCTTTTTTTTTTTTTTGATAGAGGATAAGAGACAGAGAGAGGCAGAAGGATAAAGAGAGACAGAGAGACACTGAAGCACCATTCCACCCTCATAAAGCTTCTCCCCTAAAGGTGCTCCCATGTGGTAGCCAGGGCCTCAAACCTAGATCCTTGTGTAAAGCAATGCCAGCCCTGTGAGCTGCCTTCTTATTACTACTTCATAGATGGAGGTGGTTCCACACACTTTACAGACCTAGGTAGTCCTAATTAAAAACTAAATGAGGTAATGTATGCAAAGCCATCAAGGAACAAGCACACAGGTATAAGCAAATTCTGAAACTCTGTCTCTCTTTTCTATCCATCTGCCTGATCCACTCCTCCTTCCAAATGCACTTCTCACTCCAGTGATGGAGGAGCTGTAAGTAAGGCAAAACCCTTCTCTCTTCTAAGCTAAATGGTTTCAAATCAATAAACTTTTGATAGTTCTTCCAAATTTCGCCTGTATGTCAGGCTGTTAGAAATCCTTTCCTGCTATAATAAACGCCCCTCCTAGGCTACACTCGGCCCTCACGCCATCACACTAACCACGCTCCAGTACACTCTCAAGTCTCCTTTACAAGCCACTCAACGTCTAAATTCTTTAACCACCACAGTAAGACCATTATGGCCCTGACACGCTGGTCCGTGAAATGTAAGAGTAAGGACCCAATCCATATCTCATTTGGGCTACAGGTCTCAAAAGATGCCCCAGGAGGCAGACATACCTGGCAAGCAGTGGGTTCAGGGACACTAGAAATTTCCAGTGTTCCCTCACTTTCCTCAGATTTCCCCTGGGTATTTCCAAATGGCCTAAATTCAAGAATGAAAGCAATCCTTGTGGGCATTTTTTCTTGTTCACCTTCTTTACACTCATAGAATCTGTGCATCTAGCCAACTGAAAAATGATTTGTCGAATATAATGTGCCAAGTATGTGACTAGGCTTTAAGGAAATTGCAAGTAAAATCTGACAAGGTAAATAAAAAAGCTTCCTTTGCAGGGGGTTGGATGGTGGTCAGGAACCTATACAGGAGTGGATTTGATTTCTAGTGTTGAATGTCAGATTGGTTTTTCTGAACTTTGAGCATGTTTTATTTTTAATTAAAAATAAATATGGGTCAGCAAAATGACCTAATTGGATAATGTGCCCTTTTGCCTTGTGCATGACCCAGGTTCAAGCCTAACCCCCACCATATTGAAAGAAGTTTAGGTGCTGTGGTCTTGTTCATGTTATCTCTCTCTGCCTCTCTGCTTTTATCTAAAATAAATAAATTTTGCATGCCCTTTACATCAACGTCCACTGATACATGCTACCCTGTGCAAATGCTCAAAAATTCCTACCAAATGCAATTGGGGGAAAATTGATGTTTGTCAAGATCAGAAGAGAAAATACTAAGCAGAACTTGGTGTATTGCACTAAAGGAAAAGACACTGGGTGAGGGGTTCAGGTCCTGGAACATGATGGCAGAGGATCTAGTGGGGGTTGTATTATAAGGGGAAAAACTGGGAAATGTTATGCATGTACTAACTGTTGTACTTTACTGTCAACTGTAAAACATTAATCCCCAAAGAAGAAAAAAAGGGGGAATGAGGCTTGTAGTGGTTTCCATCACTTGTATTTCTACTGACAATTGGATTGCATGCTTACAGTGCAGTAATATAGATCCCATCTTACCCTGCAACAAATCACATTGTCACTGTATGCGACTGGTCTAAGTCATAGATAAAACCTTTCCACCCAGGCAGGACCTAGCACATTTAAGATCTGAACTTCATATTATCGGCATACTCTGTCTCAAGTTCCTAAACACCTCATCACAGACCCCTGCAAGCGTCAACCTGGCTTTGACCTAGCACATTATGATTGGGCTCTCCTCAATCGTTATCAAACAGGCCATGGCCGGTGCACCGCTATGTTCCACCGCTGGGGAGCCAGAGACGACCCGAACTGCCCCTGCGGCTACAGACAATGACCCACATAGTCAACGACTGCCACCTCTCCAGATTCAAAGGAGGTCTCGAAACTTTACATCAGGCTCAACCTGATGCTGTTAACTGGCTACGGAAGAAGGGCAAATGCTAGAAGAAGAAGAAGAAGAAGAAGAAGAAGAAGAAGAAGAAGAAGAAGAAGAAGAAGAAGAAGAAGGAGAAGGAGAAGGAGAAGGAGAAGGAGAAGGAGAAGGAGAAGGAGAAGGAGAAGGAGAAGGAGAAGGAGAAGGAGAAGGAGAAGGAGAAGGAGAAGGAGAAGGAGAAGGAGAAGAAGAAGAAGAAAGACCAAACCACGAGTTTAGGGTAGAATGCAGGAGAACGTGCAATTGTGCCATCTCGCCCACTTCAATCACTGAATTGTCTTGCTTGCAATTAGCTCAGCCTCCTTTGAGAAAAATTATTAAATGTTTCAGGTTCCTCCCAGGGAGCCATCTTAGGATAGGGAGATAGCATAACAGCTACACAAAAGATTTGAATGTCTACAGTTCTGGGGTCGCACATTCAATCCCCATCACCTCCATAAACCAGAATGCACTGTGCTCTAGTAAAGAAAAAGGGGGAAAGGAGGAGAAGAAGGAGGAGGAGCAGGGTAAGGAAGGAGGAGGAGGGAGTAAGGAGGAGGGGTTGTGGGAATAACCAGGGTTAGAATGAAAAAAATCAACTGCAGTGCCTCAGGTCTATTCAGGCTAGATCATATATTTAAACACTGAGGTTTTCCAATACCAAAAAGGATCCCAGGAGTCAGGACTTCCTGCAGTTGTTAATTGATCCTTCACATGTTTGATCAACAAGCCAACCCACCCAGTAACTACTGGAGTAGATGTGGCCCACACCAGTCCCATATTTGTACTATGTAGGTGCTCAGGACCAAGATAACTGTATAGTCTCATCCTCCTGTTCCTCCTTCTCCTCCCTCTCCCTTCCCTCCCCCACCCCTATCCCTAAAGGCTCCATTTCACATGCCACTAAGTGAATGTCAGGCTACTTGTACAGGTCACAGTTTCCCTATTGATACCAAAGGAAACAGACCTGCACCTCCACATGTTGGGGTTTACTAACATCTGTTACTTGATAATTCCTCTTCCTGCAGTTCCTGGGGTAAATATCACAGATGAAGCATGGACCCTGAGGTTACATACAACCCCAACTCTGATTTCCTCCTCAACTTCCCAATCTCCTCTTCTAGTCTGGTGCCAGCTCTCCCTTCATATCAGGGTAAACTCTTGGGGTGTAAGAGGAATGAAAGGGGGGGAATAAGAGAAACAAATTTACATTACAGGGAAGTGATAAAATGAAGGTATTCCAAACTAGTGTTGCTATTGCTTGTATTTTATTTTTAAAGAAACTATCAACAGAAATACATAAATGAAAATATTTAGAGATTTTTGGCATCAATATAAATATCACTAAGCAAAAAATACAAATGTGTAGGAAATATACAATTACCAATTTAATTGAAAGTGGATGTTTAAAAGGAATCAGGGGACTAGGAATATAGTATAGTGGTTATGTAAAACACTGCTATAACTAAGAGTTGGAGGTCCCTGGCATCATCATAAACCAGAACGGAGCACCAAACAGGTGCTAGGGACCCTAACACGTGGTAAGACAGGTCTGTTTCCTTTGGTGTCTATGGAGGAAACTGAGATCTTTACAAGTTGCTATTCTCAGGTTAAAAAAATAAGTAAATAAAAATATTTTTAAATAGATCATATTCCAGCAACAGAAAGGTTTCATGGAACAAAGAGGTCTGGATTAAGTGAGATTGGAGGGGGAAATAATGTGATTATAGATTGCCAATCACACTGCTTCTTAGAAATATCCTGGGCCAGAAGAAAACATCTTCTCTTTTCCTTAGCTTTTACATTTTGAAGTGATTATAGATCTACTGAAAATTGAAGGGCTTGTGTTTCAAGAGATTACATGCATTGTTTCCTCAGCTTTGCCCAAAGGTAACATCTGCATAATATAGTGCAAAATCATAATGAGGAAATTAATATTAGTAAAATCCATGGAACTCTATAGACATTGCCAGTTCTGTTTACAGTCATGTGAGTATGTCTCTTTGTATAAATACACACACATGAAAACATATGTGTGTGCACAATGTATAGGGATATTTCCATGTATCTTTGTGTGTGAAAATCTTTTTCACTCAGCACATTTCCTTTGACATCCGCCCAAGCTGCACTGGCAAAAATAGTTCATCCCTAGTCACTGCTAAATAGTGTCCTGTGGTATAAATGTACCACTTTTATAACTAGCCATTCACTCATCGAGGGGCATTTTTGCTGCTCTTGAGGTGTTATGAGTAAGCTGATGTGAACATTCATGTATAGATTTTGCCATGTACACGAGTCTTCATTTCTCTGGGATAAGTGCTCAGCAGTGCAATTGCTGGGTCATATACTAGTGGCATGTTCAGGTTTTTAAGAAAAAGCCAAACTGCTTCAGCATTTACATTCCCACCAGCAGCATAAGAGGGATCCCATTTCTCTACATCCTCCCCAGCAGTTGGTATTGTCAGCTCTTTACTTTTGTGCATTCTGATAGGTATGCAGTGAAATCTCATTGTAGTTTCATTTGCATTCCTAATGGTGTCGGACACCTTTTTATGAACTTATTTGCCATCTGTTTAGCCTCTTCAGTGAAATGTCTGTTCTTATATTCTACCCATATTCTGGCTATGTCTTTTTTTAATTTTTTTTCAGGTTTCCAACTAATCAGTATATACTCGAGATTTAGTCTGCCTTCACGTACAGATGAATGTAGGTGTTTTGCGTATGTGGCTATGTGATTTGCAACTATTTCCTTTCAGTATGTTACTTTATTATGACAAAATTTCATTTCATTTTTTTATACTTTTTCAAATTTTTACTAGTAATTTAATAATGATTAGCAAGATTGTAAGGTAACCAGGGTATAATTCCACACAGTTCCCACCACCAGAGTTCTATGTCCCAGCCCCTCCAGTGGAAGCTTCCCTATATTTTATTCCTCTCTGGGAGCATGGACCAATTCTTTATGAGGTACAGAAGGTGACTTCTGGATTTCCTTCTGTGTGGACATGGATGTTGGCAGGTCTATTCATACGCCCAGCCTGTTTTCTATATATATATAATTTTTATTTATAAAATGGAAACACCAACAAGACAAGACCATAGGATAAGAGGAATACAATTCTAGACAATTCCTACCATCAGAACTCCCTATCCTATCCCCTTCCTTGAAAGCTCTCATATTCTTTTTTTTTAATTAATTAATTTATTTTAAAAAAGGAGACATTAACAAAACAGTAGGATAGGAAGGGTACAACTCCACACAATTCCCACCACCAGATCTCTATACCCCACCTTTCCCCTGATAGCTTTCCCATTCTTTATCCCTCTGGGAGTATGGACCCTAGGTCATTGTGGGTTGCAGAAGGTGGAAGGTCTGGCTTTTGTAATTGCTTCCCCGCTGAACGTGGGCATTGACTGGTCGATCCATACAAAGGGACTTTTCAAAGTTAACCCAATCACCAATAATATGATGATAACAATAACTATCTATTGTTTTCTTGAACCCTAAGACAGCAGGAACCTCACATTTCCACTATAGAGCCTATATTTCTCCCAGTCCTGGAACCTTAGGGTGGGGCCCACTTTCCTGCATGCTTCTCTCAGTTCATACCAAATAATATTCCATCTGCCATCCCAACCTAATCAACACAATGAGTGCTACCTCAGCATGCTTCACTTCAGACTGTGTCCAGAGACTTCAGGTGTGGAATGACAACCTTTCAGCTTCATTACTCAGGTGAGACCTTTCCTTTCATAGTATTCTCTAATTCCATTCCAGGTGGTTCACTTCCTAACAGAGTCCCAAAACCTAGATATAGACGATCCCGTGAGATAGAGCATATGTTTACACAAATCCATAAACTAGGGCAAAATATATACCTGAAAGCAAAAGTACATAAGAGTCTGCAGTGAGTACCCTCCAACACTTCATCTGCACTATTTCACCCTTTAGGTCCATGATTATTCAACAATTTGTTTGGCTTTGTATGTTAACTCTCTTTTCAGCCACCAGGTTCCCTGGACAGAGGACCCCACCAATGTGTCCTGGAGCTCTGCTTCCCCAGAGACCCACCCTACTAGGGAAAGAGAGAGGGAGACTGGGAGTATGGATCAACCAGTCAACGCCCATATTCAGCAGGGAAGCAAATACAGAAGCCAGACCTTCCACCGAAAGCTCTCCTATTCTTTATCCTTCTGGCAGTATGGACCCAGGATCCTTATGGGGTGTAGAAGGTAGAAAGTCTAGCTTCTGTAATTGCTTCCCCACTGAACATGGGCATTGACAGGTCATTCCATAATCCCAGCCTGTTTCTCTGTTTCTCTAGTGAGGTAGGGCTCTGGGGAAGCAGGGCTCTAGGACCCATTGTTGAGGTTGTCTGCCCAGGGAAGTCCAACTGGCATCATGGTAGAATGTGGAACCTGGTGGCTGATAAAGGGTTAAGATATAATGCAAAACAAATTGTTGATTAATCATGAACCTAAAGGCTGTAATATTGCAGAGGAAGATTTGGGGTTTCCATTTTTAAAAAGCTAATAGTTCTATTTTAGTTATATTCCAAGGGGCCCATGACTTTACTAGTTTTTGCCTGAGCCTGACTTCTGATATGCAGGTGGACCCAAGTTATTGTCTAGGGAGATGATGTCATGGCTGGGAAAAGGGCTAGAAAACTAAATCAGGGAAGAGAGTAGCTCCCAGATATGTGACAAGTATATAAACATTGTGGACTGTAAACCCCGTCAGTTTGATCTGGGGCCCATATTCAGCACAGGAGCCTACGTAATCTCTGCATCCCTGTAGGTCTGAGCTGGCACTCTGTGGTCATGGTTGGGAACATTCCAGGTTGCACCACTTTCAGGATTCATCTTCCTCAGGTGGTAGATAGAGTATGTTGTCCTCCCTTTGGAGAATGGAACATTCTCTGTCATTGTTAATCCACACTGAGGGCAGGGTCCTATGAGGGCCCCCAAAGGGGTCCATTATGTTGTTCCTGATGGAGATGACCAGCGACAGTGATGACAGGGATTTGTTAGAGGTCTAGGCCCATCATGTCTGTGTGGGAACCCCAGGACTCCCCGACTAGGACCCCAAGTAATACCCCCAACCTATTTTATCTTTCCATAATGGAGTAAGGTTCTGGAAAGGTGAGGTTGCCACCACCTTTAAGATTTATTAATGTGTAAGTGATAGAGGAAAAAGAACCTGAGCATCACTCTGGCATATTGACTTCCAGAGATTGAACTCCACCCCTAGTGTTTGAAAGTCCAGCATTCTAACCACAGTGCTACCTTTCAGAGAACTATAAAAAAAATTTTCCCTTTCTTTTAAATTTCTTTATTGGGGAATTAGTGTCTTATATTCCACAATAAATACAATAGTTTGTACATGCATAACATTTCCCAGTTTTCCATATAACAATACAACCCCCACTAGGCCCTCCATCATCCTTTTTGGACCTGTATTCTCCCCACCACTATGAAAAAATTTTAAATGTTCATGAAGACCCATTTATCCATGTTCCTTTATGGTTTATGCTTCTGGTATCAAATCTAAAAATTCTTATGTAATTAATATTTTTTCTCTCTTTTTTAATTCCAATTCACTCTACTGAGTAAATTTTGATTTACTAGATTTTTGTTATCACAAGGGCACATTTCTACTCTTCCCTAAGATAGGTATCAGTACACTGCATCCTCAGCCAAATCATCATCTTATTTTATCATACAGACTTAAGTTCCCAACCTCCCATTAGTGAGCCCCCTGCTTCTGAGTCCCTGAATCTGTTGCAGTAGACCATAATCCATTATGTATTCACCCTGCATTATCCTTTGCCTTGTTTCTTTGATCCCATCTGTGAGTGAGATACAACCTTCTTCTGGCTGATTTTATGAGGGGTGGGGAGAAGGAGAGAGAGAGGGAGAGGGAAGAGGGAGAGAGAGAGAGGAGGTTACTAAGGAATCCCTAAGCTCCTCCCTCTGGCTGATATTTAGTTCCCATGAGAACAAGAAGTAAAGGTTAAGGCAGAGTTGTAAACAGTCTGGCTAAGTTTTGCAGGAGGGCTCTGAAGAGATTTTGTTTATGCTTGTTTCTTATTTGCTTACTTATTTATTTTTGACCCCAGGCACTTATGAAAAATCTCTATCACATCACTCTCAGATCACTATGATAATATAATAGAGACTTCATAAGACACACATGACAAAGAATACAATATTTGCAAATAAAAATATTTAGGAAAGTTCACTTAATCAAACAAACAATATAAACAAGAAGCAACAACAAACTCTGGCCACAGGGGAAGAGGAAGTCATATTATATTCTAAATCTGCCACATTATAGTCTGAAAAATGTCTTTTTTTAACAAAAGCAGATTATACATTTTTAAAAGAAATGAGAAAGCATAACCCACTCACAGGATAAATATGACACTGTTAGAATAATGTCCCTGCTAAGTATTGTAGATAAGACTCTAAATCAACTGTCTCAAATGAGGTATAAGTTCCAAAGAAAACCATGAACAAAGAATTAAAGAAAACTAGGAAAAGTTATCTTATCAAGTAGAAAATAGCAATTAAAAAGTACAACATACATGAATACAGTACTATGTGTAAGGGCCTGGGTTCAAGCCTGCTCCCTACCTGCCTGTTTCTGCCTTTGCGTAGTGGGGCAGGGCTCTGGAAAGGTGGGATTCCAGGACACATTGGTGAGGTCTTCTACCCAAGGGACATACACATTTTAAACTAAGCTTGTCTATATCTACAAAAATATTCACTGGGAATTTTATAGAACTGAGTTTAATCTAGAGATCAATTGGAGTAAAATCAATACCTTTATTACATTGAATCTCCCAATCCTTTAATAATGAATATTTCTCCATTTGTCAGATTTATTTTATCTGCATTTAAAAATTCTCAGTACACAGTTTTCTATGAATATTTTATAATATATGTGCCTAAATATTTATTTTATTTTAAGAGTTTGATAATATCTTCAGTTTTGCTTTTTATAGTTTATAAGTTTATTGTTGGTACATCAAAATGTGACTGATCTTTGCATGCTCACTTGTATCTTGCTAACTTATTTGTTAACTCTAAAATTATTTTATATGAAGTAGTGAAGATTTTCTATGTAGAAAATCACATTACATGCATTGTTTCTTCCTTTCCAATATCAATGTCTTTTGCCATATTTCTTCCTATTTCTTAAACTTCACATATTAATGGTAAGATTGAAGCCTTATGTTTTTTTTTTCTAAGTGTTCCTAAACATCTCTTTATCAAAACTGACCATTATCTCACTTCCATCAGGAATGACATCATAAGCCCTCTCATGGGATTTTCTAGGATCTTATCCTCACTATAAAGCAGCAATGGTAGAGACTACCTCACTATCCAGAAGGAGGCTGGGTCATCCTACCATACCACCTGAGGATGACTGTTCCTTAAATGAATACAGCTGTGACTATGAACTGCAAGCTCAGACTGATAGGGACTCAAAGCTTACACAGGCACTTATGCTAAATGTGAATATATATGGGCCTTGGGTCAGATCAATGGAGTAAACAGTTAATTGTATTTAGATATTTTCTTCAAGTTTGGTAGCTGCTTTCTGCCCTAATCCAGCTTTCTAGCCTTGTTCTCAACTCTGACACCATCTTCCCAGACAATATTTTAAATCCACCTGCTGGCTTGCTATCAATCTCAAACAAAAATTACTAAAGTTATGAGCCCCTAGGAACATACCTAAAATAGACTTCCTAACTTCTTTCCACCCTAAGATCCCTATACTTATCTTCTCTATTCCTATTTTTTTTTTTGGTTCCTGGTTATTGTTTAATTTTATTGTCTGGTACTGCTTCACATCTCATTATCTTTCAGCCACCAAGTTGCAGATACCACTAAGATTCCATCCTGACTTCCCTGAGCAGACAACTTCACCAGGGTGTCCCGGAATCTCACCTCTCCAGAGAACTATCCCATTAGAAAAATATGGGAACAAGCTGTGGGTATGGGTAAACGTGCTAATACTCATGTCCTGCAGAGAAGCAATTACAGAAGCCAGAATTCCCACCTTTTTCACTCCATAAAGGATTTTGGTCCATACTCCCAAAGGGAAGTGTTAGGGGAAGATGACCAGAGGGCTCAAATCCAACTCCATCAGGACCCAGAGAGAAAAGAGGAAAAAGGAAGGACATTCAGAAGTATCAATAGATGTAGGTGTGACTTAGAAAGGAAGAGAAGGCAGGACCATAGATAGTTATAGAAATAAGAGTCAACCTAATAATGGTGAGAAAGGCTTGGAATTACATCCCTATTATCTTTTAATTTTGTAAATCAGTATCAAATCACTAAAAAAATATAAAATCAAACCAGATTAATGTATTAATATATTTAACCTAATGTATGAAATATATTATCTTGTAAATAAGTATTTCATAGAGTATAAATGAAATATTTTACATTCTGAAAAAGAAAAGAAATAATAGTCAATCCATATATGTAACCTTGGAAGAACTAGTGCAGTTTCCAATAGAAGTGATAGGGACATAGAACTCTGGTGGTGGAAATGGTATGGAATTATACCCATTACCTCATAATTTTATAAATCAATATTAAATCACTAATAAAAAAAATAACTGAAAAAAAGCCAGACTTCTTGCCCAGAGTACTGGCTTGCTGAATTTTTGGTGAGTTGGGTACCCTTCTGTAGAAGTAAAAACCTTCCTTACAAAAAAAAGAAAAAACTGACCATTACTGTATATCTAACATTCATCATTTCAGATGCTTTTAGTTTTTTTTTAAGATGTATTTGTTTAGTTTGGGAGAGACTAGAGCACCACTTTACAATAGGGGTTTTAGGGACTGAACCCAGGGCCTCACACATGCAAAACATATCATCTGTCTCCTGAGACACCCCCAGATGCTCAGACATATTTTAATATTATTACTTAATATTATGTGTTTTTACAATAACAGTTAAATTAGCTTTCTGTAGTTTACTGTTAGTTGTTGAGATTTATTCATGTTTATACATGTTCAATTCCAGCCCCCAGCTAACTAAAGAAAGCTTTTGTGCTATGGTGGCTTTCTTTCTGTCTCTCTCTCTCTCTCTCTCTCTCTCTCCCTCTCTCCTCTGTCTTTCACTTCCCTCTGTCCCTCTGTACCTCTCTTATTCTATCTGAAAGAAGAAACCACAGTGATGGGGAACAAAAACAATCTTTGTTTATTTGTTTTTCTTACCAAAGTTATCACTGGGGGTCAGTGCCTATGAGAGCCACCATTCCTGATAGTCACATTTATTTGATGAAAGTTGAGATGCAGAGAGATAGAGATTGAGAGATGAATAGAGAAAAGAGGAGAAACAGTCCCTCTGCAGATGGGATCCAGGAGCTTGAACCCAGGTCGTTATGCATAGTTATATGTGCACTCTACTGGGTGAGCCACAGCCCAGCCATAAAAAAAAAAAAAAAAAAGCTGACCCATCAATATAAATAATTTGGCATTATCCTAAACCATTCATTCATCTCCTTGTTAATGACCATTTTGATCTTTTTTGACAAATAAGCAATTCTCCAGCACTTAATTGTAAATATGTCTCCTTAGACTAGGTGTGTTTTCCTAAGAGCACAAACCTAGAAGATGAAGTAGAGGATCACCTTTATTAGATATTGCCAAATCCACCTCCAAGCAGTTGTTCTAATTTATACCTACCAACTGTGATTGGAAACTCCCAACACAAATTCCCACTTTACACCTCCTTACTCTCTAAGCACCAGTTAATTGCTTTAAAGTATGCCATCTCTCTATATTATATTTTTCATAAAAAGGGTTGTGTCTAAACCTCATTGGTGGGTCTTCCAATCCTTTCCATCAAGTCTACCATTCAGTACTTGATTTAACTGCTTGTAATCAGGCATCAGCTCGGAACCTGATTCTATATAATAAAGCTTTTTATTACATTGTATTATTTTATTACATTTAATAATTAAATTTTATTATTTAATTATTGCTTTTCCTTGTCCTCTCACTGATAATTTAGCCTTCTATTTATCAGATGTTTGCACTAGCCAAGCCATGCTCTATTCTCTAAGACTGAGATGAGAAAAATAAGGTTACCTCTAATATGAGTATTATGATTTGGTAGGAACTGGGTAATGAAAACTACTCAAATAAATAAATAATGTAAGTTTAAATTATAAGATAGGGTAAGAATTTAAAGAATTATAGACTTTCAGTTGGTGATATTGAATAGATATCCAAATGAACTGAAGAGATTTCTATGCAAGGATGGGAAAGAACTTTCCTACACGGGTGAAAACAGCAGAGGGAAAGATCAAAAGCACAAACAGGCTCCTGAGAATTAAATGCCTCAAAGAAGAGCCATACAGTTGGAATGGACAGAGAGAGAGAAACCAGGTAGGTGGCACAGATGGTTTGGGCCTTGTAGACCATGATGTCACTCCTCATTCCATGTGAAGTGTGATAGAAACCATTTAAAGGTTTGAGTAATAGATAAGATCATGATCAGAAATATGATTTATCCTGCTCTGTAAGAACATATGGGAAAGGCGCACAAGTAGAGGTCATCTGGAGACAATTTAGAGGCCGTATGGAGTCCACGGTAGTGTCCAGACAAGAAACAATAACAGCATGGAGAAGAGAGACAGTAATCGGGTTGTACAGAGTTGTCTGAGATGTGGAATCTACTTGACAGAGCTTATTGACATAGTCACTAGATCTTTGATCCCCTCCTGCAAATGTTCAAGAATGATTGACTTCTGGTGAAAGATGGGTCCTGAGAAGTTTCTAGGCTAAGCTCAAGCAATGCTTTCTCTTCTTTAGTTTCATCTCTATGACAGAGAGCTCCTTCCTCAGTGGAAGAGTTCCTACCTCTGTCAACTCTGCCTCCTAGAAGCACATACACAGATCTCTTTATGCCAGGAGCCCACACATGTCAAGCCTGAGCATGAGGTAGCATAACTAACATTGTTCTTGGTTACTTTTATCAGCTCCCTTCCTTCATTCAAGTTGGAACTCACACCTTCCTGGATCCTCCCTGTCTTTCTCCAACTAGTCTCTCAGCCACATTTGTCCTGCTTGGCATAAGTCTTCTGTTCAATCTGTAGAAAGTCTACCAATCTACTGAATCTTTCTATGTTCTCAGTCAATGGTTAGTATGGCCTAAACTTGATAGCTTCACAGATATTAAATTTCATACACAGAAGGTCCATAAGAACTTCCATCTGGGGGGTTGGGCAGTGGCGCAGTGGGTTAAGCGCATGTGGCACAAAGCTCAAGGACCAGTGTAAGGATCCCGCCCGGTTCGAGCCCCCAGCTCCCCACCTGCAGGGGAGTCGCTTCACAGGCGGTGAAGCAGGTCTGCAGGTGTCTATCTTTCTCTCCACCTCTCTGTCTTCCCCTCCTCTCTCCATTTCTCTCTGTCCTATCCAACATGAACAACATCAACAATGGCAATAATAATAACCACAACGAGACTACAACAAGGGCAACAAAAGGGGGGGGAGTGGCCTCCAGGAGCGGTGGATTCATGGTGCAGGCACCAAGCCCAGCAATAACCCTGGAGGGAAAAATAAAAAAAAATAAAAGAGCTTCCATCTGATCCTTTCCTGGGGTACACCTTCCATATTGATGCGCTTTATATATTATTTTGTTTTTGCTTTCGATTTTTGGTTTTTGCTTGTCTGTTTGGTTTTTTTATTTACTTTCCCTTTTGTTGCCATTGTTTTTTATTGTTATAGTTATTATTGTAGTCATTGATGTCATTGTTGTTAGATAAGACATGAAGAAATGGAGAGAGGAGGGGAAGACAGAGAGGGGGAGAGAAAGAGAGACAACTGCAGAGCTGCTTCACCGCCTGTGAAAGGACTCCCCTGCAGGTGGGGAGCTGGGGGATCGAACAGGGATCCTTATGCTGGTTCTTGCGCTTTGTACCATGTACGCTTAACCCACTGTGCTACCACCCAACTCCCCCATCCATTTGTTTTTTAATGAGAAAGAGATATAGAGAGGTCAGAGTATTGCTATGCTCTGGTTTATGGTGCTGCAAGGGATTAAACCTGGAAGTTTGAGTCACCAGTGTGAAAGCCCTTTTGCAAAACCATTATGCTATCTCCTCAGCCTGCTCTATGTTTGTGCCTTTTAAAACACACTTCAAAGGATGACAGGTGAAGAAGGCTGGTAAATACAGAGGTGGGAGTATGTGTTTGTCTTTCCAGTGATAACAAATTTATAGCAAATGAAACAGGAAGTAGGAGATCAATATCTTCCTGCATAGGGCAGCCCAACTTGATTTTTGCCATCTTTATGGAAGTAATGCTTTGAGAATCTGGGGACCAGAACAAAGAGTGCCCAGACTGATGAGCCATGCCTGACATAGTGCATGAGAGGGGCAATGCCACCCAGCATAATTCTGACCTGGTCTGTTACAGAAGCAGTACACAGCAAGTTGACCACTCATCACCCAAGATTTTCCAGGTTAAGTTACAGACAGATGTATGTGCACCACCTGAGTCAGCCAGAAACTTCTAGCAAAGACAATAGATCAAAATTGAGAGTTTGGGGGTTTTAGACCAGAAATTTTTTCAACAGCTGTACTAAAGACATTTTATACCTAATGAATTTTTGCTGGGGGGTGGGGGAAGGACAAGCTTTCTGTACACCTTGGAAAATTTAACAGCTTCCTAGTCCCAGTAATGCCCCCTAGAGTAATGATGGAAAATGTTTACAGACAACATTCAGGAGCAAAAATGCCTATTGAAAACAACTTCATCTGTAGGGTCTTCAGTCTCCTCTTGGGTCTCATCAGTCCAGAGTGCCCCCTCCACCACACTCCATCAGTCTAGGGCCCCTCCTATCACGTACATGTGAACAAAGCCTCAGAGTCATATCCCAAACATTGTTTTTCCAAGTGTGTCTGAGGACCATCTGCATGAGTCTGCCAGGCATCCCAGCAGAAACCTGGGTCCCACTAGGGCCTTATTGTTGCTGTAGCAGCATAGGCATACTGACATGAGGCTTTGTCTTGACCTGGACCATTCTGACAGCCTCATTCTTTCAAAGCCACATGGCTTGCAGCTTCTGCACAACACAGTTATTTTCAGGAGAAGAAACAGCAATCCATACACTGGTGATTAGGCCTCTGAGGAGACACAAGCAAGGCTGGAAATGTGGGTATTATTTCCTATTTTGCTTTTTCAAATGCTTTCTAATTAAGGGATTTCATTTGACTCTGAAAAGTCCTTATTCCTCTTTGAAAAATGTGCACGCAAAATGCACAATTGTATAAACATAATCCTGTCCATTAAAGGAAAAAAAATCCTCTGACAAAACCACACTCCCTTTCAAGGGCTGTTTTTCTTAACCTTCATGGCAAATAAGCATCATTTTTCACCATAAGAAATCGAGTTCCTAAGGCAAATTCTGTAAGGACTTGAGAAAGTTAAGAGGAGATGATTTGGATGGATTCCGGGGAAGCTAAGCAATCCCTTCCCTGCTCTCCCAACTGCTGGGGGTAGGACAGGTCCACTGCACTTCAGAACACAGCTCTGGCCCCCATGGTAGAGGTTGCCCTTGCCTCCCCAATTCTCATCATGATGAGTCACTATCTCTGGCTCACTCCCAGCTGTGCACTTGAGCAGAGAAGGGAATGGTTAACAAAAGCAGAGACTCTGTCTTCCCCAAGGATCCTCCCTCCTGTGGCTTGGCTTGATTCCACACAGACTCCCTGATGCACAGGGAGATACCCCGCCCACTCCCTGGATGTGAGGGGTTCACAATCTAGAAGGAACTGTGTGTGAACAGATGTTTAACCCCCAAGTCACACCCACCCCTGGGTCACTTCAGACCATCCTCCCCACTGAACATAGGGGAAGGTGATCTTATAGACCTTGGAGGGACAAAATAAATCCAGAATTGGTTGCCCAACCTGTGTGTTAGGCACCTTGAATCTACATGAGTGCTCTATACAGCACATGTCAGGTTGAGCTAGCCCAGGCAGGTCACAAAGCTCAGTGTAGACCCAACTCAGATCAGGACCAAAGTCAGAATGATTCCATTCCTGGCACCTGTCAGATGCAAATATTCCTGGAGGATGAGTTGCCTGATTTTTCAGGAGGAGTAGATGGAGATACAAAGGCAGAACACTTTTCGCCCACCCCACCCCCAGCCTACAGACCTAGTGACCACTAGATTATTTAACAAACTTTGGGGATCCTTCTTAAATTCTTACCCTAGACCCAGTGGAATGTAAGGAGATTCTTCGGGAAGACACAAAACATGACAGTGCAGTGCAAATGAAACACTGATGAGAAACCTAGTGAATAGAATATACTGGCCCCATGAGTGTCCTGTTACCCTCAGGCCCCATGAAATAATCAAGAAAGAATTAAAAAGTAATGAACACACCGGATCAGAGAGAATAGAGTATAACTGGTAATCAGAAGCATGATTGCCAGTAGATAATATGAAAAATGCAAAGTGGGTGGAGGAGGCTAAACAACTTCTTAAAACTAAAGTTCTTTAAAAAAATAAAATAAAATAAAAACTAAAGCTCTTGATGTAGTCTGGAGTGACATTGGGTCCATACTCCCAGAGGGTTAAAGAATAGGAAAGCTATCAGGGGAGGGGATGGGATGCGGAGTGCTGGTGGTGGGAACTGTGCCGAGTTGTACCCCTCTTGTCCTATGGTTTTGTCAATGTTTCCTTTTTATAAATAAAAAAATTTTTTAAAAGAATAGGAAATCTATCAGGGGAGAAGGGGAATACAGAGTTCTGGTGGTGGGAATTGTGTGAAGTTGTACCCCTCTTATCCTATGGTTTTCCTTTATGTTAATAAATAAATAAATTTAAATAAATAAATAAATAAAAGAGACCATAAAAATAAATTTAATAAAAAGACTAAAGCTCTTGCTAAGGGGGTCAGAGACAAGCTTGTACACAGAGCTCAAGTTTTAGGGGAAGGTTTCCCAAAGGATGTTGGAACTGGTATGGTCTTGTGGTCTTGGAGATGAAGAGAAAGGCCAGAAGTGTTGGGAGCGGTGGGGGGCAGATGAAACTCACAAAGCAACTGGCCAACCCAGAAGGCCTCCCAACCCACGCATCCATGGAGCTCCCTTCTGCCTGACCACATACCTGGAGTAGGAAACCAGAGACTTGCATCCCCCAACTTGCTTCTCCACATTCATTCCTACCCCCACCCAACCTCTGCCATACACACCCTGGAAGCTGTTAGCATGGGTTAGAATCTCTACAGGAAATTAAGGATCTCTGCTAGGAGTCATTGAATAAGGAGCAAGCACCTCCAGGCATTAAGACTTGTTCATCTTATTGGTGTGGTGTATTGAACCAAAGCAAAGGACTCTGGGGAAGGAAAACTAGGGGGTGGCATGAACCTTGAAATTCTGTTGCATGAGGCATGAGGAGATGAGAAATCATACCCATGTGTCAACAACTGCATTGTAAGACATTAACTCCCCAATGAAAATTTTAAAAGACTTATCCATCTCATCACTCCACAAACAGACACAGAGAAGTTGACCAGTTGCTAAATCAAGTCAACCACACAAAGCTTCCAATTTCTTGGTTCTTCATGACTAATTATGAACAGAGAGATGAGCATGAAATAGAGACAGAGAGACACAGGAAGGGGAAGGGATCTGGAGGAAACATAATAAAGGAGTTAGAACAAATATATATATAAGTAGTATTCTTAGGCCAAAAGCTATTAAATCCATTTTTAAAAAAAAAGGAATAGAAGCTAAAACAATAAGAGAAAAGAAAGAACTCTTAAAATTCAAATTGACAGGTGATACTAAAAAAGCCAAAGACAAATTGGAAAATAAAATCTGTGAGAGATGGAGAAGAACAAAAGAAATGTTGCAAAGTACACCATGAACACAAGATGCACAACAGCCAACAATTCGAAGCATCAAAGAGCATAGACTGGAGATGGCCAAGACAGAGTACAAAGTATGTTCCTACACAGAAAGGTCCACTGAGTGCTCCTGGCAATGAATGTGGATCACACATGACATTTTAAAGACTGAAGTATGTAAACAACTGCCAGAAAGTAAAAACAAACCATGCACAACAAGAGCAGAAGGGAATGCATCCAGTGTCAACAGTACTAGTTCTAGAAAACAAGGAAACTCCCCCACATACCTTCACATTGTGATTCTTTAAAGCTAGAAAATGATCACACTGTTTACAGAAAGTCTCCTTTAGACACACAAGTACTAAAAAAAGACAGAGTTCCACTACATGCATATAAAATGAGGGGGGTAAGGGCTGGGGATACAGCATAATGGTTCTGCAAAAGACTTTCCTGCCTGAGGCTCTGAGGTCCCAGGTTCAATCCCCAGCACCACCATAAGCCAGAGAGAGCAGTGAACTGGTCTCTCTCTCTCTCTGTATTTCATTAAAATAAATTAAAAAAATTTTAAAAGAGGGAGTAAACAGAAGGCATCTGAAAATATGAATAGGATAGTGAGTAAAACCCTGACCTCTAAGTCAGGGAAGGAATCCGAGGTAAGGTCCTTCCTATACAGACAGTCACAGGCAGGCAGGGAGAACCACCTGCCAGGTCATTCTAGAGTAAAATGAAAGTGAGCAGAGTAAACAGGTAGAAGGATCTAGAAGCATTAAAGAAAAGGAAAAAATGAACAAATCACATCTGGAAATATGGTGACAGTCAAACACAGCTTTGCAATCTTCCCCCCTCCCTTTTTTTCCTCCAGGGTTATCGCTGGAGTTCAGTGCTAGCACTATAAATCCACAGCTCCTGGAGGACATTTTTTCCCATTTTTTAATAGGCTAGGACAGAGAAATTGAGAGAGGAAGGGAAGATTGAGAGGGGGAGAGAAAGATAAACACCTGTAGACCTGCTTCACCACTTGTGAAGTGTCCTCCTGCAGGTGGGAACCTGGGGGCTCAAACCAGGATCCATGAGCGGGTCCTTGTGCTTTGTACTATGTGCACTTACTAAACCTGGTGCACCACCACCAGGCCCCCTAGCTTTGTAATCTCTATGAGTCTCATATTAAGTCAAGTATATCAGTGACCATGGCAGGGCAGAGCATAGACTCATCATGTCCCCAGATTCAGCATTCAGCCCCACATATGCCAAACCAGTATTCTGATGTTTCTTTCTCTTTTTCACTAAATAGATAAATGAATGAATGAATAGGTTTGGGAGATAGCAGATCCAGTACACCTCACGGCATGTTCTGCATGAGGTCTGAACCCTTCTGCCATCTGGGGATACCAAGGGTGATGGAGCAGTATTGAGTCACCTCTCTTCTTTCTGTCTCTTACTCTGTTTCTCTCTCATAAAAAAAAAAAAAGTAAAAGATAAAGAATAAAAAAATGGGTTGAGGAGTCTTCTCAGCAGTGTTATGAATGCATAGGACCATGTGTTCATTTTCTAGTGCTTCAAATACATATAGAAATATAGGTATAGGGAGTCGGGCTGTAGTGCAGTGGGTTAAGCACACATGGCGCAAAGTGCAAGGGCCAGCGTAAGGATCCTGGTTCGAGCCCCCAGCTCCCCACATGCAGGAGGTTGCTTCACAAGCAGTGAAGCAGGTCTGCAGGTGTCTATCTTTCTCTCCTCCTCTCTGTCTTCCTCTCTTGTCTCCATTTCTCTCTGTCCTATCCAACAACAACAGCTATGACAACAATAATAACTACAACAAGCATAACAACAGGGGCAACAAAATGGGAAAAATAGCCTCCAGGAGCAGTGGATTCATAGTGCAGGCACTGAGCCCAGCAATAACCCTGGAGGCAAAAAAAAAAAGAAAGAAAGAAATATAGGTATAGATAGGTAGGTAGATATACATACATATTCACAGATATAGCAACTAGATATAGCAGAACCAAGCCCCATGGACAGCAAACAGTCAAGTTCTCTTGGAAACCCAAAGAGACTCCCTGGAATCCCACTCTGCCCAGTTTCCTTTTCCCCCATACACAACCCTGCTGACTCCAGTGCAGGAGCAGCCAACTTCCCCCAAATTCTCACCTTTGCTTCCTTCACCTGTGGGAACACCATGCTCCTTCAAACCAGTCTATGCTGCAATAAGAACTCAACCCCAGATCGGGAGCCAGGTGGAAAAGCAGCACACTTCACCACTTCCTGCTCTGAAGTTCAAGGCTTGTACTATGTGTTGTCCACTTCTGAAGTGAATGGCCTCATGAACGCTGTCCAGTCTCAGGGTGTTTAATAGGGGGTTGGACTCAGGGCCTCTAGCTGAAGTCTTGTAATGTCATTTAATAAGCTCCTTAATCCCTAGTCAGACTTAACAAATGAGGTGTTTAAGTGGCCAGCAAGATAGCCTAACCTGCTTTGCCATTGCACTAGGGAAAGTTTCAGTGCTGTGGTGCCTCTCCCTCTCTCCCTCTGTGTCTCTGTCTCTGTCTCTGTTTCTGTCTAAAGAAGTCAGTCCAGGGTGGTGAAGCAACAGCAACAAAAACAAAAAAATGGCAGCTTTATTTATGATCCCCCCCCCCTTCCCAGTCACTGAATGCTCAAAGATAACCAAATATGAGGGTAAGGTTGAGATGGCAACGCAGATTTATTTTTTTGAAACAGCAAGTGCTGGTCTAGGGGAACAATCAATCCACACCTCTGGCAATCTTTCTGCAGCAGTTTGTCAGTCTTTCCTCTGCATCAGCTGCACTAAATATGCAGCCCTGCTCCCTGAAAAAAAAAAAGAAAAAACTGGAGTGCAAGATTTCTGTCTGCTCCTTATAGCAGGGGCCCTCATTCTTATCAGGGGTCAGCCTGAAAATGAATGCAAAGAACACCTTGAGGAAATTAAGGAACTCATTCAACCTGCCTAGCTTCAGTGAGGCCATCACACCTCTCTCTAGAGATTACCACACACGAAACAGTCATAAGCCCCGCATTGAAAACCCTGCTGCAAATTCCTATAGATGCATCAGGTCTGTCAAAGTCAGCATGCTGGTCATCAGTGGTGGATGGAAATTCATCCAATGCAAAAAAACAAGAGCACAAGTGCTTCCTTTGAGGTGGTGTGAAGACTAAATTCTACTGGGTTAGGGCTGTACCCAGCTGTCTGGACAGCAGGGTATGGGTGACCAGATGACTGGTCTAGAACAGCCCTGTGAGTGGGGGGTCAGCAGCCAGAGCCTCAGAGAGAAAAGGAAAAAGAGAAAGAGAGAAGGCCCAAATAAAGGTGTCACCATTTGTTAATAGTAAGTCATGGGCCTCTTGGAATATACCGAAAATAGACCTACTAGCTTTTTCCAGAATGGAAACTGCTTTCTATCTTAACTCTTTTTCAGCCACCAGGTTCCAGATACTTACCATGATGCCAGCCTGACTTCCCTGAGCAGACAACCTCACCAATGTATCCTGGGGCCCCACCTCTCCAAGCCCTGCCTCACTAGGGAAAGGTAGAAACAGGCTGGGAGTATGGACTGACCTGCCAAAGTCCAGGTACCGCAAAGAAGCAATTACAGAAGCCAGACCTTCCACCTTCTGCATCCCACAATGACCCTGGGTCCATACTCCCAGAGGGATAAATAATAGGAAAGTTATCAGGGGAGGGGATGGGATACAGAGTTCTAGTGGTGGGAATTGCGTGGAGTTGTACCCTCTTAACCTATGGTCCTGTCAATATTTCAATTTTATAAATGAATAATTTACACAGGAAAAAAAACAAACAAAAAAGTTGAAGTCTTGTTTTAAGTCAAGTGAGAGAGGACAAAAAAAAAAAAGAAGAGTTTAGGAATAGAGCATGAAGAAGTAAGAGGGAATTTGGAGAAAAGGGAGAAGCAGATGTGGCAAGGGCAGCGATGGAGTGGGTGTGAGGAAAACAGATGCAGGGTGGGAAAAGAGAAAAGAAGGGAGAAGAAGAAAGATAATAAGAAAGCCTAATGGCTTCCCTAAGAATCCACTTAGTCTTCCACAGGCTTACCCAGGAAGTTCAATGGATGCACAATTTAAACCAGATATATATGTATGTATGTACATATGTATGTATGTATGTATGTGCATATGTACTTATGTATGTATATATAATGTTCTTTAAAAAAAGGTTAAATGGAAGCAACTCAGGTGTCCAAGAACAGATGAGTGACTGAGTAAGTTGTGGTATATATACACAATGGAATACTACTCAGCTATTAAAAATAGTGAATTTACCTTCTTCACCTCATCTTAAATGGAGCATGAAGAAATCATGTTAAGTGAGATAAGTAGAGACAAAAAGGATGAAAATGGGATGATCTCACTCATAGGCAGAAGTTGAAAAACAAGAACAGCAGGGAAAACACAAAGCAGAACTTGGACTGGAGTTGGTGTATTGCACCAAAGTAAAAGACTGGGGTGGGGGGAGAGTTCAGGTTCTGAATCATAATGGCAGAGGAGGACTTAGTGGGGGCTGAATTGTTACGTGGAAAACTGAGGAATGTTACACATGTACGAACTATTGTATTTTACTATCAACTGTACACCATTAATCCCACAATAAAGAATTTTTTTTAAAAAAAAGGGTTAGGGACCCTATGTCCTATGGAGGAGGGTGACAATTTCCTGAGGGCTGGGGAAATAGCATAATGGTTAAGCAAAAAGACTTTTAAGCCTGAGTCACCAAAGGTCCCAGGTTCAATCCCCAGCACCACTGTAAACTAGAGCTGAGTAGTGCTCTGGTAAAAAAAAAAAAAAAAAAAAAAAAAAGGAGGGTAAGATGTACTGACATCTATCTTATAGAGGTGTGAAACTATACCCTATAACAATAACAGCCATGCAAATCAACATTTCTTCAGTAAAATTAGCTTAAAAATTCACTTTGGGGGGCCTTGTGGTGACTCACTTGGTTGAGCACAGGCTACCATACACAAGGATCCAAGTTCAAGCCCTCATCCCTACCTTAAGGGAGAGAAGCTTCCCAAGTGATGAAGCAGTGCTACTGGTGTCTTTCTCCCTCCCACCACCACCTTTATACCTCCCCTTTCCATCTCAGTTTCTCTCTGTCTCTGTCCAATAAATGAATCAGTTTTTAATTTATTTTGTTTTTAAACTTGCTGGGGTCTCTAATGAAGTTAATGAGTATGCAATAAATAAAATTAAAGCAGATAAATAATAAGTTCAGCTCAATCACACTCAAAACATAAGCCCTTTTGTTTTCCTCTTCTCCTTTCCCATCCTGCCTTGCACAAGAGCCAGTTTCTAGCTGGAAAGGCTTGGCTGGGTGCCATTCAGAATCACCAGGTCCAGTTCACAGCCTGCTCAAAGCTGCCCACCAGTGAAGAGCTCAGGCCCTGCACTAACCCAGATGACTATGACCATCCAAAGAAAACCCACCACATGACACACCAGGCAGTGACTCACCTGATAGAGTGCACATGTTACCATACACAATAACCAATGATCAGGGCTCCAACCTCCTGTGCCCACCTGCAGAGGGAAAGCAGCATCCCTCTATCAGAAGTAATGGTCACTAAAAATAGTGAAGTCGTGGTGCAGGTGCCATGCCCCAGTGATGACTTTAGTGGCCAGAAAAAGAAAAAGGAAGTAAACAAGAGAAAAGAAAGAAAAATACAACCCATCACACAAGTGAACTCAGCCTGAGTGTGGAGAAGACCAGACATGAAGGATGAAACACTTAAAGTTCATACTTCACTGGGTCACATGATCCTCACTGTCCCCACAAAGCACTTTTTCACTGCTCTAGGCTTTCAGCCATGGACCAAGGTCAGCAGTTTGTTACAGGGGCTGGCCACATCTAAGAGAGAGTAGGGTGCAGACTAGGCAGGGGGTGCAAGGGAGAAGAGTAGACAGGGGTTGCAATCCTTCCTGCTCCAACACCTTCCACTGTGGCTTTAAGGCATCTTTCATTTTATTATTGACAGATATTTTATTTATACAGGTTTGTCTTCTCCAGGTAGCCTCATAGTAGATATTTTATTCCCTTCCAACTCCTGTAAAAATGGATTTTCATGCATTATTCATGGTTTATCCATTTCAGTGATAGCTGGCATATTTAGTGGGGAGGGAAGGTGACAGCCTAACTTTGCAGGGCTCCTGGGTGATCTGTGCTCACTCCTGACCCCACCATTCTCCCTCCCACCCGTGGGGTCTCTGCCTGTGCACAGTCACACACTCCCCCAAAGCCTGGAGCTTTACACCTGCTGTTTCCTATCTGAGTGCTGACCTCCTCAAACTCTCCTCTTTTTTTTTTTCTTTGCAGATAGCCCAACAACATACACTATGTGATACTGGTGACTTACTAAGCTTTATCCAGCAATATGTCCTTTCCTGGGCCTGTTCATATCCCCATAAGACCCCAACACATGTCTCACAGCTCAGGGCTTTCTCTCTGATTCAGAGATATCTGCTCTTCTGAGATGATGCCTACCTGAGTAGCAGGAAGAACAGGTGAGCACAGGATAGATTAGAGAGCCAAGGCCAGCACTGCAGGCCACACACCTAGCATAGCCTCTTAGCTATACTCAGGAAGCACTAAACTAGGAGGGCAACAAAACTAGACATCCATTGGCAGGTTCAGGCAGGATCTGAAAGACAGAGGAGCTAGGTGGGAGGGGTGGATGTAAGGATGCTGGTTCGAGCCCCTGGGAGGGGGGCTGGACTTTCACATGAATCCCAGCATTCTCGCCACAACCAGCTCATCTGGAGGAGACAGACATTTCTCTAGTAAACCAAGCAAAAGTCATAGACATGCTCAACTGGATAGTGTGCTGCTTTGCCATGAGTGCTACCCATGTTCAACTGTAGGCTTCACCTCACTAAAGGAAGCTTCCATACTGTGGTCTTTCTCTCTCTCATTAGTGGTTTAGTATTGATATGCAAAATTATAACATAACAGGGGTATAATTCCACACCATTCCCACCACCAGAGTTCTGTAAGCCCATTCTCTCCATTGGAAACAGCAGTAGTTCACCCATGGACACAAATATGGTTTGATAGTTATTTCTATGCTTATCTGTATTTATATGTATCTTCTCTTTTTTTTTCCCCCTGTGGTCCTGCCTGCTCTTCCTTTCTAAGTCACGCCCACACCTATTGGTACTTTCAAATGTCCTTCCTTTTTTCTCTTCTCTCTGAGTCCTGACAGAATTAGAGTTCAGAGCCCTCTGGTCATCTTCTCCTAAGATTTCTCCCCCTCTGGGCATATGAGCCAAAATTCTTTTTGGAGTGAAGAAGATGGAATTTCTAGTTCCTACCATTGCTATTTTATACTGAGGACAAGGTCCTATAGAGGTCCACAAGAGGACTTATGATGTTCCTGATGGAAGTGACCAGTGATGGAGGAAAGAGGGATCTGTTAGGGGTCTATGACTATCATATCTATATGGGAATACTAGGATTCCCTGACTAGAGCCTCAGATGATGGAGTGGCTTTGTAGTGACCAAAAAGGTCATTGTTAAAGTGAGCTAGTCTCTTGCCCTTATCCAGCTTTTGTAGTTCTTTCTTTACCTAACAAGCTTAGACTTTCTCCCAGTTATTAAAGCCTTAAGTTTTCCTAACACATTGGGACTACCTAATTCATTTCAAACAGTGCACTCTCTAACAAAGTTACAGACCCTAGATATAGGTTACAGTCTAAGGGACTGGGTACATGTATACATGTGTTCATAAGTAGAGGCAACTAAATACCTCAAAGTAAAATTGCTTACTAGTTCTCTATGATTAGACTTGGAAATAATAAGTGGAAGGACCTAAAGAAGGCACCATACATTTTCTTTTCTTTTCTTTTTCACACCATACATTTTCTAATCAAATATTTATTACTTGGGCCTAGACAACCTCCTCTCGTATCCCCTACTTCACTTCCCTCAATAACTCTTCTACTCAATTAACCACACAAAAGAAAATAAGTAAAATGTATCTCCTAATCCTTCTGATAGAGTCAGCATTATTGTCACCCCTTGATAATCTTTAGAAGAAGAAAAGTATACAGTTGACCAAGAGATATAGTGGATATATATATATATATTATATGTGTGTTATATAATATATATATATATATATATATATATATATCAGCTAAAGGACAATTATTGTCCCTATGACAACCATTATTAGAATCATCAAACAAGTAAATCCAAAAAATTTAAGGTTAACTTAGACCCCACTAAAATCCAAGGTCTAATCTCTCCCTAACTTGAGGCCAGACTCCATAAACCTAATACTAACTTGAATACAGCGAATGTCTGTCTGTCTGTCTGTCTCTGTCTCTCTCTCTCATCTCTCTCTCTCAGTCTTTAAAAGTTTTTTTTTCTTTTTAGGGGGCTGGGAGGCAGCACAGTGGATTAAGCGCACGTGGCACAAAATGCAACGACCGGCTAAGGATCCCAGTTCAAGGCCCCAGCTCCCCACCAGCAGGGGGTCACTTTGCAAGTGGTGAAGCAGGTGTACAGCTGTCTATCTTTCTCTCCTCCTCTCTGTCTTCCCCTCCTCTCTCGAGTTCTCTCTGTCCTATCTAACAACAATAATAACCACAACAAGGGCAACAACAAGGGCAACAAAATGGGAAAAATAGCCTCCAGGAGCAGTGGTTTCATACTACTGGCACTGAACCCCAGTGATAACCCTGGAGGCAAAATAAATAAATAAATAAATAAATAAAACAAAAGTTTTTAAAATTATTTTTATTCATTTATTAGATAGAAGCAGATAGAAATAGAAAGGGGAGGACATAATAAAGAGGGAGAGAAACAGAAAGATACCTGCAGCCCTGCTTCATCACTTATGAAGCTTTTCCCCTGCAGGTGGGGACCGGCAGGTTGAACCTTGTGCATTGTGAGATGTGCGTTCAACCAGCTGCACCACCACCTCTCTGTCTGTCTTTATATCTGAAAAGTTTTTCCCAGAGTGGTGAAGCTCCAGAGACTACAACAACATAATACTAATAATAATAATTTCAAAAGTTCTCACAATTTCATGCCCAATTCAAAGATCTACTTTCTGTACATACAAGAGGCCAATGCCAGATTGAAGCATACAATCAAGATCACAAAAATCAAGCCAACAAGATTTTTGCTCACCTGGAAGCTTCTCTGACCACATCTAGTCAGGTTTACCGCATGTGAATGCCTGAATGAGTGTGTATTGCATGCATGAATGTGTGTGCAACTGTGTGTCCTTGCTTTTGCCCATGTAAGTGTACTATAAGCCACTATTTGAAGCCACCATGTTTGCCACTTAAAACTTCAAAGGTCATTTCTAATAAAAAATGTAGTGGGGAAGCAATTACAGAAGCCAGGCCTTCCACCTTCTATACCCCATAATGACCCTAGGTCCATACTCCCATAGGGGTAAAGAATAGGAAAGCTACCAGGGGAAGGGATGGGATACAGAGTTCTGGTGGTGGGAATTGTGTGGAGTTGTACCCCTCTTATCCTATGGTTTTTGCCACTGCTTTCTTTTCATACAAAAAATTTTTTAAAATGTGAAGGGTCCTGGGTGTGAGTTATTCTATCAGCAGCTCTTACTGATCACACAAAGTGTCTCCAGTATCAGTGGATTTTAGTAATATTCAAATAATACCTTCATTTCATGCCTGATATTCTTATTTCCTTAACTAGAAACATGGTCAAAGAATTTGACGATCCCTGAACAACCTTGGGAAACAATGGACCAAAATGTTTTCAGAGATTTGTTTATTTCACAAATGTCTTCAATCCTTTCAGCTTACCTTCTCTCAGAGAGCCAGTGTCTGGAGTAGATTATGATTAAGCCTTGAGATGGTTGTGATGGTAGGCAGAGTACTAATCATCACATAGCTGAATATACCCAGGTCCTCAGAGAAGGATTGGAGTTGGTTGAAAGGTCGCAAAACATGCCCCATGGCAAGATGGTCAAAGGGAAAGGCAGAAGTTGATCTGTGGTTTCAATTGTGCTTTACTTTACCCTCTGAGGTGGATAACATATCACCCTCCTGAAATATGTATAGGACTGGGGAGGGTTAGTGGTAAAACGCTTGCTACACATGGGTGAGTTCTATCCTGGGCTCATTCCCTGATACTACATATGATTGAACATTGTCCTGATAGACTCTCTCTTTTCCTAATAAAAATAAATAAGTTAATAACATTTTAAAAGGCTGCCATCTATGAACTGAGACATGAGATTCATGATTTGTTGTGGTGATGATTTAAAAAAAAAAAATCAAGGTGTGAAAACAAAAATATTCAGCCTCCCTCCTCATACCCTCACAAATCCCTAGAGCAAGAGGGAAAACTAAGGTTAGTCCATTAGTGCAATTCCTGTATCTTACCAATAAAAGCACTGATTTCCAGAAAGGATGCTGCCTTCTAGAGTGTTCCCTTAAGTTCCCTTGAATCCTTGGCCAGTCACCGGAGTAAATAACTTCTGGGCTTTAGCAGAAACCACTCCTTCAGTGTGTCCACAATGCTGTTGCTTTTTACAGTTTGCTTCCAGACATGCAGAGTAGAAGTCTATGAAGGTCACCCTATCCAGGCTGGGAAACTCCACCAGAGGGACCACCTCTTTCCACAGGTCATCTCCCCACCCTGCTGTGAACTCTTGCAGTCCTACTCAGCAGGGACAGTCAATGAACTTAACCTCAGTGTGTTGTCTTTTGGGTAAAAATTTCAAGATGAGATGGGAGAAAGGAAAAAGACACTGATGGGACCCTGCCAGATACTGTCCCACTACCACTAATTTCCCTCCTCCATTACTCTTCCATAAATGTCTTTCCCCTCACTGAATTTCTAGAATGTTAATATCAAGGCTTCCAAACCAGCAGAAGACCAGAGAGTTTTTTCTGTGATAATTAATTAGCCTGAGAGAAGAGATCGGCCTAATCAAACAGTTTGGAGGCTCCATGAAAAATATCATTGATGGGGTGGGGGTAGATAGCATAATGGTTATGCAACTAGACTCTCATGCCTGAAGCCTCAAAGTCTCAGGTTCAGTCCTCCACATCACAACAAACCAGAACTTACCAGTGCTCTGGAGATATATATCACTAACTCTTCTACCCAAAATCCTAGAACAAAGTCCCACCCAATCACCAATCCCCACCCATGCACACAAAACTCTTTCAAGTTTCAATGAGTTGTTCATATGTAAACAAAATTTTTTTTAATGTCATGTTTGAGGGAAACTTTGAAAACTAAATAGCACAACCTAAAGCAAGCAAGAAAAAAAAATCAACTCTGAAGGAGCAGGATGGAGAGGCATCATATAGTGATAAAAAAAGTCTCAAGTCTGAAGCTCTCAAGTCTTGGGCTCAATTCCTTACATAACCATGAGCTATCTCTGAACAGTAATCTGATCAGTGCTCTGGCAGGAGGAAGAAGAAGAAAAAGGAGGAGGTGGAGGAGGAGAAGAAGAAAATAATTAAAGGGAAAGAAAATGAGTTTATAAAATGAGAACAATATATTATGAAAAAGGGACACTGAAAAAATTAATAACTCATATAAACTTAAAGCACAGTGTAACAAACTTTGCAAATACAGTAATAAGTTTTGGCTAGTAGATCAAAGCAAAAAAGTAAAATTTGGGAGTGAAAATAAGAGAGAAGGGAGCAGAGCTGAGATGATGACTTAGAAACAACACCTAGCATGAGCTCCAAAAAAAAACAGCTTTACAACCTGGGATTCTCTGGAGAGGGTAGGATAACTGGTGTGTCTGTGAAAGGGTGAATAGGGGGTGGTCAGGGTGACAGCAAAAAAAGAGTCCTATAACCCACTCTTGGGCTTGAAAACAAAGACCAAATGGACAAAGAAAGGAAAATCTTTGGCTTCACTATTTCTAAACTAACCATTCCCTCCCACCCCAGAAGGGCTGGCTAGCTGTTATTAGCAGGCTTCCTGCAGAGCTATTTTCTTTATCAATATTCCAACCTTTTTCTACTTTTTCTTCTCACTCTTTTTTTTTAAGGTGCTGGAGCTCTATTTGAGTGACTGAAAGCTGAAATAGCTGGCCTAAAAGGCCAATTAGCAGAACAAGCTAATACTATAACTGAAGTGCAAAAAGAAGGTGAGGGAAGGGAAAGCAGACTAACAGAAGCATACAACAGAGTAGCCTGACAAAGAATGAACTAGAGAACACTAAAAAAGAGGTAAAAGAACTAAAAAAAAAATTAAAAAAGTGATTGAGAGACACTGAAAACAACAACAGAGACGTATGGGATGATCTCAAAAGACATAACAGTCATATAATTGGCCTACCATAGGAAGAAAGAGAGGAAGGGGAAATAAACATTCTAGAGGAAATAATAGAAGAAAACTTTCAAGACCTAAACAACAGAAGGGACATTAAGATTCAAGAGGCCCAGAGAGTCCCAAACAGAATCATCCCAGACCTGAAGACACATCATTGTTACAGTGAAAAGAAGTAAGGATAAAGAAAAGATCCTAAAGATAAAAACAAAAAGTCACATACAGGGGAAAACCCATAAGACTATCAACAGACTTCTCCACTCAAACTCTAAAAGCCAGAAGAGAATGGCAAGATATCTATTGAACCCTGAATGAAAAAAGGTTTCAACCAAGGATAATAAATCCTGCTAGACTTTCATTCAAACTAGATGGAGGGATAAAAACCTTCTCAAATGAGGGGGAAAATTAATTGTATGTCTCGAAGTTTTTAAAACACAGACTGAGTCTTTTTAATATATAGGTTGTGTATTTGATATGCGGACTCTCTCAAAAGCCTAGACCAAGTAGATCAGAAGCAACCAATGGCACAGCTACATAGAAGATACTGGGTACTATACAGCAAACTACAAAAATACATCAATAGTAATACAATAATAGTGGGAGACTTCAACACCCCGCTCTCAGACTTACACAGATCAACAAAGCAGAGAATCAACAAAGAAACAACAGAATTAAATGAAGAGATGGACAGACTAGACCTCCTGGACATTCTCAGAGCCCTTCACCCCAAAAAACTAGAATACACATTCCTTTCAAAACAACAAAGCACATCCTCAAGGGTAGACTACAATGACAGAATCAAATACAAATTTAATGCTATACTCATCAAAGTTCCACCAAGCTTCTTTAAGAGAATAGGACAAAAATCACAATCACTTATCTGCAACCAGAAAACACCTAGCATCACCAAAACTGCCTTGAAGAAAAGTAACAGAAATGGAGGCATCATACTCCCAGATCTGAAACTATATTATAAGGCCATCATTGTCAAAACAGTCTGGTACTGGAACAAAAATAGGCACACAGACCAGTGGAACATAATTGAAAGCCCAGAATTAAACCCTGACACCTATGGACATCTAATCTTTGATAAGGGGGCCCAAAGTATTAAATGGAGGAAGGAGGTCTCTTCAATAAATGGTGCTGGGAAAATTGGTTTGAAACATGAAGAAGAATGAAACTGAACCACTTTATCTCACCAGAAACAAAAGTCAATGCAAATGGATCAAGGACCTGAATGTTAGACCAGAAACTAACAAGTACTTAGAGGAAAACATTGGTGGAACACTTTCCCACCTAAACCTCAAGGACACCTTGATGATACAAACTCTTGCAAGGAAGACTATAAAGCAGAAACAAACCAATGGAACTATATTAAATTGAAAACTTTCTGCACAACCAAAGAAACCATCACACAAACAAAGAGACCCCTCACAGAATGGGAGATCTTCACATGCCATACAACAGACAAGAGACTTATAACAAAAATATACAAAGAGCTCAGCAAACTTAGCAACAAAAAAGCAAATGACCCCATACAAAAAATGTGCAAAGGATATGAACAAAACATTCACTTCAGAGGAGATTCAAATGGCTAACAAACATATGAAAAATTGCTCTAGGTCGCTGATAGTCAGAGAAATGCAAATAAAGACAACATTGAGATACCACCTCACTCCTGTATGAATGGAAGACATCAAAAAGGACAGCAGCAACAAATGCTGGAGAGGCTGTGGGGACAGAGGAACCCTTCTGCATTGCTGGTGGGAATGTAAATTGGTCCAGCCTCTGTGGAGAGCAGTCTGGAGAACTCTCACAAGGCTAGACATGGACCTTCCATATAACCCAGTAATTCCTCTCCTGGGATTATACCCCAAGGACTCCATAACACCCGACCAAAAAGATATGTGTACACCTATGTTCATAGCAGCACAATTCATAATAGCTAAAACCTGGAACCCAGGTGCTGAACAACAGATGAGTGGCTGAGAAAGCTGTGGTATATATACACAATGGAATACTACGCAGCTATTAAGAACAATGAACTCACCTTCTTTGACCCATCTTGAATGGAGCTAGAAGGAATTATGTCAAGAGAGCTAAGTCAGAAAGACAAAGATGAGTATGGGATGATCCCACTCATAAACAGAAGTGGAGAAATAAGAACAGAAAGGTAAGCTCAAAGCAGGTTTTGATTGAATTTGGCACCAAAGTAGGACACCAAAGTAAAAAAAATTTCTGGGTTGAGAGTGAGGGTGGAAGTTCGGCTTCACTGGGGTTGGGGGGTGTGTGTGGAGGATAGGATGGTGTTGGTCTGCTTCTAATTCTGCTTCTAAGACCCCTTCTGTTTTGATCATCAAGTTAGGTTCTCTTGCATTGCTTAATGCTGTGGTCTATTTACATAATCATAGTTTTGTTTGAGACCCGCACTGGTTTAATCCCCACTGGTTAGTGCTCTTTTTCCACTCCACCCCCTCTCCTAGTCACATCCTGTTTTCCACCATTTAATTCCCACTGGTTCGAACTCTATTTTCACTCTGCCCCCTCTCCTAGTCACATCCTGTTTTCTACCATTTAATCCCCACTGGTTCAAGCGCTTTTTTCCTTCTCCCCACCACCTGTCCTATGTACATCCTCTTCCAAATTGACACTTTCACCTCAGGAGATATAAAGGACAGGATTTTCTAATGAATGGAGATTAATTGATTGCACTGCATCCCCGCTCATCAATAAAGATTGAACTGCATTCCCAGCTCAGCCATGAGTCCCTGGTCGTCTGTCTCCCACCCTCAAAGCTAGCCCAGCAAATTGGTGCCTCAACAGGGACAGGATGAGACACAGTCTTTTGGTGGTGGAAATGGTGTTTATGTAGACTCCTATTAATTTTTAATCATTTAAATCACTAATTAATATGAGAGGGGGGAAATTGTCTGAATGTCTCAAATTTTTTAATGCACAGACCATAGGCTGGGTGTTGAATATGTTCACTCTCTTAAAAGCTTAGACCAAGGAGAACAGAAGCAACTGGTGGCACAGCTATACACAAATAATGTCAAAGGACATAAACTATGGTGATGTTGTGTATGATACAGCAAATACTAACAAAGGGATTTTTCAAAGTTAACCCAATTGCCAAATAATGTGAGTATAGCAATAACTCTATTGCCTTCTTAAACCCTAAGATAGCAGGAACCTCTCACTTCCTCTATAGAGCTTATATTTTTCCCAGTCCTGGAAACCCTAGGGTGGGGCTCACTTTCATACATGCTCCAGAGCCCCACCCCACTAGGTAAAGAGAGAGACAGGCTGGGAGTATGGACCAACCTGTCAATGCCCATGTTCGGCATGGAAGCAATTACAGAAACCAGAACTTCCACTCTCTGCATCCTATAATGGCCCTGGGTCCATACTCCCAGAGAGATAAAAAATAGGAAAGCTATCAGAGGAGGGAGGGAATACGGAGTTCTGGTGGTAGAAATCATGTGGTGTTGTACCCCTCTTAACCTGTGGTTTTGTCAATGTTCTGATCTTTTTTCCATCCATGACATTATCTCCCCAGACAATTGTTGGTATGCTTCTAATTCTGCTTCTAAAAAACCCCTTCTGTTTCATTTGGTTTAATCCCCCCCTGCTTAACACTGTATTCTATTTACATAACCACTGTATTCTATTTACATAACCACTGCAGGGCATTGGTTTAATCCCCACTGGTTCATGATGTGGTTTTGTTCCGAACCCTCTCCTTGTCACACCCTAATTTTCTCCAGTCACTTTTCTCTCCACCCTCTCTACATCACATCCTGTTCACACCCTACTTGGAAAGTATATATAAGGACAGCATTGTTCGTTTTAGTTTTAGTTTAGCTTAGCTTGGCTTAGATTGTGCTGCATCCTGCATGAATAAAGAGATACTGCGTACAGCTCAACCATGAGTCCCGGGTCGTCTGTCTCCCATCAGTGAAGCTCAGCCCGACAGACAATAATTAGGATCCACCTCCATATCAGATTTCAGGCTCAGGGGAAAAAAAAAACTAGTATAGCCACAGGCCCTTTGGAATATAAATAAAATATGCTTACTATCTAGCTACAAAACACAGATACCCCCCCCCCAACTCTTCATCTACACTACTCCAGTCTTTAGGTTCATGATTAGTCAACAACTTGTTTGGCTTTATATATTAACTCTTTCAGCCACCAGGTTCCAGATGCTACCATGATGCCAACCAGGCTTCCCTGGATGGATAACCCCACCAATATGTCCTGGATCCCCAATTCCCAAGAACCCAGCCCCACTAGGGAAAGAGGGGCTGGGAGTATGGATAGACCTTTCAATGCCTATGTTCAGCGAGAGAAGCTATTATAGAAGCCAGAACTTCCATCTTCTGCATCTCACAATGACCTTGGATCCATACTCCCAGAGGGTTAAAGAATAGGAAAGCTATCAGAGTGGGGGATGGGATACAAAGTTCTGGTGGTGGGAATTGTGTGAAGTTGTAAGCCTTTTATCCAATGGTTTTGTTAATTTTTCCTTTTTATAAATAAATTTAAAAAAAAAGAAAATATAAGAGGGCAGCATACTGGCTATGCAAGTAGACTTTCATGCCTAAGGCCCTGAAGTCCCAGGTTCAATCCCCCAACCACCCATACAGCAGAGCTGAGAAGTGCTCTGGTAAAAAAAGTAAAATAAAATAAATATAAAAAACTAAACAAATAAATAAAAAGAAAAAATCAAAGGAGAGTATAAGAAAACCAAAGCATCAGTTCAGAGTATCAACATCAAAAAAGTAACAACAGAAAGAGAAAAGTAGCAGAGAAAAGGAAATTGTCAAAAAAATAATGCAAGAAAAGTTTTAGAAACTGAAGGATACATGTTTCCAAACTCCTGAACTAAATTCAGCCTCAAGCCCAATGGGAAAATAAAATAGCTACACTATGTATATGAGTTTCATGAAGATTCCAGTGTGGCAAAGATCTAGACTTAGCCTGATTCTACTTGGTTTCAATGCCCATATCTGCTAAATTCAAGACAAGTTCTATCCACTCTATATGACCCAGTAGTATTTTTCACATCCTTGTAATACTGTTTTATAAACTGCTTCCCTTTATGTATTATAAACTCTATGAGGGTAGTAGCTACTCTATTGTGAATATATATATCCAGGAAAATCCTTAGCATGTAATAGGTATCCACAAGTACTAATTAAATAAATGGATGGATGCATAATTAATGTTAATTACCTATTATGTTACAGACTCTAGGAATAGAAATATGAATGAAACACAGTCCTGAAGTAGAGAAGCTTGTAGGCTAGTATTTACAATTTATGGACATTAAATTCAACACTTTTTCACATGGTAACATTCATCTCCATAACATTTGGATAACCCTGAGTTAAGTCAGACAGGATAAAAACAGGTGGTATTCACACTTCAAAAGAGTTTACATAATCTCATGATGGTGGAACAGTTTTCACCAAAAGAATGCTGAATGACATTTGGCCATGCTTATACTTACACTGCACCTGTGTTTTTATCTTAAAAGTCTCTAATCCAGACACTCCCCATGGGAAGCAACCTGCTTAGCTTCAGAGATGTGATGAACTCACAGCTGGAGAAGTTTGCCTTCATCAGCCTTAACTGATAAAACTTGAAGATGTGTTTCCTTTTCTACCTCATTACTGTTCAGTCCTACCACTGCAAGCTGTTGGCATAAATATGAGCTATTTCTCTTGCACTTATAATAACCTCATTCTAGTTTCTTCTTCCTGAAGTAGTTATAGTGTAATGATGTCATGTATTTAAGCTTGATAAACATAATTACTATCAACATTTAATTGATTCTTGATTACAATCAATTATATTTCTGAAACAATCAAGCATCCTACAATTAAAAATAATTGATTCATTAGCACACCCCCTTACTTGACAATTACACAAATGCATTATTTATGTAATTAGACACATTTACAGTTCATTATTCCACATTTTATGCTATTGTTACAAAGCTACTAAAACTCTTCAGCTTACTTTTTAATCTTCCTTTGGCTAATACTGAAAGAGAACACTAAGTTTATTCAAAAGGATCCAGTTAAAAATTGGAAGTTACCTAAAGCAGTACAATTATGTTATAAATCAGAAGCCTGAATAGCATGTCAATTCAAAAATAATAATTAACCAATTTACTTCCCATATTTCCAGAGGAAGATGTGAAGACCCATATTAGTTGGGATTCAATGGTGTACATTACCAGTTAAGCAGAGTAACTATGCCATCAAGGAAGAAATCTTTATGGTGTGCAGTTGGGTAAGAGACATCAAAGGAACAAGAAGCAAGATTAACCATTAGTAGCAACTCATTCTGGACCTGAACAGAAGTTGAGACTAGTTTGGAATCTTTCCTACCACTCCTTTATGCTTTCTTACCCTCAAATAGAGGGCTCATTTGTTTGAGTGATGGCCTTAAGTACATCAGACCCCAGTTGATTCCTCTTCTCTAAATGTCTCTTCTTTCTGTCTCCCAATAGCTCTTCACCCTTCATAATTCCTTGTTCAAAATGATAAACTTGGCACATGTATTCTCTGCTCCCCAAATGGTACTACATAATAAGAAGAATTTACTGGAATATGTAAATCCATACTAGAGCTGAGAAATGAGAATTAGAGCCATATTCAATCAAATATTTGGATATATTTCTGGGAGACAGAAAGGAGAAGGTACTGCACTGGTAGATGCTGGAGCAGACAAAGTAATAGATGCAACCATACCTCAGAAAAACAGCCTGGAAGAGGAAGCCCTTTTTACTATGAAGAGGAAATCCATCAGCATGGTGAGCTGTAGAGATATCTGGTTTAAAATCAGTGCAGTTAATTGAAAGAATACCTATGGAATGGCAAACCATTCACCACTCAAAAAGTCAAGGAGGCAATGGTACTGCCCTAAGATAAAACTAGAAAGTTAACAAAATCAACATAGCATGTAGAAGAATAAATAAGTTCTACTAGGGGTAAAGCACCCAAGAGAGAAACAGCATAAAGGAGACACCCTCATCTTCACAACATGCATATGAGTATAAGTATGGTGGGAGGAGTGGTGTCCAGGAGGGAAATGCTTTCAAAAATTCTAGGACACAGCTTTCCTAAGGCCAGGTGTTCTCTTTTACACAACCTCAGTATCCATGCGCTAACAGATTTATCTCACACTCTTCAGAGAGGCTGTGATAAACTTGCCATCAATAAAAACCAGACATCAAGAAAAATAGAAGAGAAACTGAGTGGTAGTTCACTTGGTAGCATGTACGTGTTACCATGTGCAAAGACCCAAGTTCAAGTCCCCATCCCACCAGCAGAGGGTGGCATGAGTGGTGGAGCAGTGATGCAAGTGTTTCTCCTCATCTCTGACTCTCTCCCTCTCTATTTCTGTCTTTCACCCTCTATCAAAAAGAAAGAAAAAGATTTTAAAAAGGTTGCCTGGAGCAAAGGAGTCATGCAAGCCCTTAGTCCTAGCAATGACCCTTGTGGCAAAAAAGAAAGAAAGGTCCTTAAGTAAATAAAATGGAATTGCCTTATGACCCAACATTATCACTCTTGGACATTTACCCAAAAAACCTTCAAGCATTCATTCAAAGGGACATACACATTCTATGATTGTACCTGCATTATTCACAATAGCCAAAAAATGGAAGCATCTCAACTGCCCATCTACAGATGACTGGCTAAAGAAATTATAATATATATACTAAACAGAATGCTCTAAAATCAAAGAAGAAAATTTTGTGTCCATTGGGACAAAATGAATGGTACTAGAGGTGTTTATGCTTAGTGAAATATGTAAAGAGATGAAAGACATAACTGGATGGGTTCACTCATATATGGAAGCTAGAGAACACATGATCTTGCATAGAAAAAGAAGAAGAAGAAGAAAGAAGAAGAAGAAGAAGAAGAAGAAGAAGAAGAAGAAGAAGAAGAAGAAGAAGAAGAAGAAGAGGGAGAGGGAGAGGGAGAGGGAGAGGGAGAGGGAGAGGGAGAGGGAGAGGGAGAGGGAGAGGGAGAGGGAGAGGGAGAGGGAGAGGGAGAGGGAAAGGGAGAAAGAGGCGGAAACAGAGGCAAACAACCTAAGACTTTATAAGAATTATGATGGTTATCACTGGGAGGTGGAAGGGTGGGGATACAGAAATTTGGTGGTGAGTGTCGGGAGCCATAATGACACTGCACATCACACCCCTAAGATGGCGCCGGCCACGTGGTGGCTAAACCAGTAAAGTGGTAAACAACTTTGGGGAAGTTGGACGGTCCAACTGAACAGACTGCGTGCTGTACACGTGAACTGTTTTATGATTGGTAGAAGGCTGCATGATCTATGAATGCTGTATGCTTGCTTAATGCCCATTGGCTGACTATGTAACAGTGAAAGGTACTTAAGGTGGCCATAAGAAGGAAATAAAGGGAATTGAGGAAGAAGACTCTGGTGTCCGTGTCGTTGTCGCGGGCCGACAGCGACAAGTGGTGCCGAAACCCGGGAATCTCAAAACAGTCCATGAGTAAACCGAAAGCTAGTCAAACAGACTAGGGAGCTGCGAGAAGTGCAGGATTGTGATCACAGGTTAAGCTGGGGTATAGGGGAGACGTTTTGCTCCCCCAAAGAGAAGCTGCATATTGCTCTCTTTACTCTTAATTTTCTATCCCTGGATGAGCAAGGGAAGTCAGCAGCAGATCGGCATTCCACCGCCGACTCTGGCCCTAAAGAAACGGTCATGTGGAAAAGATCCTTTAACCAGTCACTGTGCCGGCCCGGACCCAGTTCTCAGATGGGCGCGAGGCTCTGTCTGTGTTTTTCCACAGAATCAGCAGATGCCTGTGTGGATCCCGGAAAGGCTGACCCGTGCTGTGACGCATAGAGATGACTCCCCCGTGTGCCCTGCTAATCATGATGATGGTGATGATGACGGCCAGGGCACAAATGCAAACCCTGTGGAGTCTGGCCCGCACGTGGCTGTTCCCCAATGAGTGACCAATGAGTCCAAAATACTGCCAGCCTTCCTGTCCACAAATGCCTCCACGGGACTTCCTACAGTGCCTTTCGACCCAGCCACAGGATACTTCAATACCACGGACTTTCTACTCCAAGGGACTGTCTGCTTTCAAGCCCCCGGGGTCTCGGCAGACTCTGTCGGACCCTGCATGACGCTTTTGAATCAGACCTGGGACATTTCTCCAATAGCTCCAGGTGCCCCTGGGCAGTCACAATGACTTCTGCCACTGTCCCGCGGGTCTGCCCTCGTCGGGTGTGCAACTCCACCTTGCAGATTCCCGACCTTTAGCAACAGCTCTTTGGGAGGATATAACTACTCCTTTGGCAACCCCATGCAGGGTGCCCCAGTCAACCCTTGGCAAGTGTGGCTGCTCTTCACCTCGGGCGGAGGTTACTCAGACATTTCCCCTTTCTCCTTCGTGCGGGGGACTACGTGGAAAAACTGCACCTATTCTTATACTCCCAGAGAGACGTTTGAAACTAATGTTTCTCCTTCTGAATGCAATGCTACATTGAACTTCCCCCCTACACCTGTATGTGTACAGCCCCCATTCATGTTCATTGTTCATGCTTCGGTTAATACCACTCAGCTGCCTTGTAAGTCAGGGAGATGTAACCTGACACAATGTTGGAACGGTATGGGCACAGCTGTAGTGGCCAGGGTACCCACTTATCTCCCTGTACCCACTAAGATAGAGGAAGGAGAGTTAGAGATTGGGCTCCACCCCAGGTGAGATTTTGGTATCACAGCGGCAATTGTTGCTGCCATTGATGTATCTGTCACTGCCGCCGCTGAGGCAGGCATTTCCCTAGCTACCAGCATACCTACTGCAGAAGCTCTAAATAATCTCACCACATCCACAGTCGAGGCCTTACAAACCAATCTAGCTGTTGTTCAACACCTCAGAGCAGGTATCATGATTGTGAACCAAAGGGTAGACCTTCTCCAAGAGTCAGTTGAGCAAATAGAGGGTATGCTGGCTGCTCATTGCGTGCAGAGCATGCCTGGAGTGTGTGTCACCAGTATGGCCCGGGTCAATAACAGTCTGGCAGCTAATCACTCCAGGCGATTATCCCTGATGCTCAATGGCACCTGGTCCGCTGAGTTTGACACGCTGACCAAGACCATGAGACTCCAAATTTTTTCCATTAATACCACCAAAGTGCAGATTGCCACGGCAAAAGAGTTTGCCGCTTATGTGCTCTCAGCAGTCTCCAACCTAAAAGAATAAGCTGGAGTAGGGGTCCTTGGGACAGCACTTGTGGGTGCCATCATCCTGGGCCTTTACTGTCTGTGTCATCTCAGAGCACAGGCTCGAGTCGAACAACAAATTATGGTCCAGGCCATGTTGGCTATCCAAGGTGGAGAGACCCCTCAAATCTGGCTAAGCATGCTGGACCAGTAGCCAAAGACAGGTAAGTTCCCTGGGGTTCCTATACCAACCTAAGACAGGCAGCTTGCCAAGCTGCCCGGCCGCTGAAGATGGGTAAGGGTACGAACAGTCTGGGACAACCTAAGACAGGCATGGTCCCCTGCTCATTTTATTATATATAAACGGGGGAGCTGTCGGGAGCCATAATGACACTGCACATCACACCCCTAAGATGGCGCCAGCCACGTGGTGGCTAAACCAGTAAAGTGGTAAACAACTTTGCGGAAGTTGGATGGTCCAACTGAACAGACTGCGTGCTGTACACTTGAACTGTTTTATGATTGGTAGAAGGCTGCATGATCTATGAATGCTGTATGCTTGCTTAATGCCCATTGGCTGACTATGTAACAGTGAAAGGTACTTAAGGTGGCCATAAGAAGGAAATAAAGGGGATTGAGGAAGAAGACTCTGGTGTCCATGTAGTTGTTGCAGGCTGACAGCGACAGGTGAGTACAATGTGGAACTACACTCTGTCACCTTTAGTAACCCACTAGTGGAATCCACCTACCCAGATCCCTGCCTCATTAGAGAAAGAGAGAGAGAGAGGCTGGGAGTATAGATCAACCTACCAGTGCCCATGTTCAGTGGAGAAGCAGTTACAGAAGCCAGAACTTCCACCTTCTGAACCCCATAATGATCCTTGGTTCATACTCCCAGAGGTGTAAAGAATAGGAAGATATCAAGGGAGGGGATTGGATATGGAGCTCTGTGGGTGGGCCTTGTGTGGAAATGTACCCTTCTTAGCCTACAGTCTTGTCAATATTTCCATTTTATAAATAAAAAAGAAACAGAAAAAAACAAAATATTTTTTTTATTTAAGAAAGGATTAATTAACAAAACCATAGGGTAGGAGGGGTACAACTCCACACAATTCCCACCACCCAATCTCCATATCCCACCCCCTCCCCTGATAGCTTTCCCATTCTCCATCCCTCTGGGAGCATGGACCCAGGGTCAATGTGGGTTGCAGAAGGTAGAAGGTCTGGCTTCTGTAATTGCTTCCCAGCTGAACATGGGTGTTGACTGGTCGGTCCATACTCCCAGTCTGCCTCTCTCTTTCCCTAGTAGGGTGTGTCTCTGGGGAAGCTGAGATCCAGGACACATTGGTGGGGTCTTCAATCCAGGGAAGCTTGGCCAGCATCCTGATGGCATCTGGAACCTGGTGACTGAAAAGAGAGTTAACATACTAAGCCAAACAAATTGTTGAGCAATCATGGACCCAAAGCTAGGAATAGTGGAGAGGAAGTGTTAGGGAGGTACTCACTGCAAACTCTAGTGTACTGCTTTCAGGTATATATTTTGCAGTAGTTTATAGATACGTGTGAAAATATGCTCTCTCTCACAGAAACTGGTGTATATCTAGGTTTTGGGACTTTGTTAGAAAGTGAACCACCTGAGATGAAATTAGAGTATACTATGAAAGGAAAGGTCTCACCCGAGTAATGAAGCTGAAGGGTTGTCATTCCACACCTGAAGTCTCTGGACAGAGTCTGGAGTGAAGCATGTTGAGGTGGCAATCGTTGCGTTGGTTAGGTTGTGATCGGCGTATGCAATATTATTTGATATGGATTGGGAGAGGCATACGGGAAAGTGGACCCTATCCCAGGGTTCCAGGAATGGGGGAAGTAGGGGCTCTATAGAGGAGAAGCTTGGTGGAACTTTGATGGATATTGCATTAAATTTGTATATGGCTCTGGGGAGAATATTCATTTTGATGATATATATTCTTCCAATCCATGAGCATGGGATATCTTTCCATTTCTTGGTATCAGTTTCTATTTCCTTGAGTAGGGACTCATAGTTTTCAGCATACAAGTCTCTCACTTCATTGGTCAACTTTATTCCTAGGTATTTGATTGATTTTGCTGAAACAGTAAAGGGGAGTGATTTCTGGATGTCTTCTTCAGATTTAGTGTTTGCATAAAGAAATGCCACTGATTTTTATACATTGATTTTGTAGGCTGATACCTTGCTATATTGCCTAATAACTTCCAGTAGTTTTCTGCTGGATTCTTTAGGTCTTTCTATGTATACTATCATATCATCTGCAAATAGTGAGAGCTTGACTTCTTCCCTTCTAATCTGTATTCCTTTGATTTCTTTCTCTTGCCTGATTGCTATGGCAAGAACTTCCAATACTATGTTGAAGAGTAATGGTGACAGTGGACAGCCCTGTCTAGTCCCCGATCTGAGGGGAAATGCTTTCAGCTTCTGTCCATTGAGTATGATGTTGGCTGTAGGTTTGCTATATATAGACTCCACTATCGTGAGGAATTTCCCATCTATTCCCATTTTTTGTAGAGTTTTGAGCATGAATGGGTGTTGGAATTGGTCAAAGGCTTTCTCTGCATCTATTGAGATAATCATGTGGTTTCTGGCTTTGCTTTTATTGATGTGGTGAATGACATTGATTAACTTACGGATGTTGAACCAGCCTTGCATTCCTGGGATGAATCCCACTTGGTCGTGATGAACAATCTTTTTGATATGTTGCTGTATCTGGTTGGCCAAGATCTTGCTTAATATTTTGGCATCTATGTTCATCAGAGATATTGGTCTGTAGTTTTCCTTTTTTGTTTTGTCCCTATCAGCTTTTGGTATCAGGGTGATGTTGGCTTCATAGAAGGTGGAAGGGAGTATTCCTGTTTTTTCAATCTTATGGAAAAGCTTAAGAAGTATGGATACTAACTGTTTCCTGAAAGTTTTGTAGAATTCATTTGTGAAGCCATCTGGTCCAGGACTTCTGTTGTTGGGGAGATTCTTAATAACGGTTTCAATTTCTTTGTCTGTGATTGGTGCATTTAGATTTTGTAGTTCTTCTTGGTTCAATTTTGGAAGGGCATATGTTTCTAGGAGTTGTTCCATTTCTTCCAGATTCTCTAGCTTGGTGGCGTATAGTTCTTTATAGAAGTTTCGCAGGATTCTCTGGATTTCTGTGGTGTCAGTTGTGATATCTCCTCCATCGTTTACAATTCTATTAATTTGAGTCTTCTCTCTTTTTTGTTTGGTGAGTCTGGCTAGGGGTTTTTCAATTTTGTTTACTCTTTCAAAGAACCAACATTTGGCTTCATTGATCTTTTGTATGGTTCTTTTATTTTTGATGTTGTTTATTTCTGCTCTAACTTTAGTGATTTCTGTCCTTCTGGTTGCTTTAGGGTTCCTTTGTTCCTCTTCCTCTAAGTCCTTGAGGTGTGCAGTAAGGTCGTTCATTTGAGCTTCTTCTTGGTGTTTAATATGTGACTGTATGGCTATAAGTTTCCCTCTCAGTACTGCTTTAGCTGTGTCCCAAATATTTTGATAGGTTGTGCCTTCATTTTCATTTGTTTCCAGGAACATTTGAATTTCCTGCTTGAGTGAGTCTCTGACCCAGTGGTTCTTAAGGAGTATGTTGTTTAGTTTCCAAATTCTGTGACTTTCTTTATCCTTACTTCTTCTCATTGTGACTATGATGTGTCTTGGTGTCTTCAGGTCTGGGTTGATTCTGTTTGGTACTCTCTGGGCCTCTTGAATCTTGATGTCCTTTCTGTTATTCAGGTCTGAGAAGTTTTCTTCTATTATTTCCTCTAGAATGTTTGCTTCCCCTCCCTCTCTTTCTTCCTCTGGCAGGCCAATTATATGAATGTTACTTCTTTTGAGATCATCCCATATGTCTCTGTTGTTGTTTTCAGTGTCTCTCAATCTCTTTTTAAGCTCTTTCACCTCTTTCTTCATTTTCTCTAATTCATCCTCTGTCTGACTAATTCTGTTTTCTGCTTCTGTTAGTCTGCTTTCCCTTACCTCAGCTTCTTTCTTCATTACAGCTATTTCAGCTTTCAGTTCTCTAATTGCCTCAAGATAATCAGTATTTTCCCTGGGGGTCTCAATTGTTGTTTCCCTAATACTGCCATTCCTTTCCTCCAGTGTTGTTTTTATTTCTGTGATTAATAAGTTTATTATTGCTTGCATACTTTTCTTATCTGTGGTTACTTCTGGCTGATTTGTAGTTTCTTCTAGGGTCTTGTCTTCATTCATTGGAGTAGCAGTTTTATTTGTTTTTGATCTACCAATTTTTTTGATTTATGTGTTTCTTTTTTTATATGCTCTGTTGTTCCTCAGTTGTTGTGTCTTGAGTACAAGCAACACTGTACTAAATACCTTTATGACAGTTGCACTCACCAACCTCAGGAATTACAGTAGCAACTGAAGCAAGTATTGAAGCAGTTTAATCATTACCAGTTAGCCAAACAATTTCTCCAGTCCATGAAAAAATGGTAACCAAATCCCAGTGAATAAGAAAGGGAAAAGAAAGAAGGGGTAGCAAGAATAGACAGTTACACAAATCTACTATCCACTGTATATTCTAGGGGTAACAAGAGGGGAAAGGGAACTAGAGCAGAGATACACACATAGAGAGTCCACTCTGAGTCAGATTTCTTCCCCAAAATAATTCACAAATTCAGAAAGGCAAAGAAGAAGGAAGGAAGAAGTGTATGACAAGATAAAAAAAAGAAAGAAAAAGAAAGAATGGACAAGAGAGAGTAAGGGAAAAGATAAGAAAAAGAGCTGTAATTAAAAAGCAGTGAAAGGAAAGGTTTTTTTAATTACTTTATTTTTAATTTAATTTTTTTGATTAGCTAAGAGGGGGAGGGATTTAGGATTAAGGAGACAAGTTCCTCTCACAATAGATAAGATCCCCACTACCCTAGCACTGAAATATATGCTAAGAGTTAATTCTGATCAACCTAAAGGGGGGAAGATATATGCCTTTATATAATATTAATAGTAAAATAGAACAGGGTAAAAATAAAATAAAATAAAGTAAAAACCCTGTCCCAGATTACCTCAAACCTTGTGATCAGAGGCAGCTGATTGTTAAGAATGAGAAAAAAAAAAAAAAAAAAACCTCAGGACTAGACAAGGATAGCTGAAATAGACAGTTATGCAAATCTACTATCCACTGTATATTCTAGGGGTGGCTAAAGGAGGAAGGGAAGTTGAGCAGAGACACTCACAGTGAGAGTCCACACTGAGTCAGAATTCTTCCCCAAAATAATTCCCAAATGTGTATCACTGAATTCAGAAAAGCACACTGTTTGGTGGTGTGGGGGCTGGGGGCTGTGGCTTTGGAAGCTGTAGGATTAAGGAAGAAAGGATGACAAGAATGAGAAAAGAAAAAGGAAAAAAAGAAAGACAGAGAGAGAAAAAAGAAAAAGATAAGAAAAAGAACAGTCATAAAAGAGCAGTGAAAGGAAAGGTTTTTTTTTTAATTTATTTATTTTTAATTATTTAATTAGCTATGCAGGTGAGGTGGGGGGGTTGGCTACTTAGAAAGAAAAAAGGCCAGAGGTTTCAGAAGGGTATAGACTTAGAATGAATGATACTCCCTGGTGGGACAGGAATTTGGTAAAGAAAGAAGCTCCTAGCAGGGGATCCTGCTAGGAGCTGGTCCCCAGGGACCTGTTATGTGGGGGGGGGGGGGAAATGGGGAGGAGGTATACTTAAAAATTAAAAAGAAAAATATTTTCCCCTTTTTTCCTACTCTAATTCTTAACCCAAATTAAGTTATAGTCACCTCCTTGGTGTCACCGCTAGGACCCCTTATTGACTGGCCTACTAAAGGTGGAAAATCCTGCTGTTTCCAGGAGATGTGGTCAGAGCTCAAGCCACTAGCAGCTTCTCAGTCCACCATCTTCCAGGCAAAAACACAATATTTTTTAAAAAGAAAATGGCTGAGAAAGCTGTGGTATATTTATACAATAGTATACTATGCAGCTATTAAGAACAATGAGCCCACCTTCTCTGACTCATCCTGGATGGAGCTAGAAGGAATTATGCTAAGTGAGATGAGTCAGAAAGACAAAGACAAGTATGGGAAGATCCCATTCATAAACAGAAATTAGAAAGAACAGAAAGAGAAACTCAAAGCAGAATCTGACTAAGTTTGGAGTAGGGCACCAAAGTAAAAATCTCTGGGTGGAGAATGAGAGTAGATATTCAGCTTCATTGGGCAGTGGGGGCGGTGGGTGGGGAATGAATGGGACACAGACTTTTGGTGATGGAATGATGTTAATATACACTCCTATTAACTGATAGTCTCACAAATTCCTATTCAATTAATGAGAGGGGAAAAATGAATCTAATGTCTCAAACTTTTTGTTGCATAGACCAGAGCTCTGCGTATATGTTCATTCAATCTAAGCACTTAAGACTTCAAATTAGTAATCAGATTGAATTTTTTAAATTTTTTTTTGCTTTTTTAAAATATTTATTTATTTCCTTCTTGTTGTCCTATCAGATTGAATTTTAACAGTGGGCTCAAATTATTAATATATTTCTAATAATGACTTGTTTTTGATAATGATATCTCCTAAAAGCTTAGGCCAGGGAGAACAGAAGCAACTGGTGGTGGGCCTTTATAATATACAGCTATAAGTAAATAACATAAAAGGGCATAAATTAAAGTGGGGTCTTGTGTGCTACAGCAAATCCTAACAACGGGATTTTCAAAGTTAACCCAATGGCCAAATGATTTGGTAATAGCTGTAACTACCTATTACCTTCTTAAACCCTAAGAGAGCTGGAACCTTCCCCTTTCTCTATAAAGCCCATATTTCTCCCAGTCCTGAAACCTCTATGGAGAGGCTCACTTTCCTGCATGCTTCTCCCAATACATACCGACTGATACTGCACCTGCTGATCCCAACCCAATCAATGCAACCAGTACCACTTCGGCATGTTTCACTTTGGGTTGCATCAGGCTTGGAATATCAACCCACCAGCTTCATTACTCTGGTGAGACCTTTCCTGTCTCATAGAACTCCTTAAATTCATTTCAGGTGGTACACTCTTAACAAACCTCAAAACCTAGATATAGACCAGGGTCCATGAGATAGGGCATATGTACATATATCCAGAAGTTGGGGAAAACATATACCTTAAAGCAAAAGTGCACAGTAGTTTACAGTGAGTCAATAAATGTAGCAAGCAAGCAGAAAGACCTACAAAGAAGCCATAAACTACCTAGTGAAATAGTTTGTACTTAGACTTAGATATGCTTCTCACCTACCTTCTATTGCACGCCCCTCAATCACTCCAAAGCTAATCTTGTCAGACAAAGTAAGGACTACAAAAGCTGAATAAGGGCAAGAGACTGGCATATTTTAATAATGACTCTTTAGTCACTGTCAGGCTACCTCATCACCTGGGACCCTAGTCAGGGAGTCCTGGGATTCCCACAGACATGATGGACTCAGACTTCAAACAGATCCCTCTCACCACTATCACTGGTCATCTCTATCAGGAACAATATAATGGACCCCTCTGTGGGGCCCCATAAGACCTTGCCCTCAATGTAGATCAATAATGGTAGAGACTACTCCATTCTCCAAAGGGTGGTTGGATAGCATACTCTGCTTATCAGCCAAGGATGATGGGTCCTGAAATCGGCGCAGCCTGGAATTTCCTAGCCTTCACCATGGAATGTGAGCTCTGACCTACAGGGATGCATAGGTTACATAGGCTCCTGTCCTGACTATGGGCCCCAGATTAAATCGATGGGGTTTATAGTCAACAATATTTATATACTTTTACCATATTTGGTAGCTACTCTCTTCCCTGATCCAGTTTTCTGGTCCTTTTTCCAAGTATGACACCATCCACCCAGACAATAACTTAGGTCACCTACATACTAGATGTCAGGCCCAGGCAAAAACTAGTAAAGTCATGGGCCCCTTGGAATATACCTAAAATAAGCTTAGTAGCATTCTCCAATACAGAGACCTCAAGTCTTCCTCTGCAATATTCCAGCCTTTGGGTTCATTATTAGTCAACAATTTGCTCTGCTTTCTATCTTAACTCTTTTTCAGCCACCAGGTTCCAGATGCTAGCATGATGCCAACCAGACTTCCCAGGGCAGGTGAACCCACCAATGTATCCCGAGCCCCACTTCCCCAGAGCTCTCCCCCACTAGGGAAGAGAGAAACAGGCTGGAAGTATGGATTGACCTGTCAATTCCCATGTTCAGTGGGGAAACAATTATAGAAGCCAGACCTTCCACCTTCTGCACCTCATAATGACCCTTGGTCCATACTCCCAGAGGGTTAAAAAGTAGGGAAGTCTTATTCTGAGTCTCTGAGAAAACCGTGGTGGCTATGGTGGCTATTGGTAGGAACAGAAAGGGAAGGTGAAACAGGTAGACAGAAGGATCAATAATGACATTAGGACACTTTGGTGGTGGGTATGGTGAACTTAAGTGCATATGGCCGTGTGTGTGTAAAGTGTACTTCTAAAACTGTACAGTATTGTAAATCACTGTTAAGTTAATAAAAAAAGAAGTTCCAGGATTGATACTGCAAATAAATAAATAAATAAATAAATAAACACAGTTATTTCATATGGGAAATTCAATGTGTTTCTGCATTCATTTTTAAGAACAGGCTGCTATGAATAGTGAGCAGCTAGAGAACATAAAAATTTAAATCAAAGTGGAAAAAATCAACAGAATATCTCAAAATCGAATACAAGTATTATGTAGGTGAATCCTGAGTTACCTTTCTAAAAAACAGAGATAAGGGGAGGCGGGGGGAGGGAGTAAAGCATAAAGTAAAAGAAAATATATATAAAATATGTGAGGAAAAGACAAGGTTTAAAGGAACAAGCCAGAGAATTTCAACACTAGTTACAGAAAGAGAACATAGGAGGCCTGCTTTGGAATATAACTAAAATATGCCTACTAGCTACAGAATGGAGATCCACACCCCCCCCCCCAATTCTTCATCTGTAGTACTCCAGCCTTTACGTTCATGATTAGTCAACAACTTGTTTGGCTTTATATGTTAACTCCCTTTTCAGCCACCAGGTTCCAGATGCTACCGTGATGCCAACCAGACCTACCTGGATGGACAACCCCACCAATATGTCCTGGAGCTCTGATTCCCCAGAACCACCACCACCACCACCACCAGGGAAAGAGAGAGGCAGGCTGGGAGTATGGATTGACCTGTCAATGCCCATGTTCAGCAGGGAAGCAATTACAGAAGTCAGACCTTCCACCTTCTGCATCCCACAATGACCTTGGGTCCATACTCCCAGAGGGAGTAAAGAATAGGAAAAGAATAGGAAAGCTATCAAGGGAGGGGATGTGTTGTTTTCGATGGGTTATGTTGTTTTCGCCGGGCTGGCTTCACGGGCGGGTAACAGATGACCAGGGACTCATGGTTGAGCTGTAGGCAGTATCTCTTTATTCATGCAGGATGCAGCACAATCTAAGCCAAGCTAAGCTAAACTCAAGTACCCTAAAACTCACAATGCTGTCTTTATATATACTTGCCAAGTAGGGTGGAAACAGGATGTGATATACAGAGGGTGGAGAGAACAGTGACTGCTGACAATCAGAGTGTGACAAGGAGAGGATCAGGGTGTGACAAGGAGAGGCGGTGGAGCAAAAACATATCATGAAACAGTGGGGATTGAACCAGTGCCCTGGAGGGAGGGTAGTGCTTGTTAACAGCGGTTATGTAAATAGAATGCAGTGGTTATGTAAATAGAATAGTGTTAAGCAGGGGGGATTTAAACCAAATGAAACAGAAGGGGTCTCATGCATACCAACAGGGATGGAATATGGAGTTCTGGTAGTGGGAATTGTATGGGGTTGTACCCCTCTTATCCTATGGTTTTGTCAGTGTTTCCTTTTTATAAATAAATTAAAAAAAGAAAATAGGAGGACTGGCAGTGACATACCTGGTTAAGTGCACATAGTACCATGCACAAGGACCTGAGTTGAAGCCTCTGAATACCCCACATGCAGCCAGGGTGCTTTACCAGTACTGAAGCAGATCTGCAGATGTGTCTTTCTCTATCCCTTTTCTCTCTATCTCCTTTCCCTCTCTCAACTTGTCTCTGTCCTATTGAATAAAATAGAAAAAAGGGGGGAAATGGCTGCCAGGAGTGGAGGACTCATAGTGAAGGCACCAAGCCCTAGCAAAAACCCTGCAGGCAAAGAAAGAAAGAAAGAAAGAAAGAAAGAAAGAAAGAAAGAAAGAAAGAAAGAAAGAAGAATCTGAGGTAATGAAATATCTTTAAATAATAAAACAAATCATTCAAGAGTTGAAGCAAAACATGACATTTTGAGAAGGATATGTTTTCAACTTATTGTGTTTGTCTTACCTTGGTTTACAAGACTGTATATGTTTTAATACTATTGTTTTACACTTATTCAAATGTTACCACAGTACACTTACCAACAAATTACCAATATCCCTCCATCAAAGACTATACCCTTGAACCCTTTGGTAATTGAGTCTGAAGGTTTATTGTCATTTTACTTCTCTTGTCCTCTTGTTTTCTTCCTTCATGTACCCCATATAGCAAACGTATTCAGTATTTTCATTTTGTATAAGTCCTTTTAACAATTTTAGTAGAGTCAGTTTTGTGGCAATGATTTCCTCTAGCTGTTGTTTGCATGAAAAACTCACAGTTGCTCCTTCATATCTGAGTGGTAATCTACTAGGTAAAGTATTCTTGTTACAGCTCTTTCTTATTCAAAACATTGAATCTATATGCCAGTCCTTTCTAACTTAAGAGTTCCTGTTGAAATATTTATACACCTTTCCCATATTTGGGAGATACTCTCTTCCCTGATCCAGCTTTCTGGTCCTTTTTCCAGCCATGACATCATCTCCCCAGACAATAACTAGGATCCACCTGCATATCAGATTTCAGCTCAGAGGGAAAAAAAAACTAGTATAGCCACAGGCCCTTTGGAATATAAATAAAATATGCCTACTAGCTAGCTACAAAATGAAGACCCCCCCCCCCCAACAACTCTTCATCTGCAGTACTCCAGCCTTTAGGTTCATGATTAGTCAACAACTTGTTTGGCTTTATATGTTAACTCTCTTTACAGCCACCAGTTTCCAGATGCTAGCATGATGCCAACCAGACTTCCCTGGACAGACAACCCCACCAATGTATCCTGGAGCTCCGATTCCTCAGAACCACTAGGGAAAGAGAGAGGCAGGCTGGGAGTATGGATCGAACTGTCAATGCCCATGTTCAGTGGGGAAGCAATTACAGAAGCCAGACCTTCCACCTTCTGCATCCCATAATGATCTTGGGTCCATACTCCCAGAGAGTTAAAGAATAGGAAATCTATCAAGGAAGAGGATAGGATATAGAGTTCTGGTGATGGGAATTGAGTGAAGTTGTGCCCCTCTTATTCTATGGTTTTGTCAATGTTTCCTTTTTATAAATAAATAAAAAGAGTTCCTGTTGAGAAGACATCTAGTAGTTTTACAAAAGCTTTCTTGCACATGACTCCTTGCTTTTCTTATATTATTTATACGATTTTATCTTCTATCTGAATTACATTTTTAACCAACTAGACCTGAAAGACATCTATAGTGCAGTACATTGAAAACAAGCAAAATATAAATTCTTCTCAAGTGCACATGAAATAGTCCTCAAGTTAGGATATTCCTAGGTTTTTAAAAAATGTATTTCAGGTGGGTGAAATATCTCACTTAGATATGTGCTTTTTTTGCCATGTGTATGACTCAGATTTGAGCCCAGTCCCCAATGTATGGAAGGAAGCTTGGGAGCTAAGGTTTCTTTCACTCACATTTTCTGCCTCTCATATATATATATATATATATATATATATATATATATATATATATATATATATTAATGTATTTCAACATATTTAAAAGAACTGAATCATATAAAGTATATTTTTCAAACAATATTAGATATTAGAATCAATAGTAGGAGAAAACTTGTGAAGCTCACAAACATAAAAACTAAATAAAATAAAATACATTAAATAACCAGTCTTGTAAAAATTACAAGAAAAATTAAAATTTGAAACAAAAAAATAACATGCATCAAAAATTATGCATGTTAAGTCAGTGGTTAGAGCAAAACTTATAGCTGTAAATGTTTACATCAACAAGGAAAAGAAATCCCTAACAAATACTTAGCCTTCTACCATATAAAGCTAGAAAATTAGGAGCAAACTAGACATGATAAAGCAAAAGGATAGAATAATAAAAACCAGATTCAAAATAAATAAAACACAGAAATGGTAGAGAAAAGTAATAAAATGAAAAGTTGATTGTTGTGGATGTATTTATGTAATGAGAGAGCACTCTCATTAAATTCAGAGCTCAAATTCAGGACCTAAGGCTTGCAAAGCATGTGCACTGCCCATTGACCCACCTCCTGCTCAAAAAGTTTATTATCTAAAAGATCAAGCTTTTTCACAGATATTAGCTTTTTCCTAAACATTTAATATCTTAGATTTGCAAGATGATCAAACCCTGATAAAGGAGTTAAATTATTCATGGAGCTCTAAAAATATATCTATAAATATAGTTCTGTAAATATCTAAATCAACTATAACTTTAGGCCAGACAGGTCAAGACCTTTTGGCCTTGTAAGTATTTAAAATACAAAGAGGTTCAGATACCACTAAAAAGGGTTCAAAGCATAGTGAAGTTAGTGCATTAATATAGATACTAAACCCCACAACTAACCTGGTTATAATAATTAATTATTGATATTTTAACTCTTTCTAAGACTATAAGAAACTGCTTGCATTCTCTTTAAGACCCTCATTCCTCCTAGTCCTGGTACCTCTAGAATATGACCATACTTCTTGATATTACTTCTCTATGATTCCTTACAGCCATACCAACTTTGTCGACTTCAACCAAATCACTACTTGTGCTGCCACCTCACATTATGCTGCTACTGAAATCATACTGTGAACTGTAACCAGAGATACCGAGCCTGAGAAGTCAACCTTGCAACTCTTCAAATCTGGTAAGACCTTTCCCAACACGTGGGACTACTGACATTTGTTGGGAAATTGTGCAGATGTGGTTGAACATTGGCAGGGCCCACAAACAACTATATTTCCATGCAAGTATTATTTACATAACCCCACCACATTATCCCCTCAGGGTATTGCTAATCACACCAGCTTTCTAACTTCCCAGAATGCCTTTTTCTTTTCTCCACCCTCTCCCGAGCCAATTCCATCCCAACTTGCCACTTCTGGAATTCTCCTATAAAAGTCACTTCTGTTTCTGCTTTCTTCTTCCCTCTCTCTCTTTCTCTTCCATGTCCCGACCTGAAGAAGACCTGGAGAAGGGCTGGCATGCATAGCAGGAGGCAGCCATTTTGCTAGCTCCACGTGGCCTAAACCCACTGTGCTTGCATCTGACTCTGGGGCGTCCACATCAATAAAGAATTGTATTACCATGCCACCACGAGTTCCTGGATCATCTATCTCTCTGGCAAAGCTAGCCTGGCAAACATTCACATTAGATGGTGTGTCATTTAACTAAGTAACAGATACCAGATTAGGCTAGGGTTTAGGATACTGGATACAGATGTACACATATCCATAAACAAGGAGCAATTATATAACTCAAAGTCAAAATGCTCAGTAATGGTTGAAGTGCCTAAAGAAGGCATCATAAATGTTGTAATTGACTGGACTTAGACCAAAGTAGCTAGGCAGCCTAGCATAAAGGCCCAAAGAAGACAGATCCCAAAAACCTAACTCTGGTTGGGCTAAACAAATGATACTCAATGCCTAAACAACTGATAGAAAATCTAAGATCATCAGATAAAGAGAGGACTACAAAAATTGGATAAGGGAAAGAGAATGGTCTACTTAATAATGGTCGGCTTGGTCAGTATCACACCACCTCATCATCTGGAGCCCTAGTTAGGGAATCCTTGAATTCCCATACACATATGGTGGCCTAGACCTATAAAAGGTCTCTCTCTCTCTCCACTACCACTGGTTGCTTCCATAAGGAACAGCACCTTGTGGGTCCTCCCAGGACCTTGGCTTTACCATAAAGCAGTGACAGTAGGGATAGCCCCAGTCTCTGTAGGGAGGCTGGGGGTATCCTGCCCTGCCACTCAAAAAAAAACTGGCACTGAAAGGAGTGCAGCCTGCAATGTTCTTTAGATATGACCATGAGTTATAAGCTCAGACCAATTGGGACTTAGAGGTTACACAGGCTCTGGTGCTAAATATATACATATCCCCTGGAACAGATGGAGGGAGGCAAATAGTTAATTTTAGCCATAGAATTTTTTTTTACAAGAATGGGAGCTACTCCCTGCCCTAATCCAACTTTCTAGCCCTTTACTCTGACACCATTCTCTCAGACAATATTCTCATCCAACCTCAGGCTAGCTACCAAACTCAAGCAAAACTACCATAGTTGTGTGCCCCCAGGAATATAATTTTCCTACTTTATTCTACCCTAAAATCCCTAATATCATCTGCTCTAATACTACTTCTTGGTTCATGTTCATTAACCATTTTGTCTCAGTTTGTCATACCATCTTCCAGACACCAAGTTACAGATGCCATCCTGACTTCTCAGGGCAGATGTCCTCATCAATGTGTCCTGGACCCTCGCATCTCCAGAACTCTGGTCCACTAGGGAGAGATAGAAACAGGCTGAGGGTATGTATCAACCTGTCAATGCCCATGCTCAGCAGAGAAGTTACAGAAGCCAGAACTCCTACCTTCTGCTCCCCATAAACAACATTGATCCATACTCCCAGTGGGGGAGAAGTGATAGGGTGGAGATAAGAGGGCTCTGAACTCCAGCTCCATCAGCACCCAGATAGAAAGAAGGAAAATAAGAGGGACATATGTAGGTAGTTATAATGTCATGAAAGGCTTGGAGGGTGCTGAGAAATTGTGCAGATGCAGTCACAGATGCTGGGAAATTGTGCAGATGCAGTCACATCTGCCATGTTGTCCCCTCAGGCTACTGCTAGTTCCCACAAGAGTGGGACATTCTCGGAGTGTCTGTTCAGCCATGTTGTGCCCTCAGGGCATTGTCTAGATCCCCTCGATATCTGGAGAGCTTTGGTCACTCCTCCTCCCTCCCATTCTCACGAGAGTTATCATCCCATCTTGGAGTGCTATGGTTACTCCTCCCCCTTCCCATTCTCGTGAAAGCTATTCCTATAAAAACCCTTCGTTTTCTGCACCTCGCTCTCTTGCCAGCGCTTCACTCCAGTGTTCAGACGCAGGAAAGGTTACTGCGTGAGGCGGCCATTTTCGCTACCTCCACGTGGCCCAACCTGCTTCTCTAGCACCCAACTCTGAGGTGCCAGTGCAAATAAAGATTTGTGTTTCCTCTTTGCTCCGGACCTCCTCTCTCTCATCTCCGCGGCCCACGCACAACAACATCTGGCTAAACAACAGGAGGGGAAGAGAGAATTGAATCTGAAAAAGAAGGGAAAACTATGTATAAATGTGGACAGATAGTTGTAGAGAAGATGGTTGGCCCATGTCTACAACCTTAGGGGAACTGTGGTGGATTGCAGTGGGGAAAATGAAGATTCAGAACTTTGATGGTGTGAATGGTGTGGATTCAAACCCCTATGTACATGTAATTCTGTAATATAAAAAAATAAATAAATAAATTAGATCAAGCTTTTATAATGGTAGGAACTGCCCTACTCTCCAAAGGGTGGCTGGGTCAGTCATCCTACCATACCACTAAAGGAAGACTGGTCCTGAAACAAGTGCACCTAGAATATTACCAGATGTGACCATGAATTGCAAGCTCAAACCAATAGGGGTTCAGGGGTTACACAGGCTCCTGAGCTAAATATGAATATATATGAGCCCTGCGTCAGGTTGGTGGGGTAAGCAGTCAATTTTATTTATATATTTTCGTTAAATTTGGGAGCTGCTCTCTGCCCTAATCAAGTTTTCTAGTCTCTGACACCATCTTCCCAGACAATATGTTACTTTCCCAAACTCCATGTAAGCTATCAACCTAGAGCAAAATTCATGATAGTTAAAGAGCCCTAAGAATATACCTAAAATGGAATTCCTAGCTTCTTTCCACCATAAGATCCCTATACTCATCTGCTCTGTTCCTACTCTTTGGTTTCTGTTCATTCATCATTTTGCCCTGCTTTTTATCTTACCACCTTTTGGTCACCAAGTTGCAGGTGCTATCATGATTTCATCCTGACTTCTCTAAGCAGATGACCTCACCAATGTGTCCTGAAATGTCACCTCTCCAAAGCCTTACCCCATTAGGGAAAGACAGAAACAAATTGGAGGGTATAGATCAACCTGTCAACTCCCGTATCAACAAGAGAAGCAATTCCAGAAGCCAGAACTCCCACCTTCTGTACCCCAAAAAGAATTTTGGTCCATATTCCCAGAAGAGGAGAAATGTTAGGGGAAAATGACCAGATGGCTCTGAGTTCCAATTACATCAGGACCCAGAGAAGAAGAGGAAAAAGAGAAGAACATTTGGAAGTAGCAATAGGTGTAGGTGTGACTTAAGTAGAGGAGGCAGTACCATAGAAAAAAGAGGGCAAATATATATATAAATGTAGATAGTTATAGAAATAATCGTCAACCCATATCTGTGACCTTGAAAGAACTACTACAACTTCCAATGGAGTGAATAGGGACACAGAATTCTGGTTATGAGAACAATGAAAAATTATACCCCTGTTATCACATAATTTTATAAATCAGCATTAAGTCACTAATTTTTTTTAAAAATCAAATTTTTCAACAGACTTGATGAATAATAGAAAAAAATTAAAATCACTACTAAAATTAGGAATAAAAGAGAATATTGATAATAACCTTACCAAAATTAAAATTGTTATATAACAATACTATAAATAACATAAGCTGGGGGGCAGGTGGCTCAGCGGGTTAAGTGCACATGGCACAAAGCGCAAGGATGGGCGTAGGATCACGGTTCAAGCCCCTGGCTCCCCATCTTCAGGGGGGTTGCTTCACAAGCAGTGAAGCAGGTCTGCAGATGTCTACCTTTCTCTCCCCCTCTGTCTTCCCCTCCTTTCTTGATCTCTTTCTGTTCTGTACAGCAATAACAAGGGCAACAAAGAAGAGAATGATGGCCTCCAGGAGCAGTGGATTCGTACTATAGGTACTGAGTCCCAATAATAACCCAGGAGGCAAAATAAATAGATAAATAAGCCTAGAAATGAATATAAAACGGGGAAAAAAACAACTCTTAAAGGCATAACTCACCAAGAAAAACCAAGTCATTTACTTACTCTTGAGCCCAGTTGACTCAGGAGCTGAATAAACCAGTAGTAAGTAAATATAAGTAATGAGTACAATTGAATTGAACATGAAAAACTCTCCACAGAAATAAAAATGACTGGGCCCAGATGACTTCACTAATAAATTCAATCAAATATTTAATGAAGAATTAATTCTTACAAAATCTTCCAAAAATTAAAAAAAAGAAGGCTAACTTCTCAACTCCATATTACCAGGCACATATAAACCTGATACCAACACCATAAAAGATAACACAAGAGGGCAGGAGTAGATAGCATAATGATTATGCCAAGAGACTCTCATGCCTGAGGCTCCAAAGTCCCAGGTTCAATTCCCTGCACCACTATAAGCCAGAGCTGAGCAGTGCTCTGGTGTTTCTCTCTGTGTCTTTCTTTCTCTGCATCTCTCTCAAAAATAAAATAAATAAAATAATTTTTAAAAAATTACAAGAAACAGTTGATAACATATATGAACATACACACTAAAAACCATGAACAAACCACCAGAAAACCAAAGTTAACAACATATGTAAAGAATTATATGACAATTCCAGAGGAGATTAATCGCACAAATGTATGTTTGGTTTAACAACAAAATTAATAAAGGTAGCACATATATAGAAACTACAAAAATAATAATAATAATACATGCAGAAAAAGCACTAACAATCCTACAGTTTTTTTGTGACAAAGACAGTCAACTGTCTTGGAATAAAAAAAAAAATTCTCAGGCTTGTAGGTCTGAGCTTGCATTCTGTGGTCACAAGTAGGAACATTCCAGGTTGCACCACTTTCAGGACCCATCTTCCTCCGGTGGTAGGTAGAGGAGTATGTTATCCAACCTCCCTTCAGAAAGTGGAACAGTCTCTACCATTATTGATCCACATTGAGGGCAAGGTCCTATGGGAGCCCACAAAGGGGTCCATTATTTTGTTCCTGGTGGAGATGACCAGTGACAGTGGTGAGAGGGATCTGTTAGAGGTCTAGGTCCATCATGTCTGCGTGAGAATCCTAGGGCCCCAGTTGTTAGGGTGGCCTGTTTCTACCTTTCCCCAGTGGGGCAGGGCTCTAGAGAGATGGGGTTACAGGACACATTGGTGAGTGCAGTCATGGACCTTTGCAGGTCAGCCATACTCTCAGCCTGTTTCTATCTTTCTCTAATGGGGTAGGGTTCTGGAGAGGTGGGGTTCCAGGACACATTGGTGAAGTCATTTGCCCAGGAGAGTCAGGTTGATGTTATGGTATCATCTGCAACTTGGTGACTGAAAAGCACTGATATAAAGCAAGACGAACTGTTCAGTAATCAGGAACCAAAAGGTAAGAATATAGGAGATGATATTTGGGTTCTTCATGTTGGAAGAAGCTAAGAAGCCTATTTTAGGTATATTCTAAAGGGGCCTATGACTCTACTAATTTTTGCCTGGGTCCAACAACTAACATGCAGGTGGGCTAAAAGTGTTGTCTGGTCACCTGCGGCCCTACTTTACCACTCATGAAACTCTCCCCCTGCAGCTGGAAACCAGGGACCTGAACTCAGGTCTTTGTGTACTTAACCAGTGGGCATTTGACCAGGTATGCCACTGCCTGATCTCTGAGAACTCTAAGGTCACATCCCTGAGAGTCAGTATTCCCTCCCCTGTCTGTCCCTCCCTGCAGTGGAGAAGCTGATGGAAACAAAGTAGAAGGCATGGAACAGTGACTGTGCTTGCAGCTGGGATTCCAGGCCTGCAGGATCCTCACAGAGGGACTCTCAGTTCAGAGTCAGAAGGCAGCACTCACCAAGTTGCAGATGCTACCATGACACCAACCTGACTTCCCTGGTAGATAACCTCACCAACGAGTCCTGGAATCACACTTCTCCAGAGCCCTGCCCCACTAGGGAAAGATAGAAACAGGTTGGGGGATCAACCTGAGAATGCCCATGTCCAGTGGAGAAGCAATTGCAGAAGCCAGATGTCCCACCTTCTGCACTCTATATGATCCTGGGTCCATGCTCCCAGAGAGATGAAAAAACAGGAAAGCTTCCAATGGAGGGGATGGGATGGGGAAATCTGGTGGTGGGAATTGTATGAAATTGTATCCTTCTTATCCTACAGTCTTGTTATCATTATTAAAACAATTTTTAAAAAAAATAAGGGGAAAACTATTGTCTGGGAGACAGTGTCAGAGTTGGCATAGCTGGATCAGGGAATAAAGTAGCTCCCAAATATGGGAAAAATATATAAAAATCTTCAACCCCATTGATCTGACCTAGAGCCCGTGTCTATTCATATTCAGTACAGGAACCTATGTAACCTCTGCATCCCTGTAGGTCTGAACTTGTATTCTATGGTCATGACTAGGAAAATTCTAGGCTACACTCATTACTACTCAGGACCAGTCTTCCTTGAGTGGCAGAATAAGTTGACCCAGCCTCCCTTTGAAGAGTGAGGCAGTTTCTATCATTGGTGCTCTATATTGAGGGCAAGAACCTGTAGAAGGTTTATGATTTTGCTCCTGATGGAAATAACCAGCAGTAGTGGAGAAGGGGATCTGCTTGAGGTCTAAGCTCATCATATCTATGTGAGAACCCCAGAATTTTCTGACTAGGGTCCTGGATAATAGGGTGGCCTGGTAGTGTCCAAAAGGGCCATCATTAAAGTGTGCCAATCTCTTGCCCTTATCCAGCTTTTGTCGTCCTTACTTTATCTGACTTGGTTAGGCTTAAAGACATTGAGGGAAGTGAAATAGAAGTAGATGAGGATGGTATCTAGGTCTATTTTAAAACTTCTTATGACTGATTGATAAATTAATCGATTTTAAAGAGAGAGACCAGAGTACTGCTTAGCTTTGGCTTGTGGTAACAGAGATGGGACCTATTATAGAAATCCTGAGGCCATAAAGCATATGATATCCATTACACCTTTGTTGTGTTATCTGCCCTGATATTCACTTCTATTTAATGTAATAACAGAGGTTCTAGCCAGGACTTTACAACAGAGAAAAAAGAAATAAAAAGCATTTAGGGGGGATGGGTGGTAGCATGGCTGGTTAAGCACACATGAGGCAAAGTTCAAGGACTGGTATAAGGATCCCAGTTTGAGCCCCCAACTCCCCACCTGCAGAGGGGGTTGCATCAAGGGCAGTGAAGTGGGTCTGCAGGTGTCTGTTTTTCTCTCCCCATCTCTGTCTCCCCTCCTCTCTCGATTTCTCTCTCTTATCCAACAACAACAATGACAACAATAATGATAACAACAAAGGCAACAAAATGGAAAAATGTTCTCCAGGAGTAGTGGATTTGTAGTGCAGGCACCAACCCCAGCAATAACCCTGGAGGCAAAAAAGAAAAAAAAAAAAGCATTTAGATTAGAAAAGAAGAAGCTACTTATCTGGGGCCAGAAAAGTCGCTCACTTGGATAGTGTATTGTGTTGCCATGTGTGATCCTGGTTCAAACCCAACTCCCACTGCAATGAAGAAAGTTTTGGTGCTACAGTCTCTTTCCCTTTCTCTCTCTGTCTCTCTATGTATCTGAAAAAAGTCAACCCAGAACATTGAAGCCTCAGAACAACTAAATAAGAAAAATAAGCTCTCTATCTGAAGACAAAATGATCATGTGTACAGAAAATGTTTAAAGCATACACACATGCACACACACACACACACGTATCTTGGAACTAATTAATTAGTAAACAAAGTTGCAGGACACAAGGTCAATATACAAAAAAGTCATTTCTACCCATTAATAATGAATAATCTTCAAATAAAATTAGGAAAACAATTTACAGTAGCATCAAAATAATCAAATATATAATAATGCATTTAACAAAGTACATGAATGGGCTACATAGTAATACTACAGCACAAGGCACAAATAAATTAAAGACAGTCTCAATAAACCTCATGTTCATGGATCAGAGGGCTTCCTGTCGTTCATATGGCAATATTCCACTCTCAATCTAGCTTTTACTTTATTCAAACAAGTGACATATCCTAAAATTCATTATGTGACTCATGATGTCAGAATAACCAAATCATCTTGAAAAAGAAGAACAAAAACATACTTCCTAGTATCAAAGCTTAATATAAAGCTATAATAAGCAAGACAGTGTGGTAGTATTACACACTTACACCGATGGAATATAGTGCATAGTTCCGAAATAAACTATCACATACTTGATAATGGTACCAAGGCAATTCAATGGGGAATTAATAGTTTTTTCAACTATTTGCTCTTAATCAATAGGACATCCAGGAAAGGATATGGGCCCCTACTTCACAATATATAAGGTACTAACTCAAAATGCACCATAGATCTAAACTATATGAACTAAAATTGTAGATTTTCATGAAAGCGTAAGAGTACATCTTTATAAACTTCCATTGGGCCATGGTTCCTTAGATATACCAAAAGTAGAAATCACACACACACACACACACACACACACACACACACACACACACACACATACACACACACACACAAATTGGAAAAGTGATCATTAATGCTAGCATGGATTGTGGGAGGTTGGTGAAAATGTCTGAATTCAATGGTGATGACTGCCCAACTCTGTGAATATGCCAAAAATAATCTATTAATTTTACACCTGAAAGGGAAATTTTGCAGGCAAAAAGCCCCAGATCCATGCACAAAAAAAGGATTTTATGATATGTTGATTATACCTCAATAAAGCTGTTAAAGAAAGTAAAATGTGGACTGTAGAGCTAAGAATTAATAAGAGCATATTTTGGTAGATAATAAATGTAGGCTTAGTTAGGGAGATTATTTAAATCAATGAATAATGCATCAGAAGAATTAAAAAACACCTCCAGAAGTATTACCAGATTCAAATAACTCTCTAGAAGAATCAAATAAATCATGTTGAAGGAGAAATAGGAAGTTCAGCCAGGATGTAAGAGGAAAAAAAAAAGAAGCCAGAAGTGAGAAGAAAGGAGACACTGAGCATACAAATATGCATGAGAGGAGAACCAGCAGAAAGAGGATAGAAGTAATATGGCCCTAGAGCCATGCCAGCAGTAACTGTCTAAATAAACAAATTAATATGGAAAATGTACAGGTAGGACTTCTGAGAGGCGTGGCTATGAAGTAACAGCAAACATAACAGATTCTCCCCCCAGAACAACAAATAATGGCAACTACTGAACTTAAAAAACCTCATCAAACTACAACTGAAACACCAGCAAAAGAAAGAGAGGAGGGGAAGAGGAGGGAGGAAGGGAAGGAAGAAAGAAGGAAAATAATATGCAAAAATCAGAAAAATTGTGACAGGCTGCAATTCTGATCATCAGAGGCCAAAGACAAAAAGAGAGTTTAGTTTATGCTTGAGTTAAACGTGAAAGAATATAGCATCTACACAGACTCCAAGATGAACAGGGTGGAGCAAATATAATTGCTGGCAGATTAAACATTCTTACATCCTCAGTCTTTAGCCTACAGGAAACCTCAAAAAATTAAATGGCTCCCCAAAATGCCACCTTCTTTCTCTTAACCCTGAAACATCTTCTAAAAGAGCAGTTTGTTTATTATAGGTACAAAATCCACAACAACCACAAAAAGTGAACACGTCCAGAATGAGTTCATGCCTTGACACCGACGCCCCATGTGCTGTGATTAGCTGGCAGTGTTATTGCATCGGCAAGGCGCAGGGGGCTTCAAAGGGGGGCAGAGCTGGGAACCTGAGCAAATCAAACTGCACGACATGCAGCTCTGTCACCAACGCACTGTGAGCTCACTGCTATCATTTGTAGGAAATATGAGGCACTAAAATTCTGACACCACATTCCTTAGGAAGAATTGCAACAAGCAGAAGAAATGGCACAACATGAATCCAGTCTCTCAAATGAGTTAGCCAAACCTTGACAATTGATCTAGTGCTGCTGTGATTTATCCCAGGAGACACTGACCCCAAAGTCAAGTAGATACCCAAATAGTCGAAAGAATGCTGTGCAGGCTCCTGCAGACCCAGCTCTGCAAGGCAGCCATGCCCTTGGCAAGGACTTGAAAGACTTAAAGAAAAAAAAAATCACCAAACAGCAGCAACTGTCATTAAGTCTATCCTTAGATAAAACTGAGAAGCGAGAAAGTAGGTTTTTCCATGCCTTTGTCTGCCGCCATCACCCACCCACCCCCCCACCCATATACACACAACTTTCACCTCTTCTCTCCTTCATCTCCCTCCCTCTACAGCACAGCAGGTGGTACACCCCAAGTGGCTTAGTTTGTCATTGAAAACTTGACATCATGTCTATCACTAATTATAAATCTCAAGAGAGATGCCATACTACTAACGCCATTTTACAAATAAGGAGACAAATGTGATAATTTGCCAAAGGTGAACTCGCATCCAGTCCTAGTATGTTGCGCACAAAATTCAGAAACCAGGAGGTCACAATGAGGCAGTTAGAACCCACATTCACACAGAGACAGTGAGAATCCAACTCCCCAAAGGGCCCATCAGTGGCCCTATAGTCTCGCTCACAGACTGTCCCCCCTATACTCAAACAAGCCTATCCCCTCCCCTCCTGTCAGACCCTTATCTTCTGCAAGATCATCGTGAGTTCAAGGATAGGGCACTGTAGATAAACCCTGTCAGTCCTGCCTGTTACTTGACAAGAATCCAGGTAGGACAGGAGGCAAGGGCAGTCACAGTGACTTAATCAGAGATACAAGGCCCTGGTCTGCAGTGAAGAGGAAACAAGGACTGGACTGTGTCTAAGGTTTGGGGTAAGAGAGCTAAGGCTTCCACCTTCCTCTTCCACTTTGATCTCAAGATTCCCATAGGACCAAATGATGTTTACATATTGAAACCCTTAATCTGTAAAATGGGCCAGTATCTCCTAGACTAGCTATTACTGTCTCTTCTCAACGAGGATATTGTACATATCAGACAAGGCTGTACTGGCTAGAGAAGGTGTTTGTGCAGATCCAGATGGGTGCTTTGCCTACCAGATAGAGTGATTGTGCAGATCAGATAAGGACGTTGTACAGGCCATAGGAGGAGGTTGTGCACATCATTGAGATTTTGTTGGTCACTGAAGGAGGTTGAGCAGGTCATTCAGGGAAAATGTAAAGATCACTGAGGAAGCTCATACAAGTTGTCCACTGGAATGTGAGGCTCACAACCGGAGTTAAGAGAACAGTTGGTTACAGACAGAGAGGAAATGAAAGCCTGCTTCTGGTCTCAGGAGGGCCAGAAACATAAAATGCTTGATTTATGCTAGAGATGGGGTTGAGTGAGATTACAATATTATTTTCCTAGAGATATGACTCTTTTAATTTTGCTGGAATGCCCAGCTGTGGACAGGAAATCAATTGCCTATTGTTATCAGCTAACGTGAAGAAATAAGGATTCACATCCTCTGGCTGCTGGCCTGGATGTGATTTATTTGAAACAAAGGTTGAGGCCAGGTGACAGTTAACTCAGTAGGTCACACATGTTACCATGTTCAACGGCCTGGGTTCAAGCCCCCCTCCCCGGTCCCTACATGCAGGGGGAGGCTTCACTAGCAGTGAAGCAGCGCTGCATCTCTCTCTCCCTGTCCCTATCTCTCTCTATCTATCTCGCCTCTCCCCCTCTCCATTTCTTTTTATCAAAATATAAGAAATAAAAAATATTTTGAAAATAAAATAATGGTAATAAACATGAAAGAAACAAAGATGAAAGCACTGAGACTAAAACACCAGACATCACTCTGACAGCTCCTCTGGTCTGAGATTTTGCCACATTCCTCCAGAGCTCTCATGCCTAGGGGACAGTCAAGGGCAAGTGGGCAGGACACATAGCCTCTGCTTAGCCAGGTCCAGTGGCACAAAGGAATAAAATGCCCCAGGAAGAACCAGCAGGTCATCCTTTCTACCTGATGCCTGACTGAGCACAAGCCTTCAGGCTGTGAAGTCACAGAGACACCCTTGCTCAGATGCCTTTCCTCCCAGATACCCCTGGAGACACGGACCTCTCAAACCCCCACACAGTGTGGCACTGCATGACAGATGCCCAACAGCGTGAGCAGAATGGACACTTTTGGGCCTGACATCTGCTACTGTGCCCATAATTAACACTTCATGTTACACTCACGCTGGCGCAGGAGACACATAAAATATACACATTTCGCAGCCCGATTTTATTTGGGGTTTCTCACCAGCACACATTGTTTCTTAGCTTTTGTAATTTCATCTTTTGAAAGGCAAAAATCATCCCTCTGCAGAACTGGTTTTTGATTTGCTGGTGTTTACCTGACACGAAGCATTTCCCAGAAAGAAATAGCATTCGATTCTGTGCTGCCACGTTGTCTCGTCTCTCCTAAATTCCAAATCATCTGCTCTTTTTTTTCTTTTTTTTTCTTTAAATCCCAAAGAGACCATCCAGATACCAAACATCTCTCTGTCCCTAAAATTATTCCCTGATCAACCTCAAACAGAACTGGGGAGGGAGCCTGTGAACATTGTTGCTATGGAGGGAATAAGTAGGGTGCAGTGGAGCCCGCAGGAGCTTGCAGGAGGTTCCCTTGCAGGAGGAACCTCACTGGCTGTGCTCCTCCAGCAGGCCTGTGCCCAGCTGCAAACAGCCACCACACCTGCATTGATGCAAACAGCATCCAGCTCTGCAATTACTGACCACCCAGGATGAAAGGGACTAGCAGCTGGAGAAGGTAAGATCACCAAGACTGAATCTCTGCCCCTAAATGGGGGGCCTCCATCAGCCACACCAGAAACCATACAGCAAAGGGAGAAGTTAGGAAGCAGCACTGGGAGCCAGGTGGTGGCTCATTTAGTTGAGCACACTCACTATGATACATAAGGACGCGAGTTCAAGCCCCCCTTTCCTCCTGTAGTGGGGATGTTTCACAAGTGGTAAAGCAGGTCTGCAGGTGTCTGTCTTTCTCTCTTTCTCTCTCTCTTTTTCCACTCAAATTTTCTATATATTACTTTAAAAAAAAAATAGAAAGAAAAAATAGGAAAAATGGCCACCAGGAGTGGTGGATACATAGTACCAGCACTGAGCCCCAGTGATAACCCTAGCAGCTATATATATGCATGCACCTGTTTTTACCTTTTAACATTATATATATATTATATTTTATATTGTATTTTATATATAATATTTTATATACTGTATTTATCTATTGTATATAATATATATATATATATATATATATATATATATATATATATAATGCTAAAAGGTAAAACCAGGTGCATGCATGAAAGAGAAGATGATGGGAGCACAGGTGTCCCAGAGGCAAAAAGGTGACCTATGGTTGTGGGGGTCAGGGGATGGGGACAGGATTCTAGAGCCAAATACTTGTGTCCGCAGTGTCCACACTTCTTTCTGCCCTCTATAAGGCAGTCCATAAAGTGAACTCTGGATATAGGGACTGAATTTTTCAAAATCAAAAGTTGAGATAAGTGCCAGGAGATGGTTCACCCTGTAGAGTATACTCTTTACCACGTGTGAGGTCCTAGGCTAAAACTCTGACAATATATGAGGACACCGTAGATAGCACCATGGGAACTGTGCACATGGTGGAGTGATTCTTTGGTGTATCTCCCCTCCTTCTTTCTTTCTCCCCCTCACTCTTTCTTCTCACTCTCAAAAAAATAAAAAGTTCAAACCAGAGGCCACTTAGCAGTATCATGATTTCAAAAGCCCTGGTTTTCTTCCCCAGTGTCACATTAAAAAAAAAAACAAAAACGGGGGGCCAGGTAGTGGCACACTTGGTTAAGTGCACAAGGACCCAGGTTCAAGCTCCTGGTCCCCACCTGCAGGGGGAAAGCTTCACAAGTGGTGAAGCGGGGCTGCAGGTGTCTCTCTGTCTCTCTCCTCCTATACCACAAATGAAGCAGCTTAAATCACAAAATATGTTATCTCCTAGTGTGAGGATCATAAATCTAAGCTGGGAATAAGGGCAAGAGAATGGTATACTTTAATGATGATTCTTTAGTCACTATCAGGCCACCCCATCAGCTAGGGACCTATTCAGGAAGTCCTGAGATTCCCAAACAGACATGATGGGCTTAGACCTTGAATAAATTCCTCTCTCCATTGTTACTGGTAATCTCTATCAGGAACAACACAATAGACCCCTTTGTGGGCCTCCATAGAACGTTACATGAACAATAGTAGAGAATGTTCCATCCTCTGAAGGGAAGCTAGACAACATACTCTATGCTACACCTGAGGAAGATGGGTCCTGAAATTGGTGCAATTTGGAACTTTCCTACCCACAGAATGTGAGCTCAATCTACAGGGATGAAGAAGTCACATAGGCTCCTAAGCTGAATATGGGTCCCAGATCATATCAAATCAATGGGGTTTACAGTCAACAGTATTTATACACATTTCCCATATTTGGTAGCTACTCTCTTCCCTGATCCAGCTTTCTTTTTTTTTTTTTCACTTTTTAAAAAATTTTATTTATAAAAAGGAAACATTGACAAAACCATAGGATAAGAGGGGTACAACTCCACACATTTCCCATCACCAGCACTCCATATCCCATCCCCTCCCCTGATAGCTTTCCTATTCCTTAACCCTCTGGGAGTAGGGACCCAAGGTCATTGTGGGATGCAGAAGGTGGAAGGTCTGGCTTCTGTAATTCCTTCCCCACTGAACATGGTCATTGGCAGGTAGATCCATACTCCAAGCCTGCCTCTCTCTTTTCCTACTGGAGTGGGGTTCTGGGAAATCAGAGCTCCAGGACACATTGGTGGGATTGTCTGTCCAGGGAAGTCTGTTTGGCATCATGCTAGCATCTGGAACTTGGTGGCTGAAAAGAGAGTTAGTATATAAAGCCAAACAAGTTGTTGACTAATCATGAACCTAAAGGCTGGAGTAGTGCAGACGAAGAGTTAGTGGGGAGGGTCTCCGTTTTGTAGATAGCCACTAAGCACATTTTAGTTATATTCCAAAGGGACTGTGGCTATACTAGTTCCTTTTTCCAGCCATGACATCATCTCCTCAGATAATAACTTGGATCCACCTGCATATCAGATATCAGGTTCAGGAAAAAAAAAACTAGTATAGTCATAGGCCCTTTGGAATATAACTAAAATAGGCCTACTAACTATCTACAAAATGGAGACACAAACCCCCCCCCCCACCCCTCAACTCTTCATCTGAACCATTCCAGCCTTTAGGTTCATGATAAGTCAACAATTTGTTTGGCTTTATATGTTGACTCTTTTTTTAGCCACCAGATTCCAGATGCTAACATGATGCCAACTGGACTTCCCTGAACAGACAGCCCCACCAGTGTGTCCTGGAGCCCTGCTTCCTCAGAGCCCTGCCCCACTAGGGAAACAAAGAGACAGGCTGGGAGTATGGATCAACCTGCCAATGCTCATGTTCAGTGGGAAAGCAATTACAGAAGCCAGACCTTCCATCTTCTGCAACTCATAATGACCTGGGTCCATACTCCCTGAGGGATAAAGAATAGGAAAGCTATAGGGGGAAGGGATGGGGAAAAAAAGGAAAGAAAAAGAAATATAAGCTGGTTCAATGAAGCTAAATTCACAGACTTCGGTCAGTGAAAGAACTTACGTGGATGACGTGTCATTTTGCATGTGTGTGACCAGGATATGAGCCCTGTCTCCCCCACCTGAGAGGAAACTTCAGTGTTATGGTTTCTTTCACTCTCTTTCTCTGCCTCTATCTCTCTGTCTCCATTTTTTAAAAAATAAAATAGTAAAATAAATATATCTACATCTTGGACAGGCTGTCTTCTCTCCAGAGGCCCCAGACCCTTATTCATCTGTTATTGATAGAATGAGGTCCATTTCTTTGCTTCAGTCTTCAAGCCAGCAAGTGATTGTAATCCACACAATGTCCCCAGTTCACCCCCCCAGCCTCCTCCCCACTTCACAAACATGATTCCATGGGCCACCTAGATAACCCAGAATGATCCCCCTGTTACCTGTCCCTCTGCCATGGAAGGCATTTACAGGTCTGAGGGTGCTCTGCCTTCCAGAGGGAGAGGCATAAGGACACTCTGCTGAAGTTTCTGTGACATTTAAGCTGAGACATAGCTGTTGAAACACAGCACATAGAGAGAACTGTCTACACAGCAAGTCAGCTCCAAAAGGGACAATACAATACATGCACAGCCCCAGGGAAGGTGAGCCAGGCTGGCCTGGGGCTGGACTGAGGCAGGTTTGGGAAGCAAGCAGGAGAGGGTGCAGGCTGAGGGAAGAGGGGCCTCGATGCAGGGTAGTCTTGGGTTGCTCTCAAAGGGCAGTCAGAGTCATTATAGATTTTAAGCACAGAATGACATGATCTGATTTATATTTTTTAAAGATCACTCTGTTATTTGACATTTGAAATGATATTTGAGATGTGTCTTGAGAGTATAGGTAGGATTTAGACAGACAAAGAAGGGTGAGAATTTTAATTCAGGTATATAGAAAATGGGAATGCAGGCCTGGAAGCAGAAAACATGGAGAGATACACACACACATACATACATACACACACACACACACACACACACACACACACACAGACACACAGACACACAGACACACACAAGCAAGGAAGTATATGAAATGACCCAGGTCCCAGGGCTGGAAGAACTGGAAAATGGATTAATCCAGGAGAGAAGAGTAGAAAAACATGGGGGCTCAGAGGATAGATCTGGAGTATGGGGTGTCTAGGGGTACAGAACTGGGCATAAGGAACTGTGGGGACAGAGCTAGAAAACATGGGTCTCTAGAGAACACAGAATGCAGGGGATCCTAGAGGAGTAGAACTGGAGAATGGGGGGCTTTAGGGAATCAGGGAGTTAAAAAACTAGAGAATGAGGTTTACTGCGGCAGAGAGGAAGCATGGAACTGGGTGGGGGGGGCACTGGGAGAAGGTCCCGGGTGCAGGAACAAGCAGGGATGAAGGATCCCATGCATCTCCCTAGCAAGCAATCAATAGCACTGGCACTCTAAGCTGGCAGCTTCCCTACATCATCATTAGATGCCATTAAAGAATCAATAGCTGGAATAAAGGAGAATCTTCACAAAAGGTCAGAAAGGAAGCTTCAGGGACAGGTTGGCACTTGGAGGACAGCTTCAGGGCTCTCAGGTGTCTATTTACAAACATTCTCTGCTTCACCAGAGAATTCAGCAGAAACCTCATGAACTTGAAAGTCTTAAAAGAAAATGCTACCTACCCCTTTTCTCCCTGTCCTTCTCTTTGATGTTTTTGTTTCTGACACAGGAAATTCCACCTTGGAAAACTAGAGATGTCAGTAGTAGGTCAGAATCTGTGTGTGTGGGGCAGGGTTGCAAGCCATCACAGAAGCAGGGTCATATCCACCCCCGAACCCCAGAATAAACCTTGTGGACACTAGGTGACCATTGTAAAAAAATGTCAGCTAAGCCCAAGGAACCCCCATCAAAGGCACCACTCTGAAGCCTGTATGTACTAGGGGTCCCCACTTATGTGTCTTTGTGTTCAAAACAATGCAACACACACTCTTTCCTACTTTTATTAACAAAGAAAATGAAATGTGCATCCCAGCTTGGAAGGGAGGATCTCAGGGATATGTTAAAACAATAAAATGAAATTTTGAGTTGCTTCCAAGTTTTGCCTGTTACAAATTGTGATGTTATGAACATAGTTGTACATAGATCTCTTTGAATAGGTGTATTTGCTTCCATTGGATATAGTCCTAGGAGAGGAATTGTGAAGTTATAGTGTAGATCCATTTCCAACATTCTGAGAATTATCCAGACCACTCTTTATAGCAATTGGACCAATTTGTATTCCCACCAGCAGTATAGAAGGATTCCCTTACCCCCAAACCTCTCCATCATATGCTGTTACTGTCCTTTCTGATATCCTCACAGGAGTGAGATGGTATCTCATTATTGTCTTCAGTGGCTAAGAAAGTTGTAATATATGGGAATATTACTCAGCTGTAAAAATGATGATGTCAGGGCCAAGTGGTGGCACACCAGGTTGAGTGCACATGCTAAAATGCTCAAGGACTCAGGTTCAAGTTCCTGGTCCCTACCTGCAAAAGGAAAGCTTTACAAGTGAAGCAATGTTGCAGGTGTCTCTCTGTCTCTCTCCCTCTCTATTACCCCTTCCCCTCTTGATTTATGGCTGTCTATATCCAATAAATAAATAAATAAAGATAATCAAAAAATAAAATGATGATGTCATCTCCTTCACTCATCTTGGATGGAGATTAAAGGAATCACATGAAGTGAGATAAACCAAAAAGAGAAGGATGAATATGTGATGATCTCACTCATAGGCAGAACTTAAGGACAGAAAGAGAAAATGCAAAGTGGAAAATTGAACTCCTACTGTAAAGCAAAGGACTCTGGGGAGGGAGAGCAGGGGCATTTTTCGTGGGAGGGGGCTTTAGGGTCCTAGTGCATAATGGTAGAGGGAGATCTAACTTGGGGCGTGAGTGTTTTGCAGACACCTGTTGTGGGATGATGAGAAATTGTATGCATGATTCAACAACTATACTGTAAACCACAAGCCCCTTTCCCAATGAAATGATAAGGAAAACAATAAAATGGAAAGTAAAGAGAAAACAGGGACATGAAAATACAAACTGCCTCTTAATTCTGTACTCTTGGAGAACAGTGAGTACAAACCTCACACACAGCCCTATTTTTCACTGTCCCTCAAATTAGTACAGTTTTCTTGGAGGTTCCAGCCATCCAACTCCATGAGGTCCAACTTATTTAGAGAGGAAAATAAAATATGAAAACCCTTGCTGTGATCCATAGGCTTTTATGTTACTTGCAGAGCTATTTGAACCCTGAATTAAAGGCATGATATAATGTGTAACACTTAGAAGCCCAGCACCTGGTTGGCATAGGAATGCACTGTGGGAATGGGTTTGTCTTTCTATCAAATGGAAGGAGGAAGAAATGATTAAGGAGGGAACCTCAACCAACAAAGAGACCTTTAGCTTCGCCATTCTTTCCCAGTATGTACATACTTCTCGACTCCAGCCCTTGACCCCATGTTGTTGTAACAGTACTAGGGGGGGGGTTAACATGCCCAGTTGTGGGTTGTTTTAAGTGGCCTTCCTTCCCAAGAAGTAGAAATTTGCTGGCTTTGCCCTGGGGTGTCCCCCATCATTCTAGCTCTGAAAAAAAGTCCTAGGCAGACTGATTCTTCTTTCTGCCCGGCTAATCCATCATCCCCTGTCACTCTGTGAGTGACATTTGTCTCCCAAACTTCCTGTACTTCCTGTAGCCCCCAAACTGGGATAGAAACTCCTGCCTGGCCCCAGAAAAATGGAGGTGGGGGACTCAAAAAGGAAGCCACAGAGGTGCTAGCAATTAATAAAAATGCCTAATTCCAAGTCCAGGAGGTCATGAGTCGGCCAACAATAAGTTGCATGTTTATTGAAACCTCCCAGAAATATAGCCTTTACATAAAAACAGTATATAACAAGTGAATCTTTTCTGGGGTGACGAATATGTGATACATTACCAAGAGTCTCATTACTCAGGCTGATTCACTCAACAGTTCTCTCTCTCTCTCGCTCTCTCTCTCTCTCTCTCTCTTTCTCTCTTTCTCTGTCTCTCTCCCTTTCTCGGCTTGAAAGCAGTGATAATGTGTCCTTCTCCTGAAAATTCAGAAGGTTCTAGCAGGCTACTGGTGACATGAAAGCACAGAGGACCCTAAGGCTGGGGTGTGGCAGGTAGCCTGTCTGGGCAGCAGTGGTTTGCACAGGAGGAAGCTGTGATGGGAAGATTCCATATTCTAGGAAAATAGAGCTTTCTTAGGTTAGATCAGTAGAGAAGCAGAACCAGGACTGACCTTGGAGACCTATATAGCAGCTCAGGTGGCTTCTAGGGACCCATCCCTGGGGCACTGAGTCTTTTAAACTTGTTTTGTTGTTGTAGTTGTTGTTTAAAAAAAAGAAAGAAACACTGACAAAAACCACAGGATAAGAGGGGGACAACTCCACACAATTCCCACCACGAGAACTCCATATCCCATCCCTTCCCCTGATAGCTTTCCTATTCCTTATCCCCCTGGGAGCATGGACCCAGGATCATTATGGGGTATAGAAGGTGGAAGGTCTGTCTTCTGTAATTGCTTCCCTGCTGAACATGAGCATCGACAGGTCGATCCATACTCCCAGCCTGTCTCTCTCTTTCCCTAGTGGCATGGGGCTCTGGGGAAGCAGGGCTCTGGGGAAGTAGGGCTCCAGGACACATTAGTGAGGTCTTGTTTTCACTCTCCAAAACTCTATCAAAACTGGACTTTGAAAGGAGGACAGAATTTCTCTGAATGACACCTTGTATGGGCATTAAGCTCCAATTCTGGGGCTGTCCTACACTGACTGAAGGAAACTCTGAAAAGTCAACCACACCCCACACAACTTATGCCAGCCTTGCTGGGAAAATCCCAGAAACTCTGGCCAGAACAGCCTAGATAGTGGTGTCTCAGCTTGGACTACTGCTCAGGAACTCAGCCCACATTGTGAAGCAGTCTATGACCTTCTAGGTAAGAGTGGTGTATGGACACATACCATGCAACAACATACCACACACATGCACAGATGCATAAATGCCTACACACAGCATAGGCATGTGCATAAAACACACATGTGTATGCACACTATGCCTTGCATGGACACAGACAAATACCTTCAGTGACATAGACACACACACACACACACACACACACACACACACACACTTCCCAACACAGTCAGCAAGAAAGATTGTTGAGAGTAGATGGAAGACCTAGATGGAGGTTGATAGTGATTAGCCCATCTCTCCCAGATTCAGGAACATCTGGGTTGACCCAAGATCCTTTGTTCTTAAAATGGAACAATGACATTCACCTCCCTTCCCCCAGGTGGCCCTGAGGAAGAATCAAGATCAGAATTCTATGCTGGAAAGACAGCTCCGTAGGCTAAAGCATGGGATTTGCCATGTTCGTCGGGGAAACAATTACAGAAGCCAGACCTTCCACTCTCTGCACTCTATAATGACCCTGGGTCCATACTCCCAGAGAGTAAAAGAATAGGAAAGCTATCAGGGGAAGGGATGGGATACAGAGTTCTGGTGGTGGAAACTGTGTGGAGTTTCACCCCTCTTATTCTATGGTTTTCTCAGTGTTTCCTTTTTATAAATAAAAATTAAAAAATAAAAAGCATTGGATTTTCTTGCTGAGCCCCCAAAGGACACAAGTTAAATCCTTGGCACCACCACAAGTCAGAGTTGAGCAATGTTGTGGTCTGTCATCAGCTGGGACCCTATTCAGGGAATCCTGAGATTCCAAAAGAGACAAGATGGGCCTAGACCTCGAATAAATCCCTCTCCCCAATATTGCCTCTCATCTCTATCAGGAACAACACAATAGACCCCTTTGTGGGCCCCCATAGAACCTTGCCCTCAACTTGGATCAACAATGGTAGAGAATGTTTCACCCTCCAAAGGGAGGATGGACAACATACTCTATGCTACACCTGAGGAAGATGGGTACTGATATTGGGGCAGCTTGGAATGTTCCTACTCATGACCACAGAATGTGAGCTTGGATCTACAGGACTGCAGAGGTCACATAGGCTCCTAAGCTGAATATGGGCCCCAGATCATATCAAATCAATGGGGTTTACATTCAACAATATTTATACAGCTTTCCCATATTTGGGAGCTACTCTCTTCCCTGATCCAGCTTTCTGGTCCTTTTTCCAGCCATGACATCATCCTCCCAGACAATAACATGGATCCACTTGCATATCAGATTTCAGGCTCAGGGGGAAAAAAAAAAAACAAACTAGTATAGTCATGGGCCCTTTGGAATATAACTAAAGTAGGTCTACTAGCTATCTACAAAACAAAAACACCCCCCACCAACTCTTCATCTACACTACTCCAGCCTTTAGGTTCATCATTAGTCAACAACTTGTTTGGCTTTATTTGTTAAATCTCTTTTCAGCCACCAGGTTCCAGATGCTAGCACGATGCCAACCAGACTTCCCTGAACAGACGGCCCCACCAATATGTCCTGGAGCCCCACTTCACCAGAGCCCTGCCCCACTAGTGAAAGAGAGAGGCAGGCTGGGAGTATGGATCAACCTGTCAATGCTCATGTTCAGTGGGGAAGCAATTACAGAAGCCAGACCTTCCACCTTCTGCACCCCATAATGACCCTGGGTCCATACTCCCAGAAGGTTAAAGAATAGGAAAGCTATCAGGGGAGAAGATGGGATACAGAGTTCTGATGGTGGCAGTTGTGTGGAGTTGTACCCCTCTTGTCCTATGGCTTTTGTCATTGTTTCCTTTTTATAAATAAAAAATAAAAAAGAAGTATGTATGCATGTGTCTCTTTCTCAAACAATAAATACATAAATCCTAAAGCAATAGGAAATATCAGAGTCTTTGGTTGGCAACGAGCACTAACTAATTCTTTTTTTTTTTCTAAGCATTTCTTTATTTATTCCCTTATTGCTGTAGTTATTATTGTTGTGACTGATGTCATTGTTGTTGGATAGGACAGAGAGAAATGGAGAGAGGAGGGGAAGATAGAAAGGGGGAGAGAAAGACACCTGCAGACCTGCCTCACCGCTTGTGAAGTGACTCCCCTGCAGGTGGGGAGCCGGGGGCTCACACCAGGATCCTTCCACTGGTCCTTGTGCTTTGTGCCACGTGCACTTAACCCGCTGCGCTACCGCCTGACTCCCACACTAACTATTTCTAAGGGATTCGAGTGGCATGCACATTTACAGACAAGTCACGCCATAGAATCCCTGGGAAAGGAGCATCCCTACAGCTTTATTAGCAAGGTGGGAGAGGAAGAAGTTCCCTAGGCTGCTGTCAAGCATGCTCCTTCCTCAGGAGTCAAGGCCCAGCCCTGCAGCCATACATCTCCATTTGTTTGGCTGTCATTGCAAGAAGGAACAAAAGAAAGGGTGGCAAATTGGTCCTTTTAGAGGAAGGCCACCCAGATCACAGGCAGAGCACTGACATTTTAGAGCAATTATCCTTGCTAGTTTTCATTTTTTCCTCTAAGCCTGAGCCTTTCCTTCTCCTCTCATTCTTGGGGCTCATTAGCTTTCAACACACAAACACACACACACACACACACACACACACACACCAGCACCTGTGCATACATACAGCAGTACACCCATCCACATGCCTACATACCCAGCAGCAGCACACAGTCACAAGTACACAGTAGCTCACACAAACACACACAAGCATGCACACACACTAGAACATACATGCACACACACCCAGCAGCACACACACACCCTTATGTGCACACACCTGTTCAGACTAACACACATGCAAATAGGCTGATAAGCACATATTTTGAATTTCCTCATGGCAGGAGACATCCCTTCACCATTTCACTTGCTCTGTTTGCTGGTACCCTGTCTGCAGCCAGGTTGAGGAAAACATTGAAATATCACAACACAGGGGCCAGTGATGACGCACTCAGTTAAGCATGTGTATTACCATTTGTAGTGATCTGGGTTTGAGACCCCACTCCCCACCTGCAGGGAGGACACTTTATGAACAGTGAAGCAGGTCTGCAGGTGTCTATCTTTGTCTCTCCCTTACTCCCCTTCTGTCTCAATTTCTCTCTGTCCTACCAAATAAAAATAAAGTAGAATGAAAAGAAAAATGTTAGGGGGGCCAGGTGGTGTCACACCTGGTTAAGCGCACATGTTACAATGCATAAGGACCCAGGTTCGAGTCCCAGTCCCCACCCGCAGGAGGAAAGCTTTGCAAGTGCGGCAGGTGTCTCTCTGTCTCTCTCTCTCTCTCTCTCTCTCTCTCTCTCTCTTGATCTCTCCCTTCCCTCTTGATTTCTGGCTGTCTCTATCAAATAAATAAAGATTTTTTTAAAACTTGAGGGAGTTGGGCCATAGCTCAGTGGGTTAAGCATACGTGGTGCGAAGTGCAAGAGGCAGTGTAAGGATCCTGGTCTGAGCCTCCAGCTCCCCACCGGCAGGGGAGTCGCTTCACAGGCGATGAAGCAGGTTTGCAGGTGTCTATCTTTCTCTCCCCCTCTCTGTCTTCCCCTCCTCTCTCCATTTCTCTCTGTCCTATCTAATAACAACATCATCAATAACAACAACAATAATAACTACTACAACAATTAAAAAAAACAAGGCTAACAAAGGGGAAATTAAATAAATAAATGTTTAAAAAATTTTTTTTAGAAACTTGAAAAAAAAAATGGTAGCCAGGAGCCAAGGATTTGTAGTGTTGGCACCGAGCCCCAATGATAACCATGGTAGCAATAAAAAATAAAATTTTAGAAAGGAATGGTCACACCACTCACTGAGAACTAGCAGACTAGGTCATCGCCCCCTTTTCCTGATGAGAACTCATACATGCAAGCACTGACTCATCAATCACAATGATGAGGCAGCATCACCGAACAAAAGGAAGATGGGGAGTAATCAAACCCCAGGTTGAACATTAAGTCAGAGTCAGGAGCTGTTTGAGCTCATCGGAGTCCATTATCCTCAGTGTCTAAAACACACATAATAGTCTACAGTCCAGTAAAATTTTATATCAAGTCACCTTAATACAAATCCAATCATAAGCCAAATTCCTTTTATAAGAAGAATTAGTGGACACTGAGTTAGGTACTTGAGCAAGACATTGGATCACCAGGGGTCAGGTGGTGACACACCCAGTAAGGTGTATACACTATATGTGCTAAGACCTGGGTTCAAGCACCCAGTCCCCACCTTCACAAGTGGTGAAACAGTGCTGCAGGTTTCTCTCCCTCTCCTTCTCTCTCTCCCTCTCTCTGCCCCTCTCCCTCTCTCTCTTACCTAGTCTCTCTTTCTCTCTCTTTCCCCTTTCCTTCTCAATCAGAAAAATGGGGGGAGAGGGGATGGACACAGGGAGTGGTAACTTTGTCCCTCAGACACCAAGTCCCAAGAATAACCCTGGTGGCAATAAAAAAGGAAGACACTGAACTGCTTCCTTCCCTATAATGTGACTATAAGGTCCTGAGTTTGATCCATAGTACCAACTCCCTCCCTCCCTCTCTCTCTCTCTCTCTCTCTCTCTCTCTCTCTCTCTCACTTTTTCGCTCATAAATAAGTAAATCTTTTTAAAATAATTGTATTGGGTTTTTGGAAAAAAACAACACATTTTTGCATTAAAAAACATAGAAAAATACATTCTGGGGAGTCGGGCTGTAGCACAGCAGGTTAAGCGCAGGTGGCACAAAGCACAAGGACCGGCATAAGGATCCCGGTTCGAGCCCCAGCTCCCCACCTGCAGGGCAGTCACTTCACAGGCGGTGAAGCAGGTCTGCAGATGTCTATCTTTCTCTCCTCCTCTCTGTCTTCCCCTCCTCTCTCCATTTCTCTCTGTCCTATCCAACAATGACAACAACAATAATAACTGTAACAAGAAAAACAGCAAGGGCAACAAAAGGGAATAAATAAAATTAAATTAAAAAAAATACATTCTGAATTTTCTGACAGGACAATAGCTATGACCAAGAGGTGGCACAGTGGATAAAGTGTTGGGCCCTCAAGCAAAGTCTCTAGTTTAATCCCTAGCATCATATGTACCAGAGTGACATTCTGACTACTTCCCCTCCCCTTCTCTTGCATGAATAATTAAATAAATAAATATTCAAAAGGAGAAGGAAGAAGTAGTTTCCTTGAGGGAAGGGCTGACCCCTTTAAGTTCAACAGTCCAATAACACACTTAACAGCTGTACACAGCAAAACAGATTACAGGCCTCATGTGACTGAGGCCCTAGAAGGCATAGTATCACTTCCACCACATTAAGCACACTGGCCTGATAGTTTCAAAGACATCCTAGGTTTGGAAGGAAATAGTCTAACTTCTAGCCTGCCATGGGAGAATTCCATGAGCATTAGGGTCCCCCAAGGGATATCTATGAATGATCATCCCTGAATGCCAGCCCTTGCCATCTATGCATGGTGCCATCTCATACCAGGTCCTTGTCTCTTATTGACACGTGCCCTGAAACCAACTGGAAACAGGCTCCTAACACTGACTCAATCTGGGATCCCAGGCACTAATAAGGGTAAACTCCAGAGCCAGAGAGATTCAGTTCAGCCAGAGAGACTTAGTTTCTAGCTCCTCTACTCCCTAATAACTCAGCACAAGTTAATTCACCTCCAGGAGCTTCAGCTTTCCCAACTGTAAAAGAAGTCTGACTTTACACACCTCACAGGTCTTTTGGGGAAGCCAATCAAATGCACTTATATAACATTTCTGGAATGTGGCAGGACCCTAGCTAGGCTACTGGAATCCTCACTGAAAGCAGTGTGACCCCACACCACTAGCAAGTATCACTCCAAGCACACTCACTCACTAGATTGGATTTGAGGGATGACCAGGGATATCTTCTTCATTTAAATATTCTAAGAATTTCCTACTCAGGAAACAGTAGGTCATGGTGACTAAGTGGCCCTTTCTCCTAGGGATTTTTACACTAGGAAGGGAGCTAGATGATATATGCAACGCACTTTGAAACAGTGCACTCCTGTAATAAAAGTGGTCAGCTGCATGATGATGGCTAAAGTTAGGTTTTTAATAGTGAACTAAATGTTATATACAGAGAAGTTGATTTATAATGACTCATACCCAAAACTTCCATAATGTCACCATGCAATGTTACTACAATAAAAAGAAGAGAGAAAAAAAAACTATAATAACCAAATCGAGTTTTTCAAAGTAAGAACTCCACACCTCTATATAGATTTGCAACATAGGGAAGTAAAATAGATGCTTCCTCTGCACCTGTGATCCCCTCCTGTCTCTGACCTCTGCCCTTCTCTCACTCACACTTCCCTCAAACCCTCATCACATAGTCAAATCACATGATTTTATGTGTTTCCTATCAATCCAGTAAAACTCTTAGTGAAAAGAACCCAGGCATAAATTAATGAACATGCTCAGCAGAAATGCCTCAAGCACACCCTCCCTGCCAGGGTCATCATTCATGACTGTGACTCCTGACCCCTAGCCCCGGCCCTGGGTAAGGACAGAAGGAGTCAGCAACTTCCCGGCAGCTTATAAACCCTGCTGTGTTACAACCTGCTTCCTCCTCCTGATTAGACTTCCACTCAGTTTCCATCTGGAGAGATGTCATCAGTTCTGGTGATTTACTTCACTCACGTCTGTCAGCTGCCCCATAACCTCATTCCCAAAATCCTCAATCTCTCAATGTGGGCTTGACCAGGATGGATTGTGAAAAATATCTCTGACATAGGAACGAAACGGCCTCATCAACATTTACCCAGAGATCAATGACAAGGGGTGACCCATGCACAGAGAGCTGCAGGACTGTCTCCCTGACACCCAGTCTTACCAAAGCCAGCTACCGAAGGCCACCATGAAGGACACAGCACAGGGCCAAGGCATACCTCAGCTGGGACCCTCCCCACTCAGTAGGGCTAGGGAGGAGGGATGAGACCATGAGTGACCATGATAATTGAAAATTCCCAGTTTCCTCTGGGGACACTGTCAGCCATGGAGCAGCCCACAGACCTCCCCGGTGGACTCCTGGAGGTAGCCCTCACTGCAGCCCAAACCAACCTGCCCTCACACTATTCTGTCACCCACCAGGAAGCATAGGCATCAAAAGAAACCTGGTAACTTTCTATGGCATCTTCAGCTAGTGAGTGAGTCTGGGCCCTTCACATGCCCTGGGCTACTGGAGATGTCTCCCTCCTTTTCCCCTCATGGAAGCCTATCAGTCTGTGTGTCCTTTGAGCCTCTCAGATGGACAGATAGAAAGATAGATAGGCAAATGGAGAGCATGAGAAGCTGAAGTTGATGAAGTGGTAATGCATACATCTTTTCCATTTTCTTTAATAATCATAAGTTGCATATTAATTATCCATAGCGCTCTCTCATTCTCTCCCTCTCTCTTTCCCTCTTTTCCCCTTCCTTCCTGTTACTGATGCAGCTGTTTTCATTAAAAGAATCCTGTCTTGGAGGTCAGGTGTTGACACACCTGGTTAAGTGCATACATTACAATGTGCAAGAACCCATGTTCAAGCTCCTGATCCCCAGCTGCAGGGGAAAAGCTTCACAAGTAGGGCTGCAGGTGTCTCTCTGTCTGTTTCCCTATCTCTCCCTCCCTCCTCAATTTCTTTCTGTCTCTATATAATAATAAATTTAAAAATTAAAGGATAAAAAAAGAAAGAATCCTGTCTTGAGAGGCAATAGGACTTTGTGTAGTGACCACAGAACTACAGTGACTCTACCTCAGGAGGACACCCCAGAAGATACCTGAGAGATTCTAGTCAGTGCCTTCACTATGGTGGTGATCAGAGATCTGTCTGTTATAATAATAGTGCTGGACTGGCCTCACATAGTTACTGTGAGGAATAAAACAATAATCCTTGGAAAGTACTTGATTCAATGCCCAGCATTGACCAGACATCTCACAAAGACTGCTGTTAAGGCTTTGTCATCAGCTCAGGGTTCAGCTTCAGTGCTGAGACTAAGCACAGGTCCAGAGTACACACAGAAGAGGTGACTCTAGTAGAAGTTCCCTGTCCATTTTCCATCAGAAAAGGAAGATGGTGGTGGGAGAAGCAGTGCTGTTTTTGTGGTAGGAGTTTAGAGCCCTTAGAATAGGAGTTGGTCTCAAAGAAGCTGAAGAAATCATAGGACCACACAGATGTTCACAACCCAGAGAAGGTTATTGTTGCAATACCCAAGGGTCCTCCCCTCACCCTGCTCTTTGGACCATGGTTTACCTACTACAGACTGGAGTACCAGGGCCCCCAAACATGAAGACAACTTGTGAAGAGAAGCATTCCTGAACTAACCTCATATTGCCTCATCTTCCTGATTCCTTCATCTAACAAAAAGAGGGCCTTTCCAGAGTTGGTCTCTGCCTCTTAAATTTTTAAAGACTAAATACATGTTCTTCTATTCCATTAAAACAACAGAAAAGTACCCTTCAAATGCAGCCTCCCTGCACGTTTCCATGCTCAGGGGAAGGCCACTGGTTCAAGGCTAACAGAGAAAGAGGGAGCATTATTAAATATGCATGCCATGGCCAATAGTGATTTTCCACTTCACCTGTAGCAACTCAGGCCAAAGGTCTCCAGCAGATTTCCCCCATGAACACTCCTAGTCTAAGTTTTCTCAATTAAAATCACAAGTACACAGTCACCTTTTCAACCCAGAGACAGAAGCTTTCTGGAAAATATCTTCTCCTTTCCTTCCTCAAAATGAATTTGACTCGGGGGTCAAGGGTGCTTGGTGTGTAGGCCACCTATATGCACCCCCAGTTGTTGACCCAGGGAGGTGAGTTCCCCTTCCCCAGCCCTTGTCAGAGTGCTCCCCCCCACACACACACACACATGGCTTAACCACCCAAATCAGCCAGAGGCTCCTTCACCTCCAGCTGAAAATCTTCCTGTGGACACCAGCCTGCTTTTTGGGAACAATCTCGAATAATGCCTTTCCTCTAAAGACTTTTTTTTTCTGGGTTGGGGTCTGAAGTTCCATGACAGAGTGTCCCTCTCCTCCCTGCATCCCTTCTCACATCTCTACTCTGGGTGTGGTCTCCCAGGGCTCAGGCCTCCTGTTGCAAATGTAATTTCACCTGCTCTCACACATGGCCTGGATAGTCAGAACCTGCTGGGAATACTGTGAGAACCAGGTTGAGAGTGATGGGCTTTTCCCATTGAAAAATGGGGAACTGAGGAAATGAATCTCCCTGTCAGACTCTCTTGCTAAGGTTGAGCTGGGGAGAAGTGCAAACCTCAGTTTCTTGCTTCCCTGTCAGTGACTCCCTGTCTCCAGAAACCCTGCATTTTTCTACCTCCAGGGGCTCCACATTACTTAAAACATTAAGCCAGCTCTGCATTCCTTGATACAATGGCCCGCTCTCTTATTATCTACATATCAATGTTCCGCTTTGTCTAACAAATGACTTAAGGTCTCCTCCCTATTTCCCCACCCATTCTGCTCATTTGATATATTCTTTTCCTACCCTCAAGACCCTCCCTGCCTGCAGGGTATTATTAATCCTACCAGTTAAACCCCTCCCTCGCAACAGTTGCTAAGGAAGTTCCTACCTTTCCCAGTCCCCTTTTACCTTTCTCCACCCCTTTCCTAACCATGTATGGTATTGTCAGACCACTTCCATTTTTTGACTTGCCACTTCCATTTTCCAGCCTTTAAGAGCAGGGGCACATGGACCAGGATCCTAATGCCGGCCCTTGTGCTTTGTGCTATGTGCACTTAACCCACTGTGCTACAGCCTGACTCTGGGGCAATCGGATGAATAAAGATTTGAACCACCTTGCCACCACCAGCTCGGGTCCTGGGTCATCTCTCTTGTGCCACTGATTGTGTTTGAAGAGGCACCACCACACTAGCCAAACAAGAACCCACCAGCCCTTGCTACACAAGTTCAAAAAAAGGAGGGGACTAGGGAGAGACAGCATGTTTATTCAAAAGACTTCCATGCCTTCCATGCCTGAGCCTTTGAGGTCCAGGATTCAATCCCCAACATCACCATAAGCCAAAGATGAACAGTGCTCTAGTTTCTATCTCTTTCTCCTTCTCTTTCACACACATATACTAAAATAAACAGTTTTAATAAGACATAGGACAGAGAGTAGCTCCCAAACTCAAAGAAAGTTTATAAATATAATTAACTGTTTATCCCATCAATATGACCCAGGGTTCATATATATATATTCACATTTAACATAGGAGCCTGTGTGACCTCGGATTCCCTGTCAGTCTGTGTTCACAGTTCATGGTCATAGCTGGGAACATTCTAGGCTCACACATTTCAGAATTAGTCTTCCTTGAATAGCAGAGTAGAATGACCCAGCCTCTTTTCAGAGAATGAGGCAGGTAGACACATATTCTGACTGACATCACAGCAGAGCAGACTAAGGGCAGAAGAAGAGGCCTGGTGGCTATTGGAAGTGAAACACTCAGGGGTCTGCCTTCAGATAGCTTCTCTTCTGCCTCAGGAAGATACCAGGACCTGAGGCAGCCTATAACCAGTCAAGTGCTGAACCCCCACACACATTTTCTTCTGCTACCATCACCGCAGGAAGTTAGGTTTAAACCTATGCATTTCAAGGAGTCACAGACAGGGCCTGTGGCACCTTTTCCCATATTTCCAGTGTCACTCTCACTAAGTCAGGATGTGGGAAGAAGTGTTACTTCTCTAGCTAGTATACAGCCTTCTCAGGAAAGAGAGTGTGGAGCACACAGCCCTACAGTGTGCCTGAGAGAAACAACCTGAACTGAGTGGGAAGCAAAAGTTCCTGGCTTTGTGAGGAAATATGTCAGTATTATCAGGAAACCCTTTCCTGTATGAATAGTCAATGGCTGGGACCAGAGGGAGATATGAATTATTGGGGTTTCTACTCAAATCCAGTGTGAAGTCTGTCCCAATACATACTTCAAGTGTGAGCACCCTGAGCACCCAGTACAAGCAGGTCAGGAGAAGCTCAAGTACAAAGACTGAAGGGCATAGATTTGCCTTTCATTTTTTTTAATATTTATTTGCTTTCCCTTTTGCTGCCATTGTTGTGGTTATTAATGTTGTTGTTGGATAGGACAGAGAGAAATGGAGAGGGGAAGGGAAAACAAAGAAGGGGAGAGAAAGATAGACACCTGCAGACCTGTTTTACTGCCTGTGAAGCGATGCTCCTGCAGGTGGGGAGCTGGGGGCTTGAACTGGGATCCTTACGCTAGTTCTTGTGCTTTGTGCCATGTGCGCTTAACCCACTGTGCCACAGCCTGAATCCCCAGATTTGCCTTTCTATAGCATGTCACTGTGGTCCAGTGAAACATTTCCTATAAGTGCATGACTGGTGGCCAGATGCAAAGGACAGAGACCCGCCAGAGAAACTACAGAACTGGTAGAGTTTGCCTGTCCTATTTCCACTCACTGCCAGCAGTGTAGATGCTCTTATGCTGCTTCTTGTCAAAGGTTAGGTAGTCCAAGTAAAATGAAGCAGCTGAACCGGCATTGCATTTCTCCATGGATATGCTGAAAATACTTCATCTTAACTCATTAATATTTATTTTTAACCTGATTTGATCTTCCTGTCAAAAAACAATGGTTACCAATTCCAATCCCCCTTCAATTTATATTTTTCAAGCTATACAAATGGACACACAGAATTTTTTTTTTTTTTTTGCTACACTGAAATCTTACAAGATCAGAGTAGTAGTTAGTACCTAGAGAAGAGCAGGAACAAAAAGTGTGAGTGAGGAAAACTAAACTTGAAACTTTTATCAAAGGGCCAAGATGGTAGCATTTCCCAGGCAGAGAACAGCCTACAATAACAACATTTCAATCCTAAGATCAGTTATGGGAATCTACTTTAATAAGTAGAGAAGAATGGTGTGTGCTGCATATCAATTATTAATAACTGTCTCTCATGAACTCAAAAAAAAAACTCTTGTTCTCTTGACTAGCCTAATTTCTAATGTTTACTTATTTAGCAAATCTTTAAATATTTTAAGTGTTAATGAAAGTCATAAATGCACATACTTAACATATAAAACTTTACAAAAGGGCTGGTTAGAAACAAAAAAGAGAGGAAAGGGAGGAGGGAAGTGAAAGGAAGATGGGAAGTAAATAGAAAAAACGAGGGGAAAATAAGTGAGAGGAAGAAGGAAGAGGAAGAATGAAAGAGAAAAAGGCTTCCAAAGTCACCTTCCCCAACCATGAACTTGGAGGTAGCCATTATGAACTGGTTGATTTCAATTCCACTGTAGTCACATCCATACCTTTGAATAAGGCTAAAGCATATGTCCAAAGTGTCCAATTTCCTACTGTGATTGAAAAGGACTTAGTTCCCTGTACCTGGAGCTACCTTCCAACATGTCTGTATGGATGTGTTTAACTGTTTCCATTCAATCTAGCTGTGGCAGTAGTTCACTAGAGCTCTCCTTGACTATGGAGGTAACCCTCAGCTCCCTTCCATGCAACCGAAGGTATCATTACCATCATCAGGGCCTCTGCCCTCATATTCCCCTCTGATGGTGACAGCCACACTTCACTTTGTTATTTTCTTCTATTTTTACTCATAGTTAATTCTTCTGTGCTTTGTCTACAGAGTCAAAAAAAAAAAAAAAAGGTGGAGATCAATTAACTTGAATTTGTTAGCATAGTTAATCACCATAACAGATAAACCCCTATATACAGGCACAACTGTCATTTTCTTGTATACTTACAAATGAAGGTAAACAGACCCATGGGGTAGCTATCTAGGAACCCTGGTGCCCAGGTTCTGCCATCTTCCTTATGGAACTTTTACATCCATCCATATCATCCTGTTCAGGCAGGACCCCAGAGCACCCTGGGGCAAAAGTAATATCATAGCCAAACTTGGATGTGGCATGTAACATTTCCACTTAAGTGTTGAACAGACCTGGCCATAGGAACCAACTGGTCACAAGAAAGATGAGAAAGAGTCCATGGTACATAATGTAGCCCTTTGTGGGCCCCTATAGGACCTTGCCCTCCCTGTGTATTAACAATGGGACAACCCCATTCTCCAAAGGGAGGTTGGAACAAAATACTCTACCACTCAAGGAAGAAGGGTCTTGAAATTAGTGCAGCCTATAATGTTCCTAACCATGACCATGGAATGTGACCTCAGACCTACAGGAATGCAGAGGTTAAACAGGCTTCTGCAATGAATATGGGCCCCAGATCAAATCGATAGGGTTTACAATATTTATGTACTTTTCCCGTATTTGGGAACTACCCTCTTCCCTCATCCAGCTTTCTAGTCTTTTTTCCAACTATGACACCATCTCCCCAGGAAAAACTGTCAGGTTCAGGCAAAAACTAGTAAAGACATGGGTCCTTTATAATATACCTAAAATAGACCTACTAGCTTTTTCCAAAATGGAGATCCCGAATCTCACCTGCTATATTTTTGCCTTTAGGTTTCTGATTATTTAATGATTTGTTCTGCTTTATATCTTAATGCTTTTTCAGTCACCAGGTTCCAGATGCTACCATGATGCCAAGTGGACTTCTCTAGGCAGATGACCTCACCAGTGTGTCCTGGATCCCTGTCTCCCTAGAGCCCTGCCTCACTAGGGAAAGAGAGAGATAGGCTAGGAGTATGGATCAATCTGCCAACACCCATGTTCAGCGGAGAAGTAATTACAGAAGTCAGACCTTCCACCTCCTGTACCCCATAATCATCCTGGGTCCATGCTCCCAGAGGAATAAAGAATAGCAACGCTTTCAAAGGAGGGGATGGGATACAGAGTTCTGGTGATGGGAATTTTGTGGAATTGCACCCTTTTTATCCTTTAGTCTCATCCATATTTCCATTTTACAAATAAATTTTTAAAAAGAATGGTGACTACTGTACCTCCCATCACCCTCCTACACTGAGAATGTGTATATTATATCACTTGTGTGAGGTAGATTTCATTCATAAAAGGTACCTAGTGTCAAGTTCAGGTGAACTTTTCTTCCTTACCCTTCACCAAGTATGAAAACTACCCCCTTGCTTTCATTAAACCATATTTGGGTTGTGCATTTATTATGGAGATTTTCCCTTAGAACTTCTTTTTTTAAAAAAATATTTATTTATTTATTTATTCCCTTTTGTCGTCCTAGTTGTCTTCTTGTTGTAGTTATTATTGTTGTCATTGTTGTTGGATAGGACAGAGGGAAATGGAGCGAGGAGGGGAAAGCAGAGGAGGAGAGAAAGATAGACACCTGCAGACCTGCTTCACCGCCTGTGAAGCGACTCCTCTGCAGGTGGAGAGCCGGGGGCTCGAACTGGGATCCTTATGCCCGTCCTTGAGCTTTGAGCCACGTGCGCTTAACCCGCTGCCTGACTCCCCCTTAGAACTTCTAATTGTTTTTCTTCTTGTTGACATCAAAGAAATATTACCCATCTCCACTATTACTCCAACATTTCACAGCCTTCTACATTTCTGACAATCCTAAGAATCCACTCTACTGCAGTTATGGTGCTGTTGAGTTACACTAGCCCTTGATCTGATTCGAACAGGGTACTGTGTATAATGGAACTTAACTTCTGGTCTTCCTTTGGTATGTCTGCAGGAATTCTTTCTTCATGTGCTACTTTTGCGGACACACATAGTCCACCTTCCTAACCTATCTAGTCTGTTAGGCCCCTGAGGATATCTCTCTGGGACTCTCAGCTGCATCACTACACATTGGCCACCCTGACATTCTCTCTCCATCTCTGGCACATCAGGTCCATAGTACTCTGGCCCTTGTGGCTGCCTCGTTCTTGGTTCACAGCCCTATTTCACATCCGTGAGCACCTTCTTGAGAAACAGTGTTTAGTTGTTCATGTTCATAAATTGTCAAAAACTGAATAACAGTGTTGACCACTGCAGAGCTTCTGCTTATGTGCAGTGACTGGAGGGCAGATGCTGGGACTTCTTTATCTGAGCACACTTATACAACTCTGTTCACCTATGACATTTTTCTATATGTCAGTTTACTAAGAAAAGAATAGCTCACTAAAACAGAAATCTATAGATCCTTTTAAGCCATCACATATCTGAATTTTACCTCAATTGAGAAATGTCTGAAAGAAAATCCTAGGTTAAAGTTTTTCTCACTAATTAAAAAGAATTATTCTATCACATTCTATACTATTCTATAAGAACTATTCTATACATTCTATACCATGCTATCTTCGTTTTCAATATATAATGTCAGTCTAGATGAAATTTCTTTTAGCTGAATCTGTTTTTCTTTATACATATATATATATATGTTTCTTTATTGATGATTAATGGTTTATACTCAGTAGTAAAATACAATACTATAAAAAAAATGCAATGGTTTGTACATGCATAACATTTCCCAGTTTTTCACTTAACAGTTCAATTTCCACTAGGTCCTCTATTGTCATCATGTTCCAGGACTTGAACCCTCCTTCCTTTATCTATTATTTTAATGTAGTCCTTTAAACACACTGTTTTGATTTTTTTACATGACCAAGCATTTTAAAAGATATACTTGCCAATTTATATTTCTACCAACATTATATGTGTCCATTTTCCTATTTTTGTCTTGCCAACAATCTTTAATATTTCTGCTATCAAATAAGAGAAGTTCTAACTACCAAAATCTACTTATATGTATTTATATTAATCTATACACACATTCACCAAACAACATGGTAAAAATATAAACTTTATGGCACATTGAATTGATACATTTATATATGATTTGTCATTATGTCATTTATTTTAGATGTTGACTCAAGCCTCTTAGCAAGCATGAAGACATTTACATCTCCCTTGTAACTTTAGGAACTTTTCTAGTATTATTGCTTTGAAAAATTTCTCTACCTCATTTCCTGTTTTCCTGGGATTTTTGTGAGTCAGATGGTCTATCTTCTGCCTTTATCTTTATCTAGACTTCTTTAGCTTTTCTTTTGTATTGACTATTTCTCTTTTGTTCTAATTTCTGAAAATTTGTCCTCTTTTGTTGATTTTTTAAAATATATATATAACAACAATTCCATTTCAGGTTGCCAGAGGTATAATTAGTCCCTTCATAGAGCAAATTCTTCATGCTTTGTGACTGCATTATGTTTCAAATCTCTCTGGAGATAAAAAATTATTGGGCTTTTTAATTACTCTTTATAAATTGTTATTCAAAAGTTATTTTTACTCTACTTGTTTGTTTTGGAATTTCATGAGTATTTACAGTCACATTTGAGAACGAGCCTTGACAATCCAAGTTGTGTGAGTTGTCAGTAGAATAATGCTAGAGTTGTGGGGAGGTAGTGGGCACAGTCCCTGTGTCACTTGTGGATGGGGAGAAAAGCAAGGAAACCCCACTGTAAAATCTGCAGACCTTTGATGATGTTGTCAGAAACACACATGCCACTCCAACTCCTCCCAAGTGATTTGGTCTGGTAGTAAAGTGTAGCACACTCTCACTGGCAAGGTTGATGAGGGTCATCCTGTCAGTGCACATATAACTAGAATAGTACTCTGAACTCAAGGCCCTCACCCTGGTAGCATACCTGGCCTAACCCTCCATAGAAGAAGAGAACACTCAATAGGCAATCTTCCAGACTCAAAGATCATTGGCAAGAAATGTGTTTCTTGTGCACTTTTGCTTTCAGGTATATATTTTGCCCTAATTTATGGAGACATGCAAACATATGCCCTATCTCATGGGACCCGGTCTATATCTAGATTTTGGGACTTTGTTAGGAAGTGGACCACCTGAAATGGAATTAGAGAATCCTATGAGAAAGGAAAGGTATCGCCCAAGTAATGAGGCTGAAGGGTTGACATTCCACACCTGACATCTCTGATCACAGTCTGAAGTGAAGCATGTCCAGGTGGTATATGTTACATTGATTAGATTGGGATCAGCAGATACAATATCATTTGTTATGAATTGAGAGAAGCACACAGGAAAGTGAGCCCCATCCTATTTTCAAGATCTTGGCCTGATTTGATTTCTCCAGTGTCTCATCTGTTTTGACAAGTGCTTCCTGATCAGCTTTCCGGTGTGGTGTGACAATCATACGACCTTCTTCAATGAAGAGAACTGGACAGCTCGCCAAGTATCAGTCCTTACCATGAAGCCAGTAGTGGTCTAGGTGCTACAGATAATGATGGAAAACCCTTTGTGTCTGGCCTACAAAGGTAGATGCATACTTGATAAAAACTGTGTTGAACTAAACATACACCCATGCAAGTGAGCAAAGTAAAACGAAGGAAATCAGAACAAGATGGGTTATTTCTATCAATGTAGTGATCCTGATTGTGATGTGGTGTTGCAATTGAGGAGAACTGGGACAATAATGTCATTTCTTTTATTTCTTTCTTTTTTAAATGATTTAAAAACATTTTTATTTGTTTATTTTTTGAATTATGTGCCCTCAACTAGGTGTTCCACTGCCCAGGCACACACTATTTACTTATTTATTTTTGGATAGAGGCAGAGAAATTGAGAGAAAAGGAGGAGATATAGAGGGAGAGGGAAGAGGAGAAGGAGAGAGAGAGAGAGAGCTGCAATGCTAATTCACCACTTATAAAGCTTCCCACCACTTGTAAAGCAGGTGGGAACCAAGGACATGAGCTCAGGTTCTTGTACACAGTAATGTGTGTGCCCAACCATGTGTCCCACCTCCCAGCACTCTTCTTTTTCTTCTTATGATTTATTTATTTTTATGAGATAGAGATCCAGAGAGAAAGAGAAATAAAGAGATTCCAATGCAAAGCTCAATTTTGATATATGGTGGTGAGAGGATAGAACCTACTGCATTTGGGTTCTGAGGCATACAAATCCTAAGGTCTTGCCCATTAAACTATTTCCCCAGTCCTCCCCGCATTATTCTTATAATCACAAGTGAATTAAATATATATATATGTATACAACCTCAAGCACTAATTAGAAGGGACACATACACCCCTCTGTTCATAGCTGCATTAGTCACAAGAGCCAAAGAGTGGAAGCAGCCTTGCATTCATGATCAGATGACTGACTAAATAAGTTATGGGATATATATTCCATGGAATACAACTCTGCAAAAAAATGATGATCATGTGTCCTTTGGGGCAAAATGGATGGAACTGGAGGTAAGTGTTCTCAGTGAAATAAGAGATAAAAGACAGCTACCAGATGGTTTCACTCATATGTGGAAATCATGATTTACATAAACTTGCCAAAAAAAATTCCAAATGAAACAGAAGCAAGCAAACTGTTTGTAAGACTTGTGAGAACTATGCTGGTTATCTCTGGGAAGTGGAAGGGTAGGGATACAGAACTTTGGTGGTGGATGTGGTGTGGAACTATAAATTGTAATATTACAATCTTATAACAAACTATTAATAACAATTTTTGAGACTACAAAGTTTTTTATTATATATATTTTTTAATTTTATTTATAAAAAGGAAACACTGACAAAAATCATAGGATAAGAGGGGTACAACTCCACACAATTCCCACCACCAGAACTCCGTATCCCATCCCCTCCTCTGATAGCTTTCCTATTCTTTATCCCTCTGGGAGTATGGACTCAGGGTCATTATGGGGTGCAGAAGGTGGAAGGTCTGACTTCTGTAATTGCTTCCCTGCTGAACATAGGTGTTGGCAGGTCGATCCATACTCCCAGCCTGCCTCTCTCTTTTCCTAGTGAGGCAGGACTCTGGGGAACACTGGTAGGGTCATCTGCCCAGGGAAGTCCAGTTGGCATCATGTTAGCATCTGGAAACTGGTGGCTGAAAAAAGAGTTAATATATAAAGCCAATATTTTCTAAATAAAAGACATATAAGACACTTTTAAAGTCTAGATATATAAAAAGGCGAAAGCCTTCAGATTTCTTGACCTTGCCTTCTCTTCCCAGACTTTAATTCAATAGTTCTGTCTCGGGTGTGGAGCTGGGAAAAAAATGAATTCCCCAGGGGATCAGGGTTCACTGAGGGCTGATTTCCACCACCCACCCTCTAGAATCTTCCTCTGCTTTCCTCCCATAGTAGGAGGTTAGAAGCTGCAGCCTTCCAGGAATGCTTTTAATAAAGCTGATGTCTCCACGGTTTCTAATTTAATCACTCAGGTGAATGGCTCCCTTCATTTTACCACCTGGTTCCTAAAAAGAAACTTCCAAACATTTTAAGCATCACACAAATCAAAAATGTGGGCAGAGCGTTAGCCCCCTCCTCCTTCAATGACCCTCCCTTCTTAATTAAACCACATCTAACAAGTGACACGGACAGGCCACGTGGGTTCTTCCCTGAACACCATGCCAGGAAGCCCTGTCTGTGAGTGAGCTCTCCTAGACAGATTCCCTTCCCTTCTCGGCTCCCTGGCAGGATCCTGATGGCTGTCAGAGACACAATGCCCGTGAATGATGCTGTTCAAGGGCACAGAGATAATCAAGAGGGAAGGTGGCAATTGGTAGGCAGGAGCAGTATGCTTTTTAATTATCTGCAGATCTCAATTGCAAAAACGATACTTATGTTCTGTCAAAGTTAAGGGATGATTAATAATTTTTTTCTGTGTGCTTGGCAGAGTGGTGCTCAAAATTATGATAATAATAATACCTTGTCTTTATAGACTCTTTTCCTTCCAAAGACTTCAAAAATCTTCCCAAGACTGCTTCAAATTATCTTTGAACATTGCTAGGGGAAGAAAAAGAAGAGTAATACAAGTGGGTCAGATGAAGATATCTCATCTGCAAGGGGGGTGGAAGCTAAGCTTAGAGATGGAACATAATTCACTGGAAGTCCATGTTACTCAAGTCAGGGAGAGGTTCTTACTGCCCACTAGCAATTTAGTTTGGGAGGGCCATGAATTCTGATGGTCATAGCTGACATTTCAGCATCTCACAACAGATGTATCATTTGCTGCTCATCTTGCAGTCTGATGTGAGTCTGGCCACCCTCCTGTAAGGACACGTCCCTCCACACAGTGACACGGGACCAGAGTTTCTCCAACTTATGGCTGTACCTGGACAACATGGAAGCCTTGATGACATGAGCAGGGGGCTAATGTCATGAAAGAAGTTCCTAAGCCAGACTCCCTAATAACACAATTTCTTGTTCCTCTCCCCTTGGATCCAACCTGAATCACAATGTCACACTTGAGTGTGAAGAATCTCAGAAATACAGTCTGCATGAACACTGGGCCAGACAAGTCTTTGAACCCAGAACAGCAGTCTCCTATCAGATCCTCATGTTTTGACCACCAACTGCATCTACCTTCCTTGAGAGGAATACCAAAGGGGAAAAACAAAATTTTTAAATCTTGTGGTCTGGGAGGTGGCGCAGTGATAAAGCTTCGGACTCTCAAGCATGAGGTCTTGAGTTCAATCCCCAGCAGCACATGTGCCAGAGTGATGTCTGGTTCTTTCTTTCTCCTCCTATCTTTCTCATAAATGAGTAAAATCTTTAAAAAAAATTTTTTTAATCTCCCTTGCCAACCAGCAAAGTACTAGAGGAAAAGAATATGCTATGTATTTATTTCTAAATCAGATCTACCTTTCATCCAGGCTCACTTTGTTTCTTCCCTTTCTCTGGCTGGAAAGAGATAACAAGCTAGGCTTGGTGCTGTCCACAAGGAAGTGGGGTTACTGCTGGCTATCTCTTCTGCTAGTCACAATGGAAACCTCTGGGTGGGACACAAAAGCTGATGGCTGCTGACTGAAAAAGTAAGCAATCATGGGCATACTGGGGAGGTAAGTCAAAACTTGACAAATGACCAGTTTAACACTGAGCTTATTGGTTTTTTTTTTTTCCTCCTTTATCTCTCAGAGTTGTCTAAAAGATATCTAGTCTCAGAACCTCCCAGTGAACAGATAGGAATAATTCCAAGAGGACCCTCTTTGTGTGGTCAAAGGACTTGAAAATTAGGACCCTGAGAGCCAGGGAGAGTTCAGGAGCACCCAAATCCTTTCCCCACTTTTTTCCTTCTGGCCTTTTTCTGAGGCCAGCCCCAGTCATGAAGCTGCTCCTTTGGCAGCACTATGAGCTGTGAAAATAAGACAAAAAATATCTCTCAGTGGGGAAGTGAGACAGAGGGTCCTGTGTCCCAAAGAAAGTGATGGTGTCCCACTTATTTCTGTTTCTGTTTCCTTTTGTCACTTTGGTCTGATAAACTTCCTAGGCATATGGAACTGCATTACAGTGCACAGGGTGGGGGTGGGGGTGGGCAGGGGATCTAACTTTCAGAGAAGTCAGAACTTTCTAGAAACAGGACTGGATCCAGAGAGTATTGGGAAAACCCTGAGGGGAAACTGAAAAAGAAGAATTACACATGTGTAAGTGACATGAGTCCTGGTTTAACTTCTTGGCTGTGCATAGCAAAGCAAAAGCATAGCACAGTGGAGCTAAGAATAAGTCTCAAACCACAAGAGAACTGTGTTCTGAATCTACTATTTTCCATAAGACTGAAAGAAAGGTTTCTCAACCTGTGCACTGTTAGTATTTTTGAAATCACTCTTTCAAGGAGATACTGGACAGGGTTGATCTATGTACTTCCTTTTTTAAAATGTATGTGTTATGTATGTATGCATGTATGTATTTATTTGGTTGGACAAGAAGAAACTGAGAGAGGAAGGGAAGAGATAGAGAAAGAGAGAGACCCACAGCACTGCTTCACTACTCATGAAGCTTCTTCCTACAGGTGGGGACTGGGGGTTTGAACCTAAGTCCTTGTACATGGCAACATATGTGCTCATTCAGATGCACCACCATCCAGCTCCTCCTGTGTACTTCTTCACAAACATCTCTGAGCTCTAGACACATGCCAGTAGTACAAATTGAGGCAATCAAAGTTGTCTCCAAGAACTCTCTCCCGTAAACACCTCTCTTTCAGGATATGTGGAGTGCAATTTAGAGTAGTCATCACAAAGGATCTGGTAAACTCCAAAGCTCATTCAGGGGTTCCCTTTTCTGGTCTTACTATGCATAGTATATATTATTTAACAAGACATCTCAAATGCCTATAGGTGCCATAGAAATAAAAGAAATGGAAGAGAGAGAGAGAGAAAGAAATAAGTAAAAGCAGGTACATCTTAGCTTACTCTGTAAAAACAGGATAACAAAATTTGCTAGGGGAAACACCAGCAATTTTTGCCAGAGTTTAATGTGTCTTAATGCTTCTGTAAGTATGGCATATTTTTTTAATTTTTTAATTTTATTTATTTATTTATTATTTATTTATTTATAAAAAGGAAACACTGACAAAAACCATAGGATAAGAGGGATACAACTCCACACAATTTCCACCACCAGAACTCCGTATCCCATCCCCTCCTTGATAGCTTTCCTATTCTTTATCCCTCTGGGAGTATGAAGCCAAGGTCATTGTGGGATGCAGAAGGTGGAAGGTCTGGCTTCTGTAATGTTTCTCCAGTGAACATGGGTGTTGACAGGTCAATCCATACTCCCAACCTGCCTCTCTCTTTCCCTAGTAGGGTAGGGTTCTGGGGAATCAGTGCTCCAGGACACATATTTACCCAGCTTATTAAAAGAACCAGCTTGTTCAGGGCTTACTCAACCACAGCAGGATCTTTTTATATACATTGTGTCTTTCAGGGAACAAAACCATTACTGGTATAGGAAGCACCAGACAAAATGACCTCAAATTAAAAGGTAAATAATATCAGCCCTTCACAACTATGCCTTGCAATTCAGCCCTCCTTCTTACCCTCTGCAGGTCTTACTTAAGAAAAACACAATGTTAATTCTTAAAAGGCAATTCTCCTGACTTTCCCACCCCTTCCTCCCACCCCTTGTCAGACGACCAGAGAAAAATGAACTGTCACCACCTTGGGGCACCTTCCCGATGATCAGAATACTGAAGCAGAGGTTCAAACATGACAAATTTCAAGGAAAAGCAGGCAACAGTCCCTTCACATAGGACTGGAATGCAAACCGTGGACTAAGTGCTTTTCACTTAATAGACCCCTGATCCTGCCTGATGCCATTCCAAATGTCCTTTAAGCACAATAACTTAATTTATTGTTGTTGGCAGTTTAAGTGGACTGACTGCAGCTTAATTTGTGGCACCAGGTCAGCTGAACTTCACTCTAATCTCTAGTGTTGGCTCTGCATATTTGGGTTTTTCGTCTTTGACTTGTTCCAAGGCAGTAAATTAGAATTCCCTTCCTTTTAGAACAAGAAAAAAAATTAGTTTATATACAGAAAGAAAGGGCAAGAAATTAGAATTCTCTGCCTTCCTTATAAAAGGGAGGAAAAGGGAAAAGGTACTGATTTATTTATGAGGCTAATTTACATTAACCCAGGGTACAGGTTAAAGCTTAAAAGTGAGAATAGCAGATTCCTTGGTGACTGGTATAGCTAAGGGTGCATGGCTGATTGGATTATCTGAAGATGTGAATTCATGCCTTGCAGGAGTTCCTGATTTCAATAAATTAGAAAGGAGATGAAAACACGTAACAATGACAGTTTATTGAACCTAACTCATCCTTCCAAGTCTTGGCCAAATTCCCTCACATCAGTTATCAACATCATGCAGAGGGAAGAGGGAAATGTTCAGATGACAATCTGATGAAAGGAGATTGGATTTCATGTATTTTTATAATCACAAGTGCATTTAGGGACTGTGCCTTCTGAGGAAAGAAGGTTACTGATTGGTTGGATGAAGCTTTCATAGTTACTCCCTGACATCTCTATTCATTCCACACACCCACCTTCCACATCACAAACACACCCTCCACCCTACACACCCATCCTCCACATCACGCACACACACACACCCTTCACCCCACAAACCACCTCCTCCCACCAGTTCATCTCCCACTTCATTCATAATGTGAAATGTGGTGCCTGCATGATGGCACCACAGTTCTTGGTGGCAGGAACTTCTTTCCTTTTTCTTTACTTTTGATAGAGAAAGAGAGAAAGAGAAAGACTGAGAGGAGAAACATTGAAGCCCTGCTCCACTGCTCATGAAGCTCCCCGCCCCCACCCCGCAGGTGATATAACCTGAGCTTGAACCCTGTTCTTCATGCATGTTCACATGTGTGCTCTACCAGGCACAGTACCACCCAACCCCTGGGTTAACTTTTATTTTTTTCTCTAACTGTACAAGTCACTCTAGATAGATACACAAATTAAGCCTCGTGTCCTTTACTATCATCAAGGCCCCTGGAGGGTCTTTTTCTGCTGGCACCTGTCGTCATAGTTTCAGGGCGCCAGTATGCCGGGCTAGCTTCGCCGAGGTAGACAGATGACCACTGCGGACACACGGCTGAGCGGAGAACGCAGTTTAATCTTTATTCACGAGCAATCTGTTCAAAAAACTAATCTAAACTAATCACCACATAGTTCTGTCCTGCATCTTTCTCCTCCTGCGGCAGCAGCAGGAACCCAGGAAGTACGTAGGATAGGGGACGGGGAGAAGGGAGAAGTGAGAAAAGGCAAAGACTAAACCACAATCTCCCAGAGGCGGAGGGGGGGGGGGCAGGGAGTGAGACCAAACCAATGTGAAGCATTCCAACAGGCACCCTGTGTAATTGCTGAGGCAAAATTTACCCTCCTCAAATTTACATCCTTGTGTTTGGTTTTCATGAAAGAACAGCCACACCACCTCTGGCCCCTCTTGACCATCACAAGTGTACCTCTTCTCACTCACCCTGTTTTGGAGAACCCTGCTAGTACCCTCTAGTGCTCAGCTGGGATTCATGGTGTTCTTCAGTTGAAACCCTACACCTGTTCTCAGCATGTGCTGCCATTATTTCTAGCTCCCTCCATGCCTTGCCCAGGCCATATCAATTCCACCATTTATTTCTTTGCCAGTCAACATCTTGTACCTATTTTTGAAACAATTGGTACTTCACCTCTTTTATTCTACGTAGCATTCAATGACCAGTGACCCAGCGGTCTCTCTGATTTAGTACTCACAAAAAATCAGAGCTGGACAGAAGTTAAAGCAGTAAAAACAAATTTGATTCAGTAGTAAAATAGGAGAAAAGAGACATCAGTGTAGAAACAGGCTCAACTCTGAATATGTTATGGGCAGGTAGAAACTTACAGTTAAAAAGCAGGGTCAATCATGTAGGGCTAGCATCACGGGAGGGAGAGATAACCCAGGAACCAAGTTCGTGGCAGTAGCAATACAAATCTTTATTCATGTTGGTGCCCCAGAGTCAGGCATGTAGGCACCTGGTTAAAACCACGCAAGCCAAAAAACCTCAATGGCAGACGTCAGCCTCCCCCTGCATGGCCCCCCTTTCCCCTCCCCTGGGACCCAGAAGAGCCAAGCCTGCCCCAGAAGTGGCTACACAATCCATACATAGTTAGGAGAGGGGCAGAGAAAAAATGGGAGGGGCTGGAAAGGTAGAACCTCCCTAGCAACCGTTGCTAGGGATTCAACTGGCACAAATTAGCAATACCCTGTGGGGACTTAGGAAGGAGACCTTTAGTCATTTGTAAAACAAGGCAGGAGATTGATATGTAAATAATAAAAGGACTGGCCATTAGTAGCATGGAATGTAGGGTGCTTTGGGGGGCAGGGAGAGAATGGATGTCCCCTCAAGTCAAGCCCTACCAAGCTCAACCACATGCTCACAATTTCCCAACACAGTTAGTGGATGGAAAATAACCATAAAGATACACAAAAGGATTTGGAAAACTGGGAGACAAGTGGAAGTTGTCAATTCACCTGGGGTGGAGGGTCTTACTGAAAGTCAGCCATGGGTTTAAGACTAGGGCTAAGAATGAGAAACTCAGAGCTGGAAGATGGGGATACCAGCTAAACCACTGTCACAGGATTCTTGCTATAAGTGGATGAGGAAGATGCCAACAATGAAGCCCCAAGTTAAGGCCTACTTGAAAAGTTTAGGTTTGGTCAAGACGAGAATCTGTCATTGGGGTCAGGGGATGGTACAACGGGTTAAGCACACACAGTACTATACTCAAGGACCCAGGTTTTAACCCCCACTCCCCACCTGCAGTGGGGATGCTTCACAGGCGGTGAAGCAGGTCTTCAGGTGTCTATCTTTTCTTTGCCTCTTTATCTCCCCCTCCCCTCTCATTTCTCTTTGTCCTATCAAATAAAAAAAAAAAAAAGGAGGGGAGGGGAGGGGAGGGGAGGGGAGGGGAGGGGAGGGGAGGGGAGGGAAGGGAAGGGAAGGGAAGGGAAGGGAAGGGAAGGGAAGGGGAAGGAAGGGAAGGGGAAGGAAGGAAAGGAAGGGAAGGGAAGGGGAAGGAAGGAAAGGAAGGGAAGGGAAGGGGAAGGAAGGAAAGGAAGGGAAGGGAAGGGAAGGGGAAGGGTGGGAAGGGAAGGATAGCTGGCCACCAGGAGTGGTGGATTTGCAGTGCTGGCACCAAACTCCAGAAATAACCTTGGAGGCAAAAAGAAAGAGAAAATCTGTCACTAGACTGTAAGATCCCTTAAATCAGGGACTATCTCTCACATTCTGCCATGTACCTCCAAACCTCCAGGGACCTATGCTAAGTCTACCTCCCCCCAACCCACACCCCATATGTATAAAGGACTGGGCTCCAGACTGCAGTACTGAGCAGAGATAAGCACACATCATTGTGTGCTAGGTATGTGTGATTTATCCTTTTGATTCTTGGTTCTGTGTTTAATTCTCTGACTGAAAGTCATTGCTGCACATGCCACTTTCTGTCCAGGTCCAATAAGTGCTACTCCAGAGTGGGAGTGATAGGGCCAGTGCTAAGGATTATGAATGTTAAATGCAGTGTCTGAGGTGAATGAATGACCACACTGACTGATTCGCACTAGGATATGAAGAGTCAAACTAAGGTGCAGGTGGAGACAACTTATGCAGAAGAGTATGCACATAGCCATGTGTGAATCCCTGAACCCCATGAAGCATCAGATAATGCACAGGGGAAATGCTAGGAATGATGAAGCAGTGCTATAGTGTCTGTCTTTCTCTCCCTCTCTCTCTTTCTGAAATAAAAATAACAAAAACAGTCTCCCAAGGAGTAGTGGAATAATTCATGCACAAGTCTCCAGTGTCACAAAGAAAAAGATGAAGATGGAGATGGCCGACACAAAAAGGGAAGATCAGACTCACCCCACCCTGCCAACCTCAGAGTTACTTCTTTAGAACAACTAGCTTGACCTGTAGGGAAAGGAAGGCATGTCTAGCTCTGCCTACACAGAGGCCTGAGGCAGCCATTATGTGTACATTTATGTGCCAGTGTGAGTAAGTACAAAATACAAATCAAACGTTCACCCATTGAAGCAGAAGTAGGAGGAGAAAGTCCCAGTCATTCAATCTGGGAATGAATTCTGCTTCTGTGACAGGCAGGGCTGTTACGTACACTACTTCATAAGAATCCCATCAGAGTTGTTTTTACGACGCACAATATAAAATGCTCCAGGTGGCTATTCTGTAAGAGTTACAGGCACCAGATCAACAGCTAGTTCTGGGTAATTACAGACCTTCATCAGGATATCAAGACACTAACCAGTAAAGACCCAGCCATTGCACAGGCCCTGCATTTCACAATGGGCTTTCCACGCTGGCTGTGGGAATAATGGTGATGGTAGTGGCAGGGAGAATAATAATAATAATAATAATAATAATAACGCTATCAGAGTAACAGCTTGTAAAATAGCCACCACTTTTCTTTCTTCATTGGGCCAGACACTGTTCTCTTTTCACAAATTGTAACATTATACCAAAGAGCACCATTATGGAAGTAGGTGCTTGCTGTCTGTCCCTCATCTACAAATAAAGAAACTGAGGCACAGGAACAAGTCATTTTCCACAATGGAACCAAAAGCAAGGGATTAACACCCAAGCTCAAGTCTGATTCTGGATCCCGCTCTGCATATTCTTTCCAAACAAGAAAAGCACAATTCATTTCACAGTGACCCTGCCAGGGGTATAACAAGTATTATACTCTCAGGACTCATAAGGAAGCCGAGTCACAGTGAAGAAACAAAGAAGAATTTAGTAACTAGTACTTCCTAACTCAGTACTCTTTCTTTCTTGTATGACCCCTTGTGTGGAAGTGGGTCCCAGAGGGAAGCATGGGGTTTGAGAACTGCAAAGACAACTGTGTCTTTCTGCAGTGATACATATTTTAATTTAAAGACAAATGTTTTAAAGATAAGGGTTTTTCCATATTGAGATTCTACCTCACAACTGTGAGAGTGGCCTGTGTCAACAAAACAGAAAATATTAAGTGTAGGTGAGGATATGGAAAAGAAACTCTGGTACTCTGCTGGTGAGAATGCAAACTAGTGCAGCCCCTTTGGAAAACTATGAAAAGTCTTCAAACAAATGAAATGGAAATACCTTATTATCTATTTCTTAAGCATTTATTCGAAGGACATAGAAACACTAGCCTGAAGAGTCATATGCACCCCTAAGTTTATAGCTGCATTATTCATAATAGACAATGAGTGAAAGCAACATAAGCACCCATCAAGAGATGACTGGATAAAGAAGTCAAGGGGATTAATGAATAAACATGGGCCCCAGGTAAGATTGATTGGGTTTACATTTAACGATATTTGTATACTTTGCCCATGTTTGGAAGCTACTCTCTACCTTAGTCCAGTTTTCTAGTCCTATTCCTAACTCTGACATAATCCTCTCAGACAATATTTTAGCCCACCTTCATGTTATTCGGATCAGACAAAAATTAGTAAAGTCATGGGCCACTTGGAAAATACCTAAATAAGACTTCCTATTTTCCTAGTTTCTTCTGACATGAAGGCCCCAAATCTCATCTGCTATATTCCTACCTTTAGGCTCCTGATTATTTTTTTTAAAAAATGTCCTGCTCTATTTTTTAAATGCTTTTCAGCCACCAAGTTGCAAAAGCTACCATGGAGCCAACCTGACTTCCTTGGGCAGACAACCTCACCAATGTATCCTGGAAACCCACCTCCCCAGAGCCCTGCCCCACTTGCAAAAAAATAAAAACAGGCTGGGATATTCCAGTCTTTAGGTTCATGATTAATTAACAATTTCTATGGCTTTATATGTTAACTCTTTTCCAGCCACCAGGTTCCAGATGCTACCATGATGCCTACCAGACTTCCCTGGACAGATGACCACACCAATGTATCTTGGAGCTCTGCTTCCTCAGAGTCCTGCGCCACTAGAGAAAGAGAGAGACAGTCTGGGAGTATGGATCGACCTGGGATCAACCTGCCAATGACCATGTTCAGCAGGGAAGCAATTACAGAAGTCAGACCTTCCACCTTCTACAACCCATAAAGACCCTGGTTTCATCCTCCCAAAGGGTTAAAGAATAGGAAAATTATTAGGGAGGGGACGGGATACAGAGCTCTGCTGGTGGGAATTGTACCCCTCTATGGTCTTGTCAGTGTTCCCATTTTATAGATAAATAAATTAAAATAAAATAAAAAACAGGCTGGGAGTATAGATCAACCTGTCAATGCCCATGTCCAGGGAAGCACCCCATAAAGATCTCTGGTCCATACTCCTAGAGGAATAAGGAGTAGGGAACTTTCCAATGGAGGGGATGGGAGATGAAACTCTGGTAGTTGTGGAGTCAGGAGGTAGTGCAAGGACCAGCAGAAGGATCCAGGTTAGATTCCCTGGCTCTCTACCTGCCGGGGGATCGCTTCACAAGTGGTGAAGCAGGTCTGCAGGTGCCTATCTTTCTCTTCCCCTCCTCTCCATTTCTCTCTGTCCTATCCAACAATGTCGACGCCTATCCAATAACAACAATAATAACTACAACAATAAAACAAGGGTAACAAAAGGGAATAAATAAATAATTTTTTTTTTTAAGAAACTCTGGTAGTGAGAATTGCATGGACTTGTACTCCTCTTATCCCACAATCTTGACACTCATTATTAAATCACTAATAAAATCATTTTAAAATATGTAAAAAAAAAGAAGTTATGAGAGTTATACTCAATAGAATATTGTACTGCAACTTAAAAAATAATATTGTGTTCTTGGGTGCAAAATAGATGGAACTGGAAGTAGTTATGCTTAGTAAGTAAGGAGATGAAAGATAACTACAGGTTAGTTTCGCTCACATGTGGATTATAGAGAATTAAAAAATATAAACAAGAAGGAGGGTGAGAAGGATAAATAGTAGTAGTGGAAGAGAAGAAGGATTAAGAATGAAGGAAAAGGAGGAGAAGAAGGAGGAAGAAGAGAAAGAAGCAGCTGGCCTGTCTCTAAGATTTTGTGAGAACAAAGGTGATTATTGGGGGCAGGGGATGTAGACCACCTGCAGTGGGTGCAGAATGTGGCTATACCCATGTAATCATTTTTTAATTAGTGATTTAATATTAATTTACAAAACTCCAAGATAACAGGGGTACAACAGTGCACAGTTCCCATCTCCAGAGTTCTAGATCTCCAGTCACTCCATAGTAAGCTACAGCAGTTCTCCCAAGGTTGCAGATATGGGTCAACTATTATTTCTACAACTCTCTGTCTATATTTGTATATGTTTGGCTTTTTGGGGTGGGGGGTCTCATCTTCTCTTCCTTTCCAAATCACACACACAACTATTATTACATCCTAATGTTCCCCCCCCCTTTTTTTCTCCTCTCTCTCCAATTCCTGATGAAGTTGGAGTTCAGAGTCTTCTAGTCATCTTCCCCATATCACTTCTTCCCCACTGAAAGTGTGGATCAAAATTGTTTTGGAGGTGTAGAAGGTAGGAGGTCTGGCTTCTGTAAATGCTTTTCAACTGGACATAGGCATTGGCAGGGTGATCCATACTCGCTACCTGTTTCTCTCTCTTCTCTCTCTTTCTCTCTCCTCTTTCCCTAGTGGAACCAAGCTCTGAAGTGGTGAGGTTCCAAGACACATTTGTCTTCCCAGAGAAATCAGGATGGAATCATGGTAGCATCTACAACTTGGTGACTGAGAGGCAGCAAGATACAAAGAAGGACAAAATGATTAATGAACAGGCAACAAAAAGCAGGAGTAGAGCAGATGACAGTAGGGATTTTAGGGTGGAAAGAAGCTAGGAAGTCCATTCCATGCATGTTTTTAGGGAGACACAACTATCTTGGTTTTTTGCTTGAATTTGATAGATAACCTGGAGTTAGAACAATATATTGTCTGAGAAGATAGTGTCAGAGTAGAGAAAAGGGCTAGAAAGTTGAATTAGGACATTCTTGAAAAAGAATCTATGAGTAAAATTAACTGTTTATCTCATCCACCTGATCCAGGGCCCATGTGTAGATTTAGATTTAGATTTAGATTTAGATTTAGATTTAGATTTAGATTTAGATTTAGATTTAGATTTAGATTTAGATTTAGATTTAACACATGAGCCTCTGTAACCTCTATGTCCCTATTGTTCACTGTTCATGGCCACTGCTGGGAACATTATAGACTACACTCTTTTCAGGACCAGACTTCCTCAAGTGGCAGGGCAGGATGACTCGAGCTCCTTTTGAAGACTTGAGCAGTCCCTGCCATTATGGCTTTATGTTGACAGCAAAGTCCTGGGGAGGCCCACAAGAGAGTTTATGATGAATGGCATTCCCAATGGAAGTGACCAGTGATGGCAGAGAAATGGACCCATTAGAGGTCTAGACCCATCATATTTGTTTGGGAATCCAAGGACTCCCTGACTAGGGCCCCAGATTATAACCATGTATAATTTAATAATGATTTTCAAGTTTATAAATCATTATGAAATTGCTAGCAAAAATACATTTAAGATGAGTTTTACAAAATGCCAACTTGTGTCAAATATTTCCTCTTTAAAGGGTGATTTGTTATCTACTTCTGATACTAGCTGGAGACGGTCTAAGGGAAGAAAGGTGCCAAGAATTTCATAAAAGTGGATCAGTAGCTTTAGAAAAATGTCCTGATACCTTAACCACCAACCACACTTTCCCACACTTGCTGCCAGGAACAGTCAGAAGGCACCACTGTCTTAGGAGGAAACTAATCGGCCAGGCTCCTGAGCAAGACTCTCCAGACTGACTGCTCCATGCTGCCCTGTAATGGATTCCCCTACAGAGAAATGCATTATTTCTTGAGCCACAGCATGCTCTTTGCCCTATTGAATTTTTAAGTACTTTGAAATCCCTTCCCTTAATAAAACGACACCAAAAGCAAAAGTGTTAAGTAAAGGGGGAACTCACCTTAATCTTTCCTGGGTTTAATCACAACCAACAACTTGAATATTTCAAAAGGAGTAGCATTAACAGTTTTAAAGCAAGGATGCATGAAGGTCACATGGATTTATCCCTTCAGCAGGATGAGAGGCTCGACCCAGCTGTCAAGAAGACAGAGTGCCCTTAGCTTCAGATTCCCAATGCCCTTCCCCTTGGAGTCTCCACTATCACCAAGCCTCATTCCTTTTGATTTTCTACTGCTCTCCAACACCAGTTATCTCTGAGCCTCTACTGTTCCCCTGATATTGTCTTTATGACTTCAGAGGGTATCATGTTCATGAGATCTGCCCCTCCAGCCAGGCTTCTATATAGTTATAGTCATCTTAATGATTTAGGACATGAGTGCTTCAAGCATTGAGTTGCAGGATACTTCCTTTGCTACAGTATCTTGGTGACCTAGAAGGACAAGCAACACCTACAATCTCTGAGAGTTCTCTATAAAGATTGGCACAGTTAGATTATGGGATACCTTGCCTCAGACCCTGCATGAGGATATGAGTCCTTTCACTGACATCACCCTCCATTGTTTCAAATGAACAAAGTTACAAGTTCTTCCATGGGAGATCACTTTATTTGTATTTTATTATCCTTAGTACTTAGCATTGCACCTGACATCCAAAATTTGTTTGTTGAAGAGGTAGCCTCAAATATTATTTGTCAGTGGTCATGTGAGATGTATCAAACACTTGTAATAGATCAAACATTGAAAATCTAGGTAGTGAGGGAGTTAACATAATGGTTATGCAAAGAGACTCTCATGCCTGAGGCTCCAAAGTCCCAGGTTCAATCCCCCAAACCACCATAAACCAGAGCTGAGCAGTACTCTGGTAAAAAAAAAATCTAGGGCAAAGGACAATTTTTAATAGCCAAGACTTGGAAACAACCCAGATGTCCAACAACAGATGAGTGGCTAAGAAAATTGTGTCACATCTTGTAATTTCATAAGTCAATATGAAATCACTAATAAAAAAGATGAAATTACAAATGTTAAAAAAGAAGAAAATTGTGTTACAAATACACAGTGAAATATTACTCAGTTGTTAAAAATAATGAAGTCATCTCTTTTTGTCTCATCTTGGATATAACTTGGAGACATCATGTTCGGTGAGATAAATCAAAAAAAGGACAACTACAGAATGATCTCACTTATAGGTGGAACTTAAGAAATAATGAACAAGAAAGAAAGAAAAACTTTGACTGGATGTAATACATTACACCAAAATAAAGGACTCTGGGAAGGAGAAGGAGGTAAAGAGAACTTTGAGGTACTGTTGCATGATACACTGGGACAGAATAACAGTATTCACATTTCTACAACTGTACTGTAAACCACTAACCACCCCCCCCCAATAAAAATGAAAAAGAATTAAGTCTAGGCATGCCCACAAAACATGGTGGAGTACATTGTGTCCATTATGAATAAAAAATCCCATTAAGGCAAAACTAGAAACTCATCGAGTATTCCATGATAATACTATCTCTTTAATATGTGGATACTTGATTAATCCACACAACTATAATTTTAATAGTGATTTAATAGTTATTATCAAGATTGTAAGATAACAAAGGTACAATTCCACATAGTTCCCACCACCAGAGTTCCGCGTCCCATCCCCTCCATTGGAAACTTCCCTATTTTTTTTTTTTTAATCCCTCTAGGAGTATGGACCAAAACACTTGCAATTTTTTAAGGTAGGTGGTCAAATTTTGGGAATTGGAAAAGAGATATCAGAGCTGCAGGTATAATCAGGGCAAAGGGGAGAGCTGTGGTGGCAGGGATAACAAGTAAAGCAGGGGCATACACTTTGGGGAAACCCATCTCCAGAACCCCAAGGCATGGTCTGGACTTTAGGGATAATCAAGTATCTAGATTTCCAGGGAAACCCTTACGAAGAAGAGGAATAGTCAGATAGCCTCCCGAAGCTGGATGACATGGACACTGCCTCTCAAGGACTTTAGTCAGCATAGTGTGGAAGGCTAAGTCTACTCCCCTCAACTCTGGAAATCCAGATAAGTCTGTTTTATGCAAAACTCTGTAAAATGGCAGGGCAATACTCTAATTACTCTCTCCATCTCTCTCTGCTTCTCTCTCTCTCTCACACACACACACACACACCAAATAGTATTTTAAATAGTGTGATACTGGAATAAAAACAAACACACAGACCAAAGAAATACAGGACAGTAATGAAGTAAACCCACACATAGATAGATAATTTATAATAAAGAGGTCAAGACCATACAGAGGGGAGTCAGGCAGTAGCGCAGCAGGTTAAGCGCACGTGGTGCAAAGCGCAAGGATCCCAGTTTGAGACCCCGGCTCCCCATCTGCAGGGGAGTCACTTCACAGTCGGTGAAGCAGGTCTGCAGGTGTCTCTCTTTCTCTCCCCTCCCTGTCTTCCCTTCCTCTCTCCATTTCTCTCTGTCCTAACAGCGATGACAACAACAACAATAATAATGAAAAACAAAGGCAACAAAAGGGAAAATAAATAAATGTGTATATACATATATATAAAAGAAATTCCAATTATATTTCTGCATTATGAATTGTCAACTGGGTCCACTGTCTAGAAAATGGAAGTTGCACTTCATAAAAAGTTGTACATTCATAAAAAGTTGCTTTTATAAAAAAAAAAAAAAGACCATACAGTGGACAAAGGAAAGATTCCTCAACACAAAATGTTATAAAAACTGAATAATCACATGCAAAAAAAAAAAGTAATGTATATCATTATTTACCACCATATACAAAATTAGCTCAAAATAAAGATCAGATAATAGGCTTAAGAGCATAAACACATAAGGAAAAGCATAATATACTCATAGACATCTATTACATAGATGTCTTTAGGAACTCAATTCCAACAGTAAGGAAGCACAAGAAATGTAAATAAATGGGCCAAGGGGACTGGTGGAGGCACCCAGTTAAGTGTTTATAGTACAAAGCACAAGTACTTGCTCAAGGATCTGAGTTCAAGCCCCAGCTCCCCACCTTCAGAGGGTCTGCATCACAAGCAGTGAAACAGGTTGGCAATTGTCTTTTTTTTATTGTTGTTATAGTTATTGATATTGTTGTTGTTGGATAGGACAGAGAGAAATAGAGAGGGGAGGGGAAGACAGAGAAGGGGAGAGAAAGACACCTGCAGACCTGCTTCACTGCCTGTGAAGCAACCCCCCGGTGCATGTGGGGAGCTGGGGGCTCGAACCGGGATCATTATGCCAGTCCTTGTGCTTCGCTACTGCCCAACTCCCTGCAGTTGTCTTTCAATCTCCCTATCTCCCTCTTTCAAATATTTTGTTTATTTTTTATTTATTGGATAGAAACAGAGAAATTTAGAGGGGAGGGGGAGATTGAGAGGGTAAGAGACAGAGAGACACCTATAATTCTGCTTTATCACTCATAAAGCTTTCCCCCTGCAGGTGGGACCAGGGGCTTGAACCTGGGTCCTTGTGCACTGTAACATCTGCACTCAACCAGGTGTGCCACCACCTAGCCCCCTCTCCTCTCTCAATTTCTCTCTGTCCTATCCATTAAATGGAAATAAGTGGCTACTAGGAACAGTGGATTCATAGTGCTGTCATGGAACCCAAGTGATAACCCTGGAGGCAATAAATAAATAAATAAATAAATAAACAAGGTTCAACCAACTGGAAAAACTTTTGTATGAATAAACCATTATACAAGCAAAAAGGCAACCTACACTGGGAGAAGAAATTTACAACATATTTTAGACAAGGAGTTGATATCTCAATTGAGTGAACTCAATTCCATAATAACAACAATAGAAAGCAATCAGAAAATGGGCAGAAGGTTTAAATAGACATTTCCCCCAAAGAAAACATACATACTGGGTGGGGGTAGATAGCATAATGGTTATGCAAAGAGACTCTCATGCCTGAGGCTCCAGAGGTCCCAGGATCAATCTCCTGCACCATCATAAGACAGAGCTGAGCAGTGCTCTGGTATTTCTCTCTGTGTCTTTCTCTCTCTTAATCTCAAAAATAAATAAAAAAGAAAACATACATACTTCAAATAGACATGTGAAAAATGCTTACTTTTTGTTAGGGAAATGCAAATTAAAAGCATGATCAAATGTCATCACATACTTGCAAGATTACCCTGTTAGCATGACTGTAAATTTTGCAAGGATATGGAGAAAAAGGAACTCTTGCACAGTCTTGATGGGGACATAAGTTGGTGAAGCCTTTATGGAGGTTACAAGCCAGAAATCTAGGGATCAAACACTATGCTGAATATAGAAAGTTCCAAGATAAACACAAAAACACAGGGCCAAGCTCCCCCTTCCGTCTGTCACATAAATAAAAAATACAAATCTTTAAAAGCACAAAAACACATTAAATTTGAAGAAAAAAGAAAAATATCATAGAAGCAGCCTTGCTTTACTCCCCAAGGAACTAGAACAAAAACAAACTAAGCCCAACATCAGCAGAAGGGAAGAAATAATGAAGATTAGAGCAGAGATAAATAGAAATGAGAAAAACACTCATAAAATGAAAAGTTGGTTCTAGAAAAGACAAACAAAGTTAACAAACATTTACTTAGACTAACACAAGAGAAAGAGAGATGACTCAAATAAAATTACAAGTGAAAGAAGAGATATTACAATTCTGTTTGCACAAGTAGCCCCAAGCAAGAGGACACCCATAGGCCAGTTCTAATCATCCCTGTCCAAATGTCTTGAGTCCCAGACCTTCCATTGTTCTGGAAGTGAGACCACCACATAAAGCACTCAAATTTAGGGGGGCAATATAGATCTATGCACTTATCTATGTGTATAAACACACACACACAGATGTTAAAAACAAGAAGGTAGGACTATATGGAATTGTACCCCTGTTTTCTTACAATCCTATTAACCATTATTAAATCGCTAATAAAAAATTTTAAAAAGAAGAAATGTTAGTGGATGATGACCAGAGAGCTCTGAACTAAAATTTTATCAGTGCCCACAGACAGAAGAGGAAAAAAAAAAAAAAAGGAGGATATACGGAAGTAGTACTAGATGTAGGTGTGACTTAGAAAAGAAGAGAAAGCAGGGCCATAAGGAAAAAAAGGGGGGGATATACATATAAATATATATAGTTATAGAAGTAATAGTCAACCCATGTTTGTGACCTTGGGAAAGGAGAACCACTGCAGTTTACAACGGAGGGAATGGGGACACAACCCTGGTAGAGGGAATGGTTGGAATTATACCCCTGTTATCTCATAATTTTGTAAATCAACATTATATCACTAAATAAACATTAAAAAACAAAACAAGAAACAACTCTGAACTGAGGGTGTGTGGGACAAAGAAGTGGGTTTGTAAAAACACACACACAAAGAAGTGGGTTTGTGTTCCTGTCAGTGGGTTGGACAGATTCTGTTACTATGACCTCAGCTATCTAGTCACCTCCAGCAAATCCATCAACCTCTTGGAGTCTTCACTCCAATTTTCCCACTTACAAAAAGAGAAAATAGCCCTTGCCCTACTGGTATCTACAAACTTGAAAGAAAGTACAGAGCAGGGAGTCGGGAGGTAGCACAGCGGGTAAAGCACATGTGGTGCAAAGCGCAAGGACCGGCATAAAGATCCCAGTTCAAAGCCCGGCTCTTACAAGAGAGTCACTTCACAAGTGAAGTGACTTCCAGTGAAGCAGGTCTGCAGGTGTCTGTCTTTCTCTCCCCCTCTCTGTCTTCCCCTTCTCTCCATTTCTCTCTGTCCTAACAATGACAACATCAATAGCAACAATGATAATAACTACAACAACAATAAAAAGACAACAAGGGCGACCAAAGGGAAAATAAATAATTAAAAAAAAAAAAAGAAAGAAAGTACAGAGCACCTGGGCTGCTCTCTGTGGTTCAGGTAGGGTCTTGTCCACTGCGGCTGCTCATCAATGGATGTCTCTGTGATAGGTGCCAACATTCATCAGTAAGCAAGAAGCTGCTCTCAGGAAGCCTCAAGGATGAAAGGCATCTATAATAGAAGAGCATGTTCAGCATCCCTAAGTGATCTTAGACAAATGTCCCTTCCCACCAGGAGCAAAGCACTCTGGGCATCAGTCTGCAGCTCTGCTGGAAAAGTCTGGGAACTACATTGCTCCTGATTGGGAGATTTAGGTAGGTAGATTTTCTTGGCTGCTAATTGTGCTGGTGGGGGCAGGAGTGCATCATGTCAGGTATATCTGGAGACCAGAGCATTGGCCTTCCTGCACATACACTGTCCATAGCCACCAACCTGGAGTCTACGCAATATCATACCTGCAGTGCTCCACTGGTTCAGGAGGCAGCATAAGACTCTGTGACAGCTTCAGACCCAACTAACTATTCTGCCAGATTAGCTTCGCGGGCGGGAGACAGAGATGACCAGGGACTCATGGCTGAGCAGTTCAATCTTTATTCACGAGCAGGAATGCAGTCCAACAACCTAATCACAACACAATTCTGTCCTGTATCTCTCTCCTGAGGCGGAAGAGTCAGGAACGAAGGAAATACATACTATAGGGGACGGGGAGAAGGAAAAAGCATGAACCATCGAGGACTAAACCAATGTCGAGGCAGGGGTGGGGACCAAACCAATGTCCTGGAGACATGGGGGTGCCCAGCCAACAGTGGACATGCAAACAGAACACATCATAAGCAACACAAGCAAACCCAATGTTATAATAAAAACAGAAGGTCTCACAAGCAGAATCCAGAAGCATACCAACACTATTCCTTAGGGTCATCTCCAGGAGTGATGGGAGAGGGTCCACAGTGAAGAAGACTCCCCACAGTAGATACAGGAAGGTGACAGGTGAACAAGCCTCATATTTGTTTGTTTTCTCTCTTCTAAAGTTCAAGCTCTCATACAGATCCTACTCCCCAAAATACGTTGCTATTTATCAGTAGAATAACTTCCACTGCATGAAGTCTTGCTCTCCTGATTACTGAGCATAAGGAGAGGCCCACAAAAGCAGAGCTGAGGGGCAGGTAACAACCCAGATCCTTCTCTTGGGTTTCACAGCTAGCAGGCAAGCACCATTTTCTGCCACTTGGTGTGGCAACCATCATTTAACCTCATTGAACCACTTCCCAGGTGAGAAGGGGAAAGCACAGAGAAGCTCAGTGTTTCTGTCAAGGTCCTGGTAGTTTGGTAGGTGTCAAGACCAGATCAAAGCCAGGCCACGAAACTCAATTCTCCAGCTCTGTAATACTCTGCTGGAGGACCGGCCAGGTGGACCAGGATACCTCACTGCCCTCCAGCATAGTTTAATCTTCCACATGGGTTTCTGAGGTGGTGGGGGAGGGGAAAGTCCCTCATGAGTTTCTAAAGGAAGGGTGAGATTCTTCATGTCAGTAGAGAGCACTAACCCTCACAGGCACTGCTGAGATGGTTAATATTGCCAACCACTAGCCCCACTGAGCTTATATTATTTGTGATGCTCCATGATGCCAAGATGCATGACAGAAGTTATTAAAATGCTGGCTTGGGGCAGGCTAGATAGCTCATTTGGATCACGTGCATACTTCTTCATGCACATGACCCAACTTCAAGCCCAGCCTCCACCACACTGAAGGAAGTTTAAGTGCTGTGGTTTCTTTCTCTCTGTCTCTTTTCTACCTGAGAAAGTCAACCTACAGTGAAGCCACAGTGATGGCCAAATAAGTAAATAAATAAATATAAAATAAAATGCTGGCTTACCAGGAAGGCTCAAGGCAGGGTTCTCAGTGGCATCATGACACTTAATCTATACAGCAGAACTTGTCCCCGATCCACAGGGACAAGTCCCAGCAGCTGAGGTCCCTGAAGGTAGGTGTACATCTGATGTCTGTCCATGCTGAAAGGCAGCAAGGAGAAAGTAAGCCTGATGTTGGTCAGGCAGGTAAAGCCACCTTATTCTTTTGGACTCAGTAAGGATCAACAATTTATTGCACCTCTGCTCATGCTGGGCATGTTGCAGACAGCTTACAATTTATCCTTCAGTGCTAGGAGGGCATTATTATCTTCTTACAGGTGAGGAAACCATTACCTGATTGTTATATCGTTTCTTCTCCAAAACAGAAGATTCTGGGTGTGTCGTATGCTTTACATTGGTTTGTTCTAACCCTCCCCCGCCAAGAGAATTGGATCAGTCCAGTTAATTTCGCGGGCCCGCTTGGCCCCGCCCCAAGGAGCCCTGAGAGAGGGTTCCTGAGTTCGAGAGTTTCAGAGTTACAGAGTAAGAGAGAGTTCCACAGTTGAAGAGTTTCAGAGTGCCAGAGTTGGAGGGTTCCTGAGTTCCTGAGTTCCAGAGTAAGAGAGAGAGTGCTTGTGCCGCTGCAAAGAGACAGCAGAGTTCTGTTTGGTGATTAGTTTGTCTTAGTTTATGAATCGTTGTTCCTGAATAAAGAAATACAGCTTCCCTGCCCAGCCGTTGTCTCCGCGTCTGTTACCCGCCCGTGAAGCTACTCGGCCAGCAAGAGCCTACGAATTTTAACAACACCTGATCAATAAGTGAGATTGCCATAGCCTCCCTATTAAAGCATCTTCAAACTCAGACAAAAGGAAAAGAAGGAAGGTGAAGAAGAAGACAGGAAGAAAAGGAAGAGGACCAAACAAACAAAACTACTGGAAGCGATGGATTCCTTATGCAGTCACTGAGCTACAATAATAACCTTGGTGTTAATTAAAAAAAAAAAAAAAAAGAATTTTAAGGGGGCCAAGCAGTAGCACAACAGGTTAAGCACACATGGCGCAAAGCACAAGGACCGGAGTAAGGACCCCAGTTCGAGCACATGGCTCCCCATCTGCAGGGGGGTTGCTTCACAAGCAGTGAAGGAGGTCTGCTGGTGTCTATCTTTCTCTCTCCCTCTCTGTCTTCCCCTCCTCTCTACATTTCTCTCTGTCTTATCCACAACAATGACAGCAATAACAACAGCAATAATAATAACAATAAAACAACATGGGCAACAAAAGGGAAAAAAATAGCCTCCAGGAGCAGTGAATTTGTAGTGCAGACACTAAGCCCCAGTAATAAGCCTGAAGGAAAAAAATTTATGGGATGATCCCACTCATCAACAGAAGTTGAGAAAGAAGAACAGTAGGGGAAACTAAAAGCAGGATCTGACTAAATCTAGAGTAGGGCACCAAAGTAAAAACCCTGTGGTGAGGGGAAGGGTGGACATTCAGTTTCCCAGGGTGGCAGGGGGGGGGGGGAGGCGGGGGAGGTGGGTGGGAGGGGACACAGTCTTTTGGTGGTGGGAATGGTGTCTATGTACACGCCTATTAAATTGTAGTCATATAAATCACTACTTAATTAATATGAAAGGGGGGAAAATTGATTGTATATCTCGAACTTTTTAAAACACAGAGTCTTTTTCAAACACAGGCTGAGTCTTTGATATGTTGACTCTCTCAAAAACCTAGACCAGGGAGAACAGAAGCAACTGGGGTAGCACAGCTACATACAAGATATGGGGTATTATACAGCAAATCCTAACAAAAGGACTTCTCAAAGTTAACCCAATTACCAAATAATGTGATGATAACAATAACTATCCACTGTCTTCTTGAACCCTAAGACAGCAGGAACGTCACATTTCCACTATAGAGCCTATATTTCCCCCAGTCCTGGAACCTAGGGGTGGGGCACACTTTCCTGCATGCTTCTCTCAATTCATATAAAATAATATTGCATCCGCCGATCACAACCTCATCAACGCAATGAGTGGCACCTTAGCATGCTTCACTTCAAACTGTGTCCAGAGACTTCAGGTGTGGAAAGATAACCCTTCAGCTTCATTACTCAGGTGAGACTGTTCCTTTCATAGTATACTCTAATTCCATTCCAGGTGGTTCACTTCCTAACAAAGTCCCAAAACCTAGATATAGACCAGGTCCCCTGAGATACAGCATATGTTCGCACATATCCATAAACTAGGGCAAAATATATACCTGAAAGCAAAAGTACACAATAGTCTGCAGTGACTACCCCCAACACTTCATCTGCACTATTCCAGCCTTTAGTTCCATAATTGCTCAACAATTTGTTTGGCTTTGTATGTTAACTCTCTTTTCAGCCACCAGGTGCTGAAAATGCCAGCAGGATGCCCACCAGACTTCCCTGGACAGAGAACCCCACCAGTGTGTCCTGGAGCTCCGCTTCCCCAGAGCTCCACCCCACTAGGAAAGAGAGAGGCAGACTGGGAGTATGGATTGACCAGTCAATACCCATGTTCAGCAGGGAAGCAATTACAGAAGCCAGACCTTCCACCTTCTGCAAGCCACAATGACCTTGAGTCCATACTCCCAGAGGAATAAAGAATAGGAAAGCTATCAGGGGAGGGGATGGGATATAGAGATCTGGTGGTGGGAATTGTGTGGAGTTGTACCCCTCCTATCCTATGGTTTTGTTAATGTCTCCTTTTTAAAAATAAAATAATAATAATAATAAATTTTAAAAAAATAAATAAATGCATAGACTTCAAAAATATTTTTTTAAGGGGGCCAGGCGGTAGCGCAACAGGTCAAGCACACATGGCGCAAAGCACAAGGACCGGAGTAAGGACCCTGGTTCGAGCCCACGGCTCCCCATCTGCAGGGGGGTTGCTTCACAAGCAGTGAAGGAGGTCTGCAGGTGTCTATCTTTCTCTCCCCCTCTCTGTCTTCCCCTCCTCTCTCCATTTCTCTCTGTCCTATCCAACAATGACAGCAATAACAACAGCAATAATAATAACGATAAAACAACCTGGGCAACAAAAGGGAAAAAATAGCCTCCAGGAGCAGTGAATTTGTAATGCAGGCACTGAGCCCCAGTAATAAGCCTGGAGGAAAATAATTTAAATAGGGGGCCGGGTGGTGGCACATATGGTGAGTGCATATACTACAATGCATAAGGACCCAGGTTCAAGACCCTGGTCACCACCTGTATAGGAAATGCTTCACAAACGGTGAAGCAACGCTGCAGGTGTCTCCTTGTATCCCTCTCCCTCTCCCCCTTCCCTCTCTTTCATTTTCTGTCTCTATCCAATTAAAAAACTGAACTTGCCCATGAGCCAACTGCCTATTCCTCCCCTGTGAATATAGGCACATACACTGAATAAAGGCAAACCCAACTTGACTCTTCTCAAATGAGCCAGTTCCAGGAGGTAGGGTGACTGCTGCCATGCAGAAGAGAGCTTTAGGAAGTTTGGTGAAAACAGCTGTGCTGTAGGGTTCAGTGATCTAATGGGCAGATATGCCCTGAATCACCATCAGAAGGCAGAGACCATCGGGACCATGAGAAGGGTGAACACCTGTATGAATGTTCACTTCCAGAAGGACAAACCTGGGAATGTCTTGTTTCAGGACTCATATTTGAGCCACAAATGGCCTTATTCATAGGCCAATGTCTCTGTGCTATACTCAAAGGCCCTAAGCGGAGAAGGTTCTGGGTCCATGTCACCTGAACAGAAAGTCACTGAAGGACAGCGAAGCTGGGAACACCACTCACTATTTCTTATGACCCCCAGTGCCAGGATTGAGGCATCCTGGCATGAAGCCCTTCACCTCTCTGAGTCATGTTTTCTTCTGTTGGGAACTATCAAGGCCCATGAGTCAGTGGGCTGGGTTGCTCATGTACCCAGGTGTATTTACTTGATACCATATAGGCATCACAGCAGCTCATGGAAGGGAGATACAAGAAGACACAGTCCCTGCTTTACTCAGAATTCTATTTGCATTAATTTCTTTTTTTTATTTAAGAAAGGATTAATTAATAAAACCATAGGGTAAAAGGGGTACAACTCCACACAATTCCCACCACCCAATCTCCATATCCCACCCCCTCCCATGGTAGCTTTCCCATTCTCTATCCCTCTGGGAGCATGGACCCAGGGTCATTGTGGGTTGCAGAAGGTAGAAGGTCTGGCTTCTGTAATTGCTTCCCTGCTGAACATGGGCGTTGACTGGTCGGTCCATACTCCCAGTCTTGCATTAATTTCTTAAGAGCTTGTTTGGAAGTTCTAGCGGGGGAGCACAGATACTCACATACCCTCCCGGGGAAGATCAGTCCATCTCTATTTGGGGAAGGTTTTCCTCTTCAACTGAGCATGAAACTTTCAGGAGGGATGCCCACAGAGTGGTGAGGGAGAAAGGAAACACTTGCTGCAGCAGCCAGATCAACCTTGTCAACTTTGATCAGCCAGGCACATCAGCGGGGTGACAAATGTTTCAGCCATGTAGCCCTTTCTTACTGCATGAATTTCTTAGAATAAGGAGACAGACAGATATAACCCACAACATGGGTTCATTCCATAAACACTTCCAACACACTGTTATCTTTGGCGAGAAGACAAGCTCTTGTATCTATGCAGGAGTTTTTATGGGACATCCTAATTTCAGTGAGTTCACAGCCTTGATCCTATGCCAATGTCCTAAGAGGAAAGGAGCTGATTCCAGATCAGATCAGAGAGGATTTCTAGGAAGATGTTTTGCTTCCAAGATGGGGAGAGCAAACTGCTTTAGCAGGGACAATCTAATTAACAGGAGCCCCCCTGTTCAAGCTGAACACTCAAGACTCTGGGCTGCTCTTGGGTCTACACTCAGGTAAAGAGGAACTGATCTTCTCACCTAAGATGTCATCTACTTTGACCAAGTCTGACACATGCTCTTGGAAGGCTAAGAATCCTAAAGGAAGAGAGAAGGCAGAGCTTACAATGCAGCACAGTCCCTTCTTTGACGGGGAAAGTTTTTGCCAACAGAGCTATTTTTTCCCGGCCTCTGGTGCTGCAGGCCTATGACTGGTTTCTCCAGTGGGCACATGAGATGGCTTCATTAGTCAGGGAATCCGTGCCTCTCAGCCACGATGCAAGCACAATTCAAACAGTACCAAATGACAATATAAAGGCAATTCCGACATAACCATTTCCACACGCTTATTAAGCAGTAAGACACAACAGGGCATGAATTATTATGCAATAACTCATGCCTAGAAGCAATTTTAGACACAAACGTTGGAGGATTCATCATTATCATATATTCAGTTCTATTTTTCTTTTTCACGCTATAAAAAATCATGTCTAAATCTCCTAAAACCATCATAGCTACATCAAAAAGTGGATTGGGCTATCAACTTCGACAGTTTAAAATAAACCAGCTGCTGAGCAGGAAACACTCTTCTGAGCACAGTACTTTTGGTTTGGGTTCTGTTATTGGGAGGTGATGATAAATATCCTGTCTGATAGTGATGCTTAGAGGGAAATAAGCAGCAAGAGAAAGCTGTCCAGCACAGGCCTTTGACAGGCCAAGCTCTGGAAGCTGCAGCGCTTCCAGATACATAAAGCAGACTGGAGATGGAAGCAGAGCTTTGCTGACTTGAGGGCACTGGCCTCATGTCATGGTCTCAAGTTACCTTCCCTTGGAAATCCAGTGTTTACCTAGAACTCCAGTTCTGAGGGCCATGCAGAGGTGTTGAGAACATGTCTGGGCTTGGCTGGCCTGTGCCCATGTAGGGTTGTATACTGGGTGCTAACCACATGCGTGGAGTCACCTATCTCTCCCTGGAACCAGACAAGAAAAGGATAACATATTCCTAGACCAGACTACCAGGAATCTATTATTGTTGTTGTTGATATCATTAACTTTATGGGAGCAATCCAGAGCAGCTCTGTGTTCTGGAATACATGGTGCCAGTGAACAAAGCTGGGACCTCAAGTATATAAGTCTTGTGTTCTACTGCCAAGTAGCTCCCAGGCTGCAACCATGGATCTTTTTAATCAGAGAAATTCCTCTTGCCTACCTGCCCAAGGGCCCCATCTGGGAACTAGGTGGATTCTCTGGAGTTCTGCGCTTGTTCTGGCCAAGATTGAACTGCTTCATCCTTAGTAGCTACATAGAAATATTTCCTTCTTTGATTCCTGCAAACTCCCTGGAGGGATATTATGATTGCTACCCAGAGAAGACTTGGAGTCTCTAGAGAAGCACTTTGGTTTATTTAATAGACAAGCTGTGCCCTGTCAATGAGTGGTAATGAGTGGTCAGGTCAGAATCTCGGGATTTTCAGTAATTCTGGTCAGAAGAGCTATTAGCTAGGAAACCATGATCGTCAGAACCACACTCCACTGGTAGTTTGATCATAGACCCCACCACCACCCAGCCTTCAGAACTGTGAGGAAGCAATTTCTGTAGCTTTAGCCTGCACACAAAGGTCAAGACACAGGGCCCAGCATACCTTCTGTGTGCCCTGGCCACCAGAACTTCCGACAAGAGTATGGAGTCACTTGGCCCACTCTCAAGGTCCCGGACTCCCAGATCCAGCTGCCTACTAGGTTGGGAGATGGCTCCCAAGAAATTGCCAGGTGCTAGGGTCTACAGCAGGTCACTAAAGGTCCCAGAGGTTATGCTGGAACTGACTTTCCAACAGTGAGAAGGATCTTGCCAGATAGAGAAGGGAAAGCATTTCCAAGAAGAGAGAGTCCAAGCACATGTATAGGAAGGGCAGAGGCCTGTATACTCAGAATTGAGGATGTTGGTGGGCAGGGGCCAGAGGGTGATAGTTTGTTGTTGGAGTGACTGACTTAATAGACATCCATTAACTTTTTTGGACATCTATTTATTAACAACACAAGTAAAAATAACATTTTGAATCACTTGTACAGCTGTGCCCTATGTGCTGTGATCTTCTCTGCCTCTTCAGTAAGCTGTGAAGAAATCAAGTAACCAGGATACAGTGAAGACTAGCCAGTCACTGTCCTCATCAATCCCTAAGACCAGAGAGCATAACACACTTTTCTACGTTGGGAGGGAAGCAGGAAATGACTTCAGCTCTGAGCCCTTGCTAAGTTTGGGCATGCTTTCAAAGCTCACTTACATTAGAATACAGGGTATCAATTAACAGAAATGAAAAGAGACAGAAGTCAAGTCAGTGATGGGTCAAATAGAAGAATTCTTCTTTTTTGGGTCTTAGGAAATGGTCTTTATGTACTGCTTTATATTTGCAAAATGATCTCTATCAACTCATTTGCAGTATGGTATACCCTTAGAAGTCCAATTTTGTTCCATGCTCTTAAAAATCCAGTTTATAGCTCTCAGTGCATTAAGGTAATTAACAGAGCTTACATTTTTCACAAAATTCACAAAACCCAAGTTGTGTGGAAGGCATTATTTCAATCAACCATCTCTATGTCCATAAAGTAATTTATCCTGAGATAGACTAACATCTTTGGAGTATTTGTTGATGGTTTTTCATAGAGTAAAAGTTGTGAAAGCTAAAGAAAGTGAGAACCTGATTCTAAAAACTGTCTCAAAAATTGAATAATGCAGTTTTTAGAAGGCAAGATTAGCGAAAGTGATGATACCTTGCAATACCCTGAAATAGACACCCACACATTCTATCAGCTACTCTAAATTATAGAATTTCACTTGAGGGCAGGGATAGAGAGCATAATGGTTACACAAACAAACTGTCATGCCTTAGGCTCCAAAGTCCCAGGTTCAATCCCCTGCACCACCAGAAGCTAGAGCTGACCAGTGCTCTGGTGAAGAAGAAGGAGGAGGAGGAGGAGGAGGAGGAGGAGGAGGAGGAGAAAAAGAAAAACTTTTAAAAGAAGAATTTCACAAGTCAGAAACAGAAGAATGAATATGGGATGATCTCACTCTCAGGCAGAAGTTGAAAAACAAGATCAGAAGAGAAAACACAAGTAGAACCTGAACTGGATTTGGCGTATTGCACCAAAGTAAAAGACTCTAGGGGTGGGTGAGGGGGAGAATACAGGTCCAAGAAGGATGACAGAGGACGTAGTGGGGGTTGTATTTTTATATGAAAAACTGAGAAATGCTATGCATGTACAAACTATTGTATTTACTGTTGAATGTAAAACATTAATTCCCCAATAAAGAAATTTAAAAAAAAGAATTTCACTTGAATGGAGAGCTCCTTGGACTTCTGAATACACCAACCACAGTGACAAGCAGTGAAGGACAGTAGAAGGCAGAAATCTGATTTTTGCAACTTGATTATTAAGATATAGCTTTTTTTAAAAAAAAGATATACCTCAGACTATCCCGGCACCTTATTTCAGGGGGGTGGGTAGTAGTGCATCCAGTTAAGCACAAGAATCCACACAATATCCTGGTTTGAGGCTGCAGCTTCACAAGCAGCAAAGCAGGTCTGTAGATAACTGTCTCTCTCCCTCTCTATCTTCCCTCCCTTCTCAATTTTCTCTCTGTCCTATCCAGTAAATGGGAAAAATGGCCACCAGGAACAGTGGATTTGTAGAGCCAGCACCTTCTTCTTCTAGCGTTTGCCCTTCTTCCGTAGCCAGTGCACAGCGTCAGGTTGAGCCTGATGTAAAGTTTCGAGACCTCCTTTGAATCTGGAGAGGTGGCAGTCGTTGACTATGTGGGTCATAGTCTGTCTGTAGCCACAGGGGCAGTTCGGGTCGTCTCTGGCTCCCCAGCGATGGAACATAGCGGCGCACCGGCCATGGCCTGTTCCATAGCGATTGAGGAGGGCCCAATCATAACGTGCTAGGTCAAAGCCGGGTTGACAATTACAGGGGTCTGTGATGAGGTGTTTGTTCTTTACCTCAGCTGACTGCCAACTCTGTTTCCAAGAGTCTGGAACAGAGAAGTTCAGTGTAGGCGTAGGGGACCAGATTGGGTGATGAGACGTCAAGCGTTGGACAGGGTGGGCGAAGATATCCACATATTGGCAGGTCCGGTCGAGCGTAGACGTGGGAAATGAACTTAGATGATGCCTCATCCTGACGAATATCTGGCGGGGCGATGTTGCTAAGAACTGGCAGCCATGGAACCGGGGTGGAACAGATGGTTCCAGAAATTATCCTCATGGAGGAATATAATTTGGAATCGACCAAGTGGACATGGGGGCTACAGAACCATACTGGGGCACAGTATTCTGCAGTGGAATAGCATAATGCCAGAGATGATGATCGTAGTGTGGAAGCGCTCGCGCCCCATGAGGAGCTGGCCAGTCTTGCATGATGTTATTCCTCGCGCCCACCTTTGTTGCAGTTTTTATGAGATGTTCATGAAATGACAGAGTGCGATCGAGAGTAATGCCAAGATAGACTGGCTGGGCTTCATGCCGGATTCTCGTATCGCCAAGCTGCACATTAAGCTCACGTGAGGCCGAGGCATGGTGTAGATGGAAAACAGATGATACCGTTTTTGCAGTGCTAGGGATTAGTCGCCATTTTTTACAGTAATCAGATATCAGAGACATGTCTTTCGTGAGTGTTTCCTCGAGGATGTCGAACTTGGATGCCTGAGTTGCACAGCAGATGTCATCGGCGTAGATGAACTTCCTTGAAGAAGTTTCTGGGAGGTCATTGATGTAAATATTAAATAGCGTAGGAGCCAGAACAGAGCCCTGGGGGAGGCCACTTGAGACAAGTCTCCATCTGCTAGACTTGTCACCCAGATGCACCCGGAATCTTCTGTTTTGGAGAAGAAACGATATAGTGTTGGCCACCCATGGAGGCAGGCATCTTGAGATCTTGACTAGGAGACCACGGTGCCAGACCGTGTCATAGGCTGCTGTGAGATCAACAAAGACAGCACCCGTCTTTAAATTCTTCTGGAATCCATTTTCAATGTAAGTTGAGAGGGCCAGGGCTTGTTTGCAGGTAGATCTTCCTGGGCGGAAACCAGCTTGGGCGGGTGATAGGAATTTCTCTGTAAGAGGAGAAATATGTGACAGAAGCAGCCTCTCAGGGAGTTTGTAACACACGGAGAGGAGAGAAATTGGTCTATAGCTGGCGGCCATTGTTGGGTCTTTCTTTGGTTTCAAAGCCAGCACCAAGCCCCAGAAATAACTCAGGAGGCAAGAAAAAAAAAAAAGATACACCTTAATTTTATTGCATGGCTATGGTTTTTGTGTTTGCTTGAGTTAAAGAGAATTTAAGTTTCATTGATAATTATCTATTTACCTATCAATCGTGCATACATAAGTAAATCCTTCCATCTAACCATTCATCTATCCATACACAAAGCCTTTCATCCATACATGCATATGTCCATCATACATACATCCACTGCCCATCCATCTTTTTATTTATTCACCCATTAAATGAGCACCTATCCCCCAAGCCTCTAGCTATATGTTAAAGGGTAGCAGTAAGCAGAGGGCAATTCTTTTACTTCTCATGACAATTGAAATTTGATGAGAGAAAGAGCTGTCACATTCTCTTACTTCCAAATTAGGAAAGTACTCTGATGGGAAGAATGTCTTGTCCAAGAAAACAAGGAATAACTACTTTGGATCCAGTGGTGAGGAAATCTACTGGGAATTTAAACTGCATTTAGATAGAGGTGAGTAATTAACTGAGAAACCAAGTAAATCCAAGAACATCCTGGAGGCAAGCACATAAAAGTCATGGAAGACAAAGTCACCTTCCATGTGACTCAATCACAAAGGAAATCATTCCTTTCTTCAAAAAGGGTTTGTTTGGAAATCAGGGGATGGATTCATTCTCCTGTGATGCTGCTCTCTAGGACTCTATTGCCTGTGGAACTCATTATAAGCAAGTCAGTGTCCCCTATACATGGTTCCCCCGACTAGAAGGTGATGGTCTATCCAATCTCCTTAGAAGTTCCCCACCTATCGTCTGCCCACTCAGCCCCAAGTGAAGTCAGCTGGAGTGAATGTTGCTATGCTCCTGAGATCGAAATACTCCCAGAGCAACTGTGAGTCAATTATAGATGCTCATCCTCTCTCCTTTTTAGCTCTTGCCGCAATGGAGTTTAGGAACATCTAAATAGAAGCCCAATAAAACTGCCCTTATTATTTTTTAAAATCTCCTGCTTTCCTTATATGTTTGCTGAACCTTTATTTAATTTCTTAAATGTCTTTAAATGGACATAATCATGTGTGTCTTTATTGTGACAACCATCAGCATTTATGAAGCATTTTATATCAGGCACTTTTCCCAAGTGTACTATAAAATTTGATTTGATCGACTCCCCCAAGGAGCCCTGGGAAGTAGGTTTTACTATCATGCGATTGACACCATAATCAAGGCAGTCACAGGGATGACCCTTGATCTTCATTGCTTTGTCACTAAGGCTGAACCCAAACTCTTCACTTTCTCCATCATACTAAGTCAACTTCAAGTATCTTCAGCCTTTGATAAATAGGGTATCCTTCCTGGTAGATCTTATTTTTTATTATTTGATTTTTTTGTATTATCTTTATTTATTGGATAGAGACAGCCAGAAATCAAGAGGGAAGGGCATGGTAGAGGGGAAGAAAAACAGAGAGACACCTACAGCCTTACTTCACCATTAGCAAAGCTTTCCCCCTACAGATGGAGACTAGGGGCTTGAACCTTCATCCTTGTGCATTGTAAAATGTGCGCTCAACCAGGTGCTATGCCACCCGGTCTCCTTCCTAGTAGACCTTTTTTTTTAATATTTATTTATTTATTCCCGTTTGTTGCCCTTGTTGCTTTATTGTTATAGTTATTATTGTTATTGATGTCATCATTGTTGGATAGGACAGAGAGAAATGGAGAGAGGAGAGGAAGACAGAGAGGGGGAGAGAAAGATAGTCACCTGCAGACCTGCTTCACCGCTTGAGAAGCAACTCCCCTGCAGGTGGGGAACAGGGGGCTTGAACTGGGATCCTAATGCCGGTCCTTGAACTTTGCGCCACGTGCACTTAACCCGACTCCCCCTAGTAGAGCTTTAATAGAGCTCAACAAACAACAGCTGAACTGACCACAACTCACTGGAGCCACCGAATCAACAAGGAACACATCAAATAATATAGCAAGGGAGGGTAGCAAATAGACTGAGGACAGGATGGACTCAGGATCTCCATGAGGATAAAGCAACAAGAGAAGATTTCAAGGAAGAGGAAGAATGAAACTTGGCCTTAAATGGTGGACAGACTAGAAATTAGAGGGAGAAATCAACATGCAGGTTTGGTAAAGGGAAACATGAGAAAAGTTTGAACAGTAGTCACGAGAACATTCTAAGAGAGAGTTGAGTCATTTGGCCAGTTAAGAGGGTATATCCTTTTTTATTATTAATTACATATTATTATTGTTATTACTATTATTGATTTGATAATGATCAACAAGACTACAGAGTAAGAGGGCAAAATTCTACACAATTCTTACCATCAGAATTCCATATCTCATCCCCTTTATTGGAAGCTTCCTTATTCTTTGTTTTTAATTTACTTATTTATAAAATGGAAACACTGACAAGACCATAGGATAAAAGGACTACAATTCCCACCACCAGACCTCTGTATCCCATCCACTCCCCTGATAGCTTTCCTATTCTTTAACCCTGTGGGAGTATGCACCCAGGGTCACCATGGGGTGCAGAAGGTGGAATGTCTGGCTTCTGTAACTGCTTCCTCACTAAACATGGGCATTGACAGGTCAATCCATACTTCCACCCTGTCTCTTTATCTCTCTGGGTGTATGGACTCAGGATCATTATGGACAGAAGATGTAAGGACTGGCTTCTGTAACTGCTTCTCCACTGGACATGGGCATTGGTAGGTCAATCCATACTCCCAGCCTGTTTCTATCTTTTCCCGGTGGAGCAGAACTCTGGAATGGTGGAGTTCCAGGGAACATTGGTGAGGTTGTATGCCCAGGGAAGTTAGGTTGGCATCATAGTAACATTTGAAACTCGGTGGCCGGAATTTCTAGGTGTAAAGCAGCCTTTTTGTAAAGAATATGCCAGGTGTTGTCTTCAAGCCACCATCTGGACTCCATCCCAAGAGGATATATTCTTTAAAATACTTATCCAAGGAGATCTGCACATACTTATCTTCATAGCAGGACTATTCATAATAGTCTACTTTTGGAAACAACTTAAATGCCCAGTTACTGATGAGTGGTTAAGAAAGTTGTGGTATCTTGGACAGAGCTAGAAGGAATTATGTTAAGTGAACTAAGTCAGAAAGATAAAGATGAGTATGGGATGATCCCACTCATCAACAGAAGCTGACTAAGAAGATCTGAAAGGGAAACTAAAAGCAGGACTTGATAAAATTGTAAGTAGGGGACCAAAGTAAAAACCCAGTGGTGAGGGGTAGGCATGTAGCTTCCTGGGCCAGTGGGTGGTGGGAGTGGGCGGGAGGGATGGGTCACAGTCCTTTGGTGGTGGGAATGGTGTTTATGTACACTCCTAGCAAAATGTAGACATATAAATCAGTAGATAATTAATATGAGAGGGGGAAATCAATTGTATGTCTCAAAGTTTCTCAAAAGACAAACTGAATCTTTTTAATATATAGGCTATGTATTTGATATGTGGACTCTCTCAAAAGCCTAGACCAAGTAGATTAGAAGCTTCCAATAGCACAGCTATATACAAGATACTGGGTACTGTCCAGCAAACCATAACAAAGGGACTTTTCAAAGTTAACCCAATTTACAAATAATGTGATGATAATATTAACTATTGATTGTCTTTTTGAACCCTAAGACAGCAGGAACCTCACATCTTCACTATAGAGCCCCTACTTCCCCCAGTCCTGGAACCCTTGGATAGGGCCCACTTTCCCGTATGCATCTCCCAATCCAAACCAAATAACATTGCATCCGATCACAACCTAACCAAAGCAACGATTGCTACCTCAACATGCTTCACCTCAGAATGTATCCAGAGACTTCACGTGTGGAATGACAACCCTTCAGCTTCATTACTCGGGTGAGACCTTTCCTTTAATAGTACACTCTAATTTCATCTCAGGTAGTTCACTTTCTAACAAAGTCCCATAACCTAGATATACACCAGTTTCTGTGAGAGAGAGCTTATGTGCACACGTATCCATAAACTACTGCAAAATATATACCTGAAAGCAGGACTACACTAGAGTTTGCAGTGAGTACCTCCCTAACACTTCCTCTCCACTATTCCAAGCTTGGGATCCATGATTGCTCAACAAATTGTTTGGCTTCATATGTTAACTCTCTTTTCAATCACCAGGTTCCAGATGCCACCAGGATGCTGGCTAGGCTTTCCTGGATTGAAGACCCCACCAATGTGTCCTGGAGCTTAGCTTCCCCAGAGACACACCCTACTAGGGAAAGAGAGAGGCAGACTGGGGGTATGGACTGACCAGTCAACGCCCATGTTCAGCGGGGAAGCAATTACAGAAGCCAGACCTTCTACCTTCTGCAACCCTCAACGACCCTGGGTCCATGCTCCCAGAGGGATAGAGAATGGGAAAGCTACCATGGGAGGGGGTGGGTTATGGGGATTGGGTGGTGGGAATTGTGTGGAGTTGTACCCCTCCTACCTTATGCTTTTGTTCACTAATCCTTTCTTAAATAAAAAAATTAAAAAAAAAAAAAAGAAAGTTGTGGTATATATACACAATGGAATACTACTCAGTTTAAGAAATACATACATTGGTAGGGTTGTCTGCCCAGAGAAGTCCGGTTAGCATCCTGGAGCCCTGCTTCCCCAGAGCCCCACCCCATTAGGGAAAGAGAGAGGCAGGCTGGGAGTATGGATCAAACTGCCAACACCCATGTTCAGCCAGACTTTCCACCTTCTGAATCCCATAATGGCCCTTGGCCCATACTCCCAGAGGGATAAAGACTAGGAAAGCTATCCGGGATGGGATGTGGAGTTTTGGTAGTGGGAATTGTGTGGAGTTGTACCCCTCTTATCCTATGGTTTTGTCAGTGTTTCCTTTTTATAAATAAAAATTTAAAAAGAAAGAAAAAGAAATACATCATCTCTTTTGTAGAATGTAAAGGAATCATGTTAACTGATATTAGCCAGAAAGATGAATACCAGATGATCTCACTCGTAAGTAACAAACAAATGGAAAATACAGGATGAAACTTAGATAAGGTGTGATCTCTGATTGCAGAGCTAAAGACACTAAATGGGGGGCAGGAATTATTGATAGGGTCCAGAGGATGTTGGGAACCCCGTTGTTTAATGATGGGGGCAGGAGATACTAGTTGCTGGTAGGAATGGTGTGCAGACACCTATCATGGGAAGACAATTTTTAGTCATCTGATGACAGCTATATTGTAAATCAGTATTTCTCTAATATAGTGATTAAAAAGAGCATGTGTTCTTGGGCAGTATGGAAAATAAGGTTGACTGAGCAATGTCATCTACATCCTTTAGGTCAGGATGTCAATCAGAATTCAGGAGAGTTGCATTTGGAAGGCAGCATGATGAATACAAGTACAGCCTGGATATTGTCTTGAGGCACCAGGTGACCACATCTGCATGGAGAGTGAGCCCTCCACCTAGGCCAGGTTGCCAGGGAACAAGTTTCAGCTTTTGAGTTTTGAGAACCATGGGTATAACTTACTTTTCCCCTGACTCCTGCAATCCTGCCTGGTCACATATGGGGTGGGGGTGGGGGGAGCATATTTGCTGGGGCCAGCTACCCAAGATGACCTGGACAGGTAACCAGGTGTGGGTCTACACTATTCAGGCAGTGTCCATGTGCGTGTCAATGCTCTTGTGCGAGCTGCAAGTCCTATTTCTCCAACTGACCAGGCAAAGAAAAGAGGCTCAACTATACAAATGTGGTATAAGCAACAACTGACAGGTGGGGAGGGTGGCCTTTTTGAGGGTCCTGGAGAAAACCCAGAGTCTGTGCTGGGTGCACAGTAATGCTGACTGGGTCTATCAGGGAATTTGGGAACAGAATGGCAGAGTGAGCAGGGAACCCCCAAGCTGCAGCGGAGGCTGGGTGCTACTCCCTGTCCTGAAGAATGTTCTAGACTCAATATTATGAGCAACCATTCTTGCCTCCTTCTTCCCACAGTCATGGGGCTTCTCACATGGAAAGAGCAGATAAGGGATGCCATACTTTCAGAAACACAAAGAGAGGAGAAGGGCAGGTGAAAAGTTGGCAAGAATATCTTGTGGCCACCTGTGTGTGTTCCAGAGTGGGGATATTGAAGGGGGGTTTATGTGAATCTAAAAGCAAGAGGGCTTTGGAGAGTAAAGCAGAGTGAGAGGTCTTACAAGGACCATGCTCAGAGGTCACCTTGGTTCTGTTCTCATAAAATCAGACCTACCAACTACAGAGGGCTGATGTGTCCCATCCCCAATACCCCAGAAACTCAAGGCACAGGGCAGTTCCTGAGTCTCCCTCAGTCACTTACAGACACCAATAACACACCTCCATCCCCACCCACACTTCACTGCCCAGGCCCTTTTTCTCTGTGCTGGTCCTCATGCCTTTGGTCTGCTCTCTGCCCATTTTCTCTTCATTCTTCCTTTTCTTTTCTTTTAATTTTTTATTAGTGATTTAATAATGATTAACAAGGCTGTAGGAAAGCAGGGGTACAGTTTCATACAATTCCAACCACCAGAGGTATGTGTTCCATCCCTCCATTGGAAGCTTCCTTATTCTTCTTCCTCTCTGGATATATGAACCTAAATTATTTTTTAAAAAATTTTTTATTTATAAAATGGAAATATTGACAAGACTATAGGATAAGAGGGGTATTAATCCACACAATTCCCACCACTAGAACTCCATATCCCATCCCCTCCCTTGATAGCTTCCCTATTCTTTATGGATTCAAGATCATTATGGGGTGTAGAAGGTAGAAGGTCTGGCTTCTGTAATTGCTTCCCTGCTGAACATGCACATTGGCAGGTCGATCCATACTCCCAGCCTGTCTCTCTCCCTAGTGGGGCAGGGATCTGGGGAGGCGGGGACATTGGTGGGGAAGTCTGGTTGACATCATGGTAGCATTAAGCATTAAGATATAAAGCAGAGCAAATTGTTGACTAATCATGAACCTAAAGGCAAGAATATCTCAATGAAGATTTGGGTTTTCCATTTTGGAAAAAGCTCATAGGTCTATTTTAGGTATATCCTAAGGGACCCATGATTTTACTAGTTTTTGCCTGTGCCTGATATCTGATATGCTGGTGGACCCAAGTTATTGTCTGGGGAGGTGATGGTGTCATAGCTAGAAGGTGGTGTCAGAGTAGATATAGGGCTACAAAGATGGATTAGGGCAGAGAATAGCTTCCAAACATGAGAAGAATATGTAAATACATTGACTGTTTACCCCATTGATATCAACAAGGACCCATATATATATTCTTATTTAGCACCGGAGCCTGTGTGACCTCTGTATCCCTGTCAGTCTGAGCTTGCAATCCATCATCACACCTACATTCTTTTTTCCCTTTGATTCATGTTTTCATTCATATATATATATATATATATATTCCAGTGGTCCACTCATGGTTGATTATTGACCCATTTTTCTCACCAAAATGCCATAAGATAAAATCATGCACATTTGACAAACATGGCTATTATTTATCCCAACTGGTACAAAAATCATTAGTGATAGCAGCTGGTGGTTGTGAGAGCAGACTTGAAGTCTGGGGGCTTCATGTGACCCAAGTTATACGGATCTTACCCACTGTCTTGTGTCATGTTCATGCCTCCCCTCACATCCTGAAATACCATTTCTTCTCAACACTGAGTTGCTCTAGTCACATCCAAACACACAGCTCTCTCTCCCTTCCTAGAGATAACCCCCATAAGCCTGCATCTGCTGACATTATTGCTGCAAGACTATGATTTAACATGCTGCCCCAGTTTATTTCTTCCCAATCCTTTATTATCCATTTTACTCCCCTCCCCATCATGCCTGCTCTTGTCTGCTCCTCAGTAATTACCAAGGCCATCAGGCTCACCTTGGAGAGTGCAACAGGTAGACTTCTCCTCTACGTTTTCTATTTCTTTGACTTTCAGAACAGTCTACCACTGTGGCCTTCCTGCATCTCTCATTACTCATCTCTCCTCTGCTGGTACCTCTGCCTCTCACTTCATATTGGGGTTGGTTGGGCTTTGTATCTTCTCTTCACTAATCCCTTAGTATCTCTATGTATCATGTCTGCACAAGAACCACACATATCTATCCTACTTTGTTGGGTAGTTGCCATCTCCCCCTGGCTTCTTCTTATCCATATGGCTATATAGGGATTTACTGATCCAAAGGTTTGGTCTACTTACATAAATCACTTTTACATAAAGCACTCCAGGGCATTGGTGGTTCAGTTATAGGATTCTCGCCTGTTCCGCCCCCTCCTTGTCACACTCTGATTTTCACCAGTCACTTTTCTCTCCACCCTCTCTATATCACATCCTGTTTCCACCCTACTTGGAGAGTATAAAAACAGCTGCTCTTCTGATTAAAGACACTTGGAAATTGCTTTCCGGCTCCGAGAGTTCCAGAGTGTATCTCCTGCGGAAGTTGGTGCAGCACGCGTTCCTGATCCCTCTCCCACACAGCAGCCTAGATCAGCTCCAGTTGAGTTCTCTCCAACCCAGAGAGCACCGGCTCGGGAAGAAGTACCCTCAGGCTATCCCGGCATCTGGCGCCCGGAACAGGGACCCGTAAGCAGCAGATTTACAAGAAGACATCTTAGATAAGTATACACCTTTTGGGTATCTTAAATATTGTGTTAAGGCACTGTGATTTTTTTTTTCTTTTTTATTGTTTTCCGGAGATCTTTCCACCATGGAAAATCTTTTCCAAATCCTGCATTCTTTTTCCAGTATACAATTTTTATATATCTGGGACATTTTTCTCGGGGCTTCACCTTATATCCTGTTGATCATCATAGCAGCTTTTAAGGGATATATAGGGCAACCTCTCAAAAGGCTTAAGAAACTAGAGGCTGAGGTCCAAGAGATAAAGGAAGTAATCATAGAACTTAACCAGCACCTTAAAAACAAGAAGAAGCAAAGGCCTGTCGTGATCTTGACCCACCCTAATTCCTCTGCATCTTGCCCTGAGGCCCCTATATTGGCATCTTGCCCTGAGGCCCCTATTTTGGCAGACACGTGTCCGAATTCTCCTTTGGACTTCACAGCCACTTCTTCGGCCACCCCCATTTTGGCAGAAACGAGTCCGGAACCTCCTGCTGCCTCCACGGCTGCTTCTTCACCCCACCCTGTTTTGATAGACACATGTCCGAATTCTCCTGTAGCCTCCAAAACCACTTCTTCGGCCACTTGTCCAGAAGCTTCCACTTCAGTGACTCCTCCTACCGCTACACACTTATCAGAGGAAGTCCACACATTTCCGGTCAATGTTGCCCCCAATAGACAAAAACCTCAGGCCTGGTATCCATATTCCGCCACAGATCTGAAGGAACTACGCCAGGCTATCAAAGATGACGGTGTTCATGCCCCATGGACCAGGTCCATTTTACAAGGCCTGCTTCAGAACCTTAATACCCCTCAAGATTGGAGAGATGTGACTCGTGCTACGCTCCCAGGCCCCCTCTTCCTGCAATGGGAGGCATTCTTTCGCGATGAATGTTTACAACAATCGCGGAAAAATATTCAAAATCAGCCAGAGGGTAATTTTGATGCATTGTTTGGAACAGGCCAATTAGAAACAGGGATTCAACAGGCGGAAGCCAAGTTTCCAGCGGGGTATTTTGATCAAGTACGCCTGTGTGCATTAAAAGCATGGGAGCGATTAACACCACCCATGGGAGCAGCCTCAGCCCCCATTCTCTCCCTGCAACAAGAACCTGATGAATCCCTCGCTAAATTCATTGCCAGGGTCCAGTCGAGTTTGGAAAGGAAGATTTATAATCCTAACGCTCATTTTCTCCTACTGCGATCCATAGTCTGGGATGGAATGCTTCCGCATTTTCGACAGGCCTGTATCACTCTTAAAAATGAACACCCAGATACTTGGATTCTAGCTACACAGGATCTCAGATCAAGCTCTTTTCAAGGACATATGTTACAGGCCTATGCAGCTACCTTACATAAGCAAAAAGGAGCTTGCTTTCAGTGCGGTCGCCAAGGGCATTGGCGTAACCAATGTCCAGAAAATAGACCGCGACCCCGCCTCCAGTCAGGGCGACCCCACCTCCAGTCAGGGCGACCCCACCTCCAATCAGGGCAACCCCGCCTCCAGACAAGGAATCAGAGACCACTAATGCCTTGTCCCAGATGCCAGAAAGGATTTCACTGGAGGAGAGATTGTTGGTCAAGGTTCCATAGGAACGGCACGCCTCTGCCAAATGTAAACAGGGATTTAAACTAGGTATGGGGCTTCCCTTAGCCCCGCCCCCAAGAGGGAAGGAAGCAGGTCGCCCGCTTGGTGCTGTGCCCTTCTTCCACAAACAGAAGCCCAGCTTGGGACCCAATCCATCGCTATACCCACCACGCCAAGTAACAATAACAGAGGGTGAGCAGAAGGAGGAACCCGTGGTATGTGGGAACTTCCAGCATAGAAATAACCGGCTGGAGCAAGAGAACAGCTCGAATTCAGAGCCTGAGATTTTATGGACCACCCCTGTTTTAGAAAGGGGTCACCCAACTATGACAGTAAAGATTGGTAATATTCCTTTTAAGTGTTTGATTGACACGGGAGCAGATAAGACAATATTAAGACAAGCAGAGGTTCCCCAGAGTTGGGAACTCCTCCCAGGACCACGCTTACATGGTGTTGGAGGATTGACTCAGGCATTCCGCACACGAGATTCCCTTGTGTGGGAAGATCCAGAAGGGACTACCGGATGCTTTCAGCCTTTAATAGCTGATATAAGCACCAATTTATTGGGAAGAGACTTGCTGGAATCTTTAGATGTAGTGATATCCTCAGACACCTCTGCAGGACACCACACTCACTCCTGTGAGACTGCTAGACCCAACCAGCACCCCCAATACTAACTGCCACTGTTCGTAACAGAACTCCCCGCTTAGATTGGCTTTCTAATGAGCCTGTCTGGGTGGAACAGTGGCCTTTGCCTAGGGAGAAGCTAGAAATTTTAAAAAAAACTCGTCCAAGAGCAGTTATCGTTGGGACACATTCGTCATTCTCGGAGCTCATGGAATACTCCAGTCTTTGTAATTAAAAAGCGCTCAGGAAAATGGCGCCTCCTCCAAGATCTTCGTGCAGTTAATAAAACCATGCAGGTTTGGGGCTCCCCCCAAAGGGGTTTGCCTCTTGCTTCCGCAATTCCCACAGGAATTCCAATCATAGCTATTGATATACAGGATTGTTTTTTCTCTATTCCCTTACACCCACAAGATTGTAAACGTTTTGCTTTCTCTGTTCCTTCTATTAATAATGCCAGCCCTGCCGATAGATTTGAATGGGTGGTACTGCCCCAGGGCATGGCTAATAGTCCTACTATTTGTCAAGAGGTTGTTAAATCTGCCCTTTTTCCATATATTCATAAGGGCCTTAAGGCTTTTCATTATATGGATGACGTGTTAATATGGGGAGAATTAGATACAGATCTCTCCGCCCTACGTGATTTTCTAATCCCTGCCTTAAAGAGAAGTGGACTTAATGTAGCTCCTGAGAAGATACAACTAATCCCTCCAATATCTTTCTTAGGCTCAGAGATTTCCCTAACGCAGATTCGTCCTTTAAAACCTTGTGTTACTTTTCCTTCTAATCTCACTCTTGCTTCTTTACAAAGTTTTCTTGGAAATTTGAATTGGCTTAGGCAGTATCTTTATCTGCCTACGAGCTGCCTGCAACCACTGTTCGATCTGTTAAAAGGAAACAAACAGCCCTCCTCAAAGCGTATGTTAACCCCCGAAGCATCCTTGGCTCTGGAAAAAGTTAACCAGGCTCTCCAGGACATGCACCTCGTTCGATTCTCCCCCTCCTCTCCAGTAAATCTTCTAATCTTTAACTCCACCCCCACGGTAGTGGGGGCATTGTGGCAGAAACATGGCGTTCTCGAATGGCTTCATACGCCAGTAGGCGGAGCTCCAAGACTCCTTACCGAGATTGATGCCTTAGCATTTATGGTTCGCCAAGGAAGAAACAGATCGGTTCAGGTCTTAGGAAGGGAACCAGATTCAATCATTCTTCCCTTTTCTCTCACTGATACAGAATGGCTCATACGCCACCATTCTCGTTTTGCCATAAGTTTAAAGGGTTTTCCAGGACAATTAGATAATCATTTTCCCTCTAATAATTTGATAGCTTCTTTACCTCTGTTGCCTCTACTAGTACCTAAACTTTTCTCTCGAGATCCCATCCCCTCTGCTCCTACAGTGTTCACTGATGGTGGAAAAAAGGGAGCTGCTGCCCTTATATATTATCCAGACCAGCAATACCCCAAACCTCTCTTTACTGAACTTCCTGATAATTCCCCTCAGTACAAAGAACTTTATGCTGTTTTCCTTGCATTAAAAGCTGTACCAGAATCCTTCAACCTTTTTTCTGACAGTGTGTATACTGTTAACTTACTTCCATGGCTTGCTCGATCTTATGTAAGAATTGATGACAACCCACTTTCTCCTCTTTTAATTCAAATTGCCTCTATGCTCTGTTCTCGAACCCATCCACTGTATGTTCAGCACCTACGTTCCCACAGCCCTCTTCCTGGTCCCCTGTCCGAAGGGAATGCTGCAGCTGACCGCCTTGCCTCCACAGGAATTCTCCTAGCCTCTGTCTCTAATCCTGCTGACTTTCATTCCCTGACCCATGTTAATCTTAAAGGTCTTCGAGCTCGATTTCCTGATATTCCTCTGCCACAGTTAAAACGTATTCTTGCTACATGTTCCTCCTGTGCAGGTCTAATCAAAACACCTGCTATTCAGACTCTAGGGGTTAATCCTCGAGGTTTAAAAGCCAACGCTCTTTGGCAAATTGATGTTACCCACATACCTAACTTTGGCAAACAAAAATATGTGTTCGTCTCAATTGATACCTTCTCTAAGTTTATGTGGGCTACAGCTCAGACTGGAGAAAACTCAAAAAAGCTTATAAGCCATATGCTCTCCTGTTTTGCTGTAATGGGCTTACCTCTTCAACTTAAAACGGATAATGGACCTGCTTTTACCAGCAAACAATTTAAAGATTTTTGTTCCCTCTGGAACATTACTCATACTACAGGCATTCCGTATAATCCACAGGGACAAGGCATTGTTGAGAGGGCCCATCAAACTCTTAAGGCTCAATTAAATAAAGAAAAAGGGGAAATGTACCCCCCTAATATCCAGCTGGCAAAAGCCTTAACTACATTAAATCTCTTTAATATTTACAAAAACTCCGACCAACCTCCTATAATTCTTCATTGGCAAACACCACCCACCCTCCCAGCTATTAAAGTCAAATGGAAAGACCCACTTGATAAAATTTGGAAAGGACCTGACCCCCTGTTGACTATGGGGAGGGGTTTCGCATGTATTTTTCCACAAAATTACTCCAAGCCTGTTTGGGTTCCTGCCTGCCATGTCCGGCAATACCCACATGATGGTGCTGATATCCCTGAAGAACAAGAAACACTGCAAGAAGACTGGCTGCAAGAGGACTGGCTACAGGATGCACCCCAGGATCCATAATACAGCATGGCAGAATCAAAAAAAAAAAATCTGATTCACAGAACTCTCCCCCCCCCCGAATGAATGTCTTATGCTATGACTGGCCAGTTGTGTTTTGTGAGTGAGTGAGTGAAAAAAAAAAAAAAATTGAGTGAGTTGAGTGACCAAAATTTTTGTATGACCCATTGTGCTCAGAGTACTCTGAAAGTTAACTGACTTTATATCAAACGGCTGGACGCAGCCATGGTTTCTGGAGACATCCAGAAACAGTCCAAAAATTGTTCATTCCCCCTTTTGATTTCTTTTTTAAGTCTTGATATCAATATGAAATGTTTAGTCTTAAACTGTGTGAGTAAAGATGGTTCAACTATGACAGTAGTTCTAAATTCACATTTGAAATGATATATCTTATTTACAAGTTTTTCTCCTCCTGTGTGTTATAAACTATATGTTTAATATGCGTGTTTCAAGTTTGGTAAACATTAACTTGACAGTTAAATCGTAACTTCGAAGTTACATTTTTACGAGAAGAGGTAAAATCAATTCATTTAAGTAACTGAGTGTTTAAGGTAAAACTCTAAATATTCAATGTGACAATTCATCATCTCCTAAGTTAAAATACAAATTCTCTATACAGGACATTTTTGGAGGGCCCCCAAAAATGTCCTGTAAGCTATCTTGTGGAAATTAATCCACAACAAATTTGGCATCAATCTGATATTGTAAATGTACCAAAAAAAAAAAAATTGTCACTAAAATGTGTTAACTCTAGTAACCTGAGTTTGCTTAAAAACCCAATGTAAAAATAGTCAAGAATCAATATATGTAACTTAAACTCGGTATGAAAACTTTGCTATATAAAGACTGCTACATGAGGTCACGTAAGATGACCTTTACACAAAATTATAAAGATACCTAAACCAGTTATAATCATTGAGTTATCAATTGTAGTAAACTTCTAATTTGTTACAAAGTTTTTTCATAAGTAATTGACTACAGCTATGACAAGCCTTCGCATAAAGAAGCATCTGCTCATATAGAATCCCCAGAAATCCATCTTGGACCCCTGACCTCTGACATCACCCACAATTACAGCCATCCCCAGAAACCCATGATGTGACCTGACACGATCTGGAGAACCTGATTCACAGACTCCGAAGGACAAGACTTTCCTACTGCCTTTCTCTCAACCATCGGTGTCTGCTCTTCCTGCTTCTGTTTCGCCCATCATGTTTTGGCGGTTCCAGGTCACTCTCTACAGAGAAGAAAAGTTCCGGTGGCCGTCCTCCTCCATCAAGATAGACGTGTGGCATTTATTTCCTGGCCGTTGACATTGGACTGATGCTTCTATAGAACTTGCTGGACACTCCTTTTATACTCCTGGACTTCTTGAAGAATGACTGTAGCAGGCTGACTCGGGATTTTGCAATGCCAGATCACCCCTCTAGCCCCTCGGCTTATCAGGCCCCCACTCCTCCACCCATCAGGCTCACTCTGTCTCTTGCTACTCTTACTTATCCCTCCGTCTTGTGCTAGTTCTTTTTAAAGACACTTACACACTATCATTCTGCTTTCTTCCCAACAGGTTTCCGTTCACCCCTACACTGCTATTCCCCTGACAGAGATGAAGCCTTTTACAGACATTGACCCAGTTATATATGGCCATTAAGTAAGAGGAAGATGTTGGGGAATTGTGAGGATATGGTTGAGCTTGGAAGGGCTTGAGCCTGAGGGGTGTGTCAATCCTGTTAGTCTCTCTCTCCACAGAGAGGTTGAGCAAGGAGGGACAGTAGAACCCCAAAAAAGGTGTGCCTCTTATCAGTCTCCCTGCCTCACAAAGTGCCCCACACTCCTGATACTATGGCAAAAAGTTAAAAAGAAAGGGGGAGATGTTGGGTAGTTGCCATCTCCCCCTGGCTTCTTCTTATCCATATGGCTATATAGGGATTTACTGATCCAAAGGTTTGGTCTACTTACATAAATCACTTTTACATAAAGCACTCCAGGGCATTGGTGGTTCAGTTATAGGATTCTCGCCTGTTCCGCCCCCTCCTTGTCACACTCTGATTTTCACCAGTCACTTTTCTCTCCACCCTCTCTATATCACATCCTGTTTCCACCCTACTTGGAGAGTATAAAAACAGCTGCTCTTCTGATTAAAGACACTTGGAAATTGCTTTCCGGCTCCGAGAGTTCCAGAGTGTATCTCCTGCGGAAGTTGGTGCAGCACGCGTTCCTGATCCCTCTCCCACACAGCAGCCTAGATCAGCTCCAGTTGAGTTCTCTCCAACCCAGAGAGCACCGGCTCGGGAAGAAGTACCCTCAGGCTATCCCGGCACTACTTGGCTACCTAGATCTTTCCCTTGAGCTCATCTTACACATCCAAGTATCTGTCCCACTCAGCCATTTGATTATCTCATAGGTATCTCAAACTAACCAGTCCAAACTAGATGTCTGGTTTCCCAACACAGGTTCCTTCCAACTTAACCCAATGTCAACAATCTGACAGACCTTGGTATACACTGCTGCTGACAGGTGTCCTCAGACAGGAGGGCAAAGCTATGTGAATCACCATCTTGGCCTCATTTTCTGAGCCAATGGCAGTATCTAGCCTAACACCTAGCACAGAGTAAGCACTCAACAATTAACTGTTAAACATATTGCATACATACCCCATTTTATTTTGCTTTGCATCTCAAAGACAGTGCTTGTTGTTTATAACACAGTGTTTGCCATCTTGCATTGGACATGTCTATTGGTACATTTTTCTAAAACCATGTGCCTACTCTATGTTTATATCTTTTTGCTGATATTTTTGATATTGCTGTGGCTCAGTGCCTTCACAAGGAATCCACCACCAACCCTGGTGGCCATCTTTTTCAGAAGAGAGAGAAATTAAGAAGGAAAGGGAGACAGAGAGGGAAAATGAGAGACACCTGTATCACTGCTTCACCAATCATGAAGCTTCCTCTCTGAAGGTGGGGACTAAAGGCTTGAATCCAGGCCTCTGCATGGTAATACGCTTTTTAAAAATTTTTATTTATAAAAAGGAAACACTGACAAAAACCATACAACTCCACACAATTCCCACCACCAGAACTCTGTATTCCATCCCTTCCCCTGATAGCTTTCCTATTCTTTAACCTTCTGGGAGTATGGACACAGGGCCATTATGCAGAAGGTGGAAGGTCTGGCTTCTGTAATTGCTTCCCCACTGAACATGGGCGTTGATAGGTTGATCCATACTCCCAGTCTGCCTCTCTCTTTCCCTAGTGGGGTTGAGCTCTAGGGAAGCAGAGCTCCAGGACACATTTGTGGGGTCATCTGTCCAGTGAAGTCCGGTTTGGATCATGTTAGCATCTGGAATCTGGTGGCTGAAAAAAGAATTAACATATAGAGCCAAATTGTTGACTAATCATGAACCTAAAGGCTGAAATAGTTCAGATGAAGAGTTGGTGGGGGGGGGGGTCTTTGTTTTGTAGATAGTTAGTAGGCCTATTTTAGTTATATTCCAAAGAGCCCATGACTATACTAGTTTTCTTTTTTCCCTGAGCCTGACATCTGATATGCAGGTGGATCCAAGTTATTATCTGGGGAGATTATATCATGGCTGGAAAAGGGCCAGAAAGCTGGATCAGGGAAGAGAGTAGCTCCCTAATATGGGAGCTACTGTGGGAAAGGGGTATAAGTATTGTTAACTGTAAACCCCATCGATTTGATCTGATCTGGGGCCCATATTTAGTGTAAGATCCTATGTGACCTCTGCATCCCTATAGACCTGAGTTCACATTCTGTGGTCATGAGTAGGAACATTTCAAGATGCCCCAATTTCAGGACCCGTCTTCCTCAGGTGGAACATAGAGCATGTTGTCCAGTCTCCCTTCAGAGAATAGAACATTCTCTACTGTTGTTGATCACATTGAGGGCAAGGTCCTATGGGGGACCACAAAGGAGTCTATTGTATTGTTCCTGATAGAGATGACCAGTAACAATGGAGAGAGGGATTTATTCGAGGTCTAGGCCCATCATGTCTGTTTGGGAATCTCAGGATTCCCCAAATAGGGCTCCAGCTGATGGGGTAGCCTGATAGTGAATAAAGAGTCATCGTTAAAGTATGCCTGTCTCTTGCCCTTATTCAGCTTGTAGTCCTTACTTTGATAAGGTTAGCTTTGGAGTGAATGAGGGAAGTATAATAGGAAGTAGGTAAGGAGGGTATCTAAGTCTAAGTAGACACTATTTTTTAGGAACTTTATGGTGTCTTTTAGGTCTTTCTACTTGCTTGCTGCATTTACTGACCCACTGCAGACTATTGTGCACTTTTGCTTTCAGGTATATATTTTGCCCTAATTTATGGATACATGTAAACATATGCCCTATTTCATGGGACCTGGTCTATATGTAGATTTTGGGACTTTGTTAGGAAGTGAACCACCTGATATGGAATTAAGGCGTCTTATGAAAGGAAAGGTCTCACCCAAGTAATGAGGCTGAAGGGTTGACATTCCACGCCTTGGGTACACCACCACCCATTAATTACAGTCTGTACATTTTAATATAATGTAACTGTAGACTTAATGAACCATAGTATAGTATAGACATGACTTTTTATATACTTGGAAATCAAAAAATTCATATGGTTTACTGTGCTATTTATTCTGTTGCGATGATCTGAAAAAGAAGTGTAATACTTGAGGTGGCCCTGAACATTGTCTGTAAAATGTTAGAAAACTGAGAAAAAAAAAAAAGAAAAAAAGAAAACTGAGAAAGAACTTTATTATGTATTTATTTATTTATTCTTATAACTTATTAGTGAGAGAAAGAGGGGGACAGAGAACCAGAGCATCAGCCTAGGTGTTATACCTGGTGCTAGAGTAAAGAACTTTCATTTAAGCTGTTTGCACTCCTCATAAATTCAGGACTGATCCAGAATCAGAAAAAGCTAAAGGGTCTGAAACAGATCTTCTCTTGCCAAATATCCCACCTGGGCTTCCTCTCTTACAGCTCCACCCCATCCTCTCTTCAGTGGCAACTACTATGCAGAAAATCTCACTCCTGGAAAGACTAGACTCCAGAAAGAGTCCTTGAAAACACACAGACACACACACATACACACCAGAGACAACAGAGGGTCCCGGTTGTTTACAATGAGTCTATTCTTTAGGTTGAGGCTATCATGGAAGAGTCAAATTTTAGAACCAAGTAATGATGGTAAGCTGTTCCAGTCTCTCCCTCTCATTAAAAAAAAGCAATGAGGGACAATGATTTCTGTAGGGTCACTTGGTCAGAAGGTGGTCACTTGGAATTAGAGTCCAGTGTTAACAGCCTTTGCCCAGAACAAACCTGTGGGTCCCCAGAAGGAGGAACAGGCAAGAGGCTATACGATCACTGTTTCAGGGCTGCCCAGGCTGGCGTTGACATGGTGTGTGTTATGACCCAAGAATACAAGTACGGCTTCCAGGTGATAAGGAGCTGCGTCTCTGGTGCCTTGGGCATAATCCTGAACAAAACCCAGGAGTGGCAGGAGTCATTCAATCACTAACAGTCGGGGCTGCTTAGATGTGTTACCAATATGCCACAGCCCCAAGCATGCATGTCAGACCCAGGACACAGAAGTTTCCACAGAGCCATTAGAGGAAGACAGAGTGGAGAATCTATGTCCTTCCACTTTTTTTCTGGGCTATATCAGAGAAAACAGGGACAAGGTGGTTGTCCAAGGGGCAGAGTTCAGGAAAGAATGAGCCAGGAGCCTAAGTCAAGTGGCTTAATTATTTTATTCCATTTTAATCTCAAGAGAAAGATGAGTTAACATCATGAGAACAAAAGATTTATTTTTAAGTGAAGTTACCAACATCCCCCAAAAGAGGAAAAAAAAAGGGGGGGATGTTTGGCAGATATCAAGCCACATGAGAAGAAGTTTCTAGTCCTGGCTTGGTCAGGAGGACTTGTTTTTACCTACAGTGAGTGGAACCTGATTTGGTTCTCTGTAGTGTGGGTGGTAGAAGCCCCATCAGTATCACAAATGCTCTCTTAGAAGAAGAGACAACACTGGTTCTCCTGGAAAGGGAGGCTTTTGGAAAGTGGATCACCTTCAAATGGTGGCATGTGGAGCCCCACTGAGCACAGGCCGCTGGTCAGAGCAGAATGTGGTACTTCAGTGCTCGGGGCACCCTGTTGATGACCAGCCTCCCATCGTAACTCAGGGAGGCGAAGAGCCAGGGGTCAGCTGAGGACCAGTCCACAGCGTAAACACTGTCCTCATGCTCCTCGTAAGTGGCAATGACACTGTCCTGTGGGGGTTCTTGGCTCCTGCAAAACACAGGGACACATATGAATGATGGGGGAGTTGCCCACAAGGCCAAGCACAGAGGCCTATGGGATGAGAACAGAGCACTAGAGCAAGCACAGCCTGGGGAGTTGGCAGGCAACTGCTGGTCCTCACTTGGGCTTTCAGCACTGTCACTTAGGAGGTGCTTTTCTTTTTTTTTTATTTATTTATTCTTTTTGTTGCCCTTGTTGTTTTATTGTTGTAGTTATTATTTTTGTTGTTGGATAGGACAGAGAGAAATGGAGCGAGGAGGGGAAAACAGAGACAAGGGGAGAAAGACAGACATCTGCAGACCTGCTTCACCGCTTGTGAAGCGACTCCCCTACAGGTAGGGAGCCAAGGGCTCGAACCAGGATCCTCATGCTGGTCCTTGCACTTTGCATCACGTGCGCTTAATGCACTGCACTACTGCCTGACTCCCAAGGAGATGCTTTTCAATGTGTCACCTTCTCCAGGTATACCTGGTACATCAGTGTACAACTGCACATGTGACCCTGAAGAGCATGGTTTTGCCTGTTTGGGGTACCGCCCGCCTGAGTACAGGGCTTCTTTTCAACCCTCACCCCCCACCCCATTTTCAAAGGATGCTACTACACATACACTGTCTCTTGGAGTTCTGAGTTTCTTTGCAGGAAGGTGCATCTTTTCAACAGGACCCAGGTCCCTCACCCATTTCCACCCGTCATTGACATTCACTTTGGGGTTCCTATGAACCCCTAAATGCATCGTAGGGTCCTAGAAACAGACTTGCCAGTGGTCAAATATACCTTCTTATTAAGATTGTAGATGAATCCCCTATGGAATCCTATTCTCCCAAAAGTAACAGGACAAAAGGACAAACTAGAAAGTCATAGGGATACCTAGCTGAAGCATCTGCTAGCCACAAAAACGTCCTCCTTCCCTCCTAACAGGTTTCTCTGAAGCCACCATGCAAGGCAGCACACCCACTCGATACCAGGTATTACCAAGGAAGGGCAACCAGCTCTTCCCTGATAGAGATGAGCAGTTAAGAAAGCCAACTCTAGGTGCCTTTGTAGATCACTGGACAGAGACCTTGCAGTTGCACCTGAAGTGTCTAGGGTACGGGGGAACAAATGAGTCAAGAGACAGATAAGTCAAAAGACCATCTGCATGGAAAAGGCTCTAAATATAGACATGTGGTCTCTCAGGGTCATTTAGTCTAAGCCACGTAGGCAGGGGGAGAATTCAGAAAGAAAAAGGTGAAAAGAACCTCAAGATAGCATGGCAGAACCTGGCATTTCAGGGCTCAGACATTTCCACTCAGCTGGATTTTATTGCAGAACCTCCTTCCCATCCCTGGAATTGGAAGCTGTGGCAAAGAAGTACCCACTCACAACAGAGAAGCAGCTGCCACACATAAAAACAAATCCAAAAAACCCAGAGGTGACTCCTCCAGCATCCACACTGCTGGCAGCCATCACAGGCCTTCCCTGCTTCTTTCCTCATGCTTGGGTCACAGCCAGAGCCCCAGCTAGTACCCTGGGACTGGGGTGTCCCTGCTCTGCTACTAACCAGGAGTGAGGGCTTCACAAATTGCCCATGTGTCTTTGGGACAGGAACCTCAATATGAAGAGAAAGCACTCAAGTGGATGCAGGTAATATCAGAAAACAGAGTCAACAGAAAGAGGTTGTGGAAAATATACAACCAAGATGCTGTAGCTAGTGAGACATGAGGTTCACTACATTTGGAATAATGTCTTGGTGTGAAAGAGCTCAGGGGGACAGACCTGGGCTTGGACTTAGAAGGGCTGTCTGGAATCCCCACCTTTCCACCAATTAGTGAGGCTCAGGGGCAAAAAAACGGAAAACAACTGAATCACGTATTTGAATCCACGAAAGAGTAGAAGGGATGCCAGTGAGAATCTCTTTTACAGGGTCTATTATAAAGGCCCATTAAAAAAAAAAAGGTTTTCAATATTACTGAAGTTCAAGTATAAAGACTAGACACAGAAACTGCAAAATGATTCACTTAGATAAAATACCATTTTGCCACATGAATGACCCAGGTTCAAATCCCACTGCATTGAAGGAAGTTTCAGTGCTGTGGTCTCTTACTTTCCCTGCCTCTCTATCCCTGTTTCTAGCTAAAAAAATAAAATAAAATGAAATAAAAGGAGAAATCATTAAAAATAAATAAATAAATAAATCAAGACTAGTCACAGCCTTTAACACCTTATTGCAACATTCAGTAAGAAAACACAAAGACAGGACTGGGTGGTGGCACAACTGGTAAAGTGCACAAGTTACCAATGGCAAGGATCTAGGTTCAAGCTCCCTCTCCCCACCTGAAAAGGGGGAGCTTTGTGAGCAGTGGGGCAGGCTACAGATATCTCTCTTTCTCTCTCCCTCTTGATCCCCCCCCCCATCTTAACTTTCCTCTGTCTTATCTAGGAAAAAAATAAATAGGAAAAAATGGCCACTGGGAATAATAATTTGTTGTGTAGGCACTGAGCCCCAGTGATACTGTTGGTGGCAAGATAAGTAAGTAAGTAAATAAATAAATAAATAAATAAGAAAATGCAAGGATACCTAGCAGATGCCTATTTTAGGAACCACCTAGAAAGCACTAGCTTACCTAACCATTCCAGCTCCCTATCTTGGTGATAATTAGCATGCACCCCACCCCTCCGCAGGAGCCACCTTGGTCCAGAGAGGGGTCACAAGAACAAAAGTTCCACACCACCCAGCCCCACTTGTGAAGCTGCTCTCTTACTTCTCTGAACGGTGCTCCTCCTGGTCACTCAGGTCATCGTCATCCACCAGGTGGCCAAAGGGTTCAGAGGAGATGGACACCATGTTGGAGAGGATCACCCTGCTGTCGCTGCTACCCGTCAGGACCAGCTGGTCGTGTGAATGGTTGTAGCGAACATTCCACACCCTGGGGACAATGAGATGATTCTAACACAGGAACCTTCCCAGGCAGACCACAGATACATTTTTAGGCACCTGATCTCCTGCTGCATAACTGAAAGTGAGGCTATTTTCTATAATGGATTAGGCTTTTATGTGTTTCTCTATAACTTCTTAATTCCTGACAGAAATGAGACTAAGTGTACTATTAATATTCCACTCAGGTTTTCTAAAATTCTAAAAAAAAAAAACCAAAACTGCCCAGAGGCAAAATATGGATTAGAGATAAACTGTTACATTAAAATACGGATTAGAAAGAACCTGTTACGTTAAGCTGAACCCCCAGACAACTTCTGATGAGCAGCAGCCCAAAGTTGAGGGGCAGCTCTGGCTCTAGGTCACATGGCAGGGCAGTCCCTGACATTCAAGCCACGGACCTTGGTGAGCTGAGCTATCCAGTCATGTGAGACAGCCACAGGCCACAGGAGCAACAGAAAGCATCCAGGCAGTTCACACACCAAAGGCAGCTATTTTTTACTCTGCTGCATAAGCTGCAGCTACTTACTGAACCTGTCTAAACTGTACACTAGCACCTCAGTTTCTGGAGTTTCCCAACTGCTGAAATAATGCAGCTTTTGGTAAGTAATTCCAAGACTTTAGGAGGGCAGAGGAGACAGCATAATGGTTGTACACAAAGTCTTTCATGCCTGAAGTTCCAAAGGCTCCAGCTTCAACCCCTACCAGTACCAGAAGCCAGAGCCGAACAGTGCTCTGGAAAAACAAATAAAGAAATAAACCCTTCAGAAATAGGCCATTCAGAGGCAGTTCCCCATGCATACCCTCTTGGCCAGAGAGAAGAGTCCTGGTAGAATTTGATTCTTGCTTTTCTAGATGTTTCCTTTCTGTGTACATATATAATACTTTATTTGAATAAAAACTGGCTTGTTCTTTGTACATTATGGTAAGACTTATTTCTATCATTCATCTAACAAAAGTGTAATAGCTTATACTAAACATTTAAAGAAATTTTAGGAAATGAGCTTGGCATTCTACACACACACACACACACACACACACACACCACCTCTTCCTAATTGTCTCTTACAGCAAGCAGCACAGTCTCTGCACTGCATAGATGTGACTGATTGACTTAGTGATTCCCAACTGATGAGCACTTGAGCAGTTTCCAGATCTCTTACATTGCAAAAAAAAAAAAAAGGCATATGAAGATTTGTGCACATCCATTTCTGCATACTTGAACCAGCACTGTTTCAAGGGAAAACAGGAGCGAATGTTTCTCTCCTTTTCCTGCATTTTATAAATCACATTCAGATTTGGAATGAGTACTTCTGTAGAAAAAAAAAAAAACAACAAAAAAAAAACGTTCACTGAATGATTCGCAGCAGCACAAGCTAAGCGGGTCTCTGCCTCTCCAAGTGAGTGCTCAGCGAATAAATCACATAATCCCAACCTCCCTGCACCAGCATGCAGCAAAGTCTCTACCAGTGGGAGTGCTCCTCTAGGGTCTTCACAGGCTCAGTGACATTTCGGGTGTCCCAGAACTTCACCTTGCAGTCATCTCCACAGCTAGCTAAATAGTACTGCTTGTTGGGATTGAAATCGAGGTCCCGCACCAGCTGTCCGTGGGCATTCTCTATGCAGTATATCTGGCTGAGGAGCGAAAAGAGAAGAGCACACAATATATGAAGTGGGTTATGAAGAATCCTGACACACAGACTTGAATATGCTTTCTAGAATCCTGCTTTAATGCCTAGTTGTGGGATTAGAGCACAACCCTAACCAGGAGCTTCTCTACATAGTGAGACTGATCTTAGCACTAGAAGTGGCCCTGGTAAAAGCTACAGTTTCCCCAAAAGTGACCCTCTGGCAAATTGTGGAAGTGATTAATATGTGACTTGGTGCCCTTGAGAATCAGAGTAAGCCAGGAGGCTGTGACTGGCATGGAAGAAGAAACAGCTGAGACTGGACACCTGACAAATGTTTGGAAAGATATAAGGAGCCAAAGGGGGTGGGGGAAGGACAAAGAGGAATGCAAAAATGTTGGTATTAGGAGTCTGCAAGAGAGAAGGAAAAACAAGTTGGGAATGCTATAAGGCATAGTTTGTGATGGCTAGTCTTGTCATTTATTCATTCATAACACCACAGGGGCTCTCATAAAGAGATATTTTCAAGACAATCCAGTGAAATCCACTCACATAAGACTCACAGGTGGGGGGCTGTAGATGGTATAGGATCCATGTGCACAAACAAACACACATATACAAGTATAAATGCACAGGCAATGACACATGCAGAACCATCTGCACATACATCAGACACATGTGCACATACATCTGCATCTTTGTACACACATATGAATGAACTTAACTGGAGCCCTAATTTCCACTGCTCCAGGCTGCTCCTCACAGGGTGTGAAATCAGAATATTCTACCAATTACAGTAGCTTCTTTTGTAAAATAACAAGCCCAAACAGATGGTGTATTCAGGATACTCTGCCTAGCCAACACCAAACCCTCTATTGGTTTTTCTTTCACACCATCATTTCCATTCCCTCCTTGAGATTTAGTTTAATCTTTCCTGCAATCATTTAATTCCTTCATTCTTAATGGCTTCTCTAGCATGGTAAACAGTCAGGGACTCCTTGTAGTTGACGCTCATACATCTAAAGACTGTGAGAGAGGCTTCACATTTCTCTGCTCTCTGAGGTAGATACGCCCAGTCCCTTACATCTTTTTCCCAACACTGGATTTTCCAGTCCTAAAACTATCTGAAGTCTTAGTTTCTATGCTCTGTATCTTTCCAATGTCCTAATGTTGTCTTCCTAAAAGAAGATACCCTCAAATCGTAGAGTCCAAAGTGAAATAGTCAGTATATAAAATGAAACAGCCCAGCAAAGCCTTTGAGATCTGGATGGATGGTACATATGCATGGGATACTCACTAAGAATTTGCCATATGCTCTCTCTGGTGGCATCAGGATTTTTTTTTCCCTTTGATTTTATTGTTATTTTTGTCATTTTATTGGGGGAGTTAATGGGTTATAATATCGTTATTGACACATGTGTATAATTTCTCATTTGACCATGATAGCTGTCTGCAAAGCACTCTCATCCCCAACCTAGGTCCTTTTCCATTATTATGCACCAGAATCTGAAACCTCACCCTGCCTCCACCTCTCCCTGCTCTCTTTCCCCTGAATCCTTTGCTTTGACGTAACATATCAAGTTAGTCCAAGTTTTACTTTGTGTTTCCCCTTTCTGTTATTTTTTTTCTTAAGTTCTACCCATGAGTAAGAACATCCCAAATCCACCCTTCTCTTCCTGGCTTATCCCACTTAACATGATTCTTTCAAGCTTCTTATCTCATCACTTTTAGATGAGGTGAAGAAAATGACTTCATCATTCTTAATAGCTGAGTAGTATTCCACTGTGTATATATACCACAACTTTCTCAGCCTATGTTGCTTCCAAGTTTGGGCCACTACAAATTATGCTGCTATGAATATAGGTGTACACAGTCTCTTTGTATAGATGTGTTTGTTTACTTAAGATAAATCCCCAGGAGGGGAATTACTGGGTCGTACGATATGCTCATTTCTAGCATTCTGAAAGTTTTCCATACTGCTCTCCACAGGGGTTGGACCAATTTAGACTCAGTGGCAGCAGTTTTAACACAAAAGTGTGACATATTCCCAGTGAAATATTAAAAGTATCCCTGCTAAGTTAAAACCAGAACTGACTGCAGATGAGAACAGCAGTAGAGGAGAAGGTAGCCCCCTGCCTCTTGCTATTCACTACTCCAAGGAGACAGTAACACAAGGAAGTAACTCTAGAATGCTTTCACCTGAAGTCACAGCTGTTATCTTTAGGTAGGGGGTCTAGCATTTCAGTCTGAGTTTTTTCTGTTTGAGATACTAAAATTCTTCACATCCTTTAAGGGGCAATGAAAACAGAGGAAAAGGCCACAGGACCTATAGAGACAGAATTCAAATTCAACTGGTCTAAGTATCGTCTAAGGCCATAGTCCTCATTTTCTGGTTATGAAACTAAGCAGTTTCTTTATATGTTATACACACATGCTGAGGAAGTGGTGACTGATTATTTACCATCCTCTAAATTTTCAAGAGAGGAGTAAGAAAGTAGATTTCAAGTTGTGCGCCCCTACTCTTCAAGACAACACAGGTTATTTTGTGACATTCGTCTTTGCAGCTTAGTGATAAATTATGGTGTGCTGAGGGGATAAACTGCATCTTAAAAAAGCTTGCACTAGCTTCCGTTGCCATGACAACAGAAGTGCACACCATCACTCCTTTGCCTATCAAAACCACACCTGGAACAGAAAAATCACTCTTATTTGTTCCATTAGAACTGCTGGCTGTTGCATATAATGACTTAAATGACAAACTATGATTACCCGATAGGTATGTATCTTGCAGGCACAGAAGTGGTCACAGAAAACTCCAGAAACTTGATTGGGGGAATGCAACTGCCAACTGGTGGTCTAATCATGGGGGCTGAGAATCAGCAGTCACCACCATTCACCATCTCATTCTTGAAGCTCACAATCTTATTACAGAAGCTTGATTTTAACATACATACAAGAAATTATTTTTAAATCAAAAGCCACTACTTCCAAAGGGTGGTCCACATGGAACACTTAACACTCAAATGAAGGCTGACAGTTCCACAGCAGTGAACACACTGCTCAAGTCAAGGTGGAGAAAAAAAGCAAGAGTCATGATTTCCTACAAAAATAAGATGATCCCAAACAAGCCATGTGACCTCTCTACACCATCCCTTCATGGGTAAAGGAATCTCACTCACACTGATATACAATTTTGACTTAGGGGTGGAGGGGAGGCAGGCCACAGTGTGGCCGGTGCTGTCACTGACCTCATGCTGCGAGTGTCCCACCCTCGCACAGTTGTGTCATTCGCCGTGGCCACCTGAGTGCAGTTGTGATGTGGGCTCCACCGTCCCGAAGTGAACTTCAACTGTCCCTTCCCTTCCAGGGATGCCGAACTGGCCAGCTGGGCAGTTGATGATATTTTCAAAAGGAGAAGAAAACACACATAATTTGAACTCTTTTTTTTGAAAGCTTAAGAGGGTATCCTGTCCGCAGAGCAAAATACTAAAGATAATATTGAAAATACTTAGGAAGATCTGGCTTTGTTTTTTCTTCCTCTTCAAAGGCAAAGAATGCTTGAACTTTGTTGGGGAAAACTATAACACTGAGAGCAGCAAAAATAGAGAAATATTAATAGACTCTCTATTAAACAGGACTTGCACGTGTGTGATTGGAAACAATCTTCTCAAATGTGAAGCAACAATGGGCAACAACTCAAACACCTGGTTTCCTCCAAAGACAGAGGCAGAGCAAGTAAAATCACTCAGACAACTCCTGATAATGGAAGATAAATCAGGTTTGACCTGATTAGACACTGTGCTCAAGACCATCTCGACCCGGTCCCCTACTCCCAAAGTCTGTTTCTTGGGGCTGAAATCTTAACATGCTGAAAGAGTTAAGTCTTCAACCCTGTGTGTTCCTCACACCCTAGAATTTCATGCACAAAGGAGTATCACACTGGATATACAGCTATTTTGATTTGGGGCTGGCAATCAATTCACACAGTATTCCAGCCAGAGTGTTCCTCATACATCTCTCATGCCCTCTGCCACGTGCCTTTCCTACTGTATACAAGCCATATCACTCCATTCATTTTCACTTAACAGGGACCTCACTCATGAAAGCAATCAGAATGTCTATGGAGATTGCCCAAGGAAGGTTAGGATTAGGTGGGGGAGTGAGTATAATAGGTCACCTGGTTTCTTGCAGGCCGAGGGTACTCCCTCATCTCAGTGCTTTATGGAGGGCCCTGGTGGTAATGGTACAGGGTGGGTGCCCAGACACCATAAGAGAAAAGCATATACATTACCATTAACAAGTGGTAGTAGTAGTGTTGCAAATGTCTATCCTTTTTGTCTATCCCTCCCTATCTCTTTCATCCTCTATCTGACCCTACAGAAACAGACAGTGAGTAGAATGAAATTTGGCTACAGATTAGATGGAAAACACACAATTTCCTCTATGGAGAGACTAGCCCAGTAAAAAAAAAAAAAAAAAACATGATAGCAGTGACAGATTTGAAAAAAAAAAAAGACTTCAGAGTGAATCTTTATTTCAATAACAAGTGCATTAAAAGGTCAGCCACTCAGGATCCAGGACACACTAACCAGCCAACAGGACAAAAAAACGAACAAACAAAAAACTTCACCTTCTCTATGAATTATTTTGTGTCTTAGCTTTATCCAAAAAATTTGCTCTGCCTCCTGGTTCAGCAAATTGTGCATATTATGTATCTCTGGTCTCAGCACATCACAGCCCACACTAAACTCCTTCCTCTTGCTGGTAAGTACCCTCTTCTTTGCTTCCTACAAGAATGAAAAGCTTGAAAAGAATGAGAAGAAAGGAACGAAGGTGTGACCAGCCAGACTGGTACTAGGCATAAGGTGCTAGCATAGTGATAATCATCTCTAGGAACCCCTCAAGCTATGTCTGCACTGCCTGTCTTCCTTGGTTTATGGGGAGCCTTCAGAGGTACTCCCCTGGCAATTCCAGGTCTAAACCCTCCTACCACCCTGACCCCTGACTGCCTCACAAGCCAACAGGGTGCTGGGAAGTAGAATCCTGTCTCCTAAGGAGAAACTGAAGCTTTTGTTTTATAATCCCCCCCCCATGAAATATTCCTTCTGCTACTCTACAGATAATATGTAATTTATTAATCCTCCACCAAAAAAAGAAAGAAAGAAACATAAGGGATACTTTTGTATAAGAAATATTTATTACTCCCCTACTTGTGGGGGATACTGAACCAGGGAACAGCACAGAGGAATGAATCACTAGAACACAAAGTAGGAAGAAAAGAGCAGGTCCAGTGCTCTGGGGTCTCAGATCACATTCAAGCAGGCTCCAGGGAGCAGCCAGAATCTGAAATGGGCCTGGGAGTGCCAAGAGTGAAAAGCAAAAGTGATGCAGAAGGCAATGCGGGCAGAGGCAGGAACCAAACAACGTGAATATGCTTGGCATGCAACAGAGTTTTCTTTGGATTAACTATAACTTGAAAGTTGACACTGGCCACAGTACCAAGTAGATGTACATGCAGATGGTCCCTGAAAAGCCATGGAGACCATGTAGCAGCACATTGCCTTGGAACTAGAGGGACAAGGCCAGGGACCTGAAAAGATGTCATACAGGAGACAGTCTCACAGGATAGAAAGGAAGCTAGCTGGCAGTGAGACAAAAAAAAAAAAAAAAAAAAAAGGCAGTCCTCCCCAAAGATCCCAGCACTCACAGAGCACGTCACAGACCAGATGCTCAGGGCAGAAACCCAACCTGAACCAGCTCAACAAAGAAGCAACTGAAGCCTGCAGTGTTGTCAGGGGAACATCAGAAACAATTCAGAGCCCCTCCATCCTTTGGCCCTCCCATTCACCTTCGAGGCTGGCTTCCTCAAAAACACCTATAGGGAGGGAGTATCAGTGCTGAGCACCTCAACCTGAACCCCCTTGAGGACCTTCCATAGAAGGTTGAACAGTTAGTCCTTAGATCCTCAAATTCCTGAACAAGGATGTTAACCAACTCAACCTGGCCAGGTGTCCCTCAGGATCAGCCAGGCAATGGTCAAGTGAGTAAAGTCACAGAGCACCCAGGGACATCTATGGGGGCTATGCCTAGGCTGAGGGGTACATAATAAAAGGGGACATCTCCCCTTTCTTTCCATGTCTTCAAATAGAAGAATTCAATCTAGGGCAAGGACAAATTATTTTCAGTTGGTACACGGGAAATACTTAGGATCATCACAGTGGACCTGAACAGGTGATTACAGAAAGAAGGGCCTGTTCCTGAAGTGACCACACAGAACACCAGTCACCACAGAGTCATCAACCCACGATGGGAGGAAGAGAGTGGAGCAGAAACATCCTAACTTGGGACTTAAGCTCTAAGCCAATGGTGTTTCAGAAGAGCTGATTCAGGAGGAAGTAAAAATAAAATTGTCCAACAGTAGTGAGGAGATAGTCAAGGAGAATCAGGGACAAAGTCACCTCAAATATTAAAATGATTTTAAAATATTCATTATTGAAGAAGTAGACTGGAGGGGGCAGGTTAAGTGCACATGGCACAAAGAGCAGGGACTAGGGAAAGGATCCCAGTTCAAGCCCCCAGCTCCCCAAATGCAGGTAGGTCACTTCACAAGCAGTAAAGCAGGTCTACAGGTGTCTATCTTTCTCTCCTGCCCTGGTCTTCCCGTCCTCTCTTGATTTCTCTCTATCTTATCCAACAACAACAATAATAATAACAACAACAATGATAAACACCAAGGGCAACAAAAGGGAAAAAACAGCCTCCAGGAGCAGAATATGCTAACTGTTGGCTTTATCTTTTTCAACTTGGGACACTGTAACTGTGAAATATTTCTGTAACCCCTTTAGGAAAAAAATAGTCAAACAAACATTTTACAGGTGCTATTTTAATATACCAAAGAACTATCTATCAAATCAATGATTATTCTTTGATAATTGTTCAACTATAAAAACTAAAATCTAAAAAATCTACAAGCAGGAATATAAAAAGGTTGAAGATATCCTCAAGCTAATCAACAGTCAGCATTCTAATTAATTTTCCATTAAACAAATTGATTCATTATCAAACTCTTCAGAAAAATCACAACTTAAGGTCATATCTTTAAAAGACATATACTATTAAAATTTAATGTAGTGAACTAACAAGCTCATTCCTCAAGAGCCTAGTGTAAAGTAAACACTATCAAGCCATTCCAAGCAGGGACAGTCTATAGCCTTGTGCAAAGCAACCCAAGTGGAATCCCCAATAGAATGGCTTTGTCACCAACACTCTCTATTTATCCTTTCTAACTCATAAAGGAATCCTGGGAAGAGTTTGGGCAGCAAAATGAAACACTATCTCCTCCCCAAACCCACAATGTGCAAAAAGTATTCTAAGCTCTAGTTTATGGGCTATTCAAGTTTTCTGAAATAGTAAGCTAGTTAACTAACTAATCCATCAACTAGGCAGCAATCTACCTTGCAACTAGGCAACAGGTATTCACTGAACACTGTGGGATGCAGGTGGGATCAGACAGTAGCTCACTCTGTTCACTTCCCTTGTGGTTACAGCAGTAAGTACACTCACAAAGGAAACACTCCTGTGGTAATACTAATGGAGTTACTTATCACTCCACATGTTCATTCCATGTTAAATCATCCATCAAGTGACGTGCATATCTGCATCCCCATTTCACAGAAACAGGTGTAGAGTGATTAAGTCACTGTGCCATAAGAAACTGGCATGTGATGCTCAGCAGAGAAGCAATTACAGAAGCCAGAACTCCTACCCTCTGCTCCCCAAAACAACCTTGATATATACTCCCAGTGAAGGAGAAGTGATAGGAGGAAGATAAGAGGGCACTGAGCTCTAGCTCTGTCAGCACCCAGAGAGAGAGAATGAAAAGGAGACGGACATATGGAGGTAGTAATGAGTGGCATGGAGAGGAAGAGAGGGTTGAATCAGGAAAAAAGGGGTGGCAATTGTATAAATGTGGACAGATAGTTATAGAGAAGATGGTTGGCCCATGTCTACAACTTTAGAACTGTGGTGGATTGTAGTGGGGTGAGTGAAGATTTAGAACTCTGGTGGTGGGAATGGTGTGGATTCAAACCCCTGTCGACATGTAATTCTGTAATATAAAAATAAATAATTTTTTAAAAATTAAAAAAGAAAGAAACTAGCATGTGACAAGGCCAAGATAAAACAGGGATGTTAAGTTTAGAGATATTTCAGAGGAAGTGGAACCAATTTAGGTTGGAACAACAAGAAAAGGGTTCTGTGAGGCTGCAGGACACATGGTTGGCTTTCAGGCTAAACAGAACTTGAATCAGTAAAGGTGCACCTGGAAGCAAAAACAAAGACAAAGCAAAGAGACAATGAATATAAGAACAGGGAATCAAGGACAAGCAGAAGAGGGGAGAAGGTGTGTACTGAGCCAGGCAAAGGAATCGTGATTGGGATGTCCTTGAATCAGCCAGCACAATGAGGAGAAGTTTGTGGAAGATTAACCTGCACATATAAAGAAGCTGGAAGCAGAAAACCTTGTGGCAAGTGGGGTCTAAAGTAGCCCTATGGTGCAACCCCTGGCCCGCCCAGCCTGTACAGCGTGCCCCTCACCCCCCACATCTCCACTCCAACACCTGAATAAATGGACTCTAAACCAAGATAATTCCTCAAAACTGAGAGACATTACACACTTCTTCTTCTAGCATTTGCCCTTCTTCCGTAGCCAGTCAACAGCGTCAGGTTGAGCCTGATGTAAAGTTTCGAGACCTCCTTTGAATCTGGAGAGGTGGCAGTCGTTGACTATGTGGGTCATAGTCTGTCTGTAGCTGCAGGGGCAGTTTGGGTCGTCTCTGGCTCCCCAGCGATGGAACACAGTGGCGCACCGGCCATGGCCTGTTCGATAGCGATTGAGGAGGGCCCAATCTGTTATATTAGATTAGGTTTTGCCTGCCATTCAATCTTGCTGGCTTTTTTTGCTGTTGTTATTTAAAAATTTTTTAACTTTTTTTTTATTATCATCTTTGTTTATTGGATAGACAGCCAGAAACTGAGAGGTAAGGGGGAGGTAGAGAGGGAGAGAAACACCTGCAACCCTGCTTCACCACTTGTGAAGCTTTTCCCCTATAGGTGGGGACTGGGGGCTTGAACCCGGGTCCTTCCAAGTCTTGCTGGTTTTGACTAAGCAAGTTGCTGCAGCATTTGGGTCCATATGACAGGGGACATGGGTAGCCTCTGCTGAGCAACAGCCTGTGAGGAATCCAGAATTCAGTCTGACCACACTCTGCCCTTGTCCATGAACACAGGGTAGATTCTTCCTAATCCAAACCTCAGAGGAGATCCCAGCCCATTAAAACCCTGGCCACACTGCATAAGAAACTAGAAATGTAGTGGCTAATGTGGCCTGTGTGAGAAGTCAGCTTGGTGGGGATTTGCTAGAAGTCAATAGATAACTATACCTGCACTACCAGAGCACAGGAGGAGAATGTGAGTGGATTGAACAGCTTAGAAACAGCCTAGTCTAGTCCCTTACCTCACCAACAGGAAACTCAAAACCCAAAGAGGGATAGGAACTTGCCCACCATCACACAGCAAGAAGTACGCAATCAGGACCTGTCTCTTGCCACAACTCCCCTGTGGAAACTCTGTGCCTTGAGGTTCTCTCTGCAGAGAAGTCTGAAAGCTAAATTTTAATGAAAACCTGAAAGAGATTTCACCACTAATCTTTGAGGGAGCGTGCACAGTGTAAGTTGTAAGGTTAATCAATCATAATTTTTTTGGATTCCTGGTGACACGGAGACAGAACTCAGCAAGAACTCCAGAGGGTGCAATGCACACAATAATCTGTTTTTCAGCATTAAAGAGAAATATTCAGTGCTTCCCTGTCCAGAAGGGATGATTAAAGGAATCCCACAAACCACCTCTGAAGAGGGGTTACCACTGCCAGGATGTGAACAAAGGACGCACCTGCTTTCTAATGAACAAAACACCAGGACTGGCACCTGTGAAAGCAGTTCACACAGATGCATTTAAGTTGAACCTCAGCGGAGGATTTCCAAAGACAAAAGCTTAACTCCCTGCAACAGAGACCGTCAGCACTGATGGTGCCGGGCTGGTGCGGGGGGCAGGGGGGGGGTGCACCATGGAGATGGCAGCACTGAGCACATAGCACTTAGAACATACACACCAGTCTCCACTGAGGATAGCACAGGGCCTGCTGAGAAAAGTGTCACCTCCTCACCTTCTTGGAATGAGGACAACAAAGCAAAACACTTGCAGGGCTGCAGTTCTCAGGGCATCAGGGACAGGAAACATCCCACATAAGCCAGTCTAAGCCTGGTGCTCAGAAAACTACCAGAGGGACACACATCCTTATGCAACAGCCATTATTGCCCCCTCAAACTTCCTTCTACCTGATGGACTTCATTCACACCCTCAGGGCTGAGAGAATGCTCCAGCTCAAGTATGATGTGCACAATCTCCTTACCATTGATCAGTTTAGGCTGGGATAAGTGTCTGTGTCTAACAAAGGGACAGAGAGATGTCTAGGAAAACCCTTCCTTACAAACAAAGGGAGGTTCAGGAGACAAATCTGCCTTGTCTTTGTTAATGTTGTAGGACTCTGAATGTGATAGACAGTTTGGAATCTCGACGATCACTTTGCAGAGATGACAGGAGGAGGGCAGTGACATATGAACATGGCAGAAGCAGAAACAGGTAAAGTAGCTAAGTCCTTAACGATATTGTGGAGACAATGAATTAACCAACCCTGGAGTCACTTTGTTTCCATGTTTCTTGTTCCATCAGACCAAAAAAAGAAAAAATCTCATTCTTTAAGTCCTTTTTCATATTCTGCAACAGAAAGCACCCTACCTGATACAACCACAATACTAACTTGAAGTGACACTGGCAGGTGCTGCTATGGATTTGGGGACATCCTTGGTCTCTCTCAGGTGGGAATTCCAACTCCTGCTTTAGCTATGAACTCCCTGAAGTGGAGTCCCAGCTTTGCTTCCTAGTGAACAGCTTCCCCTCTTTAACTCATGGGGGGGGTGGTGGTGAGGGGGGATGACACCTTCCCACAGGATTATGGGGATTAAGGGATTAAATTTGCTGATAATTCTATAGAAGTCCAATAATGCCCACAGCTCTGATCTATCTTTGGACACCAGGGTAGAAGTGAGAAGACTGCCACTGTTTTGGGGAGAGCAGGGTGAGTGCCTGAGAATCTGGTAGAGTGCTGGTCGATCTGGGAATGGCTGGCTAGTCCCTGGGGCCCTTGCTGCTCTCAGTATGTGGAAGGAAAAGAAGAGAACCAGTAACTGAGCTCACTGTGGGAGATCCTGCTACAGAGGATTCTTTCCAGCCTGAGAAGCTGGTGCATAGCGCTTTGGAGAAAGAGCAGGAGAAGGTGGTCGTGCTAACCCCATCAGTGATGTCCAGGGATGGTCTGGCTTCCTGGTTCCTAGGAGTGGCTCACCAAATCACTTGTTAGCCTGGTGGGCTCTCATCCATAAGAGGACACAGAACCTGGGAAGCTGCAATACAGGGTTCAAAGAGCTAACTGGCAGCAGGGAGGTCTGAGAACTGGTCTTCTTGCCTTTATAAAATGTGTACAGAGGTTAGCAAGATGGCTCTCCTGGTTAGTGCACCTACTTCATCTTGCACATGATCTTGGTTTGAGACTGCCCTCCACCACATTGGAGGAATCTTTGGTGGCCTGCTATCTTTCCCTCTCTCCCTCTGTCCCTTTTTCTCTCTCTCTCTCTCTCTCTCTCTCTCTCTCTCTCTCTCTACCAGTTCAGAACAGTAATGATAGAAAAGTAAAAATAAATAAAATAAAATAAACACAGGGCATTTGGTGCCAGCACTGATGAGGGAATGAGGCTGTTTGTTTATTTTCAATTTATTTCAAACAGGACTCTACTTATAGGAAGGAGAGTGGTAAAGGGCTGTTCCCTCTTTGGTGCTTACAAGACCCAAGCTCTCCTGGGAAAAAAAAAATGGGGATTTGATTTTGTTCTACGTTCAAAACTAAAAAGCTCTATGGGGGAGATGAATTTTTTTTCCACAAAGGTAGACCAGAATATAAAAGTATTTTTGTGACACCAGTTAGACATCAGTGATCTATGGGAGAAATAGGTCTAATTATAGTTGATTTTTTTGAAGTGAGGAAAAAAAAAAAGCTTTCATGATGAATAATAAAGGCTTAACAAACTGAGAGCACAGCATAATCAAAGCTCACTGTACCCTTTATGTCTGAGGTGTGATCATCACTTGCTGACATTGGAAAAGTAATTTAATTATGGAGTAAACATACTTTGGGGGGGGTCTCAGTTTCTCTTCTCTGCACCTTTTGCCACTGTTCTAGAAGCCTACTGGGCGAGCTGATCCTCATTCATAATTTAGTTTTAGAGATCATGTATTCTAGCCACTTCTTTCAGTCTTCGCTCATGCATCCATTACCCGTGCATCCCTTCAATGTCATTCCTTCCACTAATCTTCCTATCCATCCACCACCCACCTACCCATACATATAGGCATTTACCATCGAAACACTCATCTATCATCCATCCACCATTCATTCACCCATTAGGTAAATACTGACTGCTTGCCATGCACTAGGCATGCTGGCCTCCCATGGTTTCTACTGGTAAATCATCCCATTTCAGCTACATAGACATTGACCCTTGCTTTACAGATGGAAACTATGAGGCTTAGACCAGGTCATGTGTGAATGAGTGGCAGAGACAGAACTTGATGCTGGAGTCTGGTGTGCTGCCCAGACGCCCATGGACTCACTCACAGCCTTTAGTAACCTCCTCCCCCATGGGTCTCTGCCCTCTGGGATTCTCTTCTCCACAGATACTAGTTTCTGCCTGTCATAGGCTGCCCTAGCAAAATCAGCTCTAGTAAAACCTTTTTTTAAAAAAAATTTAACATGCAAGGCTTAATTTAATAGAAATTCTGAGTGTGAGCTCAGTTGGTACATACTGCTCACCTGGAAGTAGCCCAGTTCTCAGGCAGGGGATAAAGAAAGTGGGTAGACAGGTGTAAGAGCTGAGGCTACAGGAAGGGTGCCAAAGGGTGCTGCTGTCTCTTAGTTCTCTCTGTGATCCAAGTAAGAGCAAATGGAATCTTGGGTCTGGGGTTTCTCCATACCCTACACCCTCTAGGTTTGAAAAGAGAGCTAAGGGATAGGGTTGGGGGAGTGAAAAAGGAACAGAGGGGGTCAGGTGGTGGTGCACCTGCTTAAATGCACACCTGACAGTGCACAAGGACCTGGATTCAAGCCCCTGGTCCTCACCTGCAGGGGGAAAACTTCATAAGTAGTGAAGTAGGACTGCAGGTGTCTCTCTGTCTCTGTCCCTCTCTTATCTCCTCTTCCTCTTTCAACTTCTCTCTGTCTCCATCCAATAATAAATAAATAAAGATTTTTCTTTTTAAAAAAAGGAACAACAACAACAAAAAGGAACAGAGAAAGTCAATGTTAATAACCAAGAAAGATAAGGGAGGGCCAAGGGTCAAAGGAATTAAGGAGAGTCATAGATAAAACATCCATTAAAAAAAAACTGAGGTTGGCCTGTGGAGAGCAGTTTGGAGAACCTCAGAAGGCTTAAATTAGACCTACTCTATAACCTTGCAATTCCTTTCCTGGGGATATATCCTAAGGAACCAAACATACCCATCCAAAACAATTTATATATACTTATATTCATAGCAGCACAATTTCTAATAGCCAAAACCTGGAAGCAAACCAGGCGTCCAAAAACAGATGAGTGGCTGAATAAGTGGTGGTATATATACACAATGGAATACTACTCGGGTATTAAAAATGGTGAATTCATCTTCTTCACCCCACCTTGGATGGAGCTTGAAGAAATCATGTTAAGTGAGATAAGTCAGAAACAAAAGGATGAATATGGGGTCATCTCACTCACAGGCAGAAGTTGAAAAATCAGATCAGAACGGGGAAAATGCTAAGCAGAACTTGGACTAGACTTGGTGTATTGCACCAAAGTAAAAGACTCGGGGTTGGGGGTGGGGGTTTAGGTCCTGGAACATGATGGTAAAAGAGGACCTAGTGGGAGTTGAATTGTTATGTTGAAAACTGGGAAACGTTATGCATGTACAAACTACTGTATTTTACTGTCTACTGTAAACCATTAATCTTCCAATAAAGAAATTTTAGAAAACTTCTCAGTTAAAAAAAATTGAGGGTCCCACAACGACCTTGGGTCCATACTCCCAGAGATATAGAGAATGGGAAGGCTATCGGAGGAGGGGATGGGATATGGAGATTGGGTTGTGGGAATTGTGCGGAACTATACCCCTCTTACTCTACGGTTTTGTTAATGTCTCCTTTCTTAAATTTAAAAAAAAAAAATTGAGGTTGGGAGGGTGGTGGTATTGGGGGAAGAAAACCAAAATCCAGAATCTGCTTAGAAAAACTAATATCAAAGTTCTCTAGCCACAGAGAGACATGATTTGGTGAGAGCAGCCAGTTCAGCAGTGAGCAGGGTCAGCTCCACAGCTCAAACTTGGCTTGGTCAGTGTTGGCAGCCTCCTTTTCCAATAAATTATAAACCCGTTACAGATCAGGACGGCAAATTACAAAAAAGCAGAAGCTGTATGTCTGAAGTAATGTACTGCTATGTCACCCTTCAGTCTTTGGACATGGCAGGCATTTCAACCTGGTGTAGCTGATGAACCTATACTTGGCCTGCCAAGGTTAAGCAGCTTCTCCTTAAACATAGTTTTCAAATTTTTTGATTTATCCTTTTTAATTATGTTTAATTTACTTACCTGATAGAGAAGAGGAAAGGGAGAGACAGGGATGGAGGCAGTGACCTGCAGCACTGCTTCATTGCTCATGAAGCTTCCCCCACATAGGAGGTAAACTAGGGGCTCAAACCCAGGTCTTTGCACACTGTAACAAATGCACTCAACCAGGTGTGCCACAACCCAGCCTCTTGATTTATTGTTTATTACCAGAAAGAACATTTTTGAGAAGTTGAGAAAAGCTTGTCTGGGATATTACTGATTACTCTTCCAAGCTCTAACAGAGCTTGGAAGAGTATTAATGTATTAATGTATTAATGTATTAATATTAATGTTAATGTATTAATGTATTAATGTATTAATGACAACTAATACGTAATCAGAAAGATTACGTATTAGTTGTCATTAATATTCATGAAGCCAGTGGTCCGGGAGGTGGCGCAGTGGATAAAAGCATCGGACTCTCAAGCATGAGGTCCTGAGTTCAATCCCCGGCAACACATGTACCAGAGTGATGTCTGGCTCTTTCTCTCTCCTCCTATGTTTCTCATTAATAAATAAATAAAAATCTTAAAAAAAAAAAAATTCATGAAGCCAAAAGGTACATGTAGCTATTGTGCATTGATATTAAGATATGTGTGTGGGGGGGGCAGTAGTACAGTAGGTTAAGTGCACATGGCATGAAGTGCAATGACCAGCATAAAGATCCCAGTTTAAGGGGGCCAATCGGTGGCGCACCTGGTTAATCGCACACACTGTAGGGCACAAGAACCCAGGTTCAAGCCCCTGATCCCCATCTGCAGGGGAAGGCTTCATGAGTGGTGAAGTCCGTCTGCAGATGTCTCTCTGTCTCTCTCCCTCTCTATATCCCCCTCCCCTCTCAATTTCTGTCTGTCTATATCCAATAATAAATTAATTTTAAAAAGTATTTAAGAAGATCCCAGTTCAAGCCCCTGGCTCCCCACCTGCAAGGTGAAGCACAAGCGATGAAGCAGGTCTGCAGGTGTCTTTCTTTCCCCCCTGTCTTCCTCTCCTCTCTCTATTTCTCAATTTCTCTCTGTCCTAACCAGCAACAACAACAATAATAACAACAAGGGCAACAAAATGGAAAAGATGGCCTCTAGGAGCAGTGGATTTGTAATGCAGGCACTGAACCCCAGTGATAACCCTGGAGACAAAAAAAAAAAAAAGTAAGGGGGGGGAAACAATAACTTGAAATATGAATTCCTATAGCTGCCTTCTTAAAACCATAGCACTAAGAATTGTACTTGCATTAATGATATAGACTCCACTTTAAATGTTTTCTGGAATGCTCTCGTAGTGAATCTTATACAAAACTAGTTTTCATAGTTTTACCGTGTTTTCCACTAATCAATGTTTACCAAGTTTGCTTAACTATCATATGAGTAACTTTTGCTCAAAAGAACTTTTCACTGTTCAACTTCTCCAAAGTACTTTTCTCTATTCAGCTCTCACAGGATAAATGTTATTGACCATTCAAGATTTTCAAATACTGAGCCACAGGCTCTGAGGGAGAGCTAGCTGGTACCTGACACAAAGGAGGCTCTCAGAAAACAGCTTTGCAGGATACTGGCATGGAAAGGGACCTGAGGATCAGTGCCAAGTCTACCAAACTAGGCCACCATCAGAAAGATCCATGTCTTCCTGAGTCTTAACTTTTTTCTCTCTCTTTTTTTAAAATTGCTACCAGGATTATCACTTGGGGCTATGAGTCCACCACTCCTGGTAGCCTTTTCTTCTTTTTCCCTTTTTTTCCCTTCTGTTTTTGTTGTTGTTTTGTTTTGAATAGGACAACAAAGAAATTGGGAAGGGAAGGAGAGAGTAAAGTAGACACCTGAAGATCTGCTTTACTACTCGTGAAGTGTCCCCTCCCTGCAAGTGAAGAGGAGAGGCTCAAACCTGGGTTCTTGTACATGATAACATATGTGCTCAGCTGGGTGCACCACTGCTTGACCCTAAGTCTTAACTTTTCTTATCTGTCATGTGAGAAAGTCAAATGATATCATGGGGAGACCTTTCTCTCATGAGTCATCTCACCATTTCTTGACCCCACTTTCTGGCAACCTGAATCTGCTGAGTTGACAGAGAGCTGGTTCCTACACTGACCAGGCATAGAGTAGTGTTTGCCAGTGAAAGTGGAGCCACATTACCAAAGATCTTCTGACAACACAAGTTGGAGAGAAGAAAACAATAGACAGAGGGCAACGGCCTTCCCATTCTCTCCCAGGCCATCTGCTAGGGAAGGGAGCAGATGTACTTTTACCCCAACCTGAATACCAACCCCATGGGCATTATATTCAAAACAAGTATGAGAGACTCAAAGGTGGAGAGAAGCCCACTGCCAAGTAGGGAGGGGCAGTTGGAGCATGACAAATAGATGATGCTGAGGACCAGCATTTTCTTTTCCTTTGATTGTCCCAGACATAGAGTTGAAGAAGGTGACGACCTCAGAACAGCAACCAAAACTAAGTCCTGCTGGTTGCAGGTGGAGGGCAGGGAAAGGCAGCCTACAAGATAGAAACAGTGCTGCTTGGAACCACACAAACACCACAGAAAACATCATGTTACACTCCACCTCCATGTAGAGATCTCTGTGTTCACCCTCTCCCACTAGGGTAGGGCACAGGGACCAAACAATATTTGCTGAAAATGGATCCCAAACTGGAATGTAAAATGCAAACTCTTAAGAGAGAAAAATCCCAGAAAGAAATTCTCAGGATCCAAGGCTAGCCATAGAGCTCTCAAACCCGAAACCAAAGCCATAGTCCGTAAAAAGAAAGACTAACTGACCAGGGTTCATCAAAATGAAAAGCCTTCTGCACAAGGTAATATTATTCAGTAAGGAAAAAAAAGAAACAAGCTGTTAGGTCACAGAAAGGTCTGGGGCAGGGTGGGGGATTGTTGATGGTAGTACACCTAGTTAAGTGCACAGAGAGACGCAGGCTGGGAATATGGATCAACCTCTCAACGCCCATGTTTAACGGGGAAGCAATTACAAAAGCCAGACCTTCCACCTTCTGCATCCCACAATGACCTTGGGTCCATACTCCCAGAGGGTTAAAGAATAGGAAAGCTATCAGGGAAGGGGATGGGATACGGAGTTCTGGTGGTAGGAATTGTATGGAGTTGTACCCCTCTTATCCTATGGTTTTGTCAGTGTTTCCTTTTTATAAATAAAATTTTTAAAAAATTAAAAAAAAAAACTATGTGCAAAGACATGGGTTTGAGCCCCCACTCCCTGTCTACAGTGGGGATGCTTTACAAATGGTGAAGCAGGCCTGGAGGTGTCTAGTTTTCTCTCTCTCTCTCTCTCTTCACTGTCTTAATTTCTGTCCTATGGAATAAAAAGTTTAAAAAAGGAAAAATGGGCTCTGGAAGCAATGGATTTATAGTGCAGCATAAAGCCCCTGTGATAATCATGGAGGCAAAAAAAAAAAAAAAAGAAAAAAGAAAAGAAAGAAAGAAATACTTGGAGGAACCTTAAATGTTTACACTAAGTAGAAGAAGCCAAGCTGAAAAGGTAAGTATATGACATTCTGGAAGAGGCAAAACTGTGAAGATAAGAAAAAAACTCAGCGTGGCTGAGAAAGGTGTGGTATATATACACAATAGAATACTACACAACTATTAAGAACAATGAACCCACCTTCTCTGACTCATTTTGGATGGAGCCAGAAGGAATTATGTTAAGTGAGCTAAGTCAGAAAGATAAAGTTAAGTATGGGATGATCACACTCACAAATAGCAGTTGAGAAAGAATAACAGAAAGGGAAACTCAAAGCAGAATTTGACTGAATTTGGAGTAGGGCACCAAAGTAAAAGTCCTGGGTTGAGGGTGAGGGTGGATGTTCAGCTTCACAGGTGGGGGGGAAGGGTAGCAGGGATGGGATGGGACACAGTCTTTTGGTAGTGGGAATGGTGTTTATGTACACTCAGATCAATTTGTAGTCATATAAATCACTATTTAATTAACATGAGGGAGGCGGGGCTACAAGCAGCAGATCTGTTTCTCTCCTCTCCTCTCCTGGATCAACTAGGAATACCAAAGGAGACCACCTGGGACTGAAACAAGACAGGACTAGAATGACTACAGGAATCCACCAAATCACCGGTGAGTGCAAAGACGTGGCTGGTGACAGAGAGGAGCCTAGGGAGAGACTAAGTGGCTGGTAGCAGTCCGACGCTCGATCAGTTGAGATACCACCTCCAGTCTGTCCCACCAACAAGGGGACAGCTGAAGGGAGGAGAGGACTCCCCAGAGACTCACCAAGTGCAAATCTGAGTCTCCGTTGCTACTGCCCTCAGAATCTGGAGCAGTGGCAGAGAGGAGCACCGGTGGACAGAGATCTAACCAGCAAATTCAGGAGAAGACCTATACCTCCGAGGCATAGCTGTGGGGCTGTGAAAGTCTCTTTGCATAACCACCCGACTATCTCTGCACACCCTGCCTTAGTTAGGAGTCAGTCTCAGGCTCCCATAGCCTACAGAGAAGAAAAAAAAAAAAAAGAGGCTTTTAAATCACTGAGTTCAAACTCAGGGATTAAAATACTATTGAAACAACTGTCAACTTCCACCACTGTGAACCCTTTAATTACCTTACTGGATTGACACAAGTCAATCCAGGAAATAGTGATCAGTAACTTGAAAATTACTAAGAGAGGGAACTCATAACATAATATATAAAATGGGTAAACCAACAAGAAGAAATATTTGAGAAACTAACCAGGACAACAGTCCAGCTAAAAGCTCCCCAAAGCGTGAAGCACAAAATAACGAGATCAACATCCAAACATTAGCTAAGGAAATAATCACAGGAGTTAGTAAAGAGTTTGAAAGAATTGTAATCAGAAATACAGGAACAACAAATGAGACTCTGGAAGAAAACACTAACTATCTCAAGGTTATTAGAGAGCTGAAAGCTGAAATAGCTGAGCTAAGAACACAACTAGCTGAACAAGCTAAAACAGTATCAGAACAGGGAAACAAAATAGATGAACTCCAGAAAACAGTAGAGGGGAGAGAGAATAGAATCAATGAGGCTGAAGACAGAATTAGCAAGATCGAGGATGAATTAGAGACAACTAAAAAAGAAGTAAGAGATCTCAAAAAGAGATTAAGAGATGCTGAAAACAACAACAGAGACCTATGGGATGACTTCAAAAGAAACAATATACACATTATTGGCTTACCAATAAGGAAGAAAGAGAGGGAGAAGAAGAAAGCATTCTTCAGGCCATAATAGCTGAAAACTTCTCTAGTCTAGACAACATCAAAGACATAAAGATTCAAGAAGCCCAGAGGGTCCCAAACAGAATTAACCCAGACTTAAAGACACCAAGACACATCATATTTAGAATGGAAAGGAATAAGGATAAAGAAAGGATCCTGAAGGCTGCAAGAGAAAAACAGAGTCATCTACAGAGGAAAACCCATAAGATTAGCAGCAGACTTCTCCACACAAACACTACAGGCCAGAAGAGAATGGCAAGATATCTATCGAGTGCTCAATGAGAAAGGTTTTCAACCAAGAATACTATATCCTGCTAGACTGTCATTCAGACTAGATGGAGACATCAAAACCTTCTCAAACAAGCAACAGTTGAAGGAATCAACTATCACCAAGCCTACCCTGAAAGAAGTTCTGAAAGGTCTTCTATAAACAGTCAGACCATCATAAATAGGACACATATCAGAACACTCTAAAACTCTACAAGAATGGCGTTAAAATATCTTCAATCTTTGATATCAATAAATGTCAATGGCCTGAATTCACCGATTAAAAGACACAGAGTAGGAAGATGGATCAGAAAACACAACCCAACAATATGTTGTCTACAGGAAACCCACCTAACTCAACAAGACAAACACAGACTTAAAGTGAAAGGATGGAAAACTATCATACAAGCCAATGGCCCACACAAAAGGGTAGGAACAGTTATTCTCATATCTGACATGATAGACTTTAAAATAGATAAGATTAAAATAGATAGGGATGGACACTACTTAATGCTCAGAGGATCAGTCAATCAAGAGGACTTAACAATTATTAACATCTATGCACCCAATGAGAAGCCATCTAAATACATCAAACTTCTACTGAAAGAGCTACAGCAATATATTAGCAGCAACACAATCATAGTAGGGGACTTCAACACCCCACTCTCTCAACTTGACAGATCATCCAGGCAGAAAATCAATAAAGACATAAGAGAGCTAAATGAAGAGATAGATAAACTAGAACTATTGGACATTTTCAGAGTCATTCATCCCAAGAAACTGGAATACACATTTTACTCAAATCCACATGGGTCATTCTCAAGGATAGACCATATGTTAGGCCACAAAGACAGCATCAGCCAATTCAAGAGCACTGAAATCATCCCAAGCATCTTCTCAGACCACAGTGGAATTAAACTAACACTTAACAATCAACAAAAGATTAGTAATTGTCCCAAAATGTGGAAGCTCAACAATACACTTCTTAACAATCTCTGGGTCAAAGAGGAAATCAAGGAAGAAATCATAATGTTTCGAGACTTCAATGAAAATGAAGACACAAGCTATCAAAATATTTGGGACACAGCTAAGGCAGTACTGAGAGGGAAGTTCATAGCTATACAAGCACACATTAGGAAACAAGAAAAAGCACAAATAAACAGCCTGATTGCACATCTTAAAGACCTAGAAGAAGAACAACAAAGGAACCCTAAAGCAACCAGAAGGACAGAAAGCACTAAAGTTAGGGCAGAAATCAATAACATTGAGAATAGGAAAACCATACAAAAGATCAATGAAAGTAAATGTTGGTTCTTCGAAAGAGTAAACAAAATCGACAAACCTTTAACCAGACTCACAAAACAAAAAAGGGAGAAGACCCAAATAAATCGGATAGTAAATGAAAGAGGAGATATCACAACAGACACCGCAGAAATTCAACATATCATGCAAGGATACTATGAACAACTATATGCCACCAAACTAGAAAACCTGGAAGAAATGGATGATTTCCTAGATACCTACCAACTTCCAAAACTAAGTAAAGAGGAAGTGGATAACATGAACAGGCCCATCACAGCCAATGAAATTGAAACAGTTATCAAAAACCTCCCCAAAAATAAAAGTCCAGGACCAGATGGTTTTACAAATGAATTCTACAAAACCTTCAAAGAAGAACTAATACCTCTACTTTTAAAAGTTTTCCAGAAGATTGAAGACACTGGAATACTCCCTGCCAGCTTCTATGAAGCTAATATCACTCTGATACCAAAAACAGACAGGGACACAACCAAAAAAGAAAAATACAGACCAATATCTCTGATGTATATAGATGCTAAAATACTGAACAAAATTCTAGCCATCTGGATACAGCAGTATATTAAAAAGATTGTTCATCATGACCAAGTGGGGTTTATCCCAGGCATGCAAGGTTGGTTTAATATACGTAAATCAATCAATGTGATCCACCACATCAACAAAAGCAAGATCAAAAACCACATGGTCATATCAATAGATGCAGAGAAAGCCTTTGACAAAATCCAACATCCCTTTACGATCAAAACACTACAAAAATGGGAATAGATGGAAAATTCCTCAAGATAGTGGAGTCTATATATAGCAAACCTACAGCCAACATCATACTCAATGGTGAAAAACTGGAAGCATTTCCACTCAGATCAGGTACTAGACAGGGCTGCCCACTATCACCATTACTATTCAACATAGTGTTGGAAGTTCTTGCCATAGCAATCAGGCAGGAACAAGGAATTCAAGGGATACAGACTGGAAGAGAAGAAGTCAAACTCTCCTTATTTGCAGATGACATTATAGTATACACAGAAAAACCTAAGGAACCCAGCAAGAAGCTTTTGGAAATCATTAGGAAATACAGTAAGGTGTCAGGCTACAAAATGAACATTCAAAAGTCAGTGGCATTCCTCTATGCAAACACTTAGCTAGAAGAAATTGAAATCCAGAAATCAATTCCTTTTACTATAGCAACAAAAACAATAAAATATCTAGGAGTAAACCTAACCAAAGAAGTGAAAGACTTATATACTGAAAATTATGAGTCACTACTCAAGGAAATTGAAAAAGACACAAAGAAGTGGAAAGATATTCCATGTTCATGGGTAGGAAGAATTAACATCATCAAAATGAATATACTACCCAGAGCCATCTACAAATTTAATGCTATCCCCATCAAGATCCCAAGCACATTTTTAGGAGAATAGAACAAATTCTACAAATGTTTATCTGGAACCAGAAAAGACCTAGAATTGCCAAAACAATCTTGAGAAAAAAGAACAGAACCGGAGGCATCACACTCCCAGATCTCAAATTGTATTATAGGGCCGTTGTCATCAAAATTGCTTGGTACTGGAACATGAATAGACACACTGACCAGTGGAATAGAACTGAGAGCCCAGAAGTGAGCCCCCACACCTACGGACATCTAATCTTTGACAAAGGGGCTCAGACTATTACATGGGGAAAGCAGAGTCTCTTCAACAAATGGTGTTGGAAACAATGGGTTGAAACATGCAGAAGAATGAAACTGAATCACAGTATTTCACCAAATACAAAAGTAAATTCCAAGTGGATCAAGGACTTGGATGTTAGACCAGAAACTATCAGATACTTAGAAGAAAATATTGGCAGAACTCTTTTTCCGCATAAACTTTAAAGACATCTTCAATGAAACGAATCCAATTACAAAGAAGACTAAAGCAAGTATAAACCTATGGGACTACATCAAATTAAAAAGCTTCTTCACAGCAAAAGAAACCACTACCCAAATCAAGAGACCCCTCACAGAATGGGAGAAGATCTTTACATGCCACACATCAGACAAGAGTTTAATAACCAACATATATAAAGAGCTCGCCAAACTCAACAACAAGACAACAAATAACCCCATCCAAAAATGGGGGGAGGACTTGGACAGAATATTTACCACAGAAGAGATCCAAAAGGCCGAGAAACACATGAAAAAATGCTCCAAGTCTCTGATTGTCAGAGAAATGCAAATAAATACAACAACAAGATACCACTTCACTCCTATGAGAATGTCATACATCAGAAAAGGTAACAGCAACAAATGCTGGAGAGGGTGTGGGGTCAAAGGAACCCTCCTACACTGCTGGTGGGAATGTAAATTGGTCCAACCTCTGTGGAGAACTGTCTGGAGAACTCTCAGAAGGCTAGAAATGGACCTACCCTATGACCCTGCAATTCCTCTCCTGGGGATATATCCTAAGGAACCTGACATATCCATCCAAAAAGATCTGTGTACACATATGTTCTTGGCAGTACAATTTGTAATAGCCAAAACCTGGAAGCAACCCAGGTGTCCAACAACAGATGAGTGGCTAAGCAAGTTGTGGTATATATACACAATGGAATACTACTCAGCTATAAAAAAAGGTGACTTCACCGTTTTCAGCCGATCTTGGATGGACCTTGAAAAAATCATGTTGAGTGAAATAAGTCAGAAACAGAAGGATGAATATGGGATGATCTCACTCTCAGGTTGATGTTGAAAAACAAGATCAGAAAGAAAACACAAGTAGAACCTGAACTGGAATTGGCGTATCGCACCAAAGTATAAGACTCTGGGGTGAGTGGGTGGGGAGAATATAGGTCCAAGAAAGATTCAGAGGACCTAGTGGGGGTTGTATTGTTATATGGGAAACTGGGGAATATTATACATGTACAAACTATTGTACTTACTGTTGAATGTAAAACATTAATTCTCCAATAAAAAAAAGAAACAAAAATTAATATGAGGGGGAAAATTGATTGAATGTATCAAACTTTTTAAATCACAGACTGAGTCTTTTTAATACATAGGCTGAGTCTTTGATATGTTGACTCTCTTAAAAGCTTAGACCAAGCAGAATAGAAGCAACTGGTGGCACAGCTATATACAAATAATGTCAAAGGACATAAATTAAGGTGATGTTGTGTATGATACAGCAAATCCTAACAAAGGGATATTTCAAACTTAACCCAATTGCCACATAATGTGATTATAGCAATAACTATCTATTGTCTTCTTAAACCCTAAGACAGCAGGAACCTCCAGCTTCCTCTATAGAGCCTATATTTCCCCCAGTCCTGGAACTTTGGGGCTCACTTTCCTGCATGCTTCTCTCAGTTGATACCAAATGATATTGCATCTGCCGATCCCAATCTAATCTATGCAACGAGTACCACCTCAGCATGCTTCACTTCAGATTGTGTCCATAGACGTCATGCATGGAATGTCAACCCGCCACCCTCATTACTCGGGTGAGACCTTTCCTTTCATAGGATTCTCTAGTTCCATTCTAGGAGGTTCACTTCCTAACAAAATCCCAAAGCCTAGATATAGACCAGGTCCTGTAAAATAGAACATATGTTCACAGTATCCATAAATTAAGGCAAAATATATACCTGAAAGCAAAAATACACAATAGTCTGTAGTGAGTCAGTATAAAGTTCATAATGAAATAGTGTCTACTTAGACTTAGATACCCTCCTTACCTACTTCCTACTACAGTTCTCTCATTCACTCCAAAGCTAACCTCATCAAAGCAAGGACTGCAAAAGCTGAGTAAGGGCAAGAGACTCGCATACTTTAACAATGACTCTTTAGTCACTTTCAGGCCATCCCATCAGCTGGGGTCCTAATCAGGGAGTCCTGAGATTCCCAAACAGACATGATGGGCCTAGACCTCGAATAAATCCCTCTCTCCATTGTTACTGGTCATGTCTATCAGAAACAACACAATAGACCCCTTTATGGGACCCCATAATACCTTGCCCTCAACGTGGATCAACAATGGTAGAGAACATGCCATCCTCAGAAGGGAGGCTGGACAATATACTCTATGCTACACCTGAGGAAGATGGGTCCTGATACTGGGGCAGCTTGGAACGTTCCTACTTATGACCACAGAATATGAGCTCAGATCTACAGGGATGCACAGGTCACATAGGCTCCTAAGCTAAATATGGGCTCCAGATTACATCAAATCAATGGGGTTTACAGTCAACAATATTTATACAGCTTTCCCATATTAGGGAGCTACTCTCTTCCCTGATCCAGCTTTCTGGTCCTTCTGTCAGCCATGACATCATCTCCCCAGACAATAACTTGGATCTACCTGCATATCAGATTTCAGGCTCAGGCAAAAAATAAAAAATAAAAAAACAGGTCCTTTGGAATATAACTAAAATATGCCTACTAGCTATCTACAAAATGGAGACCCCCCCCCCCCCAACCAACTCTTCATCTGCACTATTCTAGCCCTTAGGTCCCTGACTGGTCAACAATTTTTTTTTTTTGTATGTTAACTCTCTTTTCAACCACCAGGTTCCAGATGCTAGCATGATGCCAACCAGACTTCCCTGGACTGAAGACCCCACCAATGTGTCCTGGAGCTCCAATTCCCCAGAGCCCTTCCCCACTAGGGAAAGAGAAAGACAGGATGGGAGTGTGGATCGACCTGTCAATACCCATGCTCAGCAGGGAAACAATTCCAGAAGCCAGAACTTCAACCTTCTGCATCCCACAATGACCTTGGGTCCATACTCCCAGAGGGATAAAGAATAGGAAAGCTATCAGGGGAGGGGATGGGACACAGAGTTCTGGTGGTGTTAACTGTGTGAATTTGTACCCCTCTTATCTTATGTTTGAATCAATGTTTCCTTCTTATAAATAAAAAAAAAAAGAAAAGAAAAAAGAAAAAGCTCAGCATTTGCCAGACATGCAGAGTGGGGAAAAATAGGCAGATCACAAAGGACTTCTAGAGCACTTACACTATTCTGTGTGATACTACAAGGGTTGACACATTTTTTACATTTATTCAAAACCCATAGAAGGAATACCAAGTGTGAAGCGAAGCTTAATATAACCTATGGACTTCAGGTGATAACGGTCCATTAACAGAGGTTCATCAGTTGTATGTGAGGGGGAGATGGTGATAGGAGGCACTATCAGTCAGGAGGCACTGAGAAGCATGTAGACTGTATGTGGAAAATCTCTGTATCTTCCTTTGAGTTTTGCTGCAAATCCAGCACTACTCTAAAATAGAAAGTCTATTCAAAGAAAAATGCATAACCATTGCTCTGCAGAAGACCCTGTTAGGAAGATGTAGTGACAAGTGAGAGAATGGGAGAAAATATTAACAAACTACTCCACATTCCATGAGCAGGGAACCACAAAGAAAGAAATGTCTCCTCACAGAAGGATACCACCCAGAGACTAAAGAGTTCAGTTCCATCAAGTACCTCTGTCCCAGAGCCACCCACTGAAAGGGTCATGTCCTAGGGTGATATCACTGTAAAGTCAATGATCAGGCAAGTCCCACTAGACTCTCAACCTGAGTCAAGGAAATGACATTCTTCTGGGCTCATATGCGTGGTCATGCTGCTGGCCTGTCAGCCAACACTTGAGTCCAGTCAGGCAGGCTCTGCACTTCAAAATCTGTTGCAAAACAGACATGACTCTGGTGGCATTTAAAGATTTCCCAATAAGAACTATCTCCTCCCTCATTTATGTGCATTTGATCCTTATCACTGATTAGAAAATTTCTAAGAAAACGCTCTGTCCTTGAAGCACTGTCTCTTCCTTCAAAGAAGTGTTCTTTTTTTTTTTTTTTTTTTTTTAAGAAAGGATAAATCAACAAAACCATAGGGTAGGAGGGGTACAACTCCACACAGTTCCAACCACCCAATCTCCATATCCCATCCCCTCCCCTGATAGCTTTCCCATTCTCTATCCCTCTGGGAGCATGGACCCAGGGTCTTTGTGGGTTGCAGAAGGTGGAAAGTCTGGCTTCTGTAATTGCTTCCCCACTGAACATGGATGTTGACTGGTCAGTCCATACTCCCAGTCTGCCTCTCTCTTTCCCTAGTAGGGTGGGTCTCTGGGGAAGTGGAGCTCCAGGACACATTGGTGGGGTCTTCAGTCCAGGGAAGCCTGGCCAGCATCCTGATGACATCTGGAACCTGGTGGCTGAAAAGAGAGTTAACATACAAAGCCAAACAAATTGTTGAGCAATCATGGACCCAAAGCTTGGAATAGTGGAGAGAAAGTGTTATGGAGGTACTCACTGCAAACTCTAGTGTACTGTTGGTATGCATGAGACCCCTTCTGTTTCATTTGGTTTAAATCCCCCCTGCTTAACACTATTCTATTTACATAACCACTTCATTCTATTTACATAACCGCTGTTAACAAGCACCACCCACCCTCCAGGGCATTAGTGGTTCAGTGACAGAATTCTCACCTGCTCCACCCCCTCTCCTTGTCACACCCTGATCCTCTCCTTGTCACACTCTGATTTTCACCAGTCACTTTTCTCTCCACCCTCTCTATGTCACATCCTGTTTCCACCCTACTTGGCAAGTATATATAAAGACAGCATTGTGAGTTTTAGGGTACTTGAGTTTAGCTTAGCTCGGCTTAAATTGTGCTGCATCCTGCATGAATAAAGAGATACTGCCTACAGCTCAACCATGAGTCCCTGGTCATCTGTTACCCGCCCGTGAAGCCAGCCCAGAGAAAACAACATAGCCCGTCGAAAACAACAGTGTACTTCTGCTTTCAGGTATATATTTTGCAGTAGTTTATGGATACGTGTGAAGATATGCTCTCTCTCACAGAAACTGGTGTATATCTAGGTTTTGGGACTTTGTTAGAAAGTGAACCACCTGGGATGGAATTAGAGTATACTATGAAAGGAAAGGTCTCACCCGAGTAATGAAGCTGAAGGGTTGTCATTCCACACCTGAAGTCTCTGGACACAGTCTGAGCTGAAGCATGTTGAGGTGGCCATCGTTGTGTTGATTAGGTTGTGATCGGCAGATGCAATATTATTTGATATCGGTTGGGAGAGGCATACGGGAAAGTGGGCCCTATCCAAGGGTTCCAGGACTGGGGGAAGTAGAGGCTCTATAGTGGAGATGTGAGGTTCCTGCTGTCTTAGGGTTCCAAAAGACAATGGATAGTTAATGTTATCATCACATTATTTGGTAATTGGGTTAACTTTGAAAAGTCCTTTTGTTAGAGTTTGCTGTACAGTAAGTATCCAGTATCTTGTATATAGCTGTGCTATTGGTTGCTTCTGATCTACTTGGTCTAGGCTTTTGAGAGAGTCCGCATATCAAATACACAGCCTATATATTAAAAAGACTCAGTCTGTGTTTAAAAAAACTTCGAGACATACAATTAATTTTCCCCCTCTCATATTAATTAACCTTGTATGCAAGTTTCCAGGCCCTAGTATTTAGGATTCATCTTCTGGAAGCTCCTTTGTTGATGCATGGAAAAAGGAAGGCAGGACGGATAGGCGCTTCCCTAGACAACCTTTCTTCCCTTTGCTCCACCACGGCCCACACCTTGATAGATGCTATTTATTTTCACAGCCAGTGAAGTTCCCAGAACTAGAGATGAATGAGCACAAATTAAAACAAGGAGGCACCCCTCTGCCTTCACCATGGTCTGGGACCTCATGGAACCCCCACCTGCTCCAGACTTCCCCTGAGCTCTGCTAATGATTATAAATGGCAGAGAACCCCCAATTTAATTGCAAAAGGTAATGATGCAGGGAGCATAAGATTAGATTCACCACAGAAGGCAATATCCTCAAACAGTAAAAAAAAAAAAAAAAAAAAATGAGAAGCTGGGTGTGAAGATGGCTGGAATCGATAGGAAGGTTTTGGTATTAAATACTACGGTAGAGGGTCACGAAGTGATATTGACAGAACTGCTGACAGAGGATAAAAAAGGGGGGGGGGACGAAATTGGTCTCTGCAGAAAATAAGTTACAGATTAATCACCCTACCATAAAATCATTTTGCGATGACTTAAGAGTCTGAAGATACATTCACAGTTTGATCAGAGGATAGCACTGCCAAGTTGGGGCAAATGAGAATCTGCTGAATTCTAATACCAGTCACTTAAGTTTCTTTTCTTCTGGGTACCCCCCCCCCCCCCCCCCCGGCTAAGCATGCAGGCCAAGTGCGCCAGCAACTCCATTTGGCTGGAAGACCTGGAAGTGAGAGTTCTACCCAAGTGTCTCCCCATACCTGCATGTGGCCTGGCACATAGACAGGAGAGTTTTTTCCCTGCTGGCTTTACATTTGCAGCTATGTAGGGAGGCCTACTATAATGCAAGTTGGAGGAAGAGAACAAAAATAGGACTGCCGATAACTGTGATCCTGGTGCCACCTCTGGTTCCCTAGAAAGTAGGGCTAATGGGCGAGGTAGTGGCACAGCTAGTAAAGTGCATGAGTTACCACGTTCAAGCCCCTGGTCCTTACGTACAGAAGGAAGTTTCGCAAGCAATGGAGTAATGCTGCAGGTGTCTCTTTTTCTCTTTCTCCTTGTCTCTCCCCCTCTCTTGCCCTATTTCTCTCTGACTCTAACATAATTTAAATTTTTTTAAAAAAGGAAAGAAGGGTTGCTGTGAGCAGAGGACTCATCATGTAGGTACTGAGTTCCAGCGAAAACCCCAATAACTCTGGTGGTAAAAAATAGTAATGGTAAGTAATACATTTTTAAAATTAAAAAAAAGAAGTAGTGCTAGTGGAAGGACCTCTCCTCTGAATCAGTACAGCAACTACAAAGACTAACCACAAACACTAAGGTTCCTGCTATATTTTAATTATATATATATTTACTGCCACTCCGGCTATCACTGGGGCTTGGTCCTTGCACAAAACCGCAGCTCCCTCTGGCCATTTTTTAATTCTTTCTCCCTACCTTCCTTTCTTCCTTTGATAAGACAGAGATAAACTGAAAGGGAAGGGGGAGCGAGAGAGGGAGAGAGGGAGAGAGGGAGAGGGAGAGGGAGAGAGAGACCTGCATCACCACTTACAAAGCTTCCCACCCCCACCCCACCCCTGCCAGTGGGGACTAGGAACTTGAACTCAGGTCCTTGTGTATGGTAACCTCATCCAGGTCTGTCACTGCCATGCTCCCATGCTGCATTTTTAAAGAATTTCAGTAAAATTGTACCCATATGTCAGCAACAATATTGTATGCCATTAATAGCCCCCAAGAAAATGATAAAGACAAGTTTCAGTAAATGTTGTCTTCTATCTCATGATATATCTAATTTTTTTAAATTAATAAGAAAAATGACTTTTTTCTCTCTTTTTTAAAATCAGAGCATTGTTCAGCTCTGCTTTATAGTAGTGTGTGTATGTGTGTGTGTGTGGAGGGAGGTATTGAAGCTGAAACTTCAGACCTGAAGGTCTTTTGTATATTATACTATCTCCCCAGCCCAGTAATTTTTCTTTAAATATTATTGATGCCCTATGAAAACAGGTCCACTCTTGTTCTCACACTGAAGGTTATGAGACTCCCTCCTGACTATTCAGACTTTTAAAAATTTTAACAAGTCACTTCACATTTTAAAAAGGCTGACTTCTGTGCTACATATTGATAATGATAAATCACTATTCATGCCTTCTCCTCTACCCAGAGGACTTATTAATATTATAAGGTAACTTGAGGGAGTAGAGCTAAGTAAGCATGATAAAAACAAATAAATAGAAGGTGAGTCTCTCACTCAAGAAATCTTTCCAACTGACATCCTTAATTTCCATTCAACTGTGCATAGGCAATTGCCCCCCCCAAGAGATTTTATAAGCTTCATAATTTCAAACTTCTGGATTTTATTTTCTCTGTAAAGTTGTTGCTTTGACAGACACAGATGAGATGAGTTTGTGAACATAAATATAAAATACATTTTTAAAATAAAATTTAGGCAGGGGTAGACAGCATGTCTGAGCTGAGGCTTCTAAGTCCTAAGTTCAGTTCTCCACACCACAAGCCAGAGCTGAGGAATGTTGTGGTTAAAAAAAAAAAAAGAAGAAGAAGAAGCTATCAGGGGAGGGGATGGGATGTGGAGTTCTAGTGGTGGGAATTGTGTGAAGTTGTACCCCTCTTATCCTATGGTTTTGTTAAGAAATTTTTAAAGAATATATATTATATGTACATAAATACATACATATATATGTATATATGCTAATCAGTAGACCATTTACTCTGTAAAGGACAAAGGATTTGAGAGACAAATATCTGAAAGAAAAACTGCCTCCAAAGGAAGTCTGTGTAAAAATTAAACAGGCCAGGAGCTGGGCAGTGGTATATCTTGTAGAAGGTATATATTATAATGCTCAAGGATCTGGGTTCAAGCCCGCAGTTCCCACCTACAGAGGGGTAGCATCACAAATGATGAAGCAGTACACAGGGGTCTCTCTTTCTCTCTCCCTCTCTATTTCCCCATCCCTCTGGATTTCTTTGTCTCCATTCAATAAATAAAATATTTTTATTGTTTTTTTTAATTGGGGGATTTGATAAAATGTTTTTAAAAAATTTAACAGGCCTAAGAGGGGATCTACTTGACTGATAGCAGTCAAGAGAGATGTCATCTCTGTAGGGAGATTGCAGAGACTGGGCCCCACCCATTCTCTTTAGTGCAGAAGTGTGGGCCACATGTTACTGCAGAGAGTGAAATCAGTGTGGGAACGCCGGTGTGATTCCAGGTCCAAGGACCATGTGAACAGGAACAGCTGCCATATTTTCTTGCCCAGCACCCTGTGACTGGAAATAAATATGAGTGGCAGGAAGATGAGCAAGGGCTACTGGGTCATAACCAATCATCATCTTTACAACTCAGGCAGAAACTCTGAAAGGGTGAATCAACTCAGTGAAATTAGTATTTTATGACTGTTCCCACCTACAAGGTGACTTTAGCCAAATATACTGTAAAAACCAATTAATTTTTTTTAAACAAAAGACGGTATGCCTGAAATACAGGACTATGCTTTTGCAATGCCTCCTGTGGACAAACTATGGCCCAAGGAGGTAAGCACTGTCAACTTTCTAAAAGGTCTGCCATTTCTTTGCAGAGATTTGAGGTCTAAATCACAAATAGCTTTCTCCAAAAAGAGCGAAGCACTCAATTATTTGATGATTCAATCTGTTCACTAATTGTTTCTTAATTAATACCAAAATTATAAGCATATATGAATTATCAAAAAGTGTATTCCTAATTCAGGCGAAAGGTCCAATTAAGCCAGTGCAATCTATGACTCTGTGATCCTTGTGACTTACCACAGCCTGGGTAGAGCTCTCCTGCAAATCCCACAGCAGGATGTGGTTGTCCGCCAAGGAGATGACTTTCTTCCCATCTCCTGTGGGTTCCCATAAGACACTGGGAGAAGAATGGCAGTCATTAATACCAATGTTGAAGAGCCTCAAGCTTGTGGCTAAGAGTGTTCATACATTCACTGTAATCCTCAAGTTGTTTCCTGGCCCACCCACACTAACTCTTCTGACACTAGACCTATATTGTCATCTCTCCGCTATGGACAAGTCCAAGTTCCTTAGGCCAAACTCACTTGGTATTAGTAGACTAGGCCTTTGTGAAGTACTTATGGTTAACTTAAGTACTTATAGTCAGGGTATTGGGGGCCAACAATAGGTTAGTGGCTTCATAAGGAGAGACACCAGACTGTATATACATATTATCCCCCCCTCCACCTCTCCCACTTTCTCTCTCTACTTGTCTACCCACCTATCTACATATTTTCCCAACTCTAGCTATCTCTATCTGATTTTTTTCACTCTCTCCATGTCTCTCTCTATCTCTGCCTTTCTCTTTTCCATATGAATATGTAATAAGAAGGCAGTCATCTGCAAACCAGGAAGTAATTCCTCACCAGAATAGGGCCCTGGCAGAACCCTGATTTCAGACATCCAGCCTTCAGAACTGTGAAAAGTAAATGTTCCTGGTGTTTGAATGCCCACCACCTTCCAGAATGTAGAGTCTTATTATAGCAGCCCCAGTTATCTGAGACACTGGTTGATACCTTTCCCAATGACTAAAGACAGAGAGCTGACTAGTTCTTAACAACGAGACATGAGGAGATACCAGAAGCAAATCTCAGAAATGCATAAAACAGACATTGTGACTTTGGATAGGAAACCCAAATCCTCCACAGGTATCTCCTTACCAGTCCAGGGATATGGTAAAACATGGTAGGAAATGGGGAACAGGAGCTGAGTACTGAGCAGGAAAAGTTATCCTGGCCTGGTGAGCTGGCTCAGTGTGGGCCCTGCCTGTGATAAAGGCCAACTTCTGTATGTTTCAGCCAAATTCTACTAGAGTCACTTATAGCCAAAACCCTCTGGACACATGCTTACTAGAACAACTGACACAGAAGTCATATACTCTCTGTAGTAAAGCTATGAAGATATATATATATATATATTATATATATATATATTATATATTATAGTTTGGACACACACAAGGATTTCTGTCTTCCCTCCTCATGAGATTCTTAATATGCTGATAAAGAGGAGATACTTTCATGGTATATACTGTAATGCATGAAGAATTGAAGAATCAAAGACTTAAAAAAAAAAGTTTGATTTTTTTCTCTCAAACAGAATACAATGCTGACTGATTGGGGGGCATTCCCAGACTTCATCCTCATACCATCTTTTTTAAGATCATAAACAGAGCTATTATTAGGTTTAATCATGACATTAATATAACTCAAAAACACAGTTCTTTCTCATTTATTAAGAAATGCATATATAGTTCATTGTACATTGACCATAGGTTGTGTCACTCCTATTAGACAAAGAGCTTTCTGCGTTTTTCTTAATAATAGCAATGAAGATATCCAGTGACAAAATTAAATACCAAAGCTGGGACACCAAGAAATCTGGTTCTGAAACCTGCTGCTCTTAATATTGTATGATAATGGCCAATTCAAATGTTCAAGCCAATTCTTTAGCACAAGAAAATCAAACTCCTTTTGGTAGCCTGTTTTCTCAGTGAACTTATGCAAAGTTGAGACAACTGATGATGAATTCCAAGGGATAATGCAAAACAGAGAAAGATGAAAAGGGCAACCCACTCATCTGTGCTTGACATTTTCCATCTGCCTTAGTCTGCTCAAGTTGCTGTAACAAACACCAGAGACCAAGGGCTTAAACAAGTTCCCACAGTTGTCTGGATCAGGGTGCTGGTCTGGACAGAATCTTCCTAAGTCATGGAGAAGCATATTTTTACTCAGTTCTCATGTGTCAAAGGGCAGAGAGAAGCTCCTATATCCTTTTCATAAGGGCACTAATTCCATCTTTAAGACTTGGTCAATGTCTCTATCTCCAAATGTCTTCACCTGAGGGATTAAGGTTGGAACATATAAACTGGGGTTAGGAGGTGGGGCTAGAAGAATGCAACACATATCATATATTTGGGAGAAATAAAGAAATAAACTTATGTTGATTGGTAGTTCTTTACGAAAAAGCACTCATAAGTTAAACAAAGCAAACAAACAACAACAACAAAAAAACTAGTATAGTTTTGGCTATTACAAATAGTGCTGCTAAGAACATATGTGTACACAGATATATGTACACAGATATGTGTAAACATATGTTCTTAGCAGCACTTTCATGGGCCCTTTGGAATATAACTAAAATAGGCCTACTAGCTATCTTCAAAACAGAAGACTCCCCAACTCTTTATCTGCACTACTCCAGCCTTTAAGTTCATGATTAGTCAACTGCTGTGCAGATGTCCCCTCAGGCTAGTGCCAGTTTCCGCGAGAGTTAATAGGATATTCTCAGTGCCCTTCCCAACCAATCCCGTCTTGGCTCGTCACTCACGGTTTTTGCCCTAAAAAGCCCTTCTTCTTCCGCCCTCTCTCTCTTGCCCGGTTTCCACCTCAGTGGTTAGACACAGAAAAGGGTGCTGCGCGAGGTGGCCATTTTGGCTAGCTCCATGTGGCCTGAACCACTGCGCTCTCACCCAACTCTGAGGTGGCTGCGCAAATAAAGAATTGTGTTCCCTCTCCTCTCCAGATCTCCTCTCTCTCTCTCTCTCTCTCTCTCTCTCTCTCCTCCGCATTGCAGCATGACAGTCAACAACTTGTTTGGCTTTATATGTTAACTCTTTTTTCAACCACCACGTTCCAGATGCTAACATGATCCCAACCATACTTCCTTGGACAGACAACCCCACCAATGTGTCCTGGAGCTCTGATTCCCCAGAACTCCAACCCACTAGGGAAAGAGAGAGACAGGCTAGGAGTATGGATCAACCTGTCAACACCCATGTTCAGCAGGGAAGTAATTACAGAAGCCAGACCTTCCACTTTCTGCGCCCCATAATGACCCTGAGTCCATACTCCCAGAGGGTTAAAGAATAGGAAAGCTATCAGGGGAGGGGATGGGATACAGAGTGGTGGTGGGAATTGTGCAAAGCTGTACCCCTCTTATCCTATGGTTTTGTTAATGTTCCCTTTTATTTTTAATATTTATTTATTTATTACCTTTTGTTGCCCATGTTGTTTTATTGTTGTAGTTATTATTGTTGTTGGTGTTTATGTTGTCATTGTTGGATAGGACAGAGAGAAATGGAGAGAGGAGGGGAAGATAGAGAGGGGGAGAAAAATATAGACCGGATATGAAGCGACTCCCCTACAGGTGGAGAGCCGGGGCCTTGAACCAGGATATTTATGCTGGTCCTTGTGCTTGGTCCCACGTGTGCTTAACCCACTGCACTACCACCCAATGTTTCCTTTTTATAAATAAAAAATTTTTTAAAAATGAAATGAAATCAGTGCCACTTTAAAATAAATAAATACATAAATAAAAATAAAAGTCTCTAAACAATTAAAATTCACGCAGAAAAACTCACACATTTGTGGCCAGGTGGTGGCACACCTGGTCGAGCACACACATTACCATGTACAAGAGCCCAGGTTTGAGCTTCCACTCTACACATGCAGGGGGAAGCTTCATGAGTGGTGAAGCAGATCTAAGGTATCTATCCCTCTCCCTCTCTCAATTTCTCCTCCTCCCCCCTCAATTTCTCTCTTTCCTATCAAATAAAATAGAAAGGGGAAAAAATGACCACTAGGAGTGGTGTACTAGTAGTACAGGCATCAAGCCCCAGTGAGAACCCTAGTGGCAATTAAAACACATACACACATACATTTTATATTTTAAATGACAATTTCTTTGAGATACTCTAAATGACAACTTCTTTGAGACCCTTATCAGAAGTTCTCTTCCATCTCCCATGTAGTTTTCTACTTTTAATTGGTTACATGACTTCTAAGTCTACAGGAAAATAAAACACTGGTGAGGAGCTGGGCTGCAGTAAGCAGTAGTATAGGCAATAGGGCAAACTATACAAACTGATTACTCCTCAGCAGTTTGAGGAGAGAGGAAAAGAAGGAAGCAATAAAGATAGAAATGAAGGGGAAGAAAGGAGTGGGGAAAGAAATGGACAACACTGCCCTTGTGTGTGGACCTACTCCCAATCACAGCTAGAAATCTCTGTGGTTTATGTTCAGCAAACTCTTGATTTTAAAGTAATAAATATCAAAAGGTTTAAGAAAATTTTCATCTGTTGTGCTATTTAAGTATGGATATGTAATTTCAACAAGCATCAGTGACCATAAAAACTCATTCAAAAGAGCAACCTATTCACAATTCAGGTAGCTCAATGTTAAAGACTCAGAATTTCAGAATGACAAAATTAAGTTGACCTCTTGAGAACACTGGGGAACAAAAAAAGCACTGCGTCTTCCCATTGATAAAAGGTGTCCTAGTCACCCACTGTGAAATACCACCTGATGATAACAGTAGATGCTAACCATGTGAGTTAAAGGAATTTCAGGGTAAATACTCCACCACTGGGTCTCATCACAGAAAGGGCTACGAAGGCAAACACCCAACATACTACCAACAGGCAGGACAATCTCCCCAGCCCTCAGGAAAATTCTATAGACCCCAGTGGCTGTCAGGATTATCATGGAGACCAGGTCCCACTAACCTTGAAAAAGCCATCCAGGCCACATCCTGATGGTAAGGAGGCCTGAAAGGCCAAATTCCATAGCACTGTGGGTATACTAAACATCATATACACTCTAGGTAACTTACACACACACACACACACACACACACACACACACACACACACACACACACACACACAGAGAGAGAGAGAGAGGTGGGGGGCACAGTACATCTAGAGGGTATCTATACACACAAATGGCCTAGATATAGATTGGAGAGTTGTCGGTCAATGCAAGGTGCCCTTACAAAAACTTGTTATCCTGATTCCCCTCAATTCTTTTTGCTTAGCCAGAGACACACAGATACATTTGCATAAGTTTCGATTCCAAAGCTGTAGAGAATATAAACCAAATGACACGTTCACCTCTAGAAACCAAATCAAACAGCAACAGGGTATTATGAGGAAGCAGCATGCTTCAAAGAATATTCTTCCTCCAGACACATGTGCAAGCAATTACACCTTTCTCCTATGGTTTAAAGAAAATGGGTCACCTTGGTCTAGTTTTCTTCCAGGAGTGGAAGGAAGTGAAGTGGAGGAAAGAATTTCCCTCAGGAAACTATTCCTCTCACTTTCTCCTCATTCCACAGTTTTCAGCTGCCTTTGTATGGGCCAAGGGATATATTTCTCTCAGAGAAAGCTTATGCTTCCCAGTAATATTATCAGAGGAAACAATCAAATGACTTTCAAGTGACTATAGAAGCATCTTTAAGGGAAAAAAATGTATAATAATTCAGAAAAAAAAAATCCTTCAAGTACAAGAAGCAATACTGACTTGCTTTTTAAAAAGTAATCTGACTTTAATTTCTAATAGACAATGGTTTTACAAAATGCTTCATTGGGGGGGAACAAAGTATCTTGTCACTTCAGTTCAGAAGGTCACAATGGATGTGTCAATTGTAATGATGACTATAAAGACCACAGGAAGGTAGAATAAAGTGGAGTTCTTAGAAGACACTCCTGAGACTTCTGAACTTGAGTTCATGAGTGGCCACAGATTCTAAAGCCCTATAGTGGGTTACCACACAGACTGGGTTTCAGGGTCTGGGGTGGTTGGGTGCATACCGACAGCAGAGAAAGGTATTTGGGGGAGGCCCTGCCTTATTCTTGCTAGATATCTATGAAGCCAATTTCCCCAAAACAGTTTCTGAAACCACTATATATTTTAAGAATGGTAATAGGCAGTTCCCTAAACAATCAGAGCTCTGAGATGCCATGCTTCTTATCTGAGACAAATGTCAAGGCAAAGACAGGAAGAGTGAGAGAGAAATTCTCAAGAATTTGAACTTGAGAACATAGGGATCATAGGAACTCCAAGACCCAAAATCAGGTGAGGAGGATGATTCCTCTGCTAGCACCAGGGTGGAAGTTAGGAAAATGCAGTCACTTCAATAAAATAAGATTAGGAGGGAAAAAAAACCCAAAAAACACCAGATTTCTGGGAGGGAGAACATGCATCTAATTCCATCTAGCTGCCTGCCAACAACATTGGTGGTGAGTTGCTACATCACTTTCTGCAGGAATCTGTCCTCGGGGTTCACTGGGATTGCCTCTGGCTTGTGCGTGCTAATAGCAACCTGCATTGTCACTGATACATGTTACAGACTACACATCCTCCACAAACACAGACAATCTTGGATGCACACCAAGTACCTGATGAAGTCTCACCACCTCATGAGTGGCACTCTATATACATATGACAGAAGAACGAGTGAATGAGGAATTAGTTATGCTCCCCCTCTCTTGATATGTTCCAGTGCATCTTACACTGCATGAAAAATAAAATGAAAATGATTCTACTTATCCTGGAGATAAAGGGAAAAAATTAAAAATAAATTTTAAAAATTTGTTTTATGCTACCAGTTAAAGCTTGTATCAGAATGATAATTACTATTAATAGGTGACATGTAACTCCCAAGACTTTTCTGTACTAATGCTGATATGTATTATATAATAACAATAATTGCTTATAGAACTGAGGTCATATCATTAACATTATTCTGCAGCTTATTTTTCCTTTTCATTCAAAATACATCTGAGGTAGCTTTACATGTCAAATAGATACTAATCTTTTCAGAGGCTACAAAAAAAAAAACTACTACTTATGCATTTTGCAAACTAGCAAATCCAATCCCCTCCTGTGTTAAGATTTCAATTGTTCATGATCACTCACTGTCCTATGTAACAATGGAGTGGGTGCCTAGTAGGTGCATTTCTGAACACAATTTAAAGTAAATTCTTGTCACTATAATTACCAGGTCAAAGTACTGACATATTTCCCAGCTGTCAGTCTTCCTCCCAAAAGCCTGTTTTCCTCAAATGTTCAGAGGCACCAGCACTGAGTCATTATGATCTTGACCATTCTGATAGGAACCACTACCCTTGCTTTAAAGGCCTACCTCTACTGCTTCAATCTGCATTTTCTGGATAAGCAGGGAGACTGTGTGTCATGCCAAATGTTTCTGAAGTATTTCTATTTCTTCTATGAACTATTTGCACACTTAAGACATTGTGACTTCTCTGGTTCCGTCCAAAAGCAGGCCCTGGATGGTAAAGAATGCTAATAACTGGGGGGGAAAAAATCAGACACCTTTAGAGTCTCACCAAATCTACTGAACTGGATAATACCCAATACAGTAACAGTAATATTAAGCAAAATACATAATCAGTCCTATCAAAATTAAAAATACCAGTTAAATCCAGAGTCAGTTTTCTAAGCACTTTGAGCATGTTTTTCTCCTATAGAAGCACAGGTAATAAATATGAAGGCTTTGTGGGATATTTTAGGCTTCTAAAACTACTCCATTCTGTCAAGGTAGCACCAAATCCTACCATGAATCGTAGAAGTAACTGGCAAGAGGCTGGGCAGGCAAGATTCTACAGTCCCATGTTAGACTATGTTAGAGAACTGCCTTAGTTTCCAAAGATCTTCAGACTTATAAAATTGGCTCACTGCAGTTATCCACACCAGACAGATATGTAAGCCTAAGATCAAGGTGATTAAATGTTGAGTTCAGGCTCTGGACCATGTGATGTGTAAGATGCCACTGCTGTCAGCCAGCTACTTCAAAGGCTCATGGCTGTAATTGTGTGTCCATCTCATGTATATTGAATTGGCTTTTTTTCCATGCATAAATAGTTCTTTATTTGTAATAGTTTTTTAAAATTTTTATTAGTGATTTAATAATGATTAACAAGACTGTAAGATAAGAGGGGTACAATTCCACATAGTTCTTAACATCAGAGTTCTGTGTCCTATCCTCTTTATTGGAAGCTTCCCTATTTTTTATCCCTCTCTGGGAGTAAGGACCAAAATTCTTTATGGGGTACAGAAGGTGGAAGGTCTGGCTTCTGTAATTGCTTTCTGCTGAGTATGGATGTTGGCAGGTCAATCCATATCCCCAGCCTGTTACTATATTTCCCTAGTGGGGTAGGGCTTTGGAAAGGTGAGGTTCTGGGACACACTGGTGAGGTCATCTGTCTAAGGAAGACAGGATGGCATCATGGTAGCATCTGCAACTTGGTGGCTGAAATGCAGTATGATATAAAGCAAAGTGTTTAACAGGTAGGCACCCAAAGGTTAGAATAGGACAAATGAAACTAGGTGTCTTTGTGTGGGAGGAGGTTGGGGAGTCTTTTTGTTTAGGTATGTTCCATGAGTTGAAAATAGGACTAGAAAGCTGGATTAGGGCAGAGAGTAGCTCCCAAATATGAGCAAAGTAAATAAATACCATTAACAGTTAACTCCATCTATCTGATTTTTAAATACCCCTTAAAACTAACCTAAGCAATGCTGTTTGGGGTTGAGTTCATTGCCTTTAAGAAAGGTCCTTCTTCTTTTCCCCCTTCTCAGTGGACCTTCTTAGGGATCTCTTTAGGAAGCCATGTCTCAGGTGGTTTGCATGGGTCTTTATGAAAGAGAGATACAAGTGGCAGATGATATGAGAAAATAATACTTGTGCATCTTTGTTTTTTCAACAGTGTCAACACAGTAGATGCGAATATAATTCACTGATTTTAAGTTTTAAGATATTAGGCATTTTAAGATATTAGATAATGTTCCTTTACTCATTTTACCTAAAAGATGATATTAAAGCTTAAAAAAAAATCCTCAAAATAATGAAATTTTGTGGTCTTGAGATCTAAAAATCTGGAGTAAACTCTTTCTTTTGTCCTTTGTTAAAATGCTTACATTTCAGGAGTTGGGCAGCAGCGCAGCAGGTTAATCGCATGTGGCGCAAAGTGCAAGGACCAGCATAAGGGTCCTGGTTCGAGCCCCTGGCTCCCCACCTGCGGGGGGGGGGGTCCCCTTCACAGGCAGTGAAGCAGGTCTGCAGGTGTCTATCTTTCTCTCCCCCTCTCTGTCTTCCCCTCCTCTCTCCATTTCTCTCTGTCCTATCCAACAATGATGACATTAATAACTACAACAATAAAACAATAAGGGCAACAAAAGGGAAAATAAATACTTTTTAAAAATTAAAAAGAAAAAAAACAAAAAAATGCTTACATTTCCCTGCTACCAGTGATTTGGTAGAGATCCATGCCTTCACAGTTCCCCCACTTTCAACAGACTCTTCATTTATCTCCAAGATTGAGAGAGCTGGGAAGGGGGAGGGGCAGAGGGAGGGAGGGAAGGAGACTAACCATAGAGCCACTCTACCGCTTATTAAGCTTCACCTTTGCATAATACTCTCATGTAATGGCCAAGGATTCATACCTAGGTCCTTGCACATGGTAAAGTATGTACACTACTGGGTGAGCTATCTCCTAGTCTCCCCACTTTAATATATATCATTAGTAATTCAATAGTGGTTTACAAAGTTATATGTGGAGTCAACTCTTAAATTTCTGGTCTGTCATTTACAACCATCTGACTTTGGTCAGTTTCTCAGCTTCTAGTGTCTGTCTGCTCATCTGTAAAATAAGGTGAAGGCATACCCAAGCCATGAATTCTCTTCTTCACCAAGGAAATGCCCCATTTTGAGAGTTGACTCTGAATAACTACAGAAACTAAATTCTGAGACGTCTCTAAATATTGACCAGTCATTTCTGAGGGGATTTAAATCTGTAAGTCACATAACTTGAAGGTGAAAAAGAATAAAAGTGCCTTCTATATACTATACAAGTTAATATTATGTCATATCTATTCCAATGGCCCATTGATTCTAAAGCAGTATTTATATTCACAGTTTGTTAAGTGTCCTTCTAAGATTAGATTAAGGAAAAAGCAACCACATATCCCAGAATAGGCAAGAAACTAGTGGGTTTTCTCCTTTGGAAATGAATCTAAAATAGGTTGGAGGACAGAATAAAAGAACAGGCAAGAAACTAGTATGTTTTTTTCCTTTGGAAATTAATCTAAAATAGGTTGGAGGACCTGATAGAGTGCTGAAGGAGAGTTTTAGATGCCCATAAAGGAAAAGACATAAAAACCCACATAGACAGGACACAGAGAACATCTTCACAACAGGGCCCATTCTCACCACAGCTACACTTCCTCCCTGCAGAGCGATGAGGGTTAGCTGAGACCCAGCATCCTGCATATCTGGTGGCAAGATCTGATCAGGATGTGCACTTCCCCACTCCATCTCACCCCACAGGTGAACCTGGACTGATCCACTCACTATTCAAAACTACAAGAAAAGTAAACACACACACACACACACACACACACACAAAGAGAGTAAGTAAAAGCTGTCATCAAACAAGGAGTACAACTAGAGGAACTATACAAAAGCAGAAAATCTAAATGTATCTTCTGGGTCACATGTCCTGGTGTGCTGGGCATTCCAGCATGGTCACCACTGATACACCCTTTGTGCTCAATGTACCACCAAGTGAACTTGGGTACGCCTTCTTGTTTCTTAGTTAACCATACCCCTGCCTGAATTCTTGTAGCATCATTTCTCTTATTCCTTTCATAGAGTTGCTTCTATCATTTATTTTATGTGAGCTTAACATTCACAAAAGATGGTTCAATAAGCAAACAGAGTCTCTTTGTTCTTCTCCAGAAGGTGTAAAACCAGAAGGCTTAAATAAAGCCATTGATTCTTCCTAGAGAAAGACATCTCTTATAGGAAATTGCATAAATGAGATGCTAGACACCAGAGCGATCATCAATGAGTAAAGTTTCTGTGGGGAAGTGCTTCTTCCACCTTACATTTCACTGTCTATCAAATCACTGTTGTTGGTTTATAGGTAGCAATCTCCATAATCATTAGTGTTTGTAACATGCTTTGGAATAACTGGACTATGCAAAGTGCAATAAAAAGATAAATTCTATTTTATCATGGATCATCACCATGAAACTAGTGCTATAAACGTAAGAAAATAATCTAGAATGTGTGCCATACTTGCTACTCCAAACTAAGAAGTTTATTTCTTTGTTCATAAAGAGCATCCACTGTTCTGCTTTATCACACTCCACTCATGAATTTCAAAGGACATAAAATTATATTAGCTAGTCAAGAGCAAAGTAACATATACCTAACAGAAGTATGTTATTTAGAATAGTCATTTAGAATTTATAAGAAAATAAAGAAAAGGGATGTTTCTGTAAATCAACCCAAATAAAAATCAAAACTTCTTCAGGGCAGTTATCAAGGGTCATAATAGCAGGAAGATGGCTTGAATTTGGTAGGTTTTATGCTGACCAAACAAAATGTATACTTCTCTTCTTCAGAAAGAATGATCCAAACTCTGCATTTTGCCTTATGGAGTAAGCTCAGCTCAGTGGACACTTAGAAGTTATCAATATAAGGTATATTTAAATTCACACCATACAACCACTTAGTGTGAAAAGTGATGGTGCAGAATTCCAGAAGGTGTGGCTATGGAATATCAGAGAACAGCAGACTCCTCCTCCAAAACAGCAACTATTGACAACCATGAATCCATAAACCTCACCAAACTGCAGCTGGGACATCTGCAGACACCGAGACCTGGCCTCAGGTGGGTGCTAGTGTGCATGGTCAAGGTAAGAGAGGGCACAGGATTGAAACCAAGCACATGAAGGATGGGAGCTCCAGAAACAAATAGCACCATTTTGCCTCTGAGCAATAGCAGTCAAGGCTGCTCGTGGTGTTGACTATGAGAGGGGGTAAACTCTGAGCTTTGGCCCATGGCCTTGAGGTGAGAATCCGCTGTGCTGCTGGCAGGGCCACACCACAGTAGCAGGGGATATGCCTAACCAGTAATGGTCTGCCCTCTAAACTAAGACAGATATACAGAAAGGTATTTTGCAAGAGCTGGCAGCTAAAATGAAATAGGCAGCAGCTGATAGCCAAATGACAAACTGAGCCCTGTTTCTTCAAAAGTAGCTGCCACCTAGTAGCAAACACCTGTGCTAGAATTTGGACTGAAATTCTACAGAGAAGCCATATAAACATACTACATAGAGTATAGAACAGCTCAAGGGATTAACAAGCAACATAATGTCATGCCCCATCCCCCACTACCAAATATGTAAACAAAGTGAAATATAATAATTATTATAACAACACCACCTGTTGGCTCAGCAATAACCAACACAATAAATGCATAAATAGCAGAAAAATAGCAAAAACAAAACTGGGGAGAGGATATGGACAGACTATTCACCAAAGAAGAGATCCAAAAGACCAACAGAAATATGAAAAATGTTCCAAGTCACTGGTTGTCAGAGAAATGCAAATAAAGACAACAATGAGATACTACTTCACTTCTGTAAGAATATTTTATATCAGAAAACATACTAATAACAAATGCTGGCAATGTTGAAGGGGTAAAGCAACTCTCCTGCACTACCGATGGGAATTTAAATTGGTCCAACCCCAGTGGAGAGCAATCTGGAGAACTCTCAAAAGGCTAGATGGATTCTATGACCTAGAAATTCCTCTCCTGAGGAGATATCCTAAGGAATCAAGTACACTCATCCAAAAAAAAAAAAAAAAAAAAAAAAAACTTTGTATACCTATGTTCACAGTAGCACAATTAATAATAGCCAAAATCTAGAAGTAATCCAGGTATCTAACAACAGATGACTGGTTGAGTAAGTTGTGGTATACAGACACAACGGAATACTACTCAGCTATTAAGAATGATGAAGTTACCTGCTTCACCTCAACTTGGATGGAGCTTGAGTGAATCATGTATCAGATAAGCCAGAAAGAGAAGGATGAATATGGGATAATCTCACTCATGGCAATAAGCTGAGAAATAACAACAGAAAGGGAAACACAAAGTAGAACTTGGACTGGGTTTAGTGTTTTGCACCAAAGCAAAGGGCTCTGGGAAAGTAGGGGGTGTGGCTTTCAGGTCCTGGTGCATAATGATAGTGAAAGAGAATCTATACTGAGAATGAGAGTGTCTTACAGAAAATTGAACAATTTTACACAAGTATCAACAACTATAAATTAAATCTCCCCAATTAAAAAAATAGTTTGATAATAAAAGGCAATTGAACAAGTTATTTTCCAACTCATGTAACTCTCTTAAAACATATACATTTGGTATATGTATATGTACCAAATACATATATTTGGCCTGCAGATAGCTAACCTGTAGAGCACACGCTATACCATACTTGAGGAACCAAGTGAGCCCCCACCAATTGACAGCATCATGCATGGCATAGAGAAAGCTCCATGAAAGGTAAAATAGTACAGTACAATGATGCCTCTCTTTTCTGTCTTTTTCTCTCTCTTTTCATCTGTCTGTCCAAAAGTGAAAGGAAAATAAAGTCCACAGGGAGCATCAGAATCATGCAGGAATGAGATACCAAAGGACAAAAATAAATACATGTACATACACATCAACGTATGTGCACACACATTACTTTGATTAATTTCTTCATGCTTAAAAATCCATAGTAGAAAACAACATAGCTATTCACAGCTACTGCATGGATTTTATAAGTAAGCTCAAGTTTCAGTCAAGAAGCATGCTTGATCATTATGTGGATGGGAGTTCTTAATGGCTGTGACCCACAAACACTGCCTGGCAACCCTCACAGCCAAGTCTGTATCTTTTGGCACTCACTGTGTGACTTAGTAAATAAAATTCTGTTTACTACAATTTCTCACCTGGACAAACTTATAGCTCCATCAACCATTTTCAGTCTGGCAAAAAGCATAGAACAAATATAGGCTAGACAGGAGGGGAAAGGCCTATTTCAAATGACTTTTTTAGGTGCTGGTAAGGATAATTCACTTAGGGGTCGAGCGGTAGTGCAGTGGGTTAAGCGCACGTGGTGCAAAGCACAAGGACCTGCATAAGGATCCCGGTTCGAGCCCCCGGCTCCCCACCTGCAGGGGAGTCGCTTCACAGGCAGTGAAGCAGGTCTGCAGGTGTCTGTCTTTCTCTCCCCCTCTCTGTCTTCCCCTCCTCTCTCCATTTCTCTCTGTCCTATCCAACAACAAAGACACCAATAACAATGATAATAATAACCACAACAATGGTAAAAAAACAACCAGGGTAACAAAAGGGAAAAAAATGGGCTCCAGGAGCAGTGGATTTGTGGTGCAGGCACCGAGACCCAGCAATAACCCTGAAGGCAAAAAAAGAATAATTCATTTATATACTTTGCTTGCTTTGCCATGTGCATGACTTAGGTCTGAATCTGGAAAACACTGCACTGGGGACACTTCAATACTGTGGGGTGTGTGTGTGTGTGTGTGTGTATGTGTGTATGCACGCATGCGCGCACGAACACACATGCGTGCAGATGCTTTGTCTTTCTGTTCCAGTGAGCCCAGAGCAGTGAAGCCCCAGAGAAAATAAACAACAAAAAAGTTTCATGAATGTATGTGTGCACACAAACACAAAAGATGTGAGGCTAATGACAGTAGTTAACAGCTTAAGAAAATGTCCCATAGTATGTATATATGCTCATGGTTCAAAAAACTAAACACTTGAAACTAAAAAATAAAAAAAAACAAAAAGGAAAAGAAGGACACTTACTGAATGTATGGGTGAAGAAACAACATAAGACACTTAGACCTCTGGTGGGGAATGTTTGTGCCCTGCTCACTTTTCCTACAAGTAGACTTGGGTGATAAAATTGACTCCTCCCAGAGTATGGCTCTGTACTGAAGTCACTATCTTTCTACCCCAGAGAGAGCCAAGGTATAGAGTTGGGGCTCAAAACACCTCTGAATGTTTGACTCGTGTCAGCCCTAAAGGTCCCCAATTTAAAGTTCATAGGTATCTCTTCTTCAAGGCCATCTGTCCCTAGACAGGCCCTTGGTAGACACACTGCCATTGTAGAACTTGCTTCTGAAACTTGGAGAGGACAGAAAAACTGACCCACACAGCTAAACCATGCACCTCTCTTTAGGGCAAGTTAAGGAATTCAACCTGCCTATGAGTTCAAAGTTAGCTTCAAACCAGAGTATATTCTGAAGTGGAACATTCTATACAAATTCCAGTGACCAGTTAGGGTATTTTCTCCTCCCAACTTGTTTGTTTTTTTTTTTAATTAAAAGAGAAAAATTGACAATAAAAAAAGGAAAGAAGGAAAGGAAAGAAAAGAAAAAAAAAAAAAGCTTGTGCACAGAGTTAGAACACACTGTGGTCTAACATTTAGGAATGATCTAAACTTTAAGTGTAAATGTGCACAAATAAAAATTTTTTTTAATGTGGTCTTCTGCTAGAAATGGACCTACCCTATGATCCTGCAATTCTTCTCCTGGGGATATACCCTAAGGAGCCAAACACACTCATCCAAAAAGATCTGTGTATACCTATGTTCATAGTAGCACAATTTGTAAGAACCAACAGCTGGAAGCAACCCAGGTGTCCAGAAACAGATGATTGGCTAAGAAAGTTGTGGTATCAGGCCCTTTGGAATATAACTAAAATATGCCTACTAGCTATCTATAAAATGGAGGACCCCTCAACTCTTCATCTGCACTATTCCACCCTTTAAATTCATGATTGATCAACAATTTGTTTGGCTTTGTATGTTAACTCTCTTTTCAGTCACCAGGTTCCAGATGCTAGCAGGATGCCATCCAGAATTCCCTGGATAGACAACCCCACCAGTGTGTCCTGGAGCTCTGCTTCCCCAGAACCCCACCCTACTAGGGAAAGAGAGAGTAGGCTGGGACTATGGATCGACCAGTCAACGCCCATGTTCAGCGGGATACATTGGATGGACCTTCTCATGGTGCATCCCGTGAGTACCCATTCATTGGGGAAACTGACGATCCTTCCTAGTCGACTGAATCCACATGGATCCCAGTCACTTTCAAAGCCAGCAACAAGCAGCTCCTGACAGCTTTCAACCTGACCTGTTGACTGGCTACGGAAGAAGGGCAAACGCTAGAAGAAGCGGGGAAGCAATTACAGAAGCCAGACCTTCCACCTTCTGCAACCCGCAATGACCTTGGGTCCATACTCCCAGAGGGTTAAAGAATAGGAAAACTATCAGGGTAGGGGATGGGATACAGAGTTCTGGTGGTGGGAATTGTGTGGAGCTGTACCCCTCTTATCCTATGGTTTAGTCAATGTTTCCTTTTTATAAATAAAAAATTAAATTAAAAAAAAAAGAAAATGCTGGAGGTCAAAATACTTCAAGTACTTGATGGACCTACACATGTTGTAGGTAGCAAAGGGCTTGCTCTCCAATTTCAGCACTGCTGCTTGTGCCTATTTGTCTTCTAATAAAAATTCTAACATGTCCTTCTGACTTTCTCAGGTACTCCAAGCCTCACTGAAGTATTCCCACTCAAAAGTTGACTCAGGAAACACAAGTCAGCAGTCATGGAGGCAAGTACCACATTTGGAATGGTACCAGAGAGGCATCTAGTTTATCCCAGGCTCCTCTACACCAAGTTCATAACTATGAGTAAAGAGGCCACAGGTGACTGTGGTTAACTTCATTTTCACAGCAAGAAAACTTCTGACTACCAATTTAGAAACTTCTCCTTTATAGACTTACATCATCCATGAGACAAGCTGATCTGTATGACTTCTCCTGGTACACTACTTAGGAAATGAAGCATACCAAGTATATGCTGGAGTTTCTACTGTTTTAACTTTGCTTCCACATGCAGTAAGGAGCACTAATCTGCAGCTGAAGTTCATACCTCTTTAACAGCTGGTGAGCCTCTTCACCATCAAAAGCTGATGGAGAACTACTATCTTATTACTGTGGTAATAAGATCTTGAGTCAGTCATGGTGGTGCTGCTCTTTGAAGACTCAGCTTAACCTCACAATGAACCACCACAGATAAGAATCCTCTCAGAAAATTATTAGCCTGGGGAGGGGTAGATAGCATAATGGTTATGCAAAGATATTCTCATACCTGAGGCTTTGAAGTCCCAGGTTCAATCCCCTGCACCACCATAAGCCAGAGCTGATCAGTGCTTTGGTAAAAAATGGAAGGAAGGAAGGAAGGAACGAGGGAAGGAAGGAGGGAAGGAGGGAAGGAGGGAGAGGAGGGAGAGGAGGGAAGGAGGAAGAGGAAATCATTAGTCTGTATGGCCCCCTACCTGTCAGGGTTGGTCCCTCCCTGTTCCCCTTATCAGGGTTCAACATCCACTAGTATGGGCAGGAGACAAGTATGGGCACTGCAGTGGGGATCTGGCAAGTCTGCAGTCCTTTGCATATACTCACTGTCAGCCACACACTACATGAGCACATAAAACAAGTTTAGCTATCAGTTCTTCACTTCTTTCCTTTACTAGAGCTTCACACTCTGGGCCAACTTGTTTAGATGACAAATAGATTAGACAGACAGGCAGACAGACAGATTGATTGATTTAACACTAAAGATTGCACAGTGTTGTGATACTCCCATGGGATGCAGAAGGGGTTCAAGCCTGGTTTACGCACAAGGCCAAGCGAGCAATCTCCCAGATGAACTATATGGCTGGTCCATGCTATAATTAGAAAATTATCATGCAGGGGCCAGGTGGTAATGCACCTGGTTAAGCGCACCTGGTTAAGCGCATGGACCCGGGTTCAAGGCCCTGGTCCCCACCTGCAGGGGGAAAGCTTCACGAGTGGTGAAGCAGGGCTGCAGGTGTCTCTCTCCATCTCTATCTCACCTTCTCCTCAATTTCTCTCTGTCTCTATCCAATAATAAGTAAAAGTTTAAATAAAAAGAATTTTAAAATATTTAAAAAAATATCATGCATGGTTTTTGTTTGTTTGTTTCTTTTTACCAGAGCACTTTTCACTTCTGGCTTAAAGTGGTCTGGGGGACCGAACCTAGGACTTTGGAGCCTCAGGCATGAGATTCTGTTTGCAAAACCATTATGCTACCCAATAGAGAAGTATTTTTTAAAAATCACTTTTTAAAAAAATTTATCATTGAAAAGGGAAAATGAAATCAAGATGACTCTCAACTTCTTCAACAAAAATATGGTTAATTTCATTAATTTTATTGACTTACCTAGATCTCATCTTGTTCCAAAAATAATTTAGGGTAAGTAACATACACAACCTAAAATATGAAGGGAAGAGCTAACACTAAGATACCATTTCAAGGTCAGATGCTTTTATAAAAGCATCCCCCACAGCTCATCCCAAATGTCCAGGCAGACAGATGTCATATGAATTGACTCTATCCAAGGAGGAATTTCATCTGAATGTGTCATCTAGTAGTGGCTCAGGTGGGACAAGCTGTCAAATACAACTGAAGGCATCACTCAATGCACTGGGCAGAGTGGAGTAATCAAATAATCAAATGTATTATTTGATTCATTTTTTATAATTTATATAATTTTACTTATAAGATGGGAATATTGACAAGACCATAGGATAAGAATGGTACAATTCCACACAATTCCCACCATCAAAACTCCATATCCCAAGCCCTTCCTTGATAGCTTTCCTATTCTTTATCCCTTTGGGACTATGGACCCAGGATCATTATGTGGTACAGAAGGTGGAAGGTCTGGCTTCTGTAATTGCTTCTCCATTGAACATGGGCATTGGCAGGTCGATCCATTTCCAAAAAGGTATGTTGCAAGTAGAGCAAGTGTCTGAGCATTAGAACACATACATTACATATGTGAGGCCCTGGGCTGGCTCTCCAGAACCCCATTGTACCACACTGGAAAGCAATAAAGACAATAAATAAAATGGAACTACATGAATAGTAGTGTTTTTCTGTCTGTTCTTCTCTCTCTAAAAATAAAACTAAAAGAAGTAAAGAGCAAAAAAGAAAAACCTGTGCCAAGGAGGTGACTCAGTATTAGAGTACATACCTTGTATGTAGGGGCCTCTCGGTTTTTTTCCTGGCAACACATTTTAAAAATGTGGCACCACCAGTAAGTGTGAAATAGAGGCAATACATGTAATGAATCTAGAGCTGGAAGAGACATCAAAGGAACCCATAATTATCCCATTTTACACATGAATGAAAAGGACCCAAACAGACATGACTCTCCTAGGTACTGTCTATGGTATGAATCAGTCAACGATGAGAAATCAGAGTCCAGCCCCACAACTCCAAGCCCACCAGTTATTCCATGAATTAACACACATTAACCAGGGGAATAAACCAAAGAGAAGAGGGAGTAAGTTGGAGATGGGGTGTGTGTCTTATGGAAACATCATAGGGAGGCTGTGGAGCAGGGAGGGATGGGGGAAAAAAAAGATAGAAACATCATAGTATGAAGAAAAGTTCTATAGTGGGCAGGCCAAGGACCTGAATTCAACACCCTGATCCCCACCTGCAAGGGAAAACTTCAGTAGTGGTGGAAAAGTGTGCAGGCATCTCTCTCTCCCGATCTTACCTTCCTCTCTCAATTTCTCTCTCAAATAAATGTTACACACACACACACACACACACATACACACACACACACACATACAGGCACAGAGAGAGAGAGAAAAAAAGACAGAGAAAGAGAGAAGGGGGTAAGGGGGAGAGAGAGAGAGAAGTTCTACGAATAGTGGAATGGCATTATAGTGTCTCTCCCCCCCTCACTCCACCTAAAATAAAAGTAATAAAAAAATAGCCCAGGAATAGTGATCTCACATGCATGAGACCCTAGTATCATATAAAAGGAAAGAAGGAAGAGGAAGGGGAAGAAGAAAGGGAAGAAGGAAAAGTAGAGGGGGGGGTTGAGGAGAAGGAAGAGGAGAGGGGGACTTAAGAACTGGAAATAACCTAATGCAAGTCCTGACATGAATCTACGCTGAAAACAAATACAGAAACAAATACTGTATCATTTCCATTGACATACAGTATATAGAGAAAACAAAGAAATAAAATTTTATTTTAAAAACAAACTATTAAACTATAAGACAGTTGAGTGGATACCAGAAAAGAAGGAGAGAAGAAAGTGGGTAACCGCAGACAACAGGGACAACTGTATGATGAAGTACAGTTCAAAAGTAGTGAACTTTCTGTGGTCATGAGTAGGAACATTCCAAGCTGCCCCAATTTCAGGACCAGAAAGCTGGATCAGGGAAGAGAGTAGCTCCCAAATATGGGAAAGGTGTATAAATATTGTTGACTGTAAACCCCATTGATTTGATGTGATCTGGGGCCCATATTCAGCTGAAGAGCCTATGTGACCTCTGCATCCCTGTAGATCTGAGCTCACATTCTGTGGTCATGATTAGGAACGTTCCAAGCTAGTCCTTTTTCCAGCCATGACATCATCTCCTCAGACAATAACTTGGATCCATCTGCATATCAGATTTCAGGCTCAGGGAAAAAAAAAAACTAGTATAGCCACAGGCCCTTTGAAATATAACTAAAATAGGCCTACTAGCTATCTACAAAACGGAGAATTACCCCACCCCAACTCTTCAACTACACTATTCCAGCCTTTAGGTTTAATTTTTTTGGCTTTATATGTTAACTCTCTTTCCAGTCACCATGTTCCAGGTGCTAGCATGATGCCAACCAGACTTCCCTGGACAGACAATCCCACCAGTGTGTCCTGGAGCTCCAATTCCCCAGAGCCCCGCCCCACAAGGGAAAGAGAAAGACAGGCTGGGAGTATGGATTGACCTATCAATGCCCATGTTCAGCGGGGAAGCAATTACAGAAGCCAGACCTTCCACCTTCTGCACCCCATAATGACCTTGGGTCCATATTCCCAGAGGGTTAAAGAATAGGAAAGCTATCAAGAGAGGGGATGGGATATGGAGATCTGGTGGTGGGAATTGTGTGGAGTTGTAACCCTCTTATCCTATGGTTTTGTCAGTGTTTCCTTTTTATAAATAAAAAAAGTAGTCAAATTTTAATAAGCAATGCACATATTGGTTTTCAAAGATGCACAGATGAAGCATATAGTTAGAATGCAATGATACGGGAGTCGGGCTGTAGTGCAGCGGGTTAAGCGCAGGTGGCGCAAAGCACAAGGACCGGCATAAGGATCCCGGTTCGAACCCCCGGCTCCCCACCTGCAGGGGAGTCGCTTCACAGGTGGTGAAGCAGGTCTGCAGGTGTCTATCTTTCTCTCCCCCTCTCTGTCTTCCCCTCCTCTCTCCGTTTCTCTCTGTCCTATCCAACAATGATGACAACAATAATAATAACTACAACAATAAAACAACAAGGGCAACAAAAGGGAATAAATAAATAAAATAAATACTTTTAAAAAAATTAAAAGGGAATAAATAAATAAAATAAATACTTTTAAAAAAATTAAAAGGGAATAAATAAATAAAATAAATACTTTTAAAAAAATTTTTAAAAAAAGAATGCAATGCTACATCAATTAAAAGGGGGACTTCACTATCTGCAAAATGAATAATCCCCTTATCAATTATAAAACCTTTATATTTATCCTCCCAGGAGAACTAGCTAGCTAGAATGTGAGCAAACATTCTGAAAACCTACTCTGAGAAAGCTGTGCTAATATTCCAAATAACTAAAACAACTTCTAAGTCACTTGATGGCCACAATACAAAATATCTTCTAAATCACATGATGACCACAAATTGAAACAACTATCCAAATCACAATGTGATCACCACAAACAAATCTTTCTGCTCATTTAGTGGGGAAGTAACTCTGGAGTAGTATGTGGCATGCTGGGGTCAGACTAGCTGGCTATGAATCCAAATCAGTCCACTAGAAGATAAGTAAGCCTAAATGCATTGACCTTCCTCTCTCTAGATCACAGTTATCTTATCTACACAAAGGGGGCAACAGTTCCTACTCTGAGATCCCTGTAGAAACAGACAAAGTGACGGAGTTGAATCTCATAGAGTAGTACATAATCAAGGCTTAACATGGTTACTGTTACTACAACAACCCTTCCTTTTGTCATGCAAATATTTGGATTTCTGTGCAACAGGTGCTATTCTTGGTGCTGTGGAAACCTTGCACTCATGGAGTGACTAGAGTTTACCAGGAGTTGGCCTTGGTGCTGAGAAATTCTAGAATGTGCTGGGAGCTGTCCTTGGTGCTGGTGTTGCAGCCTTTGCTAGTGGGGCTCCTGCTCAGATGCAGCTCAGCCTGTAAAGACACTTGTGCAGCAATGTAGACAAGGGGAGTGTCAGCTAGTCATACTGCTATTAAGAAAGATAAAATTGGTTAAAATGACAGGTAGGTTGTGGGTGGTGTATATCAGTGATTACTGTAGAAAGAATGGTAGCAACGGAATTTCAGAAGAGTTGACATTGAGACTAGAAGCTGAGACTGTGACACATCTGCACACTTTATGTGATGGAGACTTATAATGCAGGTGTGAGAAAAGCAGGCTGAAAAGAGATCTAAGGGACACAGCACACCAACCCCTTCACCAGATGTTTAGTATGAGTCCTAGCAAACACCACAAGCACATTCCCAGAGAGTCCATCACAGACCACTCAGATCATGAGACATTGTCTCCTCAAGAATATAGACACATCTAGAGAAGCATTTCAGTGATAGTTCAGTGATCCTATGGTCACCTCAGGGCAGGGAAGCATCCAAAACTGGGTGTGATGCCCCCAATACAGTGTCCCTTGGTCTCCACAGGTGGGGATCTCAAGGAAACTTACTAGTATTCAATCTAAACACAGAAATACAAGGTTTTTATTTTATTGTTTCATGTTACTCTTTATGTAATACTGGGTGTTGAACCCAGGGCCTCAAGTATCTAGGCCTGCATTCTACCACCGAGACAAATCCCTGATCCATTTTTACTTCAATTTTTAATGGGGTAGAGCTTGCACAAAGTGCTGTTCTACCATCCATGGAGTTCTATGTTTGCCTGTTTGTTTTCACTTCTTTTATCATTTTATTAGGGAGAAAGGGGTTAGTGGTTTGCAGTATAGTTGCTGACACGGGTATAATTTCTCATCTCTCTCTGATTGGTGTCTGTAAAACACTTTCATCCCCAATGTAGGTCCATTTCCACCATCACGCACCATGGCACCAGGTCTCCAAAGTCCTCCAGCCCCCTTCTCTTCCCTCCTTCTCCAGAGTCCTTTGCTCTGAAACAAGATACTAAACCCAGCCTAAGTTTTACTTCGTGTTTTCCCTTTCTGTCCTTGTTTCTGAAGTTCCATATATTCATCCTTCACTTTCTTATAACTTTTTAAAACCTTTTTTTTTAAAAAATTATTATCTTTTTTTATTGGAGAGAGACAGCCAAAAATTGAAAAGGAAGGGGAGATAGAAAAGGAGAGTGACAGAAAGACACCTACAGTACTGCTTCACCACTTGCAAAGCTTTCTCCCTGCAGGTGGAGACCGGAAGCTCGAACGAGGGTCCTTGCACACTATAACATGTGTGCTCAACCAGGTGTGCCACCACTCGGCCCCATCCTTCTCTTTTTTGGCTTATATCACATAACATGATTCGTTCAAGCTCTATTCAAGATGAAGCAGAGGAGATGACTTTGCTGCTCTCCTATGCTGTGCCAGGCATGCACTCCACCTGGAGCCACTCACAAGGCCTTCCTTTGCCTTTGCTGTTTCCTAACAACTAGGGATGATGGAGAGCTTTTCAGCTGCATACTGTTCCACCCAGAGTGCTGGAGGACTGAGACAGAGATATGGAGGCTGCTGCACTTCTTCTTCTTCTAGCATTTGCCCTTCTTCCATAGCTAGTCAACAGCGTCAGGTTGAGCCTGATGTAAGGTTTTGAGACCTCCTTTGAATCTGGAGAGGTGGCAGTCGTTGACTATGTGGGTCATAGTCTGTCTGTAGCCGCAGGGGCAGTTCCGGTCGTCTCTGGATCCTCAGCGATGGAACATAGCGGCGCACCGGCCATGGCCTGTTCGATAGCGATTGAGGAGGGCCCAATCATAATGTGCTAGGTCAAAGCCGGGTTGACGCTTGCAGGGGTCTGTGATGAGGTGTTCGTTCTTTACCTCAGCTGACTGCCAACTCTGTTTCCCAGAGTCTGGAACAGAGAAGTTCAGTGTAGGCATAGGAGACCAGATTGGGTGATGAGACGTCAAGCGTTGAACAGGGTGGGCGAAGATATCCGCGTATATTGGCAGGTCCGGTCGAGCGCAGACGTGGGAAATGAACTTAGATGATGCCGCATCCCGACAAATATCTGGCGGGGCGATGTTGCTAAGAACTGGCAGCCATGGAACCGGGGTGGAACGGATGGTTCCAGAAATTATCCTCATGGAGGAATATAATTTGGAATCGACCAAGTGGACATGGGGGCTACGGAACCATACTGGGGCACAGTATTCTGCAGTGGAATAACATAATGCCAGAGATGATGATCGTAGTAGAATGCCAGAGCAAACAGCAGGTGAGTGGCCCTAAAGGCTGAGTCCCACACCCCTGCCTATTGACAGCAGCACCACCAACCAACATATCAGGAATATTTAGCATCCCCAGCCATTCCCTAAGGCAAGCAGTAAGGCTCATGCTTAAAAAATAATAGAGGAGACTCCTCCCCTGGAACAACTCTCAGCAAAAATGTATAGGTGCAAAAGGAAAAGAAAACCAGAAAAAATACCAGTGTTTCCTTGACACTGCTGAAGATATTTAAAAGAACATGAATGACAACCCCAAATGTTGTCAACATGTACAGCCAGGTCCTCATGCAATGCTGGTAAAATGTCAAACATACAGCTACTTTTAAGAAGAAAGGGGTATTTTCAGCATGGGAACTAGCAACTGCACTCTGGGGCATTTAGCCAGGAAAAATGAAAACATACAGTGAAAATCCGAGTTAAACAGAGTAGCTTCATTCAAAATAGCCTGAAACTGAAGAAACTCCAGATGTCATTCAATAGGCAAACGGTTACCATAAAATGGTATATCCTTAGCAAGGAACACCACTCAGCAAGGAAAAGGTGGGAGCTATCAATCAACACACATAACAATTAGAAAGAACCTCCAGGGAATTTGATGAATGGAACAATCTAATCTTCAAAATCAGGGAGTATGGGGCAGGGGAGATATTATAATGATAACGCAAAAAGACTTTAATGCTTGGAGCTCCAGAGTCCCAGGTTCAATCTCCTATAACAATAAGTGAAAGCTGAACAGTGCTCTTGTAAAGAAAAAGAAAAAGGGAAAGGAAAAGAAAATGAGGAAGGGTGGGTGCTAGATAGCATCATGGTTATGCAAACAGACATGCCTGAGGCTCCAAAGTCCCAGGTTCAATCCTCCATACCACCAGCACTGTTTTGGTAAAAGAAGAAGAAGAAAGAAGAAGGAGAAGGAGAAGGAGAAGGAGAAGGAGAAGGAGAAGGAGAAGGAGAAGGAGAAGAAGGAGAAGGTGGGACCATGTGTAAGCCTGATAGAGCTTAGGGAGAACCACCCCCATCCTTGGATGGAGGTCTGAGAAGATAACCTCTTGGTAAGTCTCTCTCAACCGAGGTGAGCATAAGGGGGGAAGCTCAGACTTGGTTCTTTCCTTCTTGACTCTCAGGCCCACAGTAACTCCAATACTTCCCTCCATTAACTGCAGGCCACATGGCCACAGATTCACTTATTCAAAGTCACCTTCTGATCACAGAAGAACACACCTTATCACATACTTCATCACACACCTCAGACCCCAGACAAGAGAAATTCCAAACTATATGGCCTTTTGATATCCATCTTCTTTCTGTCTCACCCTACGGGTTTAACCCCTATGCTTCTCTCAAATACCTTTGGATAATTAAGTTGCTTATGTCACGGAGAATAACTGTCCTGTATCTCATCAATTCTTGTCATACCAGCCCCTTACCTTAGGGTCATGCTGACTGTTAAGAAACCTGTAATTTCTGACATATTTCAACAATAATTACCTCCATTGCGTTTCTATTTAACTCATGTCCACTTTGCTAATAAACGGACTCTAGGTTTCTGGGATTCTAGGACTCAGATTCTAGGCATGCTAAGAGTCCCCTGGTGTCTTTTACTTCGTGTCACCCCTGTCGTGAGTGAGAAAGAACCAGCCCGTTACCTTTCCCCTGGAGACCACCCCGCCAGAGAGGGAGAGAGATACCCCGAAAAGAAGGAGGAGAAGGAGAAGGAGAAGAAGAAAGAGGAGGAGAAGAAGAGGAGGAAGAGGAAGGGGAAGGGGAAGGGGAAGGGGAAGGAGAAGAAGGAGAAGGAGAAGGAAAGGAGAAGAATAAGAAGAAGAGGAGAAGGAGGAGGAGAAGAAGAAGAAGAGGAAGAAGAAGAGGAGGGGGGGAGAGTAGGCAGTGTATAATTCTATTTACAGACATGTTGGAAGTGGAGGGTTTATGGGGTTGAGTACAGATACATGGTTGCCAGGAATTAAACATTAAAGATAGGGCATGAGAGATATTGACTGACTAAAAAGTAGCACAAGGAACACACTGAGATGCTACCTCACACCAGAGAACAGCCTACATCAACAAAACGGGAAATGATGATAAGCATAGGCAAGGACTTTATCCCCCCTCCAATAGAGGGGGGGAAAGATTAATTATAGTACCCAAGATGAAGAAGGAGAAGAAGCAAAAGAAGGAAAAGGAGAAGAAGAAGTGTTGTTAAAATTTTGGAAGCTCTTGCCGGGCAGGCTAGCTTCACGGCGGGTAACAGAGACGCGGAGACAACAGCTGGGCAGGGCAGCTGTATTTCTTTATTCAGGAACAACGATTCACAAACTAAGACAAACTAATCACCAAACAGAACTCTGCTGTCTCTTTGCGGCGGCGCAAGCACTCTCTCTTTTACTCTGGAACTCAGGAACCCTCTCCCTTACTCTCGAACTCAGAAACTCTCGCACTCTCGCACTCTCGAACTCCGGAACTCAGGAACTCTGTCTCTCTGGCACTCTCTCTTACTCTGTAACCCTGAAACTCTCGAACTCAGGAACTCATGAACTGTCGTACTCGTGAACTCAGGAACCCTCCCTCAGGGTTCCTTGGGGCGGGGCCAAGCAGGCCCGCGAAATTAATTGGACTGATCCAATTCTCTTGGTTTGGGGAGGGCTAGAACAAACCAATGTAACGCATACGACAATTCCCCCTTTTCTTTTTAACTAAATAACTATAGTATCAAGGGTGTGGGGTGAACAGAAACATATATAACAAAAACCAGCATGTTGCCAAGGGAAGGCCTGAGGGGGCCATATCTGAAAAAAAAAAATTTCTTGCCTCTGGGGGGCTACTTGCCTCGACGGGCAATTGCATGGGGGCGGGGAACGGCCTAGGGTCCCACAGGCAGCTGGCTGCAACTTACTTACTATGAAACAAAACTTGTTATTAGCATATCTACTGCAGGATCCAACGTTTCTAATAGAGAAGGAATTTGAGACTTTTACATATCAACAACGTCTTTTAACCTTTTGTTACACCCATTCAAGATGGAGACACACCCTAGGTGTGGGCCGGAGAGGAAACCTCAGGCATGAGAATAATTAGCATAGCCATTGTGAGATCTACCATTTCTAATAGAGAAGGTAGTGGAGAGTTTTACATATCAACAAGTCTATTTAACCTTTTGTTTAGACCAACTTAGTTGAAATATATTGATTGTTAACTAATTTTTACCTCAGACTTTAAATGTAAGTTAATTTTTATCTTTATGAGAATTACGTTGAAAACCTTTTTCATTTATCTTTGACTAGTAAGAATTTAGCCTTAAAGCTACTGTTTACCAAACTTTAAACATACACATAAACATAGTCATTAATACACGAGGAGAGAAACCTTTGTTACGAAGACATGTCATTTTAAACACGAATTTAAATCTATATTGTCTTAGTTGTTGGGGGGGGGGGTTCACCATCCGGAGGTGGCTTCCCGCGCAGCTCCACTTCTAGGAATTGCAGGTTGCGATCTCTGCACAAATCTCTGCGTACTCCAGCTTGTCTGTCTTCAGACCGGACCGGCGGCTGGAGATCTCGTGTGCCCAGTTTTGGCAGGGAGCCCGGGAGTCCGGGAGGCCCGGGATGGTTCCAGAATTCATAGAAAGAGGGCAGGCAGGCCATCTTTGTAGAAGGCGTGAGCCTAGGTGCCCAGGGGTGGCGGCCATGATAGAACGCCGCGGCCCTGCCCCATGGCCCTGCCATGTCTGCTGCCCTGTTCGCAGTGGCCGAGCAGCGTGGAGGGATCACGCGTCCAGTGCCCTGCGCCACGCGGTGGAGAGCCGGCTCCTGTGGGCTGGCCTCGGGCTCTTGCATGTTGGCCTCGGGCTCTTGTGTGTTGGCATAGGGCTCCAGCATGTTGGCATTGGGCTCCTGGGTCTTTTGTGTGCTGGCGTAGGCCTCCTGCGGGCTGCGGGGCTGCGGGGCTGCGGGCGCAGTGCGCAGGGTTGTCTGGGCGCAGCCGGCTGGCTGGCTGTTTAACCAGGTGGAAACGGCAGCTCCGCGCCTTGCCTCCCGCCCGCTGGCTCTTCCCGCTGGCTGTTCTGAGTCCGCCCGAGCGAGTAGAAACCACAGAGTGGTCCAGAGATAAATGTTCCAGAAACAGCAAAACAGTCTCGTGAAGAAAGAGCAGAGGCCTTTGGAGATCTCTTCACAAGCAGAAGAGAAGGCCATCGTGCATAGGTAGCCAAATTGTCTTTACTTATCTGAGAGATGCGCAGGTCAGGTCCACGTGGGCGCCATTTGTTGTTAAAATTTCGGAAGCTCTTGCCGGGCAGGCTAGCTTCACGGCGGGTAACAGAGACGCGGAGACAACGGCTGGGCAGGGCAGCTGTATTTCTTTATTCAGGAACAACGATTCACAAACTAAGACAAACTAATCACCAAACAGAACTCTGCTGTCTCTTTGCGGCGGCGCAAGCAGGGGGAATTGTCGTATGCTTTACATTGACTTGTTCTAGCCCTCCCCCTCCAAGAGAATTGGATGAGTCCTGTTAATTTCGCGGGCCTGCTTGGCCCCGCCCCAAGTAACCCCGGGAGAGGGTTCCTGAGTTGGAGAGTGCCAGAGTTCCGGAGTTCCTGAGTTCGAGAGTTTCAGGGTTACAGAGTAAGAGAGAGTTCCAGTGTGCCAGAGTTTCAGAGGGTTCCCGAGTACGAGAGTTGGAGAGTTTCAGAGTTCGAGAGTAAGAGAGGGTTCCTGAGTCCGAGAGTTCTTGAGTTCCTGAGTTCGAGAGTTTCAGGGTTACAGAGTAAGAGAGAGTGCCAGAGTGACAGGGTTCCTGAGTTCCAGAGTAAAAGAGAGAGTGCTTGCGCCGCCGCAAAGAGACAGCAGAGTTCTGTTTGGTGATTAGTTTGTCTTAGTTTGTGAATAGTTCCTCCTGAATAAAGAAATACAGCTGCCCTGCCCAGCCGTTGTCTCCGCGTCTCTGTTCACCACCGTGAAGCTAGCCGGCCCGGCAAGAGCCTCAGAAATTTCAACAACAAAGAAGGAGGAGGAGGAGAAGAAGAGGAGGAGGAGAAGAGGAGGAGGAGGAGGAGGAAGAGGAGGAGAAGGAGGAAGAGGAGGAGAAGGAGGAGGGGAGGAGGAGGAAGAAGAAGGGGGTTAGAAAGAAAGAAAGAAAGAAAGAAAGAAAGAAAGAAAGAAAGAAAGAAAGAAAGAAAAGAGAGAGAGAGAAAAAATAATGAGAGCCTTGCCTTTGCAACTTGTCACTGGGCAAGGCAAATCCCCTTCTTTAAGTTCATCCCATCTCGATACTCAGCAAACATACTGACACTACTCAGCAAACATACTGACACTATTTGTAACACTGACCTCCACAAAGTGATTGCAGATTTGAATTAAATGTTACTTACCTGCTTCCCTAGTGCTAGTACAGCTCCTAGAAGACATGTACATGTGCACATGCCTCTAACACAAAGACATGCAATCGGTTCGAATGCATATGTATCTGTGTACACTCTCACACTCATATATACAAACATGCACAAATATTTGCAGGGGAAACGTGGGCATTTTTGGAATCAAAGAATTCCCAGTATTACTGTCATTTGCAGGCTTGCTCTGTAGTTGGACAGACCAAAAAGTTGAAATATTTCTTCTGGGAACTGTACCATTCCTACTCCATATCCCTTCATGGTAAGGATGGGATCTGACTTTAACACTCAGATTATCTCTGTAAGAACTAATCACTAACCTGATGGCCTGGCAATTATGGAATAAACTCACAACAATCTAACCCACAGAAAGTCTCTGTATGGACCCCTAGGCACTGTCTCCTGCCATTGCAGCAAGAGCTACAGCTGGTGAAGGGAATCGAGATCAGCCCCTCAGTCCCAGCTCCAAATGTCACCTGCTAAGTGTGTCCCTCTTCCATTCCTCTAGTAAAAATTAATTACTTCTTCCTCGGGGGGCCCACGGCACACACTCCTTAATGACATCAGCATATGTCATGCCTGCTCTGTTTCTGACTAGATGTTTACACTGAGTCTCCCCGAGAGATTGTGACTCCTTGAGGCGGAGTCTCTTGACCTGTCACCTTGGCATCCCTGGAGCCCGGCAGGTGTGTGCAGCAGGTGCTTAATAAATATCTGTTGAATTAAATGTATTTAATTGTTAGAACAGACAAAGACAAAATTGACTGTGTGGCTCTTTTCTCTCACACATGGAGTATTACTGTATTAAGGGAAACAATGATTACTCTTATTATTATAAGCATCTATATCTGTCTTATGCTCCCATGAAGCCTTCTAGAAAGCACAACTTTGTGGGGTAGGTGGTAGCACATCCTGTTAAATACACATATTACTAGATGTGTGGATGAGACGTCAAACCTTGGTCCTCAACTGCAGGGGGGAAGCTTTAAGAGTGGTGAAGGAAGTCTGCAGGTCTCTCTCTCTCTCTCTCTCTCTCTCTCTCTCTCTCTCTCCGTGTCTACCTCCCACCTCTTCTCAATTTCTATATGTTCTATCAAATAAAAAAAGGATATATATATAATGAAAATGGCCTCTGGGAACAATGGATTTGTCATGCAAGTAGTGAGCCCCACAATAATCCTAGTGGAAATATATAAAATAAAATAAATTCACTCCAGATGATCAGTAAATGACCTAAAGAGGATCCCTAGATTACTATGGTGGACAGCAAATGTCCCATCACAGCAAGAGGGTAACAACTGACCAAAGAGCCATAATAAGTGGCTGGCACTTCCTATATCATGATACTTCCCTTAATGCTTGGGAAAATAAGAGTACAGAAAAAGACATGCTAGGGCTTGGAGGTATATACAAAATGCAGCTACTGTATCCAAATGTAGTCCATGGAGGAATTAATAAGCTAGAAATCTGAAGCCACAAATAGTATATGCAGAAGATGACTGAATAAAAGTGTAAAAGTCATGTGCCCCTTAGAACATATCTAAAAAAGTAGACTTCCTAGCTTCTTTACACATGAAGACCCATAATTTCATCTATTCTATTCCTACCTTTGGGTTCCTGTTTACTAAATAATTTTTCCTGCTTTATAGCTTACTGCCTTTCAGCCACCAAGTTGCAGGCGCTATTATGATATCATCCTGAATTCCCTGGGCAGACAACCTCACCAATGTGTCCCAAAACCTCACCTCTCCAAAGCCCTACTCCACTGGAGAAAGATAAAGATAAGCTGAAGATATGGATCGACCTGCCAATGTGCATGTCCAGCAGAGAAGCAATTACAGAAGCCAGACCTCCTACCTTCTGCACCTCATAAAGAATTCTGGTCCATACTCCCAGAGGGATAAAGAATAGGGAAGAGGGCAGGGGTAGATAGCATAATGGTTATTCAAAGAGACTCTCATGTCGGAGGCTCCAAAGTCCCAGGTTCAATACCCCGCACCCCTATAATAAACCAGAGCTGAGCAGTGCTCTGGTAAAATAAATAAATAAATTAATTAATTAATTAATTAATTTTAAAAGAATAGGGTGGTCCAGGAGGTGGTGGTCCAGGAGGTGGTAAAGCTTTGGACTCTCAAGCATGAGGTCTCGAGTTCGATCTCTGGAAGCACATATGCCAGAGTGATATCTGGTTCTTTTCTCCTCCTGTCTTTCTCATAAATAAATAAAATCTTTAAAAAAAAAAAAATAGGAAAGATTCCATTGGAGGCGATATGACATCAAACTCTGGTGGTAGGAACTGTATGGAACTGTATCCCCATTATCTTACACTCTTGTTAATCATTATTAAATCATTAATAATTTATTTTATTTTTTTATTTATAAAAGGGAAGCATTGATAAAACCATAGGATAAGAGGGGTACAACACCACACAATTCCCACCACCAGATCTCCGTATTCCATCCCCTCCCTTGATAGCTTTCCTATTCTTTAACCCTCTGGGAGTATGGACCCAAGGTCATTATGGGGTACAGAGGTGGAAGGTCTGGCTTCTGTAATTGCTTCCCAGCTGAACATGGGCATTGACCGGTTGATCCATACTCCCAGCCTGTCTCTCTCTTTCCCTAGTAGGGTGGGACTCTGGTGAATCAGAGCTCCAGGACACATTGGTGGGGCTGTCTGTCCAGGGAAGTCTGGTTGGCATCATGCTAGCATCTGGAACATGGTGGCTGAAAAGAGAGTTAACACTGTATTCTATTTACATAACCTCTGTTAACAAGCACCACCTTCCCTCCAGGGCATTGGTGGTTTAGTGGTAGAATTCTCACCTGCTCCACCCCCTCTCCTTGTCATACCCTGATTTTCACCAGTCACTTTTCTCTCCACCCTCTCATCCTGTTCCCACCCTACTGGGCTAGTATATTTATAAGGACAAGATTGTTTGTAGTTTTTTAGTTTAGCTTAGCTTGGTGTAGATTGCACTGCGTCCTGCATGAATAAAGAGATACTGCGTACAACCCAGCCATGAGTCCTGGGTTGTCTCTCTCCCGTCAATGAAGCTCAGCCCGACAAGGGAAGGGAGTCAGGTGGTGGCACACCCAGTTTAGCACGCATGTCACCACGTGCAAGGACCTAGGCTCTAGGCCCCAGTTCCCACTTGCAGGGGGGAAGTTTCACAAGCAGGTGAGCTGTGTTCAGGTATTTCCCTGAGTCTATCTCCCTCCCTCTCAATTTCTCTTTGTCTTATCAAATGAAAAAGTAAGAATAAATAAATCTTTAAAAAAATTTGGTAGATCCAACTATGACACCATCTGCCCAGACAATAACTTGGGTCACCTGCATATTAACTGTCAGGCTCAGGCAGAAACTAGTAAGGTCATGGGCCCCATGGAATATACCTAAAATAGACCTACTAGCTTTTTCCAAAACAGAGACCCCCAAATCTTTATCTGCAATATTTTTGTCTTTAGGTTCATGATTAGTCAACAATTTGTTTTGTCTTATAGCTTAACTCTTTTTCAGCCACTAGGTTCCAGACACTATTATGATGCCAGCCTGACTTTGCTAGGCTGACAACCCCACCAATGTGTCCTGGAGCCCCATCTTCCCCGATCCCTATCACACTAGTGAAAGAGAGACAGGCTGGCAGTATAGATCGACCTGCCAATGCGCATGTTCATCATGTAATTACAAAAGTCAGACCTTTTCCTTCTGTACCCCATAATGACCCTGGGTCCATACTCCCAGAGGGATAAAGAATAGGAAAGCTATCAAGGGAGGGGATGGGCTACAGAGATCTGGTGGTGGGAACTCTGTGGAATTATAACCCTCTTATCCTATGGTCTTGTCAATATTTCCATTTTATAAATAAAAATTTTTTAAAAATGGTAAAGCAGTGCTTTGGTCCCTTGTGTCTTTCACAACAACAACAATGGGAGGGAGTGTTTAGTGAGTGGTGTTGCATCTGGTTGAATGCTCCCATTACCACACCCAAAAACCCAAGGTCAAGTCGTCAGTCCCCACCTGTGGAAGGAAGCTTCATGAGCAGTGGAATAGTACTGTAGGTATCTCTTTCTCTTTCTCTCCCTCTCTACTTCCTCTCTCCTCTTAATTTCTTTCTGTCAAATAAAATAAATAAATAATTTTTACGCAGTAGAGAGCTAAAGTGTTATACAGTGTATGCCTTTACCATCCTGGCAGACAAATGGGCAATGATGATTTTAGACAAAAGAGAACTGGGGTGCTCCATACATATGTCCAATCTAGAAAAGAACAGGGAGTCAACATATAGAAAAATAAAACAATTGATACTGAAAAAGGAGAGCTTTCTGGTATGTATGAGTTTTGCAGTAAGCATGTGCAGGGCTCACACCAGCTAACCTGCAGGCATGTTCTGGGCAGATGAAATATGCAGAACCCTACCAGGCTGTGTTGCCGTGGGCTGTGTTGTCAAGGTGACAGAGCAGCTCCAGGGTGTGTGCCGTGCTTGATGAATCGTCGGGGGAATCGTGGCTGCCTGGTTCCAATTCCTTTGGCATCCTCCACACGGCCGCACATGTCAGGATTTTGCTGTCTGAAGCTAAGCAACAGAGGAGAATGTCAACAGAGCGTGGGATGCACCACATACCACAGACAGCACACCAACAGTCAGTCACACACATGCAGAGGCAGGCACATCTGCTCTTTAAAATATTTAAAACTCCAGACAGAGTCATGAGAAATACAGCCCAGAGTCAGCAAGCAGAACAGAGCATAGCTCAGTCAGTGGCTGCTGAAGCCTCTTCTTCCTTATTTTAAAACCACCATTGTGTTGCAAAGAAAGATTTAATTTCCTCAAAAATCAATTTCCTTCTGTTCTTCTTCCCTGCTCCCCCCCAAAAAAAGGGAGAAAATGGAGGGACACAGAAAATATAACCACTGTGAATCCATTTCTTGTCTAAAAATTTATATTAAATGGTTTTTCTCTGCTCTCTTAGCTTTAAGGAAGACTGGTGTCACCCATTTTCAGGGAACACGCCAATCTCTATATCTCTGTCCCCTAGACAATGTTTCAGTAAGGTTAAATGGTCAGTAAGAACCCCCCCCTCAAAACAATATCAGATTTAACATTGTGTGTTAAAACATCAATCATAGGGCTGGAGAGACAGCATAATGGTATGTAAAAAGGCTTTCATGCCTGAGGCACCAAAGGTCCCAGGTTCAATCCCCAGCACCTCTCAATCTCCAGCAGTGCTCTGGAAATTAAAAAAAAAAAAAAAAATCAATCATAAATTCTTAAAATAAACCCTTTCAAATTTTCCTTTTTATGTATGTGATAAATGTTCTCATTTTGAAGGATATCTCTAACAAAGGATGCTTAATAGAACAGACTTCAACATTAAATCAATTGGTGTCAAATGAATATGAAAGGATTATGTCAGAACAAGAAAGACTATCTCATGAGTAGTATTTCCCATGCAGGAAATAAGAAATAAAACAAAGGGACTTACATCATATTTGAAAATATCCCATGTTCTATTAGCTGCAATAGTTGTTGGTCTATAAACCAACCAAGTCAACAAAGAAACACAGTAGTAAACACAATGGGTTTATAATATCTAGCCATTCAAGTAAGTAGTGTGGTTGTTTCCATCACTACACATAATCAAATGATAAACAGAAGAATCAAGAGTTCAATCTAGGTTTTCTGATTCCAAAATCAGAGCTCACTTCATGTGACTCCCTGACACTGTCAAAAAAGAATATGGATGCTTTTGGGGAGATGGCACAGAAGGTGGAGCGCATATTTTGCATATATTAGGTCCTGTATTTGATATTTGGCACTATGACCAAGTATTGTTCTGGTAGGAAAGGGGCATAGGACAGTTGAAAACAGCTGTTTTAATTTGTTCTGTTCTATATGCTTTTCAGCCACCAAGTTTCAGATGCTACCATGACATCAACCTGACTTCTCTTTGTAGACAACCTCACAAATGTGTCCTGAAACCCTCTTTCCCAGAGCCCTATTCCACTAGAGAAAGACAGAAACTGGCTTAGGGTATAAATCGACCTGCCAACATCCACATCCAGCAAAGAAGCAATTAGAGAAGCCAGACCTTTCACATTCTGCACCCTATAAAGATCTTTGGTCCATACTACCAGAGGGACAAGGAATTAGGAAGCTTCCAATGGAGGAGATGGGATACAGAACTCTGGTGCTGGGAATTGTATGAAATTGTACCCCTATTATCCCACAATCTTGTCAATTGTTATAAAATCACTAATAATTTTTTTAAAAAGAAAGAAAACTGCAAACTGAAAAAAAATAGCATTTTAAGAAGATAATGCTTAATGTCAGACTTCCCCACTGAGAAAAAAAATATTTCTTCTTTGGAGAATTTTGCTAGGTGTCAGGAACAGAACTCATCCTGTTAAAACATGCTCATCTACTTCCAGACCACTTATTATTACTCTTCAGTAAGACCAACATGGTGCTATGAAATAATACCATTCTCTTTCAAAACAACTTTTTGTTGTCTCACTTCAAATTCTACAAAATACATGACTTAAATGAGTAGGTTGGGTATGTAAGTTTCTAGTACTCCTTTCTACATCTGGCAGTGTTAATCAACCACATCAGAGACCAACAACTTGTCAGAAAAAAGCAAAACAGAGTGTCTTGCAGAAGAGACAAATAGGTCTTTACTTCAACTTTCATTCCATTATTTTACTATTATAACAAAGAAAACTTCAGGATTCTATTTTCTTTTTGATGACATAAGCCTGCAAGGATAGGATGAAAAGCAATAAGATTTTAGATACTAGAAAGCAAATGAACAGTGTCAATGCGAAAAACAAGAATATGGAGTTTTAAGATAGCAGCAGGTAAGCAAGCCATCCTTACTCACACAAACCCAGAAGGAATGGCTACATCACCATGGGAGATATAGGAAAAATCAGGAAACTGAGTGATGTAAAAAGAAAAATTGGTTAAATTGTCTTTTCCAAAAGCAATTATAAAAATGCTATAAATAATATCAGAATGAAAAGATGAATACCACTACAGATCATAAGAATGTTAAAAAACATTAAATGAAGATGTTATGGATTCATATGAAAAGCGTTTAAAATTAAGACAATATAGTACATGTCTTAAAAAAAAAGTCGGGGAGTCTGCAGTAGCGCATTGGGTTAAGCGCATGTAGCGCAAAGCGCAAAGACCAACATAAGGAACCCGGTTCAAGCCCCCAACTCCCCACCTGCAGGGGCTCCCTTCACAGGTGGTGAAGCAGGTCTGCAGGTGTCTATCTTTCTCTCCCCCTCTCTGTCTTCCCCTCCTCTCTCCATGTCCTATACAACAACAACGACATCAATTACAACAACAATAAAACGACAACAGGGGCAACAAAAGGGAAAATAAATTTTAAAAAAAATTTAAATGTCAAAATTTAACAGAACTGGTAAAAATACATGACTAAGATATTATTTTAAACCACTGCTAAACAACTAATAAAAAAACTTTAAGAACTTAACAACTAATACTAAACGAAATTTTTAAAAACTGACTAGCTAAGTAGCTACTTAAAAAACTAATATAAACCCTTCTTACAAAGTCATCACTATACCAAGATAACTACTCCTATGAATTTTTCCAAGCATTGAAAGAAAAAACAATACGTTATACACAAATTCTTCAAGAAAAGAAGAAAAGGAATCATCCTTCTGGTAATTATATCTGAAAATCACAATGAAAGAAAGAAAAAGTACATATCAATCATTTTACAAATATGTAAAAACCTCAAGGAAATACATCAAATGCAAATTATGTTTATCCCAAATATAAGGTTATTTACTATTTGAAAATCAGACAGTATAATTCGCACTAACAAACTAAAGTAAAATGCATATGGTCACCTGGGTTTTCTCTATCTATAAATAAACAAACAAAATTTTAAAGAAATATATACACGTATATATTATCGCAAAAGATATAGAGATATAATTTCATACAACTCAATACCTAGTTCTGATAATATTATTAGCAGATTAGCAAAATAAGAAATCTTATTCTGTAAAGAGAAAAAAAAAATCTACCAAAAAGGAAAAACAAATCTTTAAAAAAAAAAAAAAAGAGGTTTGGGAGTCAGGCGGTAGCTCAGCGGGTTAAGAGCACATGGCGGAAAGCGCAAGGACCAGAGTAAGGATCCCAGTTGGAGGCCCCAGCTCTCCATCTGCAGGGGAGTCGCTTCACAAGTGATGAAGCACGTCTGTAGGTGTCTTTCTCTCCCCCTCTCTGTCTTCCCCTCCTTTACCCATTTCTCTCTGTCCTGTCCAACAACGACAACATCAATAACGACAACAGTAATAACTAAAACAAAGACAACAAAAGGGAAAATAAATAAATACAAAAAAAATTCTAAAAAAGAGGTTTAAAAAATCTATGACAAACATGACATTTGGGGAGTATATATTAAATGTTTTCCTTTTGAGAAAAGAAATAAGCAAGAATGCCTTGAATCACCATTTCTTAAAGTTTTTTTTAAATTTTTTAATATTTATTTATTTTCACTTTTGTTGCCCTTGTTGTCTTTTTATTGTTGTTGTAGTTATTGTAGTTATTGATGTCATTGCAGTTGGATAGGACAGAGAGAAATGGAGAGAGGAGGGGAAAGCAGAGAGGGGGAGAGAAAGATAGACACCTGCAGACCTGCCTCACCGCAGATGAAGTGACTCTCCTGCAGGTGGGGAGCTGGGAGCTCTGGGATCTTTAGCCGGTTTTTGTGCTTCCCTCCACGTGCGCTTAACCCACTGAGCCACTGCCTGACTCCTTGAATCACCATTTCTAATTAGCATTATACTTAAAGTCCAAAGTACATCAGTATGGCAGGAAAAAAATTAGATATAAAAACAGGAAAATTAGTAAAAATAATACTGCTTGCTAATAATTATGTAGAGAAAATTTAATTCTGTTAGAATTAAAAAGAGAATTTTGTGAAATTTCTAAGCCAGTGGTCAAATTGATATTTAGAGATTAGCAATATATAGTAAGTAAATAAAATTTTAAAATATTAATACATTAAAATCAAATATTAAATATTTCAAACTAAAGATATAGCAGATATATAAAATGATAGGGGGGTGCACTACTCCCAGATAAGGACTTAAATAAATGAAAAAAATATACCATGTTCATAGACAAGAAGTTTCACTATTATATATGAGCATCAATCAAAAACTTGCCTCTAATGTCCTAAAAGCTACATGAAAATTTGAACTACCTAGACAGTCAAGACAGTCATTAAGAGCAAAGTAATTGGGTGGATTTGCAAATAATCTACTTTTTTTTTTTTCTGGCACACAACTAAATACCCCAGAGATAAAATGAAATCTAGAAATATACCTTAGAATATGGTCACCTGATTTAAATAATAATAATAACAGTAATAATAAAACAAAAGTCATTTCCAATAAATGATACTAGATTAGCTGCATATCCCCATAAAATTTAATGTGTATCATACTTCAAAACACACTCAAAAACTAATTCCAGAGAGATTGAACATCAAAATGTAAAATATAAATCAGTACACATCTTTTCTAAGAAAGATATTAAAACATTCTCACAATCTTAGAATAAGCAAATATTTCTTAAGCAGGGTAGAGAAGACATGCAAAAAGTCAAAGATACATCACTCAGTTACTAGAATGGCTAAACTTTAAAAAGATCAACAATATCAAGTATTGGCAAAAAAAACTACAGTAATTAAATTGTTCATAGATTGCTTAAAGGTGAAGACTAGTACAACATTTTGGAAAACACTTTGATGGTAAAACACTCATTCATCAGATGACCCAGAAATTCTATTCTCAGGAAAGGTTGTCACAAAGCAATGGTCTGCTGACAACATGGTTTTTGACCACTCTCAGACTTTATCTGCTAAACCTGGCCCCAAAGCAATAGTGGTTTGGTGATAGTATGTAACTGCCAGGAGTCAGGGGATAGCAATTATCATAATGACCAACAAAGGCCAGTGTGCCAGTCAAGGAAGGCCAATTGGCCAAGAGTTGTGGATATGGATAACAGGAGATAGCATTCCTAGGAGCCAAACAGATGGGACTCCAACAGAGTACTGCCTGTCTAATGCATGCATCCATGCATATATACAAACACAACAGAAAACAAGAATGAAAGAGTAGGAGGCTGAGGAAAGTCACACTATTAAAAGTTATGATTCCAGTTTGGGGAGATAGTATAATAGTTATGCAAAAATACTTCTGTGTTTGAGGCAGTAAAGGTCCCATATTGAATCCCCAGCACCACCATAAGCACCACCATAAGCCAGATCTTAGCAGTGTTCTGGTAATAAATAAATAAATAAAGTAATTACAATCCCTTGCTTGGTTCTCTCTTGGCTCAACTCTGAACCCAGAGTCATAAACCTCTGACATTAGGGCAACAGTGTGGGACTATGTGAAAGTTTGGTAGAGCTTAGGGAAAACTCCCCCCATCCTTGGATGGAGGTCTGGAAAAGACACCCCCTTGTTAGCCTCTCTCATAGAGATGAGCAAAGGAGAAAAAGTCTCCCAGACTCAGTTTCCCCTTGTAAGACTCTCAAGCCCACAGAAATCTCACAGTTTCTCCCTGCTAGCAGCAGGCCACATGGCTGCCTGCTTTAAGGTTCATTCACAAAGGAGAAACACACTCCATCTTACACCCTGACACCAGACAGTGAAGCCTCAAAACACTATTTCCTTATGGTCTTTGATATCTATGATTTACATCAAGCCTTGTTTATTTTCTCTCTATCTCACCCTACTGGTTTAACCCCTATGCTTCTCTCAAATGCCTTTAGATAATTAACCTGTTTGCATCATGGAGAATAATTGTCTTGACCTTTAAGTATCACATCAATTCTTGTCATACCAGCCCCCTACCATAGGGGCAAGCTGACCTTTAAGAAACCTGTAATTTCTGACATATTTGAAAAATGTTCTCTGTTTAACTCTATATAAACCCAAGCCCACCCCCAAATAAATTAGAGTGTTTGTATCAGAATCCTCCCCAGTGTCTCTTGTCTATTATCGCTGAGCCCTCGAGCTAGTGAGGGGGAACCGGTGGGCTGAGAATCACCCCACGTGAGCCCCAGCACAACAGCATACTACAGTGTACCTCAATATGAGCCCAAAGAGACCTACTGCCATTCATCTTTGTCAAGTGTGTGATCACCAAGTAATACCCATATTTTTCAAAGTCTGTTAAACTTAAGAACTTAAATCCAAAATGTTAGCATGCCTCTATTACAGTGGAGATATTTGGGGACAATGTGATCAATGATATCTTGAACAAAGCCTGGTTACAGTACAATCACTAAGGCACTGAATCCACCCAATACTTCCATGCCTAAGAGTGGTCCCTATAATGGTGATCCTCACTCTGCCAGTTCCTCCTACCTCCTCCTCTACTTTCTGTCTCATACAGGCACCACCTGCCAGCAAGCCCACTGATTCACACCCTGCCTCAGCACCACTTCCAGTAAAAGGCAAGTGATACCCCAACTGAAGAAAAGAAGGGACAGCTGACAGAGAGGAGAGAATCACCTTGCATAAGCACCTACACTGCACCTGACAAGATGACAAAAAATTTACTTACATTTCCTCATCTGTTTCCCCAAAATATTCTTCTATTTTTCAATATGTAATCTCAGTTTTAATTTTTCTAAATAAAGTTTCTACTGTCCTTACTTCCTGATACCTACCTAGTCATGCCTTTTGTTATGAGCCTACAATCCTTTCTACCAGTGGCAATGTATTTCCCTATTCTGTACTCTGATTTAGGTCATAGTGCTGCTTTGTCCATGGTATATTAGCAGATGTTAGAAGATAGCATTCTGAAGGCAGCACCTAGGTGGACTCTGCACAAAAAAGGAAGGAAGGAAGGAAGGAAGGAAGGAAGGAAGGAAGGAAGGAAGGAAGGAAGGAAGGAAGGAAGACTTCAAATCCTGGAAATTCCGAGTAGGAGTAGGATTGCCAGGCCAGCAGGACAGAAACTACAGAGGAGGGGACAAAGAGGAACCATGGTGGAGTATTATAACTCATCTATAAATTGGCAAAGAGTACAGATGTGAAGTATTCAGAGACTGAAAACATACTTGGACAGCCAGGCTCAACTGTTTGTAAACCCCTACCATTGCTCTAAGAAAAGTCTGGGTAGTCACAATTCCAAGGAGGATGGACCCAACTTGTGCTTTGGAACTGAGTCAGACAAACCCCACACAGATCAATCCATTTCCAGCAACACAGATAAAAGAGAAATAAATACCTCTTTAATGCTCCTAAGATTTTATAGGTGTTTGTTTTAGATCAATAAACTATCTTTTTAAAAAATTGTGCCACTAGTAATAATCACTTCAAGTGATTGGCTCTACTTGATATGAAAATACAGAGCTCAGTAACATGTAGATACTGTCCACAGGGATACAAAATATAATCAAGTAAGATAAAGTAAGGTCTAAATAGATATCCGGGTAAAGACTTAAGGACAAAGAGATATCTTTCCATAGAGAGAAAACAAAATGAAAAGAATAGCAGGAATAGGAATTGTTCCCCAATTCAAAACCTAAGAAAGATTTCTTTTTAAAGCACATAAAAACGCATGCAAAGGCATTCCAGAAGAAGGATTGAGGATCTAGAAACCTAAGAGAACAGTGATTCACAGTTTGATTTCGGAAACAGCAATGCAAACTGAAGTCATGAGGTGTGGACCAGGGACAAGAAAGATGATGAACATAGGATGAGTAACAAGAAGAGTCAGTCCTAGCAAACAGGGATGGAGGCTAGCAGTTCTGAGTGAGGACACAGCGCCCGGCAAGAACCCAATTCACTCATCACCAAAATAGATTGAGTATCAATCATGCTTTAGAATGGACAATTTGGGTGAGCACATAAGTTGCAACATAAGTTGCATGTAAGTCAAGGACATCTGAGAAATGAAAATGATACAAAACCATACGACTATTCATCTGAAGGTGAGTTTTCGCTTGCACATTCTAGAAGCCCTATGTATCTACTCCTGTTGTGTGGTTCCATATTTGCTCAAGGATGGTGGCATGGCCACAAAGAACTAACCCGAAAGATCCACTCTCCTGAACTTTCATGGTCTACCAAGAGAGAAACATTAACATGTTAATGGTGTAGGCATATGATTTTCTAGTCTTCCTCAATTCACCCATGCTCTAGATAACCTGTTTGAAGACTCCATAGTTATCAAATAAGAGAACCAATGACTCAAAAATGTGTGGTGGGGGCTTGGGGCCGGGGAGGGAGAAGAGGGAGGCAAAAGACAAAGAGGCCAAAGCAGAGCTCCACTGAGTAGACAAGACCCAAACAAGTAATAATACAGCAATAGAAACTTTCATAATTATGAATGAGATCAAATATGGCAGAAAAAGTCAGGGAGGCGGTACATAAAACAAAACAATAATGTTTTTTCATTAAATATCTTTGAAAAATGTTAGTGAATCATTACAATTATTTTTTGTCAACAGGACTGTTTGTTTTGCTGAGACTTCATACCGGCACAATTCTCACTCCCAGCATTCCCAGCAGATAATTTTTTTTTAGAAAGAGGATGAGACAGAGAGAGATAGAGAGAAAGCAAAGAGGGAAGAAGAGACACTAGAGCATTGTTTCACTACTCATGAAGTTTCCCCTTTGCATGATGCTCCCATACTAGTGATGAGGGTACGAACAGGCAAGTTCCTCATGCATGATAAAGTATGTACTCTATCAGGTAAGCCATCTCCAGTCTCACCAATACAATTTTTTCCTAACTGGAAAATAAAAGGAAGTACATTTAAAAAAAAAAAAAAAAGGATTTCTAGCATATGGAAAATTCATTTGGATTTTTCTGGGAGAAAAAATTGTGAAATTTTCTTTGCAAATCTTAATATGAGTTTATAAGTCTATAAGGTGAGACTAAAGCCTTTTATGAAAAAAAATTAGAAAACATAAACTCTAGAAACCACCCAAAGGAAGACCAAAAAGTTAGTCATGTATGCTTGAGAGACAGAAATAGCACCAACTCCAGAAATGCACAAAGCTGTAAACTGCACTGACTAGTGCGCTTTAAGTCCAAAGACTATGGTAGGCATTATCAGAAACTCTCTAAATCCTCAGAAGCAGATGAAATTGAAGGTAAACAGTACTAAATAAGAAACGCTGGAGGTATACCCATCGAGACATGCAAATTGGTTCTGAAACTCTGAGGATTTCCATATCTGTATGAATCTCAACAGAGCATTCAACGCACATCCAGCAGCTATCAAAGAAACGAAGGTGCTTTTAAGAAGGAAAACCCGATCTTTAGAAGGAAAATGCTGTAATAACCAGTGAGGTATTCTTCTTTTATCTCTGTTTTTAAAGCAACCCTGAAGTTAGGTCCCGTAATGTAACTGCCTGTGCTGAATTAATATTATAATGACAAGAGCCCCCAGAGAGCAGGGCCCATGGCTTCTCTGTGAAACCAAGCCTGTGGCATAAGCCACCACCTACTTCAAGTCAGCAAGTACAGGATATCAGAGTTAAAGGACAATTGATGCCCCTTCACTCTACAGTGGAGGAAACTGAGGCCCAGAGAATGAGGTGCCCCGACTTTCCCAGGCTCACTCAGCTCATTAGCCCCAGAGTCAGAAATCAAATGAGGTCCTGACTCATACACAGTCCATGGCTTTGAAAGGGAAAATACTAAGTTATGTCTTTAAGGCCAATTTGACACCACCGTCTATTTTTCACATGTAACACCAGTGCTAAGGCACTTAATGAGATAAAAAGATAATCGGACCAAATGAATGGAAGAGGCATACTCGAGGCTGCCAACTGTACCCCTGGAGTGTGCTGCTTCTATAAGGGATTACTGAGTCCAGGGCTTAGAGGAATTCAAAGGAGATTAGAGCCTTTGTAAACCCGAATAGCAGCTCCAGTCAGCTCAGCTAAAGGGCTAACAGTGCCCTGGCTGGGGACATAATCTGATCCCCTGCTGGAGGGGAGGAGGCTTCTACAGGGCACACCAATGCAGTGAGACATTAGGCACGGAAGGCTATTTTTAGTCATTTCAGCCATCTCTGCTTCTGACACAGTCGCCGAGCAGGATAAATGAGAAGAGTCTGGCTCCATGAAGCAATCACCTGATACAGGTGTAACTTGGTGTGCACAATGGTGAGTCTAAAGAATTATGCCTAAAAAACATCTTTCTATGCCACCCTTTTTAAATGCTTTAGGTTAGAGTCATGTATAAATTATACAGCCTTGTGGGCAGGAAGCAGAGCTGCTGCAGTAAAGGAACAAAGGAGAGAGGTTTCTCACTGTGCATGCTCCTGCCTTTCGCTCCTGATTGTGTGGGAAGGGCAGTCTGGGACTCCGGGCCTAGCCCAAATCTCCAAAGACAAGATGGATGCAGGAATGAAGTGAAGTGCCCATTGGAACATTTCAATACAACTGGATCAATGGTGGTGGCCTGAGAAGGATCATGGCAGCTACTCAAGCATTCCAACCTATATAACCAGCATAATGCAGGTCTGTAGCATAAGACTATCAATCACCACAATCACAGAACAGCAGGGATGCTGGACAAGACCAAGATGCCTGAGCATATAGGAGGGGCCAGGGTGGGTGACACCATGCATTCAAGGGGCACTGCTTCGGCCATGCTCCTTCCTAAGGGTTCAGGACCACAGAGCATGTGTTGAAATGCTTTTTACTATTAGAAGGCCCAACTTTCAATGGCAATATATGACAAGCTGATTGTGGGCTGTCAGAACACCAGTGAATTGGAACTCAGGCCAAATGAAGTTTCGCAATTAAGGGGAGTCTTTGATGTGGTACTGGAATTTCAGTAACGGGTGAGTTTTACACATATGCATAGTGTGAAACTATACCCCTAAAATTTCATTACATTATAAGCCCTTGTTAAATCAGTAAAAATATTTTTTTTATCTTTTCAAAAAGACGGAGGAAGAGGAAGAAGAGGAGGAAGAAGAAGTGGTGGTAGTAGTAGCAGTAGTAGCAGTAGTAGTAGTTGTAGTAGTGGTTCTGCTATAGGTAGGTCCAAGCTCCAAGCACCCACTGGTCCTCAAGAGTTTTCTAAGCACATAAGACCACTGCGCAGAGCCTCTGGGAGCCCCAACAGGAAAGTCATAGGTAGTAGATCCAGTGTCTTGGTGCCAAGCAGTGTCCACTTATGCAAATAAACTTATGCTACTGGGAGCACCCCGTAGCGGGCTCTTGGACACTGAAAGACATGCATGGAGCACCTAACTACGGGGTCTGAGTACTGCATATCATGAAATAGGTGTTTCTGAGCCACCAGGTCACATGAGAGGTAGGCATAGGATTTTGTTTATACCAAACAAAGTCAGATCTAAACAGATCCAGAAAGCACAGCAGGTTCTTAATCCCATGGGGTGCCCTATCCTGCTTTGGATACACTACTCTGAGCCTATGGAAAGAATGCCTATTATAGCTGGTTCTGCCTAGCCATGACCCCCCCAGTGGGAACTCCTCTATGCAGAAGAGTTTGAAAGGTGGGGAAAACTGAACCTATACCTGATGGTCCACACTAACCAGGAGCTGGTCATAGATATGATTGTGCAGATGTCTGGGCAGTAGTTTCCATCCTGGCCATGTGGTCAAGCTTAAAAAGAACAGAGCAAGAACAAAGCAAGAAGGTATGCTTATGGGTGGCTGAAAATAAGCACAGAGTATAGAAGAGGCACTGCCAAGGCACACTGTCAGGTGTCAGTCATTTCCCCAGGACACAGTCCCTTTTCCCATCTCCCAGGTCCCAATGATATCACTGCATTCTTTGCTACTCCACAGATGGACACTGCTGACTTTAGCTTCTTAGGTTCTCATGCACTAGATATTACTAGAAAGCCAGTGTAATTCTGAAATAAGGCTTCTATTAGGGAACTAAGGGAATCTGCTTGTGACCCTGCTGCCATGGACAGGGGTCATTTCTTGTAGTAATTAAGATCAATATCACTGCAAGCACCCCATCCCACACCACTTTCTGTCTATATTTCAGATTCTCACTACTAAGTCCTCTCTTCCTGAAATATCTGGGGTGGTTTTTTGACCCTGACTAACAAACACATCAAGATGTCTAGAGGATGGTAGAATCACTCATTAAAGTGAGAGCTCCAGAGTTGGGCAGTTTAGACAGTGCTAATTTCCAATACTCAGGTGATACCTTAGTGAAATGACTGCTGGGCAGTTTAATGGCTATATTTGAAACCCAAGAGGAAAAGATAGTTTGAAGACTATCTTTCTCTTCCGGCATGCTTTTTCTAAATTAACATTTCCTTTCACTCATCAACTTAATTGGTTCTGGAAATTGTGATTCCAACCAGAAAGTTAATCATACATATTTTTTTGCTATTTAAAAGTTTTATTCTTTAGTTTTCATTTTATTATTTTTTAACTTTTATTTATAAAAATGAAATTCTTATTTTCTCTCTTCTAAAGAATACAAACATACATTAAATATAAATCCATGCTTTGAAGAAAGCATGGAAAATGACCAGGAGCAAAATAAAGTTTCTCTTAACTCAAGATGGTAAATTTTGCTGCCTATCTAATGTGCGCCTGTAAGAATCTGAAGACCAGACATCTAACAGGAAATTAAGTCAGGTCCACAAAAGGTAGAAATTGGAACTGAGAACTCTAAAAATATATATATAGACTATTGAAAGATCATATTCTCATGGAGAAAAATAAAATGAGCTAGAAAAAAAATGACTCTCTTGCTGGCACAGAGACATATCCAGGAAATTCATTTGTCTCAGTTCCAGCTCTAGGCAGAAAACAGTCTACGGAAAACCTGGAGCCCGCATGGATCTTATAAAAGTCTGGGTTGAATTTGCACTTCTTTGTGGCCCAGGAAGTCCTAATTCAAGAATGTAACTTAGAGAAGAATCAAGTGCTTGGCAAGTCTACACATTTTCCAGACTATACAATCATCTCTGGGATAATGCATCCTTCTGAATCCCCCCCAGACTAGGAGCTGCCAGGTAGGACAAAAGAATAAGATTCAAGAAGTCAGTAGTAAGTTAGATGAGGCCTAGTCAGATGACAAACCATAGAATTAGAATTCCAATGACTTTAGATAGTAAGATCTATAAAGCAATTAAAGAATTAAAAACATATATCAGCAAACAGTAAAGACTATCAAATTTCACCGGGATTTTTTTTTTTTAAAGAACCAAATAAGGGGGAGTCGGGCAGCAGTGCAGCAGGTTAAGCACACATGGCACAAAGCGCAAGGGCTCGGCTTAAGGATCCCAGTTCGAGCCCCGGGTTCCCCACCTGCAGGGAAGTCGCTTCACAAGTGGTGAAACAAGTCTGCAGGTGTCTATCTTTCTCTTCCCCTTTCTGTCTTCCCCACCTCTCTCCATTTCTCTGTCCTATCCAACAATGATGGCATCAACAACAACAACTACAACAATAAAACAACAAGGGCAACAAAAGGGAATAAACAAATATTTTTTTAAAAAATTAAAAACCAAATAAGGCCTCTAGAAATAAAAATTATGACTGCTGAAATATAGATCTCTGTTCACAATTTAATAGCAGATTCAAAACAATTGGTGAGCATCAACCATTTGCAACAGAGGTGAAAAGAAAGCATCCAGGATGCAGCACAGAAAGACAGAGATGAAAATGGGGGAAACACAGATGGCCTACCAGGCATCTAAGTGGAAGTGTCCAGGAAAAATGAAGAACTCAGAGCATAGAACATTTAAGAGAAATTACAAATGTAGGATGGGGCCATAAAAATACAAGGGAAATCTATACTCCGATGGATTTCCAAAGCATTTTGTAGTTCTTTCTTCAATGTACTAAAACCAAAACTGGAAATTGTAAATGACATTTCATAGGAATAATTTATGTAAAGAGGTAACTCAGGAGCAGGCTCTGTTCAGTGAAAATGCTTTGACCTTACATCTAAGATGGGCAGCATTAAAATTTTAAGAAGTACTGGGCACCATGTGCCAAACCTGACTGCTGTATAAATGCTAGCTTACTGATAAGAGGGCACCTTCCTCCAAGGTTTTTTTTCTTTATTTATTTTTCTTTTTTTAATATTTTATTTTTGAGAGAGAGAGAGAGAGAGAAAGAGAGAGAGAGAGGGAAACATCAGAGCACTGCTCAGCCCTGGCTTAAGGTAGTGTGGGGGCTTGAACTGAGGAGCCTCAGGCATGAGGGTCTCTTTGCATAACCATAATGCTATCTACCTCCACCCTCCCCCAAGGTATTTTTATGACTCCTATTCATGTGAATTAAGTCACCAACGTTTACAGGGCAGGGAAGGAGCTCTTTGGTGCTTAGGGAAGACAAAGAGCAGTGCACATAGCCCAACTCTTCTCTCCCTGTTGTAGAACCTGGGATAAGACGCCCCCCTCTGAACACCAACACCCATCTCTAAGTCTCACAGACTGGATGAGGATATAAGCAGGTAGAGGAGAATGTACATTTATAGCACAGGCTCTAACACAGGAGGCCTGCGACAGCAGGGCTTGCTCTCCCTGTCCTGGTTGTGAAATAAAACATCAGGCCTTGCCAGCGGTAGAACCAGGGAACACAAGTGCATAAAGTCTGTACTGACAGTCCTCATTTCAGAGCTCTGGCCAATACATATCATCCCCACTAGTCCTGTAGATATCAGGAATGTTTGTACCCATAACTGGACTTCATTGAGCCCTATCATAGTCTAGAAGTCACTACTTTTTTTTTTTCTCAGGTTACACAGCAGGAACCAAGTAACAGGTCCTAGGGTATCCAAAGGAATCCAGAGATGAAAAGAACACGAGGGGGCTGAGGTAGATAGGACCTCTCCAGATTCAAAGGAGGTCTCGAAACTTTACATCAGGCTCAACCTGATGCTGTTGACTGGCTACGGAAGGGCAAACGCTAGAAGAAGAAGATGGTTATGCAAAGAGACTTTCATGCCTGAGGCTCCAAAGTCCCACATTCAATCCCCCCACACCACCATAAGCCAGAGCTGAGCAGTGCTCTGATAGAAAGAAGGAAGGAAGGAAGGAAGGAAGGAAGGAAGGAAGGAAGGAAGGAAAGCAGGAAAGAAAGAAGGAAGGAAGGAAAGAAGGAAGGAAGGAAGACAAAGAAAGGTGAGGGTAAAAAGCAGGCTGACCTCTAGCCTTAACGTACCAAACTGTTACCACCCGCACCACAAGCAGGTGGTCACTGGCACCATTAGGCACCATGAGTCATAAACTGGGCAACCCCACACTACCCACAGGCACGGGGAATGTTCTGCCAGTCTCCAGGCAAGCGACTGAGCGCTTCTCTGCAAAAGCAAAGAAACAGACCTTCACTCCCACTGCCCGCTCCCCAAGAAAATGCCCTGGCACCATCTTGCTGTCTGAAGCCCTCTCCTTCAGATCACTGAGCATTGGTACTCTTACACGGAGTGATCAGGAAGCATGTAGGCCCAGTCCATCTTTTTGAGCCCCTGGCTGCTCTGCCAGAGGCTTCTCAGAGGTCATCTCATTAAGGGACTGTCAGATTCTCTAGCTCCAACTGAGCCAACCTCTGACCACCATAGTGTATCTCTAAAATCCAGACAAACGTATACTCAGTTGTTTCAAGGGATAGAGTACACCTAAGCTATGGCCACACGCCTGCCCCAAACACTGAGAACTGTCAAGCCAGGGCTTGCACAGGTGCTGCCCAGCTTTGAGCCCAGTTTACCAGCCTTATTGCTAACCATACAAGGCACATATCTGGGCACCCTTGACAATTCTACTGAAGCTGCAGTAAACTATACCCTGCATACAGTCACTCATTTTGTTGGTACCTGCTAAAACTTGGTTGTTGTAGGTGTTTGCTTTCTGGATTGTGATCCATTCATGTTCTAATTAAAACAGAATCTGTTTGGGAGGGGAGGGGGGCAGGTGGTAGCATATGTTAAAGGCACATGTTAACAGTGTGCAAGGACCCAGTTTCAAGACCCCATCCTCACCTGAAGGGGAAAGCTTCAGAAGTGGTGAAGCAGTGTTGCAAGTGTCTCTGTCTCTCCTATCTCCCCCTCTCCTCTCAATTTCTCTCTGACTCTATCTAATAAATAAATAAATAAATAGAATATCAGAAATGTAATTTTTAAAAGGTTAAAAAGAAAAAGAACATGGTGACTCGCCAGTGTCAGCTAGAGTGAAGTGACACACATCCCCCTAGAGATGGACTTTGAAAATTAACATCATAAACTACTCTAGTACCAAATCAAAAAATTCATTAGTCCTCCCCTTTAAAAAAATAAATAAATAAAACCTTCAGGGAACCAAATGGTAGCACACACATTACCATTAGCAAGGAACTAGGCTCAAGCCCCCAGCCCCCACCTGTAGGGGATAAAGCTTCACAAGCAGTGAAACAATGCTGCAGGTGTCTCTCTCTCTCTCTCCCCCTCAGAATTTCTCTCTATCCAATGACATTTAAACAAAAAAAAAGGAGAGAGAAAAAAAAATGACCATCGGGAGAGATGCATTCTGAGCAGGCACTGAACCCCCAGAAATGTGGCCCCCCAAAAAGTATTCCTTGATAATCTAATGGTTTTCTATTTTGTGTATTTAAGTTTCTAAATAGATGGGAGCGGACCCAAAGACCTATAAGGCACACCATCCCACCCATTTGAGGGCCCACTCTGCTGGCCAAGGCAGCAGCACCCCTGCATGGGCCTGTGGGATTGTCATCAATTGCATACCTGGACAGCTCCACAACAGTAATTGTGACTTCCTTGCCCAGTCTGGCTACTGATGCCATCTTGGCCCCCACCTCCAGTCATTGCTAAAGTCCTTTCTTCTTCATATGTGTTTGGGGGTGGGGGGAGGTGACTCCTGCACTTTTTTTCCACCAGTAATTGTGATTGGCTTATACTAATTAATACAAAAACGCATTCAATTTGAAAACATGGGAAACCAGATTTCCATATTTTGTCCTGAAAAACCCTGGGTTTATGATGGGCCCATGCCTACACTTGAGCACCTTTACTGGGGCAAATGGAATTTGTGGATACCACCAGCCAGAGCAAGCTGATCCTGATGAGGAATTGTTGAAATCTTCCTTAGGGAGGGCAAAAATAAATCCAGGACTGGACATGAAGAGAGCTTATAAGTATGAAAGAAAAAGAGGAGGAGGAGGAGGAGGAGGAAGAAAATGAAGAATAAAAGGAAACAGAAGAGAGCAATTCAAGTGAAAAGATTAGAAAATGAGGAAAAGTATAGCAATTTAACCCCTTACTCCAAAAAGTTACTATTATCAAATAGTCTATGAGCACCGACTGTGTATATAGAAAGCTTAGCAAATAACAACCCTTCGTGTATGTCATTAAAATTCTCTTCAGATGGTTAATTCAAATACTATTTAAATGCTTTGAGTTATACTTAGTGCTGAATGATTCTTACTTTTACCTGTCTAACAACTTCAAATTAATTTTTTTTTTTTTTTGGCGAGGGTAGATAGCATAATGGTTATGCAGAGACTCCCATGCCTGAGGCTCCAAAGTCCCAGGTTCAATCCCCCCACCACCATAAACCAAAGCTAAGCAGTTCTCTGGTAAATAATAATAATAAAATTTTTAAATAAAATTATTTTTTAAATCATCACCTGGGTCATTGTTGGGGCTTGGTGTTTGCACTATGAATCCATTGCTCCCAGTAGCCTAACCCCCACTCCTCTTTGATATTTGACAGGACAGAGAGAAATTGAGAGGGAAGAGGGACAAAGACATGCAGCTTTACCACTCATGAAGCTTCCCTCTGTAAAGGGGACCAAAGGGTTGAGTCTGGGTCCTTGCACATGGTGACATGTACAGTCAACCAAGTTCGCCACTGCATAGCTTCCTAAATTAAAATCCTGCGAGGAAACATCTACAAAATAAATTAACTAAATTATCCATATCTTTTAAAAAAGATATACTGATTTTATGAGAGAGATGGGGGGTGGGGGGACTGACCAGAGCACTGATACACTCTGGCACATGCAGAGTGCTAATGATCAAACCCAAGATCTCACTCGTGAAAGTGCCAAACCACTGAACTTTTTTTTTTCCTTTCAAAAATAATTGTGCATATTTCAGGTCTCTACAGATGGTTAAGAAAGAGGGGGGAATGACAAATACCCTTAGCAAATTAAGAGATGAAAACCAAAGACAGTAAGGAGCCCCTTTATTAAACCCTAGAGGACCTTGTACTAATTAAAGTGCATTAGTGTCAAGTGGAAGGGTCACGTTCAAATACCAGAATGTTTGAGAAGGCGGATTCCTTAAAATGGAATGCTACCACTCAGCACTGTGCAAAAGACAGCCAGTGAGGGCTGACTGGTACAGACCATTTGAAGGGGGAGACATTCTAGCAAGTCAACTATGTGAGTTTATAGAAATTCTAGGACAAGACCCCAGCAACACTCAAGCCTGGTGCTGGACTGGTGTGAGCAGTCATCACCATAGGCACCTGTATGGCAGCTGGACCTGCAGTCACCATGCAGCGCACTCAGTCTAGACATGGCTGAGGCTCCTCTGCATCAAGTATGGGAGGCAGTCATTTCTTTTCACCTTTCATCTAGAGCAAACGCCTAATACCATCCTTTGTGCTTCAACAAGCCAAGTAACTCCTACCAGACACTCCTATCCTGACCTGCCTTATGTATATCTGAACAGATCCGTCCCCCCAAAAAAAAAAAATCATGGTCCCTGTTTATTTGTCCTCTTGTTCATCCCCTCGTGTTTAACCTTGAAACCTGATTGCAAATGTGCCACCATCAGAGTCATCAGAGCCTGCAGACAGTCGAGGCTACATCAAGCACCCGCTCCTGGCGGGTGTGCGCTTTGATGGGCTTGGGGGCAGAGCCAGCTGGCTGCGTGACACCGTTGCCCGGGGAACAGCCACTGAAGTGTGTGCTCAGTCCCACATGGAGGCTCTCTGCAGCCTGCCACACTGCTGCTGTGCTTGGGGAAGCCCAGCTGGTGCCCATTAATGCTCGTGGCATGGCAGGGACAAGGAGCCAGTTCCAGAAGCCTCATCCCTCCCACTGACAAATAGGCTTATCTCACTGCCTGACTAATGAACATGGCACCCCTCACCCACCCATATAAAACATGGAGTGCAGTGGAAGAGCCGTCCCAAGGAGGTGTTCCTACTATTTTTAAATAGTGTCTGTCAACTGAAAATGAGAGCTGCAGCTCTGCAGACCTATAAAATGATAAACCACTCTCTTTATTCCATATAAAATGGCTAAACATGCAGGAAGTGAGGTAGGGGTCGATTCCAAAGGCATCCAAAGGCATGAAAGACAAAGGCTAATTTTCTTTTTCTATTATTGTTTAATTTTTATTTTTCGTATTTTTTTTATTTTATTTTATTTATAAAAAGGAAACATTGACTTAAACCATAGCATAAGAGGGGTACAACTTCACACAATTCCCACCATCAGAACTCTGTATCTCATCCCCTCCCCTGATAGCTTTCCTATTCTTTAAGCCTCTGGGAGTATGGACCCAAGGTCATTATAGGGTGCAGAAGGTGGAAGGTCTGGCTTCTGTAATTGCTTCCTCGCTGAACATGGGCGTTGTCAGGTCGATCCATACTCCTGGCCAAGAAAGGCTAATTTTCAATAAAACTATTGGATCATCAATCTTTTTTTAAAAAAAATTTTAATGTTTTATTTATTTATTTATTTATTATTGTATAGAGACAGAGAGAAATTAAGAGAAGAGAGAAAAGATAGAGAAGATAGAGAGAGAGAGAGACAGAGAGACACCTGCAGCCCTGCTTCACTACTCATGAAGCTTTCCCCCTGCAGGTGGGGACCAGGGTCTTGAACCTGTATCCTTGTACACGGTAACGTGTGTGCTTAACCAAGTGTGCCACCGCCTGGCCCCATCAATCTTTTTTTTTTTTTTTAAATGCACAGAGCGACTAACTTGAAATTCTGGATCTCCCCATGAAATGCAAAAAAAAAAAAATTCTTAAGGAACTTAATAACATTTTACATATTTATTGCACTTTCACCTGACAGTCTCCAAGTGCTCAGGTCATTACAAATACCAAAGGTGGCTGCCATTGGTCAAACTGTGCAATTTTCATGTGCTGGCCTGCTAGAAAAGGGAAAAAGCTTTTGGGGAGAGAGTGGGTAGCTCAGCTTGTGTGTGCATCAGATGCCAAAAGGGCCCCAATCAAAGGTAGATAGAATATTAAAACATACTCATGTTCACTACATGCTACAGAGAATTGAAAGGGGGAGGCAGGGAGATAAAGCAATAGGAAAAAAGTAGACTTCATCACTGAGCTGATTCCACCATAAGCTTCATGTGGGCAAGCCTAGGTGTCGGCTATTTTTCTGGAACTAAGAAACGTGTCCACATAACATCATGTACCTGATGACATTTGCCAAGTGCATGGATGAATGGACAGACAGATGGAATGATGGATGGATGGATGGATGGATGGATGGATGGATGGATGGATGGATGGGGAGGTGGGTATTGTTTTTGGGTTTTTGTTTGTTTTGTGGGTAGTGTTTTAAGGTTCTTTTGTTTCTCTGTTTGGTACATTCAAGGAAATGGCAGAAACTAATGATGGGCAGCCCAAGTAATACAGCCATGTCAGTGTCACAGGCGCCAAAGTGGGGGGTGCTTCCTCTAAGTGCTTCCACACCCATTATCTCCTCTGATTAAAAGGCAGTCTTTTAAAGCTGTGATTTTCACGAACTACTCAGCTTTCTGGAGTTTTAATTGCCCACTTTGCTTTCTTCCTCAGCAACAGAACTGCTCTATTAATATCTCCCCACTGCTTCCAGGGGTGAGGGGAAGCAGGGAAATCTGGTTTCCATATTAACTGGTCCATCTCTGAAATGCTTTTCTTTTTCCCTTGACCCTTTGGCACTCAACATCTTTTGTCTTTTTTAACCGTCCTCCTGTCCTTCTTGTCTATTTAGGCTAACTCTCAAACCCTAGCTTTAAAACAAAGAACACGAGCATTAGAATGTTCTTTCTCTCCATGTAGATGTAGGGGTGGGGGTGACATGCCCCAGAGACCTAGGGCTGCCTCTACAGACAAAGCAGTGATGTTTCCTTCTGAGAGAGAAGAGTGAAGAATCCAAAGAGCCAGTTTTGGTCCCTATCTGAACCAATATCAGGCATGGCCTATACTGACTCAACCTTCTTTTTTTTACTTTATTTATTTTTAACGTATCTTTGTATTACAGAATTACATGTTGACAAGGGTTTGAATCCACACCATTCCCACACCCAGAGTTCTGAATCTTCACTCTCCCTACTGCAATCCACCACAGCTCCCCTAAAGTTGTAGACATGGGCCAACCATCTTCTCTACAACTATCTGTTCACATTTATACATATTTGCTCCTTCTTTTTCTGATTCAATCCTCAATCCTCTCTTCCCCTCTAAGTCACTCATAACATGGTAGCTACCTCCATATGTCCCTCTCCTTTTACTTCTCTCTCTCTCTGGGTGCTGATGGAGCTGGAGTGCAGAGTCCTCTTATCTTCATCCTATCACTTCTCCCCCACTGGGAGTATGGATCAAGTCTGTTTCTGTTCATTTGTTTGTTTTTAATTATAAATGTTTATTTATTTATAAGAAAGATAGGAGGAGAGAGAGAAGGAACCAGACATGACTAGTATGTTTGCTGCCAGGGACTGAACTCGGGACCTCATGCTTGAGAATTCAATGACTAATCCACTGCGCTACCTCCTAGACCACGATCAAGATTGTTTACGGGGAGCAGAAGGTAAGAGTTCTGGCTTCTGTAGCTGCTTCTCTGCTGAGCATGGCTGGCTCAACCTTCATACTCTCTGCTCTGCATGGCTACCTCAGTTTCTCCCCCATTCTACAGCGACCATAAGTTAGGAGCATGCCAGATGCTAATCATTGGCTCTGAGTACCTCAGCTTTGTCTCCCACAGAGACACTGATACCATCCCTGTTCTATCTGCATGCTCTTTTCCAGGCTCAGTTGTCCACTTTTCTGACATACAATCCACACCTAGTGCTGCACCTGGTCCTCCTAGGCACCCAGCTCTGTGACTAGCACTGCTGTCAATGTGCCCACTGAGCTTGCTCAAGCTAAAGGGCTCTGCCTTCTCTCACACATCCAGAACCAGGCCATTTTTGGCCCCACCATCATTTCTCATAGGACTCAGGTAAGTCCACTGATGTTCTTGTGGCTGCTCTGCTCCACCTCTGCCAGCATCTTGTTATCCCTCTCCTGACCCCACAGCACTGACTGACACTGACACTGCCACAGCTGTTGATTAGTTCATCTGCTGTCTTGTCCCTGCTCCCGGTAAGTTACAAGAGTGAGGCCTTTATTTTGTGCTCTGGCATGCCCCAGTGCAGCCAGTGACTCACTCACGAAACAAGCTCAATAAACACCTGTGAAAGAAACAGCAGATGAGTCACCTTCCACTGTCCTCAATCACAGCTTCTATCATCATGGGAACAACTCCTGCCTCAGTGAGCCCAGTGCCTTCTGTTCACAGTGCCTAGCCTCTGCTAGCTAGAGTGACATGATCTGGCATGTCCATCCTGACCCGTGTCAATTACTTTCTCCTGGAAAGTAATTGCACTGGGTACACAGGCACTAACATACATGCTAATGTGTATACACATATATGTACTCTCACATGCTACACAGTCACACATCATATACACTCACACATACACAGTCACACACATACATCCATACAATTCACTCATACACTCTCACTCAAGCTCACCTTCACATGCAGATACTTGCCTTTCACTTCCTCAGGTAGAGAATTCCATCCTTCAAAGAGGGGTTGGATAGCATACTCTATCTACCAAGGAAGATGGGTCCTGAAATTGGTGCAACCTGGAATGTTCCTACTCATGACCACAGAATGCAAGTTCAGACCTATAGGGATACAGAGGCTACATAGGTTCCTATGCTGAATATGGGCCCCAGATCAGATCAACGGTGTTTACAGCCAACAATATTTATACACCTCCCCCACATTTGGGAGCTACTCTCTTCCCAGATGCAGCTTTCTAGCCCTTTTTCAAACCATGACATCATCTCTCCAGACAGTAACTTGGGTCTACCTGCATATCAGATGTCAGGCTCAGGCAAAAACTAATATAGTCATGGGCCCTTTGGAATATACCTATAGTAGACCTACTAGCTGTTTCCAAAACAGAGACCCCAAATCTTCATCTGCAATATTCCAGCCTTTAGGTTCATGATTAGTCAACAATTTATATGACTTTATATGTTAACTTTTTCAGCCACTAGGTTCCAGATGCTAACATAATGCCAACTGGACTTGCCTGGACAGACTACCTCACCAATGTGTCCTAGTACCCCACTTCCCCAGGGCCCTGCCTCACTAGGGAAAGAGAGAGACAGACTGGGAATATGGAGCAATCTGCCAAGGCCCATGTTCAGCAGGGAAGCAATTAGAGAAGCCAGACCTTCTATCTTCTGCATCCCATAATGACCCTGGGTCCATACTCCCAGAGGGAAAAAGAATAGGAAAGCTATCAGGGGAGGGTATGGGATACAGAGTTCTGGTGGTGGGAACTGTACCCCTCTTATCCTATGGTCTTGTCAGTGTTTCCATTTTATAAATAAAAATTTTTTAAAAAGGAAATCTACCCCAACTAAAATAGCACCCTTGTCCTCCTAGTATTGATGCCTTCACATTTAGTTTAATTTGTCTTTATCACATTCTCCTCTACTAGAAGCTAAATACAAATATTCACTGCTGGAGCTGGGTGGAAGCACACCTGTTTGAGTGAATACATTACAGTGTGAAAGGACCTGGGTTCAATCCCCCAGCCCTCACGTGAAGGAGGGGAGCTTCCTCACAAGTGGTGGAGCAGTGCTTCAGGTATCTCTAACTTCCCCTTCCATCTCAACTTCTCTCTGTCTCTATGCAAAATAAACAATGAAAAAATATGTATGCATTGCTTATCTTGCCCTCCCCCAGCCTTAAATGCAGATATCCATGGGATTGAATGCTGTATTCCAAGGTCAAAATGGTATCTGGATCATAGAAACATTCAATCACAGGTGCTAAATAACTACGGCATGTCATAGAAAGTGCATAAGAAATAAGATGCACGACACTTCTTTAAAAAATGCAAAATGGTGACTCCTATTTAAGATGTTACTTTACCAATCAAATATGATAAAGGACTCAGTAGAGAAGGGCTGTACTGAAGAAGTAAATATTTCTAGGTAACTGTACCTAGAAATATGTATGACTTCTCCATGATAATCATACCATCCACACTTCCTCAGGAATTTTTAACAAGGGTTATGAATTCATACCTGGTCTTTCTAATAGTTCCTTCCATCTGATCACCTGTACTGAATTTAATGTGTCCAGAGCACTGGGAGGAGGAAAGTGATGGAGCCAGAGGCAACACTGGACAAAGGGGAGGCAACAGTGGAAAAAAAATGCCCTTGAAATCAAGCCAGACACTTGAAACATATATAAAGCTATCTCCCATGTGATAGGCATGAGAAACTTGCTGAGATAGAGAACAGCAAGGCAGGCATCAATCATGAACCACTGAGTCCTTCTCTAATAGACCAGATCAAATGCCATTCAGATGCCACATGCCAACATATGAAGATGTATCTACATTTCTGCATGAACAAACCAGAGGAATGCAGAGAAAAATCTATCTTACTTCCTATTCCACAGGCCAGATCAGAGAGCTAGGTAAATTCTCCACAGTCCAGAAGCCAATCCTCATATCTGACAGGAAATATAATATGTTTAAACCTTGGCTTCTGCTCAGTCTCCTGAGATAACCCTAAGAACAGTGAAAGGACCTGAAGTTCCACACTGAGGAACACACTTCTAGCCAGGGCTGAATGCAAGCAACAACGCCCTGAGTGCAGGCCGCTACCTAGATTCTGACTCTCGCCTGATTCCAACTCCTACCTGGATGCATAGCAGTAGGAGAGTCCACTGGGTATAGAATCCCAGTCATACCCAATACTGCTACACAGACATTTGGAGGTCAAGAATTCAATGTTTTTGTAATTAGGATTCACATCACTGCAAAATGGGATGCCATCTTATGTGAACAGCACACAGTTCATTACATACCTGAATGCCTTCTCTGTATCCGACTCTTGAGGCATTGAATATTTATAATTTATAACCTATCTACCTTCAAAAGGGACCTGGAAAGAATGGCTACTTGCTAGGTATATTATGATATAGATCAAAATGATATTATAAAGAATAAGATACGTCATAGCTTTTAAATTGCTTTATCTAAATGCAATGCATACCCCTTGAGACCCAATTTTTAAAAATAACAAGAATACATGCATGTTTGGTAGGTAACATATTTAAAACTTAGGTGAGGTGACAAAATGAGGGAATATGAGAACAAAGCTACACAAAGTACTTAAAATACCTTCTATCCATAATTTTATTACTTTTAAATATATTCTGAAATTTTAATTATCTTTTATTTTATTTGCTGAATAGGGAGAGCCAGAAATCAGGAGGGAAGAGGAAATAGAGAGGGTGAGACATAGAGACACCTGCAGCCCTGCTTTACCACTTGTGAAGCTTTCTCCCTGCAGGTAGGGGCTTAGGGATTGAACCCAGGTCCTTGTGCATTCTAATATGTATACTCAAGCAGATGTGCTACTACTACCCAGCTCCCTGTCAGTTATTTTATAAATGGCAAAAAAAAGTTTTTTTCCCCAAAAATACTTTATTGGTTTATAATTAGGATTTTAGATGTTTTATTTCACATCTATGTCTATATACAGCTCACTACACTGACCCCCAAGATTCCTGTGTTAGTACAACAAAAAGGTGACTTTTTTCCTTTCTTTGTCTTGTTTGTTTGTTTGTTTTGTTTCTGGTTTTTTGCCATCAGGGCTATCTATGGGGCTCAGTGCCTGCACAATGAAGCCACTGCTCCTGGTGGCCATTTTTTCCTCTCCCCCCCATCCAAATCCCACTTTCTTTGACTTGTAAAATAGAATAATTGAGAGAAGGGGAAGATAGAGAGACACCTATAGCACTGTTTCATGGCTCATGAAGCCTCTGCCCTGCAGGTAGGCATCAGGACTTGAAATCGGGTCCTTGCTCATAGCACCATCATTCAGCCCCAAGAAGTTCTTAAATATTAGCCACCAAAGAGAATGCAATGGGCTGCTACATAGGGGTAATTGAAATGGCCATATGTCCAACAGCTGAAGTCACAAAGTTCATAGGCAACATAATCAGGATTCAAATGACCATTCTAAGATCAGTCTGCATTTTGTACTACAATCACTCCAGCGGCAATGTCCTGGATGGGCAATGCAGTGATCCTGGGCCCAGGATGTAGTTATCTTCTACATTATGAAGATAACTCTAAGTTAACAGTCTGCTTCTAGCTACCTGCTAAAAATCACTCAGGATGGCTTGAAACTCTTAGACCTGGAGCCCTACTGCAAATTATTCTGCTTCAAGGAAAGATCAGGGTATCCAGACTTCTAACAGGAACTCAGTGATTCTAAGGCATACCAGGTTTAGGACTTATTGTTCATTTTATGTTAATGATTTGTTATCTGTAAGCACATACAGGAAACAATCAAGTAATAGTAACATACCTATTATGTTAGACACTCCTGTGTAGACCACATGGTGAAGATTTCTATGCCTTTCCTTTATAGTTGGTACTGTATGTATTTGCTCCTTTGCAATAACTATGTTTCCATGTAAGTATAAACATGTTTTTTTCACTATCAGGAATTTCTAAACCTCAGACAACCTAAGCAACTTCCCCAGGGTCACACAGTCACCTGAAGAGCTGGAGCTCAAGCCCAGGTATGTCTAACTCTACAGCTGGCACTTCCTCCCTCCCTACCACATAATCTCTGTGGATAAGCAAGTACCAACCTCTAAAATGCTCTCAGTTCTATCCCAGCAATGTCTACCAAGATGATGACAACAGTAGATAAAAGGCTAGAGCTGGGCTTATTTCTGTGTAATGGATTAGTACAGACTGAATGTGTGTTCCTTCAATTCATATGCTGAGTCCCAATTGCCAATGTGATGATATTTGCAGGTTGGTTCTGGAGAGTGTCGGGTAATTGTGAGGAGCCTCACAAAGCACCCTGCATTCCTGATAATATGGCTTATCTACATAATCATTGTTTTGCCTGAGAGATCCCCACCCATTCCATTCCTTTGATCTATCTTCTATCTACCTCGAGACTCTCCCTGACTGCAGGGTAATATTCATCCTACCAGTTAAAACCCTCACAACAGTTGCTAAGGAAGTTCCTACCTTTCCAACCCGATTTTGCCTTTCTCCACCCCCTTCCTAGCCATTTCCATTTACGACTTGCCACTTCTGGATCTACCGTTTAAAAGCGTTGGCTCTCTGATCAATAAAGACATTGCACTGCCACTCCACCATGAGTTCATTCATGAGTCATCTCTCCTGCGTCGCTGAGTGAGTAGCAGCCCAAGCTGGCTCTGGTCGAGTTCTCTCGAACCCAGAGAGTACACGCCCAGGAAGAGGCACCCCACGCTAGCCCAGCAGAGAGAACATTAGGGTCCGATGATCATGATGGGGGGGAGTCCTTATATTAGAAATAGTGCCCTGAAGGAAGAGTCTTCCCACCACAGCCTTCTTTCTCCTTTACTAAGCAGGGACATAGTGATAAGACAATTATTATCTGCTGCCCACTTGACCTTGGACTTCTGTTGGATGTGAGCAATAAATATCTGGTGTTTATGTTACCAATCCCATGGGATTCTGTTATAACAAATTGATTAAAACATGGAATCAATTGTTCTGAAAATTAATAAAATGAGGCAGAAATTGATGGTGTAATGGCTTGCCATAAGTAAACAAGAAGATTAAATATAAACCTTAGTGACTTTTAAAAAAATTACTAGTAATAAGAAAAAGGGAAAAAAGTTACTTTGCTACTTTTTCACATTAAACAAGGTAGTAGTAAAGTGTTTCTGCAGGTGTCTCTCTTTATCTGTCCCCTTTTCTCTTGATTTCTCTCTGTCTCTTTGCAATAAATAAATTAATTTAAAAATTATTTTTCTTTAAATTCAATCAAATAAAGAGTGGTTAGTTGAAAATCACAGATTTCAAATACTTTACAAATATCAATGTCAATAATTATTTCATGATATCTAAAGTGCAATAAATTCTCACTCTTTAAAAAAGTAATTCTGTTGGTATGCTTCTAATTCTGCTACTAAAACCCCCTTCTGTTTCATTTGGTTTAATCCCCCCTGATTAACATTGTATTCTATTTACATAACCATTGTTAACTAAGCACCACCCTCCCTCCAGGGCATTGGTGGTTCAGTGGTAGAATTCTCGCCTGCTCCACCCCCTCTCTTTGTCACACCCTGATTTTCACCAGTCACTTTTCTTTCCACCCTCTCTGCGCCACATCCTGTTTCCACCCTACTTGGCGAGTATATATAGTATTGTGTTTTTAGTTTAGTTTAGTTTTCAGTTTAGTTTTTGCTTAGCTTGGTTTAGATTGCGCTGCGTTCTGCATGAATAAAGAGATACTGCGTACAGCTCAACCATGAGTCCTGGGTCGATGTCTCCACCCGCAAAGCCAGCCCGACATCAATCAACAAAAAAGTTTATATAGGGAGTCAGTCAGGTGGTAGGACAGCAGGTTAAGCACAAGTGGCACTAAGTGCAAGGACGAGAGTAAGGATCCTGGTTCCAGCCCCCAGCTCCCCACCTTCAGGGGAGTCGCTTCACAGGTGGTGAAGCAGGTCTGCAGGTGTCTGTCTTTCACTCCCCCTCTCTGTCTTCCCCTCCTCTCTCCATTACTCTCTGTCCTATCCTACAATGACGACATCAATAACAACAATAAAATAACAAGGAAAACAACAAGGGCAACAAAAGGGGATAAATAAATAATAAAAAAAAAATTTAAGCTTATATATACTAAACAAACATTTCTTTTAGTGCAGTGCAGAGGAAGGAACATTGTCTCGAATGTTCAACATTACTACTGAGCTATCTCCCTGAGCCAGTCCTTTCCTTCTTTATTTTAGAGACCAGGTAGGAAAAGTAGAGAGTGACAAAAGATACTACAGCATCAATTCACCATCCAAGGTGCTCTCAGGTGACCCTAGGAGGTTGAGCCTAGGGCCTTACACATGACAAGGCACATGCTCTACTGGCTAAGATATCTCCTAACCCCAAACAAATGCTTTGTATACATTAGAATTCAGCTATGGAAAAGGTTAAATCCTGCACTTGCAATACAGATGGGCCTAGATGACATCATAAGTGAAGTAAGTCAGCAGGGAAAAAATAAATAGCTCAGGGCCAGGTGGTGGTGCACTTGGTTAAGTGCACACATTACAATGCACAGTGACCCAGGTTCAAACCCCTGGTTCACACCAGCAGAGGGCAAACTTCACAAGAAGTGAAGCAGGGTTGCAAGTGTCTCCCTGTCTCTCTCCCTATCTCCCCGACTCCTCTCAATTTCTCTCTGTCTCTATCCAATAATAAATAAATAAATAAAAATATTTAAAAATAAATAGCTCATGATTTTGCTCTTAATGCAAACAGAAACAAAACTAATAAACAAGCAAATTCTTGGGCTGTAAGAACACAGCAGTGGGGCTGGGAGATAGCTCACCTACTAAGGCACTCACCTTATCATGTATGAAGACCTAGGTTCAAGCCCTAACACCTTATGGGAGCATCAAAAACATTACCAGGGGCAGGGGCTCCATAAATGGTGAAGCTCCATAAAAATAATAAAAATATTTTAAAGTATTATTTTAATATTCAAAAATAATTTTTAAATATATATTTATTTATTATGAGATAGAGACAGAAAAATTGAGAGAAGAGGGGGAGATAGAAAGAGAAAGAGACAGACACCTACAGCCTTGCTTCACCACTCATGAAACTTTCCCCCTGCAGGTGGGGACCAGGGGCTTGAGCCTGTGTCCCTGCGTACTGTAATGTGTGCACCTAACCAGGCTTGCTTTCAAATAGTTTAGCTGACCTTGTTAACCAGGGGTTGCCCATGACTTGATATGATCAGTGGTCTTATCCTCTGAATGTTCATATCTTCTATTTAGCCCTACTTCCCCTTTTATGATCATAACCTCCTTACAGCCCCTCTTTCTGAACATTTCTACATTGTCGGACTGGCTTCGCAAGCGGAGACAGAGGACCCGGGACTCATGGCTGGGTTGTATGCAGCATCTCTTTATTCATGCTGAACGCAGCATGATCTAAGCCGAGCTAAACTAAACTAAAACTAAAAACAATCTTATATATATATTAGCCAAGTAGGGTGGGAACAGGATGTGACGTAGAGAGGGTGAAGAGAAAAGTGACTGGTGAATATCAGGGTGTGACAAGGAGAGGGGGTGGAGCAGGCAAGAATTCTACCACTGAACCACCAATGCCCTGGAGGGAGGGTGGTGCTTGTTAACAGTGGTTATGAAAATAGAATACAGTGTTAAGCAGGGGGGATTAAACCAAATGAAACAGAAGGGGTTTTTAAAAGTAGAATTAGAAGCATACCAACACCACATCCCTTCATATTGTGTTTGATATCTCACTTCACATGTGGCCCCAAAGTCTGACCTTCCTTAATGTCAATTCTTATGGCCTCTGATTTTCATTGGGGGTGAAGGGGGGGGAGGAGATTATCCAGTTAAGAGCCAACTATTACTCCACCTATACTAAGGTTTCAGTTCTCTCAACACCCGTGTGATGGGATTGGCAATGAGAATGTTTGTCTCCCACATTCACCCTGTGAAGAAGCAGAACCTCTGTGATCCCAGGTGGCAGTGACTAGGTGGGTCTTATCCTATGTGACTCTAGTAACTGGGCTCCATGTGTCTATGCTAGGAGCTGAATATTTGTGATCATAAGGGAGAATACAAAGAACAATCTATAGTATTGCATAAAGGGATGGGGGTGACAGGAGCAGTAGGGAGGTGGGTACACAAGAAAATCCACTGGTTGAGAGTCAGAATTACCAGGAATTTGGCCCTTGACCCATAGCCATACACATCACTCATTCTCACCTCCTCACCTACACAGTGACGAGATCACTCTTAGTATCACACACTTATAGTGAGGCAGAAATGAAACAAAGAACCTGGCATAGAAAGTATTTAATAAACAATAGTGATCAATGGTTTAAAAAGAGGGAGATCCAGAGCGATTATTACTGAAGGCTCTTTTACAGCTGACAATTTTCTATTGTGGTAGGTGCTGAGTTTGGGCTTTTCCACATGAGTTATTCCAATCTACCACCCAGTTTGGCCTTGAGCACAAGGAACAACTAGATTTCTTTTGCATTCTAGGCCAGAGAGAGCAAACTCTTTCTGCAAAAGGCCAGACAGTAAATATTTTTGGCTCTGTGGGCCATATGGTCCCTGTCACAACTAGTCAACTCTGTGGCTGTGACAGGAAAGCTGCCATGACATTATGCGTTTGGCTGTATGCCAACAAAACTTTATTGACAAAACCAGGAGGTGGGCCAGAGTTAGCCTGTTGGCTGGGATTTGTTGTTCCAGACCATAAAAATGTTGTGTTTTTTTTTTTAAAGTAGGTCCAGCAGAAAGATTTTATTCATTTGCTTTTTCACCACATTCAACATATTTTTTTTCAATGCCTACTATACATCAAGACCTTAAAATGCAAGAGTAGAATCTAAACAACTTTGAAACATCTACCATGTCTACAGCAGTAACTGACAATACCATTCTAAATATTTCTGTTGTAGTGATTGTCTCAGTGATTTTATATAATGGGGTTCCTTTTAATGGGAAAAACAAGTTCTGTAGCTTTAAAAAAAGATTGGAAGTTACTAGTCTGGGCTAAATATTATCATTTTATTGATGGCTGACTGTGTGGGATAGAATCCAGAGTTCTCCTAATGTCAGATTGCATCAATTGCTTCCCTTGGGTCTATCCATCAGGTCTATCACTGTGTCACAAGAGATAAAGTTAATCTGAAGGGTCCTGTGGCTTCCAAAGTCATCCTGCTTTGATCTAGGCCCCTACTATCTTAATGGTATTTGCAAATTGGTTTTGTAGCAGCAATTCTTCGTAGTGGCATGCTTGAAGACAATAAGTAAATCCAGGTATCCTCCCCACCCCACAAAATTTTGTGGGGTTCCTGATACACTCTATTACAACCACATTCAGATATGCAGAATACTTCCCACCATAACAAATAAAGGTTAGGCAGGCGTCATACTGCTTAGGGTGCCTAATTCTCCTGGCAAGGGAAAAGCACTACCCTTCCTCCCCCCAAAACACAGTTCATCTAACCACTATGAGATGAATACTTGCTCTTCCAGTGGGATGTCCCGGTGTCTACATGAACATGCATCATAAGGAAGAAGCTCTTTGATTGGGGAGAGGTTTCGGAGGCAGGCTATTCTCAAAAACAGGATGCACAAAATTCCATGCCCCTCACTTCACCCCTGCAATCAGAGCAAACCTCTCGAGTAAGGAAGAAAAATGTCCCCACCCTACTCTGCTAATAACCTTTTCATGTAGCAAAAGCCTGGGCAGTGCTGGTAGAAAGATGCATGCACTCAAAACACTTCAAATGGGGTTCTTGCTATTCCACATGAACAAGATGGCAGGTAAGCATTTGCAGCTGCCAGGTGGGGAGTCCTGAATGGCTCCAGGCCAGGTCAGTCACATTAAGCCCATTAATTGGCCATTGTTCTCAGGTGCAGTCATGGAGTTTTGCTATATTTGAAAATGCTACTGTGTCTCCTTGACTTGTGTCCCCTCTCCTCCTGGTGGCTCCTGAGCTGGCCTACTGTCCTGAGCCCTCCCCTGAATTAGCTCTGCTCAAAGGTACTCCTGGGGCAGTTCTGAAAGTTATATGCCAAGTGCACATATGATTTTACCAACCATTAATTTGATATGGGTATCTTTTTCTCAAGATAGAGTTCTCAGGTCATATTAGATATTTTTAAATATATTCTTTTTAATATTTATTTTTATTTGATATAAAAAAATTGAAAGAAATTGAAGGGAGTCGGGCGATAGCGCAACAGATTAAGCACATGTGGCACAAAGCACAAAGGCCAGCGTAAGAAACCCGGTTCGAGCCCCTGGCTCGCCACCTGCAGGGGAGTCGCTTCACAAGCAGTGAAGCAGGTCTGCAGGTGTCTATCTTTCTCTCCCCTCTCTGTCTTCCCTTCCTCTCTCCATTTCTCTCTGTCCTATCCAACAACAACGACATCAATAACTACAACAAAAAAAAATAACTACAACAATAAAACAAGGGCAACAAAGGGGAATAAATAAATAAATAAATATTAAAAAACAAAAGAAATTGAAAAGGGAGAGGGAAGTGGGGTGAAGAGAGAGAGAAAGAGGGAGAGAGAGAATGACCTATAGCACTGCTTCACCACTTGTGAAGTTTCTCCCCTGCAGGTAGAGACTGGGGCTTGAACCCAAGTCCTTGTGTGAGCTCAACCACGTATGCCACCACCTGGTCCTAGATTTTTTTTTTTTAATGGGCAAATAAGAGTCGCGGGAAGTAGTTGAGGAGATAGAGTACAGACCTATATCAATTCCAGGCACCACATGATGAAAGCTTCCTCTCTCTCTCCCTCTCCCTCTCCCTCTCTCTCTCTCACAGACACACACATACATACTCATGCACCCACACATCTCATTAGCATTTTAACAAGCTGTGGAAAGTTCATTTCAGCAATGCTGCTAGAGCTGTGACAGAAATGACCTGGCCTGACCTCAGCCCTGCACCTGTTTGCTGATGAGCCTGGCCAACCTCAGGTGTTAGGGGTCCAGCTTCAGAAACACACAAAGGAAAGGTCAGATGTGATGGCTTCCATGGGGTCTTTAGACTAAAAACCTTCCAATCGCCACTACCAGAATGAAGTGGCCAAGTGCAGCTTCAGTGCTTGAGCAATTTCAGCTAGGTCACTAGATGAACAGTTTAAATAGGATGGCACAGCCATTTTGCAGGTCACAAATAGCCACATTTCAGCAATTTCATATGGTTCACCCCAGTCCCTGTAGAATCTGAAATAAGACTCATACCCACTCTGCTTTCACATCTGCAAAATGAATGTTCTGGATGAGACTAAAGCAGTCTACGATGCCCCAGTTCTACTGGGTCTGTTCAGATGGGACAGCCACCCCACGATATGCAATTTCTGTTTCTATCTATTGGTAGATGGTGGTGGGATGTATGAATGATAGTGGTGATAATGGACTTTAGGTAATTCTGCCATAGATTCTTCTATTTTCCAGTTTTCTCCTTAAAAGAAAAATGTCTTTAAAGGGCTTCAACATTGGTTCACATCCATTCTCTCACTCCTCTCCCACAAATGTTTTCTTCTCTTCTCTTCTCTTTTCTTTCTTTCTTTCTTTCTTTCTTTCTTTCTTTCTTTCTTTCTTTCTTTCTTTTTTTTTTTCTTTTTTTTTAACCAGAGCACTGCTTAGCTTGGGATCGAATGTTGGACCTTTAATTCCTCAGGCACATAAGTCTTTTGCATAGCCATTATGCTTTCTCCCTAGTTCCCACAAATGTTTTTATTTGTTTACTGTTTATGAAAGAGAAAGAACCAGAGAATCACTCTGGCATATGTGATGCTGGGAAATCAAACTCAGGGCTCCATGCTTGAGAGTCCAACACCTCAGCAACTGAGCTACCTGTCATCTGCAAAAAAATTTTCATAATTGGCTAAGATTCTTTTAGTTTTTTTATTGGAAGGTTAATGGTTTACAGTCAATAATGGTTTACAGTAAAATAGTTTGTACATGCATAACATTTCTCAGCTTCCCATATAACAATTCAACCCCCATTAAAATTTTTGCAATGGGCTCAAAAGCTTTCCTTGTCTGTCACTGATGGTTCTGGGGCTGAGTCCTGCCATTCCCCATTGGTGTGTTTAATTTCTTCTCATTGATTACAGTCAAGTAGAATTCTCTGTTTACTTGTCAACTACCATAGCCCCTGCTTGCCAATGCCATAAAAAAAAAAAAAGAGAGAGACAGAAAGCTGTCTGTCATCTATTTTCTTGAGGACTGAGGTACTAAGTTCTTATTATGTATGCATCTAATGATGCAACAGGATATTTGTAAGCCAGATGTTACCTAGAGCATGGTTCCCATAAAAACATTTTACTTCTTTTTTACTAATGATTTACTATATTATAAGGTAATGTGGCTATATAGTTCTTCACTATTCTCACCACCAAAGTTCTGTGCCCACACTTTAACCCACCCCCAAGGATGACTATAGTCCTCCCAAGATCTTAGAAACAGATTGGCTGGTGTGTGTGTGTGTGTGTGTGTTCATGTTTTTTAAAATATTTTTAATTTATTTTTCTAAATATATTTTGTTTATTTTAATGAGAGGAAGAGAGAGAAATCAGAGTACCATTCAGCTCTAACTTATGTTGCTGCTGGGGACTGAAGAGACCTTAAGAGCTTCAGGCACAGAAGTCTTTCAAAAACTATTATGCTGTCTCCCCAGCCTGAGTTCACATTTGTAATATTCTGTATTCCACATTAAGAATGAAACTGCCCAGTAATTGTCTTACACTAACTTACTTCCTTCACTAATTATAATCCCTTCCAGTTTCATCCATTTTGTCCCAATGGATACAATATTATTATATACTTTCATTGCCACCAGGATTATCTCTGGTGCTCAGTACTTGCATGAGAATACACCACTCCAGGAAACCATTCCCCCGTACTTTTCCCTTATTTTCTTTATTTGATAGGACAGAGAGAAATTCGGGGGGGGGGGGATAGAGAGGAAGAGAAAGAGAGACATTGCAGCACTTGCTTCACCTCTCAAGAAGCTTCCCCCCTGTGAGGAAGGACCCACTGTATGGGAAGGAAAAGCCATTACTTCCATGAGAGTCTGAGGGAGTTGATCCTGAGCCCTTTTCTTCTCAGGAAAGGCAGTAGGCTGGTCCCCCTTCACCTTGTGAACTTATGATGGATGGGATTTTTCAGACTGGGAACCTTTCTGCACATGCTTCCTCATTCCCTTTGAACAAAGACCATGAATTACTGTGTATGGCCAACTAAAACCCATCACAAATATCCTGGATTTGCTCAACTGCCTTCTTCCCCCCTGCCTTGATGTGCTCATAATTCATCCTTAGAGAAAAAAGCCTACCTATGCATGGTGAGCTCATGATGAGACCTTGTATAGTAACTTCCCAGTAGTGAACAAACACCTGATAGGTCAAGACTTAAGTATTGTGTGTGTGGCTTAATGATTACCTTAACCTTTTCCTAACCCATGGGTATATCTGCTTGCTTGTACCCCCTAGTAAGTGACTCATCTCTGAGGCTTCTTCCAGAGGTGGAAGTCATGTGAATGATTCCTCTCCACGCACTCTCCCTCCTCACCAGGGTCTCCCAGGATCCCCAGGGGCCACCTCGGTCTCCGCCGCCAGTGGCCAGGGAGGCAGAGAGCCCAGGACGACCCACACCCCCTGCAGATGATGACTGTGGGCCTGAACCTGGGCCCTTTCATACGATAACCGATATGCTCAACCAGTTGAACCATTCCAGCCCATCATATATATTGGGGGGTAATGATTTATAGTACAGTTGATGAGATATGGGTATGATTTCTTATCTCCTCATGATATGTATTTACAAAATACTATCACCCCCAACTTATGTCCTTTTCCACCATCATATACCAAGACCCCAAATCCCTCCCTAGTCTCCTCCCTCCCCCTCCTTCCCCTGAGTCATTTGGTGTAATACATATTTTATATGGTCAACATTACAAACATTACTCTTTCTTTCTTTCTTTCTTTCTGTCTTCCTTTCTTTCTTTCTTTCTGCTTTGTGGAGCCAGGGCCATGCACATACACAATGTCATGGTCAGTAGAGTGACTTTTTCTTTTCTTTTCTTTTTTTTAAGAATTTTTTTAAATTTATTCATGAGAAAGAAAGGGGAGAGAGAGAGAGAGAAAGAACCAGACATCACTCTGGTACATGTGCTGCTGGGGATTGAACTCAGGACCTCATGGTTGAGAGTCCAATGCTTTATCCACTGCTCCACCTACCAGACCACTAGACTGACTTTTTCATTCAGATAAAGAGGCAGAGAGACTGAAAGAGGAAATACATAAAGAGGCCCCAGCACCTGAGCTTGCCCTGGTGTACTGGCACTTCCATGTGGTGCTAGGGCTACCAGCACATAGCAAGGCACACATCCCACCTGGTGAGCTATCTCTCAGCCCTACATGCATTTAATAAGTAAACAAAAGCTATAAGCCCATAGAAGTACTTCCAAGAGACTCGCCCCTGAATATTATTTTGTATGTCCTTCCTTATGAGAAATCTTATTCTTCAGGGTACATTTGGGTTTTCAAAACAGCCGAAATTTTCAGAGTCCAGCCTCATGAGGAAATCGATACTAATAGGGTAAAACCATCAGGAGTCAAAAGAGTCAGGAAAAAGATTTTTCTTAAAGGGCACTAAAGCTGACTCTCACAGCAATTCCCAAACAGGAGCTCGAAAAATGTTTTGGGAAATAACAATTTCCTGGAACCAGAAGGGGTAAGCGCTCACGGGGACTTACAGAAGATAAAACAATTGGCCTTGCTTGTAGACACCCCTTCTGGGATTAATAACTCAGTTCCCAGAGAGGGCCAGAGGAAGACAAAACACTTCTCCTTCTTGGACTTCTTGCTTCATCAAGCACAGGCAGGTCACTTGCACTCTGCAGAGAACAGGCCTTTGCCCTACAAACAGGTCACAGGACCATTCAGTCTCAGTGATTCTCCTAAGCCAGGTAACTAAGGAAACGAATATATTCCTCCCTGTCAGGCCAGGATAATTACTGAATAATTTCTAATTACCAGAGTACTCTCACAATAACCAGTTATGATCACTCAGGCAACAGACTAAACTATGTTAGTTAGAGTTGATTCTTAAAGGTGGGAGGTAGGTAGAGTGTCCTAATTGGTGTGAAAGCACAGGAACTCTGATGGTGGGTGTGGTGAGATACATACACACTTATCTGTGAAACCATAATCCTAAAATCTTGTGATACTGCAAACCAAAGTTAAATCAAGGGGGAAAAAATATCTGCAAAAAATAAACAGCACAAAAGCAAAACAACTTTTGGGACCATAGTTCTAGTTTTTTGTTTGTTTTGTTTTGTTTTTACTTCTAGTGCTATAATATTGGTTTGACAAGTCACCCCATTGACCGAGTACAAGTTCAGCATGAGCAAAAAAAAAGATAATGAGGTAAAAATAACATTACAAGTGGCAAACAGTCTTTGAAATCTTCGGGTACTCGAATCCAACATCTAAAATACCTTGGGTGTTGCGTGTGACAGATGTTTCCATTAAGAACACAAGGGAATGAAAAACAAATTTAGAAACTCAAGTCTGAACTTCTCATTCTAAAACAAGGGTCAAGAGGCTGGGGTGGGGGGGTGACTGGGGAGTAGCATGCCAATTAGGCTTTAACAGGACCCCCACAAAGGCTCAGAGGGAGGAAAGATGGCCAGATGCAAGAAAGCAGAACCCATGAGGACATTTTAATAGGGCTCCTGAGTCCACACAGGCTGCCATGAAGCCTCCAGAGTGGAAATGAACTCAGAAAAACCCGGCATCAAATATTCCCACAGTGACTAGAAGAGGATCCTAGATCTAGTCATTTGAAAACTTCATGGCATACAGCAGAAGCAGCTAATTTCCCTCAACTCTATCAGTTCTGATTTTGATGAGAGTGCCCATGGGCCAGGATGGAGAGAAAGTACCTGAGACCTAAGTCTTAGTGGTACCCCCACTGTCGCCCTGTGACTCCTGGGGAGCCCATGGAATAAGTGTCTCAAAGAGAAAGCTAATTTCAAAAATGGAGAAAATAAGTAAAATTAAACATTGAGAGTGTTTTCCTTTGGTTGTTTCTAGAAGGTAAGCCTTTCAAGCTAATCATTTAAAAAAAAAAGGAAAAGAAAGAAAAAAAAAGACTATTAAAATACAAGAAAACTGAAACTGATAAAATTTCAAAGAAACTAGGTCTCTCTCTTAAACGGGAGGTCCCTGGTGCCTTGGGCCATTTCATCCTTCCTCCACACTGAGTTTCTTTTTTGTCTCCCAACCTGTTCTGTGTTGACTACCTCTCACTGCTCTGACTAGCTTTAGAGACTGGTCCTAAATGAAGTCTGTGCAGTGACCAAAGGCTAAATAAAAGCACTGTAACAATAAGACACAAAGGCAAAGGGGAAGTCTGTGTCTGGTCCAGATGGTCACTATTGGAGGACTCTAGCAGTCCCTCCATCACTGCTGACTTCTTGAATCTCCATGCCCCACCCATAACACCTGCCACAGTGAAAGGTCACTGTCTTTCCCATCTGACTATGAGTTTCAGGCAGGCTCAGACAAGTGGAAGAGGCCAACAAGAAGACAGACTCTAGCTGGCCACAGGCAAGGACATGAACAAGCCTGGTTCCTGGGAAGTGTTGCTGTACTGACTCAGAGATGTGGCTTCTCAGCGTGACTGCTGTCATCATTGCTTTTATGCAAAGACACCCAATTTGAGATGACATATAACACATCATAATGGTGTCATGTGAACTACAGTTGTAATCCATAGGAGATGATTCTGGTAATAGAGAAGAAGAAGAAAAAAAAAAAAGAGTGGGGCTGGTCGGTAGCACACCAGGTTAAGCGCACATAGTACTAAAGGCAAGGACTCACACAAAGGATACCAGTTTGAGCCCTAGGCTCCCCACCAGCAGGAAAGTCACTTCACAAGCAGTGAAGCAGATCTTCAGGTATTTCTCTCTTTCTTTCCCTGTCTCCCCCTCTCAATTTCTCTCTGTACTAGCCAATAAAACGGGGGAAAAAAAAACAAACTCCAGGAGCAGTGGATTCATAGTGCCAGCACCAAGCCCCAGCAATAACCCTGGAGGCAAAAAGAGAGAGAGAGAGATCATTCATAAAGTCAACCCCATCTGTGACCTTGGAAGAACTACTGCAGTTACCACGTCTACGCTCGACCGGACCTGCCAATATACGCGGATATCTTCGCCCACCCTGTCCAACGCTTCATGTCTCGTCACCCAATCTGGTCCCCTACGACTACACTGAACTTCTCTGTTCCAGACTCTTGGAAACGGAGTTGGCAGTCAGCTGAGGTAAAGAACAAACACCTCATCACAGACCCCTGCAAGCGTCAACCCGGCTTTGACCTAGCACGTTATGATTGGGCCCTCCTCAATCACTATCGAACAGGCCATGGCCAGTGCGCCGCTATGTTCCACCGCTGGGGAGCCAGAGACGACCCAAACTGCCCCTGCGGCTACAGACAGACTATGACCCACATAGTCAACGACTGCCACCTCTCCAGATTCAAAGGAGGTCTCGAAACTTTACATCAGGCTCAACCTGACGCTGTTGACTGGCTACGGAAGAAGGGCAAACGCTAGAAGAAGAAGGATGGAATGAGGACAAAGAACTCTGGTGGTAAGAACATTACAGGATTAGACCCCCTACTGTTTTTATAACTTTGCAATTCAATATTAAATTACTAATTGAACAAAAAAAGTTCTCATTTGGGGGCAGAGGAGAGGAGAGGGTGGAGGTCTGCTATGCTAGACACCACACCAAGGCACTGGCCCCTTAGGGGGGAAAAAAAAAAAATAGGATTCAAAGTAACAGATTCAGTTTTAAATCAGGGGTGGGAGACCTTTTTTTCTGCCAAAGGGCTATTTGGATATTTATAACATCATTTATAAGTCATACAAAATTATGAACTTAAAAAATAGATCTTAAGGAGGTCAGGTGGTGACACACCTAGTTAAGTGTTTATATTATAGTGTGCAAGGACCCAGGTTCAAGCCCCTGGGCCTCACCTACAGTGGGGAGCTTCATGAATAGTAAAACAGGGCTGTAGGTGTCTTTCTGTATCTCCTCCTCTCTATTTCCCCCTCCCCTCTAAATTTCTTTCTGTCTCTATCCAATAGTAAATAATTTTTTTTTTTAAATAGCACTTAATGTTGCTATGAAAAGAACTGTGGTTGCCTTGGCAGGGCCAGAACAAATGATTTTCCGGACTATCCCACTCCTGTTTTAAATGAAGACTTTCTGAATTGTCACACTTTCCCCATTTTGTAGTTTTATATCTCTAACATAAATAAAAGCATAGTGTCTCAATGCCCACAGATAAGGCCATTAATCTGAAAGCCCTAAGTCATCCAGATAGGCAGCAATGAATGAGCAGTAAGATGAGTTTCCTAAATGCAACAAGTTCCACTCAAAGCTAGACAAGTCACAGAATTATGCAGCAGAACATGACGTGGACAAATTGGAATTGAGGTGGACAAAAAACAAAAATGTCCAGTTATCCAGTGTTGTTCAGAATCATTTGTGCTATTCAACTAAGCAAATTCAATTTCCCATTCCCACCCTGCCCTCATCTAATTGGTAGATGAAGAGGGGTAGATATTAGACTGGCCTTCTTTTCCCCTGTCTTCTGAAAGGCTCTTCTCACCATTGACAATACCAGCACCATCCTTCCACCAACCAGGCTAGAAATCACCAATAATTTTGATCCACTTCCTCTCCTTTACTTCTATAGCCATTTTTCTAAATGGCTGTCTCTGGTGCACACTCTAATCTCCTATGGTTTCTTCAAGCTGACTCTTCACCATCATCTGTCATTACTATGATCAGGAAACTTTAAACTGTTCTTCCTGACTCTATACAGGGTCTTTTAGCAGCTGCCTGAGCATGAACTACTACAATGCAGTGCTAAATCTCCTTCCTTAAGAAACCCCCCAAAAGAAATTGGGGTGAGCAATATTGGGCACCCAGCTCAAAAGTGACTAATTTAGGTTACAGTGGTTTGCAATTGAAACCAGAGTCAGTTAAGTACAGCTGCAGCTCCTATAAAATGGACTTTGCCCCACTCCCTCCCATCATTCTTTCTATGTGGCTTAGTCCCTCCCCCCTCAATTTCTCTCTGTCCTGTGGAATAAAATAGAAAAATAAAAAAGCCTATACTGGTAGAATTGTACATGTGCGTGGCCTTGGCTCCAAAATAACAACAACAATAATAATAAACATGTAAAAGTAAAAAAAAAAAAAAAAACCTTCAATGGGCAACAACAAATATTCCTAAAGCAAAGGAAATTAAAGCTTAAAATTACATCAAAGAGGTAGGGAATATAAAATAATAACCCAATGGAAATCACATAACTGAAATATATAGTAACAAAAATAAAAACTGTATGGATGAGCTTAATAGCAGGGCTAATATAAGAGGAAGAATAATCAATGAATTTGAAGGTGAAACTATAGAAAATGTCTAATCTGAATATCAGAAGGAAAGACAGACTGAAAAAAAGCTTAATTAGCAGTCTGGGGGAACCTACAAAACAACAGAAAATGAAAGAATAGTAACACCAGTGATATCTCAGGACAGAAGAAGGAAAAGTGAAACTGGGGGGGGGGGGACTTGAAGAAATAATGACTAGAAACTTCCCAAAATCGGTTTAAAACGCAGCATGAGATTCAAGGAGCTGAAAAAGTGCCAAGTAGGATAACCTCGAAGAAATCCATTCCAAGACACATTGTAAATATGAAAACTAAAGATAAAGAACAAACACTGAAAATAGTCATAGAAATGACACATTACTAATGGGACCACCATTTTCAACTGCAGCAGATTTCTCCTCTGAAATCACAGAAGATAGAGGAAGTAGCATAAGATTTTTCAAATACTGAAAGAAGCCAAGTCTCAGTTATGAATTCTATATTTAGTTAAAAGTAAACTAAAGAAATGAAGGAGAAAATGAAGACATTCTCAGAAGAAAAAGTAAAATAAATTGCCACTAATGGACCTAACTTCAAGGAAAGTTTTCCAAACAGGAAAGATATAACATCAAAGAAGTCTCAGAAGTTCAGAATGGTAAACAAGACATCAGAATGGGCAAAAATAGAATTAGATAATAATGGACTGTCTTTTCCCTCATGGTTCTTAAATAACATTAATGATTAATGGAAAAGCACAACCCAGTACAGAAAACTCATAACTACATGGAAAACCGCTCTGGAAAAGGAAAAGAGAGAGACTTTAAAGAAACCATGCCACCTGACACCTGATTCAGGATATCTAGCCTCTAGAACGTCAAGAATGTGTGTGTGTGTGTGTGTGTGTGTGTGTGTGTGTGTGTGTGTGTGTACATGTATTTATGTATCTATATCTATATATATCTATCTATAGTATGGGGTCCTGAGGTTGACTTTCTTTTGTCATGCAAGTGCATGACTTAAGCTTTGAGTGAAAGGGAATCTACTTAAATAGGGATAGCTGGATTAGTACATGGTGGGCCACAAGACTAGATAGAGTCAGACTGCCTCCCCTGCACTGAGAGAGTTTCATTTCATGAATTCATTTGGTCTCCATCTATGATTCTCCTCCAGTTCAATTTCTGCTTTTATATTTTAAATTCACTAATAAAGGAGCTCACTGGGTAAAAGTACACACATTAGCACATGCAAGGATCTAGGTTCAAGCTTCCCAGTCCCCACCTGCAGGGAAAGAAGCTTTACCAATGTTGGAGCAGTGTTGCAAGTATCTGTTCTCTTCTCTCTCTCTCTTTCTCTCTCTCTCTTTCTCTCTCTCTTTCCCCCTCCCTTCCTCCCTCCCTCCCTCATTCCATCCCTCCTTCCCTTTTTTTTTAAGAAGGGGGGCTGCCACGGACAATGGAGTAGTATAGGCACCAAGTCCTAGTGATAACTGGTGACAGAAAAAATCAAGACAGGGCAGAGGTAGATAGCATAATGGTTATGCAAAGAGACTTTCATGCCTGAGGCTCCCAAGCCCCAGGTTTAATCCCCCACACCACCATAAACCAGAGCTGAACAGTGTTCTGGTAAAAAAAAAAAAAAAAAAAAAAAAAAGAAAGAAAGAAAGAAAAAAGGAAGGAAGGAAGGAAGGAAGGAAGAAATGATGGAGGGAAGGAAAGAAGAAAACAAGGGACGGAAGGTCTGAGGTACCCCTGGCCCCAACCTTTAACCCGATAAGAGCAGCACTCCAGACCCATGAACTTTGTTTCTCTACTTGTGTGGTCACTGCGAGGTCCCAAATATTCTATAAATTTTCCAGGTCTTGTAAACAGTAAATCTCTATTTTTCAATTTCCTTATGGCTACCACTGAAGGATAATTTGCAATTATAATAAGAACCACAAGGACCAATCAAGAAACAACACTGGTTATTGACAGACTGAAACTAGCACAAAATAGCACACGATGGTTAATGCATACAGAGAAAACACTTGAGATGATTATATATATTTTAAGTGGTTAGGTTAAAGGGCCTAAATAGAAGGTTTACATATTCTCTTAAAGTCGGCCTTATGATATGATAGGATATATGATATGATATGATATAATATATAAACATAATCATATATAATAACATCTAAAGCCAATACTAAAAAAACTATACCGAGCAATATGTTCAAATACATTATAAGTGATTCAAAGGAATTTTACTAAACATTCCAGCAAGAAACATAGAAAGGCAAGCAAAGAGAAACAGCACATAGAAAGACAATAAATAAATAAATCAAGAATAAATACGTAAATAATGTTATTTAACAGCAGGATTAATATGACAAATATTAACAAATAAAACAGCACATGTAAGTCCTAGCCCATCAGTAATTTAAATGTAAATGGTCTAAACACATCAGTTTATGAAAGACACTGACAGAATGAATACACACACAACTATCTATATAGTATCTACTGGAAAACTCAGCTCCAAATATCCAGAAAACCCCAACTAAAAGAAGTGGGGAGGGGCTTTCAAGTAGTTACTATCAACCTAGGACCAGAGAATGGGACCTCCATAGAACAGACAGTTCCATACGGATATTAAGGTGCATGTATTATGCTCATCTCCCTTCTCTTGCAATAACACCCATACTGATTTCTTTTTTTTTTTAAGAAAGTGCAGTCCCTTTTTCAAATCTTTATTTGTTTATTGGATAGAGAGAGCCAGAAATTGAGAGGGAAGGGGTGATAGAGAGGAAGAGAGAGAGAGAGAGAGAGAGAGACCTGCAGCCCTGCTTCACCACTCGCAAAGTTTTTCCCCTGCAGGTGGGGACTGGGGGCTTGAACCTGGGTCCTTGCTCTTTGTAGCATGTGCTCAACCAGGTGTGCCATCACCTGGCCCGTCATACTGCTTTTTAACTGGAAGTAAATCGTGATGGTCCTGGTGGAAGCAGACCAGGAAAGAAGCGGGAGAGATTGGTCAAGGCTCTATCTACTGTATACACATCTTGAGAAAACTCTGTTCCCTTGAAAATGACCTGAGATGTATAATTACACGTTTTTGAGATTGCAGCTCATATTTAGAGGTCAGTGAAGGTCCTAACAATTCTTCAAAGTGGAATAGTCTGTCTTTAGCACAATTCGTTTTGGAACAGGAGGAAGGTCCTGCCACAACCCCACAGAATCACCAAATTCTGTCAGAGAAGAGACAGGTGGGTATTTGGATATTAGGAGCAAATTCTCAGTTCATAACAAAGGTCAGAAAACAGCATTTTGTGGGTTACAGAAGTCTGACTACAGCAAATAGGTGTTTGTTATGTTTTCTTTTCTACAACCTGAAGAACATAATGGTTTCCAAAGATTAAGATATTTTGGATATTGTAAAAAAAAAAAAAAAAAATCTACCTTTTCAAGTATGGGTAGATAGCATAATGGTTATGCAAACAGACTCTCATGCCAGAGGCTACAAGGTCCCAAGTTCAATCCCCTGCACCACCATAAACCAGAGTTGAGAAGAGTTCCAGTGTTTTAAAAAAATAATAACTTCCCTTTCTAATCTCTTATTAGAAACAGCAATAACACCAGTAAGTCCCCCTCAAATTTTTTAAGTCTTGATATTTTAGAATTTTAGAGATCCAATCTGGGGGTAAGGTGGTGGCACACCCCTTTGAATGTACACATTATCATGCACAAGGACTGGGATTTCACTGAGGGAAGAATACATCATAAGTGGTGAAGCAGAGCAGCAGGTATCTCTCTCTCCCCCATCTCTACCCGCCTCCTAACTTCTCTCTATCTTATCAAAATGTAAGAAAAAAAAAATGGTCACCAATAGCAGTGAGTTCATCATCTAGGCACTGAACCCAGCAACAACCTTGGTGGTAATAAAAGAAAAAAGAATAGGCAGGGGAGTAGATAGCATAATGGTTATGCAAAGAGATCCCCATGCCTGAGGCGCCAAAGACCCAGGTTCAGTCTCCTGTACCATCATATAATCCAGAGCTGGCAGTGCTCTGGTTTAAAAAAAAAAAAATTAATTACATATATATTAAAAATTCCAATCTGAACTTTATTGTAAGTTTGAGTCATATTGTGCATAGCACAGAAGAGTTGAGAGTACACTTGTACTTGGATCTGATATCTCATTAGATATTTTTTTAAATTTATTTTTGTATTTATTTATTCCCTTTTGTTGTCCTTGTTGTTTTATTGTTATAGTTATTATTGATGTCGTTGTTGTCGGATAGGACAGACAGAAATACAGAGAGGAGAGGAAGACAGAGAGGGGGAGAGAAAGATAGACACCTGCAGACCTGCTTCACTACCTGTGAAGCGACTCCCCTGCAGGTGGGGAGTCGGGGCCTCGAACCGCTATCCTTACGCCAGTCCTTGCACTTTGTGCCACCTGCGCTTAACCCGCTGCGCTACCGCCCGACTCCCTCATTAGATATTTTTATCTATTTAACTTTGGCACACTTCTAGAATTTTTGTTTTTCTCAAAAAAATAAAAGGGAGTCGGGTGGTAGCGCAGCAGGTTAAGCGCACGTGGCACAAAACGCAAGGACTGGCATCAGGATGGGATCCCAGTTCAAGCCTCCAACTCCCCACCTGCAGGGGAGTCGCTTCAAAGGCGGTGAAGCAGGTCTGCAGGTATCTATCTTTCTCTCCCCCTCTCTGTCTTCCCCTCCTCTCTCCATTTCTCTCTGTCCTATCTAACAACAATGACATCAATAACAACAACAACAATAAAAAATAGCAAGGACAACAAAAGGGAAAATAAATAATAAATATTAAAAAATAAAATAATAAGATTAGAAAATAAACAGACCAGTCAAGTTTTTTACATCTGTGGGGGGAAAAACTTCTGAAGAGAAATGGAATCTACGAGACAGTGTGCAATAAATTTCTTTGAACCTCTGTTTTATTATCTGTAAAATGGATAACATTACCTGAAATGTCACACTGAAATAACTGGAGAAGTACTATCTGTGTAAAGCATTATGAAGTGTACACTTGCCATTATCTACAGGGAGAAGTGTCTTCATCAACAGTACATATATATCATGGGACCATCCCATCTAAAATCAAGTCCCACAAAGAGTCAAGATGTCTATTATATATGAGAGTATAGGAAAATATTCTTTACTGACTTTGTTTCAAGATCAAATGGAAAATTCATGCCCAAACCCCAAGTTCCTAAATTCCTCTCGGTCCCATCAATTTTACATAAGAGCAACTTGGCAATTCTGATGTAGGTCAGTAACCAGAGGTAAGAGTTCTTAAATGTGGTAAACTCAACATAGTTTCAGAAAGTATGAGATTTGGAAATTATTATTATTATTATTATTTACAGTTGAATGGACCAGGGAGGTGGCTCAGAGGTCAAGTTCATCCCTTGCATGTGTGAAGCCCAGGGTTTACATCCCTGGCAACATATATGGCAGAGTGGTGCTCTGGTCTTAGCTCCATTAAAAAAAAAAGTAAATAAAACTAGTTATTTTTAAAAGAAAGTAATTAGAAACAAAGTATAGTTTTTTTTTTCTTTTGATCTCCCAAGGGAGTGGAGGATGAAGTCAACTACAAACAAAATCCCATGAGGAGGAAAAGGTCTTTGCTTTGTGCACATTTAGAATCCAAAAGAGACAAACATTTTGAATCTGAAAATAAACTGACACTCTTAAGTTTCTTTTTATTTTTAATTATCTTTATTTATTGGAGACAGCCAGAATCAAGAAGGAAGAGAGAGGTAGGGGAGGAGAGAGACAGAGAGACACCTGCAGCACTGCTTTACCACTCGCAAAGCTTTTCCCCGGCAGGTGGGGACCGACAGCTCAAACCTGGGTCCTTGCACACTGTAGCATGTACGCTCTACCAGCTGTGCCACCACCTGGTCCCTGACTTTCTTTTTCTTTGATTAATTTAATTCAACAACTATTGAGACAGAAAGACTGGGGAAAGTACCCATGCCTCACCATCTCCTTCTATAAAGAACAGGGGTAGGTATGACACAGAACTTGCCTAAACAAAAGGATGGACAAAGGCAGGGGTAGATAGCATAATGGTTATGCAAAGAGACTCTCAGACTTGAGGCTCCAAAGTCCTAGGTTCAATCCCTTGCACCACCATAAAACAGAGCTAATAAGTGTTTAAAAAAAAAAAAATGGACAGGAATTTAAGAATCTCAAGGTCCAGTCACTGAGCAGAGATGGGAAACCCACCCTCTACAGCGAAATGATCATCAATGATTGCTAGACACCTGCAGAGACAGGAACCTGGCTTCTTTGGACATGGTCCACTAATCTTTGGTCAAGATAACCCCTGCCCTATACACAGTTATAATTCATCCAGTAGCTTTCATTGGTCAACCTACAATCATCCTGCTTGGGGCCACAAAACACAGCTATCCTCATTTTCACATACCCAAAGTCCAGTCTCATGAGGCTCTCAAATTCTCTCCAAGTTGGCCTTCCTCCAACTTTCAATTACCTCCTCCTTCCCCAACCCTCCCCCCATGAAATGAACTAAAGTCACTTTGTCTTATCTATGCTCCATCTGGAAGCTGAGACTGGCATCACAGAGGTGCTTTGCCCACAGGTGAGCAGACCTCCAACTCCACCACCTGAGCGATAACCGGTGGTATATTTAGGTGGCTGTGGAACCAAAGTGAGATTACCTGAAAAGAAAAGCCCTATTCAGCTGTGCATATTTGCTAAAAGCATGAAGCTAACTACCAGGGTGTGCAGCTGGTTAAATTTTTAGGCCCAGCTATGGGACTTAATGGCAATTCTCCTCAAAATATTTTATGTTTCAACCGCAGTTGGAAAATCATGATTCTAATAAAGACAACAATGAGATATCACTTCACTCCTGTGAGAATGTCATACATCAGAAAAGGTAACAGCAGCAAACGCTGGAGAGGGTGTGGAGTCAGAGGAACCCTCCTACACTGCTGGTGGGAATGTCAGTTGGTGTAGAACAGTCTGGAGAACTCTCACAAGGCTAGAAATGGACCTACCCTATGATCCTGCAATTCCTCTCCTGGGGATATATCCTAAGGAACCCAACACATCCATCCAAAAAGATCTGTGTACACATATGTTCTTGGCAGCACAATTTGTAATAGCCAAAACCTGGAAGCAACCCAGGTGTCCAACAACAGATGAGTGGCTGAGCAAGCTGTGGTATATATACACAATGGAATACTACTCAGCTGTAAAATATGACTTCACCGTTTTCAGCCCATCTTGGATGGACCTTGAAAAAATCATGTTGAGTGAAATAAGTCAGAAACAGAAGGATGAATATGGGATGATCTCACTCTCAGGCAGAAGTTGAAAAACAAGATCAGAAACGAAAACACAAGTAGAACCTGAAATGGAATTGGTGTATCGCACCAAAGTAAAAGACTCTGGGGTGGGTGGGAGGGAAGAATACAGGTCCATGAAGGATGATAAATGACATAGTGGGGGTTGTATTGTTAAAGGGGAAACTGGGGAATGTTACGCATGTACAAACTATTGTATTTACTGTTGAATGTAAAACATTAATTCCCCAATAAAGAAATAAAGAAAAAGAAAATCATGATTCTATCAAATGGCTACTTCCCAAATGCTGATTTCCACTACTCACTGCTTGTTTATCAACCTTGATGTATATTTCCTTCCTTTCTTTTGTTCTCTTTCTTCCTTTCTTTCATCTGCACTGCTCTGGGAAAACTTTTCCAGATAGAGACAGTGACACCAAAGCACCAAAGCTTCTCCTAGACATATGTGGCCTTGGGTGCCTGGGGAGTGGGAAGTGGGGATCAAAACTTGTTCGCACACATAACAAAGCAGACATTACCCAGTGAGCTATCTCACCAACCATCAATGAAAATATATATATTGCCTCCAGGGTTATCACTGGGGTTCAGTGCCTGCTTTACGAATCCACTGCTCCTGGAGGTCATCCCCCCACTTTTTTTGTTTGTTTACCTTGTTGTTGTTGTTTCTGGATAGAACAGAAAGAAATCGAGAGAGATGGGGAAGACAGAGAATGGGAAAGAAAGATAGACACCTGCAGACCTGTTTCACTGCCTGTGAAACGACCCCTCTCCAGGTGGGGAGCCGGAGGCTCAAACCAGGATCCTTAGGCCAGTCCTTGTGCTTCACACCATGTGTGAGTAACTCGCTGCCAGCCCCATCAATGAATATTTTTAACACACCACTGCAGTTTATAGGTGAAGTCTGTAGGTATGCAACTAAAGGGCAGTAGGAACACAGAGTGGAAGGCACATGACAACTATCTTATCCCAACACTAAGGCAAGCACCCAGATAAGTAGACCACAGTCTGTTGGAGGATAGGGCCCACTCTCCCGGAAAGTCCAGGCCAGTGTTTCCATGAGGTCCAAGTGAGTTGACCCCCAACTCTCCCTTCGGGTCAAGACAAGTGCAGGTTCCCCTAACCTAAACTAATGATGGATGGCTTCTCCAGAATGGGGGCTACCTTCCTGCACATGCCCCACCTCTCCCCTTAAAACAAAGGCCATGAATTACTGTACATTGTGTTTGGCCAAACTTGAAAAACCACTGCAAACTTCTGTTACTCAAACCCCCCCCCCCACCCTGAGGTGCCTGTGTTTAACCCCGGGGAAATATGCATTGTGAAGCTTGTGATCAAACCTTATATGGTAACTTTCTACGTGTGATCAAATAGTTTTCAGGTCAAAATGTGACTATGCATTGTGTTGCTCTGTGTTAATGACTACCTTGACCTTCTCCCTGGGTAATGGGTATATGTACTTGCTTTCTCTTTCAATAAATGAGTTGCCCCACTGAGGCTCTCCCAGAGCTTACTGCTTATCTCTCTGAGCACTTTGCCCTCGGCACACAGAGCTACCCTAGGGCTCCCAGGGGGCTGCTCTGACCCTCGCCTCCACTGGCCAGTGGGCAGAGGACCCAGAGCAGCCAGCCAGCAACAGCCATTTATAAAGATCACCTCATGTCATAGGGCATCATGCTGCTCAGAAGTCAGTTCTCCACCATCTATATGAAAAACTATGCCAGCCTCTGTGGATACTAACTCTGATGATTATCAGCCCTGGAGAACACCAGCCACCTATCTACAGGCAAAGCCAATGTGGGCAGAGAATACCCAACTGCACAAGCACTAAGTTTCTAAAAACTTTAGCTTGCTGACTCCAAAAACATATCCCTGCTTTCACTCAGCCAGCTTACAATGGACCACTTTTGAAAGATTGCAAGAATCAGGGCCTTCTGCACCCTATGGAGGGGGAAGACAGACACAGACACACTGAAGGGTGGGTGGTATACCACCAGCACCTCCCTGTAAAGGCACAGCCTCCCTTTTCTGGCTCTTCAGACTCACATCTGTCACCATCTCCCTCTTATTCTGGCTATGGGGCCGGGATTCTCTTCCTTTTCTGAATTGTAATCCCCCTGACAGCAGGTTCCATGCCTCCTGATTCATCTACATGCCTCTCATAGCCAGGACCTGTACCTACACTGTACCTCCATCAGGAGGTGCTGAAAGATGGCTTAAAAGAATGGCAGGACAAAAGTGTGGACAGGCTAGCAGCTGGAAAGGGCCAACTGAACCTTAGTAGAGATCCAGAGCATATGAATAGATCTCCCATTGTGTGAGCAATGCCCACCTGTCTGCCTGCCCCATTTTAGCCTCCATCTCCCCCTTCTCCCAACCAAAAAAAAAAAAAAATGTGCTAAGGGAATTACTAACTATTGGCACCTGTAAAGTACCAACTAGAACAACTCTAGGCAGACTGGGTAAAAGATAAAGAGATCTGTCACCTTGTGAGTTTTCCAGGGTAACTCTAGTCTAGGGCTGATGGCAGAAAACCCTGAGGCACCTTGTCTCAAATACTGCCACATTTCCCCCCACCTGTCCCTGCTCATAACACAACAGTGGACCCATCAAACACAAAATATGTTTGATGGGTTTTGGCTTTGCCTACATGCTCAAACCAACGTGTGCCCTACTTAAAAGTCTCAGCCAGACTGGGAGTATGGAGCAACCTGCCAATGCCCATGTTCAGCAAAGAAGCAATTACAGGAGCCAGACTTTCTACCTTCTGCACCCCACAATGATCCTGGGTCCATACTCCCAGAGGGATAAAGAATAGGGAAGCTATCAAGGGAGAGGATTGGGTATGGAGCTCTGGGGGGTGGACAGTGTGTGGTAATGTACCCCTTTATCCTATGGTATTGTCAATGTTTCCATTTTATAAATAAAATAATAATAATAATAAGCCTCAGCAAGAATAAGAAAGGTGACATTCTAGAAGAAAAGATGATTCATTCACTTGCTTAGCTATTTTCAGGTGGAGCACACAATCGAATCCTGTTGCCTTTTAGATTAACTCTAATCTCTACCTCTGATTGGCAAAGATCCCTGGAGAGTAACATTAGCTACCTCTAGAAGAGAAACAGGGGAGGGGGGTGGGGAGGAGATTTAATTTCTACTGTGCAAGCTAAGTAGCTAAGCAGGTACCTGATCACTTTTAGAAAAGTACATATTCTATGTGGAACAAATACCACATCCCCAGAGCCCTTCCAAGGTGAGTAGAGTCCTTCCCTGTATGACTGGCGGCAGAACCAGTGCCACCTTCAGGATAAAAAGAACCACAGAACTTACCTCACAATACTCAAAGTGGAGGTACAGCCCTAAGACCCAGGAGTCTAAGAGACAAGGGGAAGCAGCCAGCTGACAGCCAATGCCAGTCAAGACAGACAGGCAGTAAGAGGCACAAATTAAACAGAGCATAATCACCAGCCCAACCTTGAGACAGTTCCCCAAAGAAGTTGCCACCTAATGAAACAGGGGAAAAAAGGACCCAGGATACCACCATTTACTGTGCTCTAAGACTAAGGAGCCTCTCCAGCTTGTCTCAGCTCAATTTCTAGAGTCCTTGGAGTTTTAGAGGCCCTTGATCTTGCTTACCTTGGTCTGTCTGATGGGAATATACTGTAGGTGGACTAGCCTTGCTTTAGAATGGAGTAAGCATCTAAGCCTTTTATTTGGCACCTGTCCCTGACTCAGGTTGCCTTAGCAAAAAAGAAAATATTTTACACAAGACACATTTACACTAAAATTTAGTCCTTGTGTACCTGCGTCCTGCATTTCCTCTGGCCATCACTTTTTTTTTCTTTATTAGTGATTTACAACATTATAAGGTAATAGGAGTATAATTCCACATCACTCCCACCACCAGAGTTTTATGCCCCCATTCATCAAGAATAACCACCGTAATTCTCTCTAGGTCTTAGAAATGAGTTAGCTATGGTTTTCTTCTATTTTCTTTCTTTCTCTCTTTCTTTTTTAAATTTATGTATTCCCTTTCATTGCCCTTGTTGTTTTTTTATTGTTGTAGTTATTATTGTTGACAACGTTGTTGGATAGGACAGAGAGAAATCAAGAGAGGAGGGGAAGACAGAGAGGAGGAGAAAAAGACAGACACCTGCAGACCTGCTTCACCACCTGTGAAGCAACTCCCTTGCAGGTGGGGAGCTGGGGGCTCAACCGGGATCCTTATGCCGGTCCTTGCACTTTGTGCCACGTGCGCTTAACCCGCTGCACAACCGCCTAACCCTTTCTTTCTTTCTTTCTTTCTTCCTTTCTTTCTTTCTTTCTTTCTTTCTTCTTTTTTAGCAGGGGAGAGCCAAGTGGTGGCACACTGGACCCAGGTTCAAGCCTCTGCTCCCCACCCTCAAGAGGAAAGCTTTGCAAGTGGTAAAGCAGTGTTATAGGTGTCTCTCTTTTCCTCTCCTTCTCTACCTCTCCCTTCCATCTCAATTTCCGGCTGTCTCTATCCACTCAACCAATAAAGATAAGAAGAAAGAGGACAGAAAGATAGCTCAGTGGCAAAGCACAGGAAATCTAAGGCCCTAGGTTCAATCCTTAACACCACATATGCCAAAGCTGAGCAAAGCTTTTCTCTCCCACTCTCTGCCCCCCATTTTCTCTTTCATAAAAGTAAATACTTTTTAAATGGTATGAATGGGCCATCAAAATAGTATACATGTATACATGCTTTTCCATGCATATGACATAGGTTGGAATCTGGTCCCTAGCACATTGGAAGAAGCTGCATTGTTGTGATACCTTTCCCTCTCCTGTGTCTTTCTCTCTTGTTCCATCTGAAAAAGCCAGTCAGAAGAGGTGAAGCCCTACTAACAGTTTAAAAACAAAAAGAGGGAGAGAAGAGAAGAAGAATAGGAGGAGGAGAAATAAAAAAGAAAGGTAAATGTGTTGCCTGTCTGTGCAGTGGAGACCCCAGTAGCCAGGCTACTCAATCTGAGTCGACAATGGCAGAGCTGGGGAGAGAGCTCACCCCATGAAGCTGATCTGAGTTCTTCCCCAACACACACACAGGGCCCAATATAGAAAAAGACGAAGATGGATAGAAAGAGGGGGAGGACAAAAAGGACATTCAACTGGTCCCTGAAAGGTAAGACAGACTGTGACAAGCAGAAATTGAGAAGAAAGATGTTTAAGGCAAAGTGATTAACATTAAAAACAGCCTGAGAATTATAAAAGGTATGGGGGGGCACAGGGGGGCAGATGGAACCTGGGGACTGTGGAGCAGTGCAGTAGTAAGTACAAGGTGCCAGCACTGCACATGTTAGGGCACTTAACCATCACCAGAACAGTCCCAGTTTCACAGATGAACATGGGCAAACAGTGGGTCCTCCTAGTGGTCAGAGTAAGGAGTTGCTGCTACCCAGAAAGAAAGACAAGATGTCACCAATGTGAGTCTCGTGTATGAAGTGTAAAGTCTGGGCTCTTTAGTGCAGCCTAAGGGAAGCACATCTAGCTTCTGAGAAGCCAGTTCCGAGTCTCCCAGAAGCAGAGCTAAGCACTAGATCTGTGCTTTAAGAAAATCAGTTGGAGGAGTCTAGGGGAATTAGAATGATTGAGGTGAGACACTGAAGGCCAAGCTGGAGACAAGCCCACAGGGAAGGGAGGAGGGAAGTGCTGGTGGGGGTAGGAGGGCAGAGAAGCCAGGAAGTAGTCATTATGTGCCTCTGACCTTCACCCTCACCCAGGTCTTAATCAGCAGGGGCGGCATAACCCCTCCGGCACTCTCCCACTCCTGCCTTACACAGTCACAGCAACAGCTCAGGCTGCCCAAAACCTCGGGTCTGGGTCAATGGCCCTGAGACCTTGGGACCCGAGAGGCTCTTTGGTCCATCTGTCCTCCCTTGACTCTCAATAGGAGGGCAGAGCCTGCAGGGCTGCCAGCAAGCAGGAGGACTGGGGAGTGCAGAGCCAACACACTGGCCATATTTCACCCGCCCTGCTGCTCTGTCAGCGCTCATTGTTCTAATTTCCCGGGACCCTGCGCTGGCATGATCTACAGTCTTCCTGACATTTCACCTTCCTCTGCTGAAAAATTCATCCCAGCCCTAATGCGGGATGCTCTCTCCTGAATACGGAGGCAGGAGATTGATTCCGGCTGCCGGTAATACCAGCTGCCACTCACCCACCCTTTCATGGGGTCAGAGGATGAGTTAAGCAAGCCACCAATTAAACAGAAGACTTCCAAAAAATCTTAATTTATCAACCCATAGTGTCATTATCTTTTTTTCCCCTTTATTCCATCGTGGGTTTACATTTATTATTTTCTTTTATTTTTAAAGACTCTTGTTTCGACTTCCTGAAATGTTTCCAGCATACCGAGGAGGGTTTTCTCATTTTCACAGTGTTTGCACCTTCTTTGAAAAAGACTATTTGCTCTGTTTTATGTCTGGTGAGTCATAGGACCACAGTGTGACAGAAATGACAGTGAAAGGCAGTGGGGGAAGCAGCAGCAGCAGGACAATCTAAAAGCAAAGCTGTCCCAGGTCCTCTGTGTCTTGTGTCCCAGTCAGATGGTCACCTCTTTTTTTGTCTCTCCATCCTTCAATGATCTCTGATCCCAGCTCCAAAGATCAATCTGTTGAAGACATACACTCCCCTGAAAGGCCCTCCCCAAAGAGCCTTATTCTTCCTGGGTCCACAATACATGGTGTGGCCATAACCATGGCCCTATCCTTTAGTTGCTGCTCTCACAGCGTGCCTGTCGCTGAACTGTACTGGCTTACTTGACCTCACCCCCACGGAGGAGTGACTTTATCCAGGAGCCACCAGAACCTGTCTCCGCCAACCCCCACGTCCTTCCCCACACACACACACACACACCTCTCAAGGAGGCTAATCTTCCAAGTTGATGTCCCTGGTCACACCCCTTCCGGCTTCTCAGATACACCTCTCCAGGTTCAACACTCCAGCTACATCCCCTGCGCTCACCACCCCACCCCCGCAACTAAAGCATCCATGGACCACGGCCCCCTCCAGACCAGGCCCACTAGCCTATCTAGACCACACCACAGCCAGCTAGCTACCCGTGAGACCTCTCTAGACCAAGGAATAAAACAATCAACAACTCAAAGGGCCTCAGCAAAATAGATCACAAGGAGCAAAGGGACATAGCCATAGCGTAATGGTTATGCAAAATGACTAAGGGCTGAAGCTCCAAGTTCCAGGTTCAACCCCCCCACACCACTATTAAGGTAGAGCTGAGCAGTTCCCTGGTTTAAAAAAAAAAAAAAAAAAAAAAAAGGATCACAGAAAAGCAAAACAGAATTTTTAAAAGCACGGGGAAAACACCCAAGACAAACTGTGCCAGCAGATGGCCTGCTGCTGTGCTGCCTCATTGGATTGATTTGTGATATCAACATTTGGTCTGAGAAACTAGTCAAGGTACAAGCCCCTCTGTAAACCTCTAGCATAAGTAAACTAGTCAAAGAATCCACTGAAAATCCAGGAATCTCTCTCACACACACTAAAATAAAATATTGAGAAAGAAAAAATGAGGAACATCTGTTGTCTAAGTCAACCAAGGTACCAAGCTATCCTACTTGTCTAGGCCACAGAAAAACAGCACCACCTGAGGCCAAACTTCCCAATGCTGGGTCCTAGCTAACTGCTCCCTCTTCAGTCCACAAAAAAACCACTACTGAGCAAAGGGAGAGGCCAGGGCTGAGGGCAGCTCACTATCCATGGAAGAATCCAGCAAACAACACATCTGGGGCTCCAAGAGGAATCTGGCACAGTGCTTTTTACAGTCTTACTGGAAAAATTAATTCAAATCGGGTTTTGTCTAAGCACCCCCTGGTGGATTTAAACCTGGAGGAAGAACCATAAACAAGTGCACTGATAAATGGCAGGATATTAAGCTATGAGGGGGTGTCCGGTGGGGAGCTCTGGGGATCAAGTTTTATTTAACATCTTCATTAGTGATCTGGAAGGAGCAGTAAACAGCACATTAATTAAATTTCCAGATGATACTAAATTTGGAGGTACTACAGAAAGTCAAAGAGGACAGAAAGATGATACAGATGGGATCCAAAGAGGTTAGTTAGGAGTAAAAGAGTACAAGACTCAACCTTTAAAAATAGAGGAAGAAGATACTTTTAAAACTTTCCTATATTCTGGAACTCCATTTGATTTCTCTAAGCTGCCAGTTTAAGACTAATGTTATTGTCTCTTGTTGTCTGAACTCTCGCCATTCAAATCTGTCAGATCTAAATGAATTCACCAATGCTCAGATGAACACCCAGTAATCAGAATTATCTTTACCTGCTATTCAAAACTCAGAAGTCAAAACAGATTCTAGTAACTTGGTACCCAAACTTGTAATCACAATGCAAAATTCAGAATTGCTGTCTGCATAAATACATTTGAGTTCATCTGCAACTTGGACACCTCAATATGGAGAGACAGGACATTCTGTACAATGTGGAATTCTATGCCTAGGGGAACAATGCCAAAGGAATTATGGCCCTTGGGACTTTTCCAAATATTTCCAACAAAATATTTGGGTCTATGAAAGACAGTTACATTTCTAAAGAGATAAATGAAGGAGACTTGTTTTTAAACCTGTTGTCATTGGTCTCTAACCTCTAATATTTCAATGTTATTACAAACAGCTCTCAAAAGTGGTGATAACTATATCTCTACACTTTATACAACAAAAACCAACAAGAAGAAAACATTTTTATAGCCAGGTATATTCACAAAACTCATGCCCCAGAAACAAATGCCTTGAACAGCCTTGAAGCCTGATGACCTGTAAGTCAGGTGCTCTGGAAAGAAGAAACACACATGCAAATCCCACCTCAGGTGGAAAATCACTTTAATAGAGTCCTTATTGGGAAAACACAACAATGGAGGATTAAACTATGCTGCATTAAATTCATTGTAGCGTTATTTACAGTAGTTGAAGCAGGGAAATAACCTAAGTGGACACAGATAGAGAAGTTGAATAAGCAAAATAAATGTGTTTTAAAAAGGAGGTTCTTACTTTAAGAAAGAAAATTTGTAACTATCTGAAGAAATGGATGTTAACTAGATGTATTGTGGTAACAATCAATATATATAGTAATTACACTGTCCACCTGAATATTATATTACTAATATAATATAATAATATAAACTAATGTAATATAATGTGATGTCAATTATATCCCAATGAAACTAGAAAAAGTAATAGAAAAGAATTTGCAGGGAGTCAGGCGGTAGCGCAGTGGTTTAAGCGCAGGTGCCTCAAAGCACAAGAGCCAGCGTAAGAATCCTGGTTCCAGTCCCTGGCTCCCCATCTGCGGGGGAGTTGCTTCACAGGCAGTGAAGCAGGTCTGCAGGTGTCTATCTTTCTCACGCCCTCTCTGTCTTCCTGTTGGGTAGTTGCCATCTCCCCCTGGCTTCTTCTTATCCATATGCCTATATAGGGATTTACTGATCCAAAGGTTTGGTCTATTTACATAAATCACTTTTACATAAAGCACTCCAGGGCATTGGTGGTTCAGTTATAGGATTCTCGCCTGTTCCGCCCCCTCCTTGTCACACTCTGATTTTCACCAGTCACTTTTCTCTCCACCCTCTCTATATCACATCCTGTTTCCACCCTACTTGGAGAGTATAAAAACAGCTGCTCTTCTGATTAAAGACACTTGGAAATTGCTTTCCGGCTCCGAGAGTTCCAGAGTGTATCTCCTGCGGAAGTTGGTGCAGCACGCGTTCCTGATCCCTCTCCCACACAGCAGCCTAGATCAGCTCCAGTTGAGTTCTCTCCAACCCAGAGAGCACCGGCTCGGGAAGAAGTACCCTCAGGCTATCCCCGCATCTGGCACCCGGAACAGGGACCCGTAAGCAGCAGATTTACAAGAAGACATCTTAGATAAGTACACACCTTTTGGGTATCTGCAATATTGTGTTAAGGCACTGTGATTTTTTTTTTCTTTTTTATTGTTTTCCGGAGATCTTTCCACCATGGAAAATCTTTTCCAAATCCTGCATTCTTTTTCCAGTATACAATTTTTATATATCTGGGACATTTTTCTCGGGGCTTCACCTTATATCCTGTTGATCATCATAGCAGCTTTTAAGGGATATATAGGGCAACCTCTCAAAAGGCTTAAGAAACTAGAGGCTGAGGTCCAAGAGATAAAGGAAGTAATCATAGAACTTAACCAGCACCTTAAAAACAAGAAGAAGCAAAGGCCTGTCGTGATCTTGACCCACCCTAATTCCTCTGCATCTTGCCCTGAGGCCCCTATTTTGGCATCTTGCCCTGAGGCCCCTATTTTGGCAGACACGTGTCCGAATTCTCCTTTGGACTCCACAGCCACTTCTTCGGCCACCCCCACTTTGGCAGAAACGTGTCCGGAACCTCCTGCTGCCTCCACGGCTGCTTCTTCACCCCACCCTGTTTTGATAGACACATGTCCGAATTCTCCTGTAGCCTCCAAAACCACTTCTTCGGCCACTTGTCCAGAAGCTTCCACTTCAGTGACTCCTCCTACCGCTACACACTTATCAGAGGAAGTCCACACATTTCCAGTCAATGTTGCCCCCAATAGACAAAAACCTCAGGCCTGGTATCCATATTCCGCCACAGACCTGAAGGAACTACGCCAGGCTATCAAAGATGACGGTGTTCATGCCCCATGGACCAGGTCCATTTTACAAGGCCTGCTTCAGAACCTTAATACCCCTCAAGATTGGAGAGATGTGACTCGTGCTACGCTCCCAGGCCCCCTCTTCCTGCAATGGGAGGCATTCTTTCGCGATGAATGTTTACAACAATCGCGGAAAAATATTCAAAATCAGCCAGAGGGTAATTTTGATGCATTGTTTGGAACAGGCCAATTAGAAACAGGGATTCAACAGGCGGAAGCCAAGTTTCCAGCGGGGTATTTTGATCAAGTACGCCTGTGTGCATTAAAAGCATGGGAGCGATTAACACCACCCATGGGAGCAGCCTCAGCCCCCATTCTCTCCCTGCAACAAGAACCTGATGAATCCCTCGCTAAATTCATTGCCAGGGTCCAGTCGAGTTTGGAAAGGAAGATTTATAATCCTGACGCTCGTTTTCTCCTACTGCGATCCATAGTCTGGGATGGAATGCTTCCGCATTTTCGACAGGCCTGTATCACTCTTAAAAATGAACACCCAGATACTTGGATTCTAGCTACACAGGATCTCAGATCAAGCTCTTTTCAAGGACCTATGTTACAGGCCTATGCAGCTACCTTACATAAGCAAAAAGGAGCTTGCTTTCAGTGCGGTCGCCAAGGGCATTGGCGTAACCAATGTCCAGAAAATAGACCGCGACCCCGCCTCCAGTCAGGGCGACCCCACCTCCAGTCAGGGCGACCCCACCTCCAATCAGGGCAACCCCGCCTCCAATCAGGGCAACCCCGCCTCCAGACAGGGAATCAGAGACCACGAATGCCTTGTCCCAGATGCCAGAAAGGATTTCACTGGAGGAGATATTGTTGGTCAAGGTTCCATAGGAACGGCACGCCTCTGCCAAATGTAAACAGGGATTTAAACTAGGTATGGGGCTTCCCTTAGCCCCGCCCCCAAGAGGGAAGGAAGCAGGTCGCCCGCTTGGTGCTGTGCCCTTCTTCCACAAACAGAAGCCCAGCTTGGGACCCAATCCATCGCTATACCCACCACGCCAAGTAACAATAACAGAGGGTGAGCAGAAGGAGGAACCCGTGGTATGTGGGAACTTCCAGCATAGAAATAACCGGCTGGAGCAAGAGAACAGCTCGAATTCAGAGCCTGAGATTTTATGGACCACCCCTGTTTTAGAAAGGGGTCACCCAACTATGACAGTAAAGATTGGTAATATTCCTTTTAAGTGTTTGATTGACACGGGAGCAGATAAGACAATATTAAGACAAGCAGAGGTTCCCCAGAGTTGGGAACTCCTCCCAGGACCACGCTTACATGGTGTTGGAGGATTGACTCAGGCATTCCGCACACGAGATTCCCTTGTGTGGGAAGATCCAGAAGGGACTACCGGATGCTTTCAGCCTTTAATAGCTGATATAAGCACCAATTTATTGGGAAGAGACTTGCTGGAATCTTTAGATGTAGTGATATCCTCAGACACCTCTGCAGGACACCACACTCACTCCTGTGAGACTGCTAGACCCAACCAGCACCCCCAATACTAACTGCCACTGTTCGTAACAGAACTCCCCGCTTAGATTGGCTTTCTAATGAGCCTGTCTGGGTGGAACAGTGGCCTTTGCCTAGGGAGAAGCTAGAAATTTTTAAAAAACTCGTCCAAGAGCAGTTATCGTTGGGACACATTCGTCATTCTCGGAGCCCATGGAATACTCCAGTCTTTGTAATTAAAAAGCGCTCAGGAAAATGGCGCCTCCTCCAAGATCTTCGTGCAGTTAATAAAACCATGCAGGTTTGGGGCTCCCCCCAAAGGGGTTTGCCTCTTGCTTCCGCAATTCCCACAGGAATTCCAATCATAGCTATTGATATACAGGATTGTTTTTTCTCTATTCCCTTACACCCACAAGATTGTAAACGTTTTGCTTTCTCTGTTCCTTCTATTAATAATGCCAGCCCTGCCGATAGATTTGAATGGGTGGTACTGCCCCAGGGCATGGCTAATAGTCCTACTATTTGTCAAGAGGTTGTTAAATCTGCCCTTTTTCCATATATTCATAAGGGCCTTAAGGTTTTTCATTATATGGATGACGTGTTAATATGGGGAGAATTAGATACAGATCTCTCCGCCCTACGTGATTTTCTAATCCCTGCCTTAAAGAGAAGTGGACTTAATGTAGCTTCTGAGAAGATACAGCTAATCCCTCCAATATCTTTCTTAGGCTCAGAGATTTCCCTAACGCAGATTCGTCCTTTAAAACCTTGTGTTACTTTTCCTTCTAATCTCACTCTTGCTTCTTTACAAAGTTTTCTTGGAAATTTGAATTGGCTTAGGCAGTATCTTTATCTGCCTACGAGCTGCCTGCAACCACTGTTCGATCTGTTAAAAGGAAACAAACAGCCCTCCTCAAAGCGTATGTTAACCCCCGAAGCATCCTTGGCTCTGGAAAAAGTTAACCAGGCTCTCCAGGACATGCACCTCGTTCGATTCTCCCCCTCCTCTCCAGTAAATCTTCTAATCTTTAACTCCACACCCACGGTAGTGGGGGCATTGTGGCAGAAACATGGCGTTCTCGAATGGCTTCATACGCCAGTAGGCGGAGCTCCAAGACTCCTTACCGAGATTGATGCCTTAGCATTTATGGTTCGCCAAGGAAGAAACAGATCAGTTCAGGTCTTAGGAAGGGAACCAGATTCAATCATTCTTCCCTTTTCTCTCACTGATACAGAATGGCTCATACGCCACCATTCTCGTTTTGCCATAAGTTTAATGGGTTTTCCAGGACAATTAGATAATCATTTTCCCTCTAATAATTTGATAGCTTCTTTACCTCTGTTGCCTCTACTAGTACCTAAACTTTTCTCTCGAGATCCCATCCCCTCTGCTCCTACAGTGTTCACTGATGGTGGAAAAAAGGGAGCTGCTGCCCTTATATATTATCCAGACCAGCAATACCCCAAACCTCTCTTTACTGAACTTCCTGATAATTCCCCTCAGTACAAAGAACTTTATGCTGTTTTCCTTGCATTAAAAGCTGTACCAGAATCCTTCAACCTTTTTTCTGACAGTGTGTATACTGTTAACTTACTTCCATGGCTTGCTCGATCTTATGTAAGAATTGATGACAACCCACTTTCTCCTCTTTTAATTCAAATTGCCTCTATGCTCTGTTCTCGAACCCATCCACTGTATGTTCAGCACCTACGTTCCCACAGCCCTCTTCCTGGTCCCCTGTCCGAAGGGAATGCTGCAGCTGACCGCCTTGCCTCCACAGGAATTCTCCTAGCCTCTGTCTCTAATCCTGCTGACTTTCATTCCCTGACCCATGTTAATCTTAAAGGTCTTCGAGCTCGATTTCCTGATATTCCTCTGCCACAGTTAAAACGTATTCTTGCTACATGTTCCTCCTGTGCAGGTCTAATCAAAACACCTGCTATTCAGACTCTGGGGGTTAATCCTCGAGGTTTAAAAGCCAACGCTCTTTGGCAAATTGATGTTACCCACATACCTAACTTTGGCAAACAAAAATATGTGTTCGTCTCAATTGATACCTTCTCTAAGTTCATGTGAGCTACAGCTCAGACTGGAGAAAACTCAAAAAAGCTTATAAGCCATATGCTCTCCTGTTTTGCTGTAATGGGCTTACCTCTTCAACTTAAAACGGATAATGGACCTGCTTTTACCAGCAAACAATTTAAAGATTTTTGTTCCCTCTGGAACATTACTCATACTACAGGCATTCCATATAATCCACAGGGACAAGGCATTGTTGAGAGGGCCCATCAAACTCTTAAGGCTCAATTAAATAAAGAAAAAGGGGAAATGTACCCCCCTAATATCCAGCTGGCAAAAGCCTTAACTACATTAAATCTCTTTAATATTTACAAAAACTCCGACCAACCTCCTATAATTCTTCATTGGCAAACACCACCCACCCTCCCAGCTATTAAAGTCAAATGGAAAGACCCACTTGATAAAATTTGGAAAGGACCTGACCCCCTGTTGACTATGGGGAGGGGTTTCGCATGTATTTTTCCACAAAATTACTCCAAGCCTGTTTGGGTTCCTGCCCGCCATGTCCGGCAATACCCACATGATGGTGCTGATATCCCTGAAGAACAAGAAACACTGCAAGAAGACTCGCTGCAAGAGGACTGGCTACAGGATGCACCCCAGGATCCATAATACAGCATGGCAGAATCAAAAAAAAAAAAATCTGATTCACAGAACTCTCCCCCCCCCCCGAATGAATGTCTTATGCTATGACTGGCCAGTTGTGTTTTGTGAGTGAGTGAGTGAAAAAAAAAAAAAAAATTGAGTGAGTTGAGTGACCAAAATTTTTGTATGACCCATTGTGCTCAGAGTACTCTGAAAGTTAACTGACTTTATATCAAACGGCTGGACGCAGCCATGGTTTCTGGAGACGTCCAGAAACAGTCCAAAAATTGTTCATTCCCCCTTTTGATTTCTTTTTTACGTCTTGATATCAATATGAAATGTTTAGTCTTAAACTGTGTGAGTAAAGATGGTTCAACTATGACAGTAGTTCTAAATTCACATTTGAAATGATATATCTTATTTACAAGTTTTTCTCCTCCTGTGTGTTATAAACTATATATTTAATATGCGTGTTTCAAGTTTGGTAAACATTAACTTGACAGTTAAATCGTAACTTCGAAGTTACATTTTTACAAGAAGAGGTAAAATCAATTCATTTAAGTAACTGAGTGTTTAAGGTAAAACTCTAAATATTCAATGTGACAATTCATCATCTCCTAAGTTAAAATACAAATGCTCTATACAGGACATTTTTGGAGGGCCCCCAAAAATGTCCTGTAAGCTATCTTGTGGAAATTAATCCACAACAAATTTGGCATCAATCTGATATTGTAAATGTACCAAAAAAAAAAAATTGTCACTAAAATGTGTTAACTCTAAATGAGTTTGCTTAAAAACCCAATGTAAAAATAGTCAAGAATCAATATATGTAACTTAAACTCGGTATGAAAACTTTGCTATATAAAGACTGCTACATGAGGTCACGTAAGATGACCTTTACACAAAATTATAAAGATACCTAAACCAGTTATAATCATTGAGTTATCAATTGTAGTAAACTTCTAATTTGTTACAAAGTTTTTTCATAAGTAATTGACTACAGCTATGACAAGCCTTCGCATAAAGAAGCATCTGCTCATATAGAATCCCCAGAAATCCATCTTGGACCCCTGACCTCTGACATCACCCACAATTACAGCCATCCCCAGAAACCCATGATGTGACCTGACACGATCTGGAGAACCTGATTCACAGACTCCGAAGGACAAGACTTTCCTACTGCCTTTCTCTCAACCATCGGTGTCTGCTCTTCCTGCTTCTGTTTCGCCCATCATGTTTTGGCGGTTCCAGGTCACTCTCTACAGAGAAGAAAAGTTCCGGTGGCCGTCCTCCTCCATCAAGATAGACGTGTGGCATTTATTTCCTGGCCGTTGACATTGGACTGATGCTTCTATAGAACTTGCTGGACACTCCTTTTATACTCCTGGACTTCTTGAAGAATGACTGTAGCAGGCTGACTCGGGATTTTGCAATGCCAGATCACCCCTCTAGCCCCTCGGCTTATCAGGCCCCCACTCCTCCACCCATCAGGCTCACTCTGTCTCTTGCTACTCTTACTTATCCCTCCGTCTTGTGCTAGTTCTTTTTAAAGACACTTACACACTATCATTCTGCTTTCTTCCCAACAGGTTTCCGTTCACCCCTACACTGCTATTCCCCTGACAGAGATGAAGCCTTTTACAGACATTGACCCAGTTATATATGGCCATTAAGTAAGAGGAAGATGTTGGGGAATTGTGAGGATATGGTTGAGCTTGGAAGGGCTTGAGCCTGAGGGGTGTGTCAATCCTGTTAGTCTCTCTCTCCACGGAGAGGTTGAGCAAGGAGGGACAGTAGAACCCCAAAAAAAGGTGTGCCTCTTATCAGTCTCCCTGCCTCACAAAGTGCCCCACACTCCTGATAGTATGGCAAAAAGTTAAAAAGAAAGGGGGAGATGTTGGGTAGTTGCCATCTCCCCCTGGCTTCTTCTTATCCATATGCCTATATAGGGATTTACTGATCCAAAGGTTTGGTCTACTTACATAAATCACTTTTACATAAAGCACTCCAGGGCATTGGTGGTTCAGTTATAGGATTCTCGCCTGTTCCGCCCCCTCCTTGTCACACTCTGATTTTCACCAGTCACTTTTCTCTCCACCCTCTCTATATCACATCCTGTTTCCACCCTACTTGGAGAGTATAAAAACAGCTGCTCTTCTGATTAAAGACACTTGGAAATTGCTTTCCGGCTCCGAGAGTTCCAGAGTGTATCTCCTGCGGAAGTTGGTGCAGCACGCGTTCCTGATCCCTCTCCCACACAGCAGCCTAGATCAGCTCCAGTTGAGTTCTCTCCAACCCAGAGAGCTCCGGCTCGGGAAGAAGTACCCTCAGGCTATCCCGGCATCTTCCCCTCCTCTCTCCATTTCTCTGTCCTATCCAACAACAATAAAACAACAAAGGCAACAAAAGGGAATAAATAAATATTTTTTAAAAAGAAAAGAATTTGCATAAAGCACCTGACCCTGTGCTAGGCACATAAGCATAGATGGCAGTGTCATAGTTATCCTTATTGTCACCTCTATTCATATGTAAAGCATGAAGGAGCAGTAAGATGAAGCCAAAATTAATAATTGATTTACCCAAGTCCCCCCTTTCCCCACTAGTAACAGAATTGAGGCCTAACCCAAGTATTCTAAGTGTACATACACATACCACTCCCTCCCCATTCTCCAGGCTGCCAACAAAGGGCTCCATCATGGCTGCTCCTCTATTAGCAGGGCCATATTTTATTGCACCACATGTGCAGCCCTGGGCAGGCCATACAGCTTTCTCCACAGACACCAAGCAGTAGGCAAAGGCACCTACTTGGGTATAGAATGTGCTTCTCTTTGGAGGCTGCTTTATACTTACCCGTAATAAACTATAAACTGGAATAGGTAGAAGCCAAACTGAACAGTTTGTGGTATGCTGGGCTAGCGTGAGGGTGTTTCTTCCCTGGCACGTGCTCTCTGGGTTGGAGAGAACTCGACCAGAGCCAACCTGGGCTGCTGCTTACTCAGCAACGCAGGAGAGAGACCAGGAACTCGTGGTGGAGCAGGAACAGTAATGCATCTTTATTGATCAGAGGCCACGCTTTTATATATTTTGAACCGAAAGTGGCAAATCTGAAAAGGAAATGGCTAGGAAGGGGGGTGTAGAAAAGGAAAGAGCAGGAAGGTAGAAAGCTTCCATAGCAACTGTTGCAAAGGTTTTAACGGATGGGATTAATTAATACCCTGCAGGCAGGGTGGGTCTCAGACAAAACAATGATTATGTAAATAGGCCATAGTGTCAGCAATGGAGGATGGAGCAGGAGGGCTGCCCAACAGTGGTATAGCAGAATTAAACATCCACAATATCCAGGAAATATCATTGAATCGAAACATTAACTTGATCCCTGGTATCACAAGCAGCAGATCTGGGTGTCTGTGTGTGGTAGGGGAAGGGGACGATTTTCCACAATTCACACAGTTGGTTTCTGTCTCTCAACTACAAAGTGGCTCAGTGGAGCACTTCCGCATGAAATCCATACTAAAAAGGGCCAAAAGCCACACATCCCAATGCTTACACATCCCACATGCACATACCGCATAAGATAGACCCTATGGAGCTAAGCAGTGGCACACCCAGTAGACTACACATGTTACTATGCTCAAAGACTGGGATTCAAACTCTAGATCCACACCTGTAAGAGGGAGGCTTCACAAGTGATGAAGCAGGGCTGAAGGTGTTGCTCTTTCTTTCCCCCTCTCTATCTCCCACTGTCAATTTCTCTCTCTCCTATCAAATAAAAAAGAAAGGGGAAAGTAGATCCATGAAAGCACCAGACTCTCAAGCATGAGGTCCCGAGTTCAATCCCCAGCAGCACATGTACCAGAGTGATGTCTAGTTCTCTCTCTCTCTCTCTCTCTTGTTGTTTTCAACAGGTTATGTTGTTTTCGCCGGGCTGGCTTCACGGGCGGGTAACAGATGACCAGGGACTCATGGTTGATCTGTAGGCAGTATCTCTTTATTCATGCAGGACGCAGCACAATCTAAGACGAGCTAAGTTAAACTCAAAGTACAGTACTCTAAAACTCACAATGCTGTCTTTATATATATTTGCCAAGTAGGGTGGAAACAGGATGTGACATAGAGAGGGTGGAGAGAAAAGTGACTGGTGAAAATCAGGGTGTGATAAAGAAGGGATCAGGGTGTGACAAGGAAGGGGGGTGGAGCAAAAACATATCATGAAACAGTGGGGATTGAACCAATGCCCTGGAGGGAGGTGCTTGTTAACAGCGGTTATGTAAATAGAATGAAGTGGTTATGTAAATAGAATAGTGTTAAGCAGGGGGGATTTAAACCAAATGAAACAGAAGGAGTCTCATGCATACCAACACTCTCTCCCCTCCCTTTCTCTCTCTCTCCCCCTCTCTCCTATCTTTCTCATTAATAAATAAATAAAATGTTTAAAAAATATATGTATCTACTAGGAGTAGTGGATTCATTGTGCAGGCACCAAGCCCCAGGAACCCTAGTGGCAAAAACAAAAAACACATTGTATACACATATCACATACACTACACACAGCAGACACTATGAACACATAGCACTTACTCCACACACACAGGATACACTACTCAACTACAGACCCAGCTGGGATTCTGCCTCCTAGTGAAATCATCTTCACAGATACTTGGTTAGCTCACAGCTATTCCAGTGAAGCAGAGTCCATCATCTCTATTTTTGTTTGTCACAGAAAAAAAAAGAAAAAGAAAAAAGAAAAGGAGAGCCCGTGAAATATCCAAGTGTTAAAATGGAATACTGAACGTTTTCATCTCAAACATATTTTACTGGCTGTAGTGTGAACATGATAGATAGGGGCTGGCATTGTCAACATGCTTTTACAGAAAATATCTGACTAGAGGAAGGGTCTGACCAAAGCATGCTGTCAGAGAGTAGTGACACCCCCACCTCCCACCTACTGGGAGCTCCTTGGAGGTTCTCCAGAGTGACAATTCTCTTCGGATCATTTCCTGACTTCTTTCTAAGGTGCTATTTCTTAGCATCAAGACTGTGAGGGGGAAAAAAAAAAAAAAAACCTTAGCTCCCACCTTTCCTAGTAGAGCACTTACGTCCTGAAAAAAAAAAAAAAAACTCTTCAAGCTTTTCATATCTGCACAGAAAATAAAAAGTAAGTTTCAACCAGAACTATAGAGCCAGTGTGCTCCAGAAATAACAGGAGTGCACGTGTAAAAAGCACTTCCCTGGCTTTCTTCTTTAATTAGCAAGTCACTCGATGATGATTTCCGTAGATTCTAATTTTCTAATTTTTCTCTCTGACTCTCATGTACTCCATTCTTCAACTGAATCACAATCATTTTATCTCAGAGTTGTGGTTTTAGAAGAAGGGCTTTAAAAACCATTCTTTCCCAGGGAAAACCTTCTTCCTTTACCTTATTTTCACCAAGCAAAGTAACTATTTAAATTCAAGAAAGCAATTTTCTTTTGATTTTGGTGTCAAGATGAATGGGGACTGGTAACTTTAAACAAAGCAGCTGTGTTCTGACCCACTACTACAGACTGCAGGTTGCGGAGTCTCAGGAATTGTCTAGCTCAGAGCTTGCATTCAGGTGAAGATAAGAGGCTCTATGAGGATAGGAATGATAACACCTTTAATCAGGAGGGCTCAAAATACCACCAGCAGGTTCCTAGCAAAGGTGAAGGGTCCCCCCAAGGCAGAATATACAGAAGCTCATTACTCCATCACATCATCCTGGGCCATAGATATGGAATCCTCATTTAAGCTAAATGGTACTAGTTCTTTAAAACTGCAGGCAATTATCCACAGAACCTGCTTCCCAGGGAGTCATCTTACCCTCGCCTAACTATCCAGAGGCCCGTGGCAGGGCAGTCGGTGGTCCACAGTGGGTCCTACTTTTTGGGATTCATCAGTCCTCTCCCTCATAGTTCTCCAGATGTCCTGGCTTCAGAATCAGCAAGACCTTAGACTGTTAACACACACTTAAGGAGACTGACACAGTCTTTAAACTGCATTCAGGAACAGGCTGGTATCAGCTTTGTTCTGGATCCTCTCTGGACATCTGGTACCCACTCTCCTCTTCTTCCCACCCATGGTACTTAGTACTATTTATTTATTTACTTTACCAGAGCACTGCAAAGCTCTGACTTATGGTGGTGCTGATGACTGAACCTGAGGCTCTGGAGCCTCAGGCATGAAAATCTCTTGGCATAACCATTATGATACCCCCCCACCTCCAGAACACAACAGAAAATCATCAACAACAACAACAACAAAAAAAATCATGACAATTTTTAAATGGGAATGGATATCTAAAACTGAAAATGTGTACTAAATTGTTCTGTGATCTTAGAATGAATTGAATGGATCCCCTCAGCACCGCTTCATCATGCTACGTAGATCTGAAAGCAGAACCTCAGGCTCAAATCCTAAATCTGTGCTACTGCTAGCATCTGACTTTGACAGTTGTTCAGCTTCCCAGTGCCTCAGTTTTCTCACCAGGAAGATGGGGAATGCGGGTAACGCTTGCTAAAGTGTTTACACAGGTAGGGTACCCAGGAAGCAATCAGCATGCAGCTCCTGTTCCTTCTGTGACTGCTGATAAAGCAGGAGCAATTTGGCTATAATGATTTTCATTAGCTTAAATGCACGTTATCACTCACCACAACAAATCTATAAACTAAAAGTGGCAAATGTCATTAAATCTCAAGAACATGAAGGCCCACACGGCCTCTGGCTCTTCCTGGGGATTCATAAATTGGCAGACAGGCGCGTTTATACTGCGGTGTCTCTCTGAATTTAAAGGAGAAAAAAAGACGAGGCCAGGAGATAGTTCACCCAGTAAAGCATACACCTTGTTGGTCTATGGAAGAGCAGGGTTCCAGCCCTGACACCATATGGGAGTGCCATAAACAGTGAGGGGAGAGCTCCCAGGATGGTGACACAGTGTGGTGTCTCTCCTCTCTTTGTCTCTCCCTCTCTGTTTGATCCCCCCACCCCCACATCCCAAAATAAAAAGAACAAAAAGATCAGTTGAAGGAGGCTGTGGAGTGGTAGTATTATGCAGTATGAGGTCCTGAGACCATTTCCCCATATTCAAAACAGAAAAGAAAAGGCCTAGTCACCAAAGACAATCATCTCTCAGATTTAAAAAATTAAAGTGAGTTTCACACTCTAATTATAAGAATTCATATAAACATATCAGGAAGCCTGAACTGAACATCTTCAGATCTAAGAAATAATCCGAGGAGCCAAGCAGTGGCACACTTGGCTAATCTCACATAATACTAAGCACAAGGACCCACGCAAGGATCTGGGTTCAAGCCCTGGCTCCCTACCTGGAGGGGGGACACTTCACAAGCGACAAAGCAAGTCTTCAGGTATCTATCTTTCTCTTTTCCTCTCTACCTCCCCCTCCTCTCTCAATTTCTCTCTGTCCTATCTATTAAAATGGGAAAAAAATGAGTGAAAATAGAAAAAAAATGAGCCACCATGAGTGGTCAATTCATAGTGATAGAACTGAGCCCCAGTGATAACCCTAAAGGAGGAGGGGGAAAGAAGAAGAAAAATGCGGGGGGGAGGGGCGCTAGGCAGTAGCACAGGGGGTTAAGCCATCTGGCACAGGAATCCCGGTTCGAGCCCCCAGCTCCCCACCTGCAGGTAGTGAAGCAGGTCTACAACTGTCTATCTTTCTCTCCCCCTCTCTGTCTCACCTCCTCTCTCAATTTCTCTCTGTTCTATCCAGCAACAGCTATAACAACAATAACAACCACAACAAGGGCAACAAAATGGGAAAAGTAGCCTCCAGGAGCAGTGGATTCGTGGTGCTGGCACCAAGCCCCAGTGATAACTCTGGAGGCAAAAAAAAAAAGAGAGAGAGAGAAAAGAAAAAAGAAATGCCTTGGTGTGCTCAGGGCAGGGACTGTATCAGAAAGGGCACCAAGGATTTGCAGAAACAGCATCACATCAAAAGGTGAGAATAGCCCCAATGGTCCTGATTCTAAAAATAGCCATTTCCAGACTGACCACCATGGTCATCATGTCTCTATGCTGAGTTCCTTGCTCTGAGTCTCTTGGACTAGTTCCCTGGTGAACCTGGAGACTGAGGCTCCCAGTGCCTTCATGGGATGATGTCAGAAGTAGTCTCCATTACAGCACGCATTCCCCACAATGAAATGTGTTAAGTCACATGAACAGACAAGGGGTGTATATGAGGGAGTTGAATCAATAGCCACACCCTTGGTGTCCAGGGCACAATCTCTGGCAGGTGGCTTCTACTTCCAGGGTCCAGAGGAAGACAGGTGACCTCTATATACCCACTCTCTCAGCCTTAAAATGGAGATCCTGACAGAGGCTGCATCTTAGTTTTGCTAGAGCATTTGAAACCATGAAGGTAGAAAGATCCAGACCAGTACTTGAAATAAACACATAAGAGTTAATTTAAAGGGAGTAGGGAGGTAGCGCAGCGGGTTAAGCGCACACGGTGCGAAGTACAAGGACCAGCTTAAGGATCTCGGTTTGAGCGCCCTGCTCCCCACCTGCACGGGAATTGCTTCACAAGTGGTGAAGCAGGTCTGCAAATGTCTGTCTTTCTCTCCCCCTCTCTGTCTTCCCATCCTCTCTCCATTTCGCTCTGTCCTATGCAACAACAATGACATCAATAACAACAACAATAAAACAACAAGGGCAACAAAAGGGAATAAATAAATATTTTTTTAAAAACTTTAAAAAAATTTTTTAAGTTAATTTAACAATGGTGGGCTTAAACCATGGAAAAACAGAAAAATAGTATGAGAAATTGCATAATAAAGATATGGTCAGAGGCCTGGTGGTGCTGCCCCTAGTTAAGTGCTCACATTAAGTGCATAAGGACCCAGGTTCAACCCCCTGGTCCCCACCTATTGGGGGAAAGCTTCATGAATGGTGAAGCAGGATTGCAAGAGTCTCTCTGTCTCTCTTCCTCTCTATCAACCCCTCCCCTCTCAATCTCTCTCTGTCCTATGAAGAAAGAAAGAAAGAAAGAAAGAAAGAAAGAAAGAAAGAAAGAAAGAAAGAAAGAAAGAAAGGAAGAAAGGAAGGGAGGGAGGGAGGGAGGGAGGGAGGGAGGGAGGGAGGAAGGAAGGAAGGGAGAAAGATAGATATAGTTACAGGTACTACAATTCTCAGAATATTCCATGTACATGGTCTTCCTGTGAATCCTAATTACTCTGTGTGGTCAAAGCAGAGGCTATGCCTCCCATTCTAAGAACTAGAGAAAGGATGACCAATGCATGATGCAACTGAGCTGCAACATATGGTAGCATGAAAGTCAAGGCATGGGTCTCTGGCCCCTGGCGCAGGACCTTCCCTTTCCAGCTTGCTGCTGTAGGGAACATAACGAGGTGCCCCCTATGATACACTCAGTGCCTGGGGTGAATATCATGAATCTCTGTGGCTGTCCACCAAGAACAATGCCAGCTTCATCCTCTCGTGAAGGCCCAGCTGACCCAAGATGGAGACAACATTTCAAAGTCTTCATGCTGAGTTTTGAAACGTTTCAAATATTCCTCCTCCTAGCACCCATCTTCCAAGCTGGAATCTGAGACACAGCCACACTATCACAGCATCCTGCCTATAATTTCTTGAGAAGTTTTTCCTCAGATTATGACTGGGAGGACACCTCTTGCTTAACATTATAACATCAAGTCCTATTTGCCACGATGGTCCCTCCTGCCCCAGTCATACTGCCCAACATCTATTTAGCACTGTAGACAGCTTCTGACTGCTGCCGTCCCAACAATGTGGGAATCACCTCCCTAAGAAATCACTTCTCTAAGGATCCTGGTTTGAGCCCCCAGCTCCCCACCTGCAGGGGAGTTGCTTCACAGGTGAAGCAGGTCTGCAGGTGTCTATCTTTCTCTCCCCCTCTCTGTCTTCCCATCCTCTCTCCATCTCTCTCTGTCCTATCCAGCAACAATGACATCAACAACAACAATAATTACAATGATAAAACAAGGGCAACAAAAAGGGAATACATAAATAAATATTTAAAATATTAATAAAAGAAAGAGAGAAAGAAAGGAAGGAAGGAAGGAAGGAAGGAAGGAAGGAAGGAAGGAAGGAAGGAAGAAAAGGAAGAATCACTTCTCCCTTTGGAGCTCACTTGGTTCTCCATGACTTCATGTCCAGAAGTGACGTTGATCAGACTCTTCTTTGGAAAGGGTATCAGGAAACTCTCTTAGTTTCACCTATCATCAAATTACAGGGTGAAAGCACTAACTCTCAAAGGATAGTGAAGAACACCATTGGAAGTTTAGAAGTCTCACACCTCATGATGACCGCTAGGTTCCCACAACACATAGGACAAGCTACAGGACTCCTGCAGGGTACTCCAAAGGATAGCCCCTGGACAATCACAGAACCAGATACCCTCTCCTGCACATCTGATCAGTCCAGGTCATTTGCTTTCCACCCCCCCCCCCTCCAGAGCACTGCTCAGCTCTGGCTTATGGTGATGCTGGGGGTTGGACCTAGGATCACAGAGCCTCAGGCATGAGAGCCTTTTGTAAAAGTATCATGATGTCTCCCCCAGTCCAGGTCATTTATTTTTATCAGCTAGCAGAGTGACATGATTAAATATGGCCCCAATTGGTTCCCAGGGAAACAGAACAAGAAATGTGCCCATTGGTGAGACTCTAGCAGAACACCTATCAGATGAGTTGCTACATGTTGAGTCCTAATCTGTATGTTATACCAGCCCAAAGGAATTAAGACCACCTTCAGACACTCTATGCCCTCAGTGGATCTCCATAAAGACCACAAGAGGACAAGGGTATCCCATGGCTCCCACTCTAGACTCAGGTGATCTCCAGATGGTATTCTCAGATTGAAGAAAGAGGACAAGACAAATGGGAAGCTTTGTTTCAAGTCAGTAAAAGCACAGGCAAGGTCATGGCACACCCAGTTGAGCACACACATTACGATGCACAAGGACCCCTGTTCAAACCCCAATGACTGCATTCCCTATCTGCAGCAGGAGGAAGTTTCACAAGCACTGAAACAGGTCTGCAGGTATCTCTCTATCTTCCCTTCTCAATTTTTCTCTGTTCTATCAAATGAGGTGAGAGGGAAGAATCTAAGAGCAGTATGAAGACACAGAGCCATAGTGATAACGCCGGTTGCAAATAAAATAAAAAAAATAGGAAAGGCAGCTGATCCTTTCTGGGCCCTTTGGATTTGTATAAGGTAAGTGAAGATGGAGATGGAGTCAGGAACATGTTAAAGGCAGCCTGTTGTGAAGGATGGCCATTGTCATACCAACTTTCCTCACAAGTCCTCCCAGTTATGACTGTCTCACAAATAGAGCCCTGCCTTTGTCCCCACTGAAGCACAGCAGAGTCCACACAGAGAATATACATCCTGACACAGGAATGTGTACTGTCAATGACTCTGAGTTTGTCTAGTGAGATCTGAGAGCATTATATGAAAGAAGCCACTGCAGGTCTCATAGACCATTTATGAGATGTTTGCAAATGTAGCATTCCACTTCAGAACATATCTATATGATTTCAGACTGTTGTCCTTTCATTTACTTAAATAAAATTCACAATATAGAAAGACAAGCCAGGAAGCTGGGTGGTGCTGAACTGGGTCAAGTGTACATAGTACGAAGCACAAGGACCAACACAAGGACCCTGGTTCAAGTCCAGGCTCCCCACTTGCAGGGAGGGGTCACTTCACAAGCAGTGAAGCAGGTCTACAGGAGTCAATCTGTCTCTCTATCTCCCCCTCTCCTCTCAATTTCTCTCTGTCCTATGCAATAAAAAGAAAAAAAAATTAAAATGGCCACCAAGAGCAGTGGATCTATAGTACTGGCACTGAGCCCCAGCAATATCCCTGGAGGCAAAAGTTCGGGGAAAATAAACACCTTAAAGCAAAAATGCACAATAGTTTGCAGTGATCCAAAACAATAAGCAAGTAGAAAGACCTAAAAAAAAAAAAAAAAAAAAAGGACACCATAAAATGATACTTACATACTTTCCCCATATTGGGGAGCTACTCTGTTCCCTGATCCAGCTTTCTAGTCCTATTTCCAACTCTGACACCATCTCCTCAGACAATACCTTTGGTCCACCTGCATGTTAGTTGTCAGGCTCTGGCAAAAATTAGTAAAGTCATGGGTACCTAGAATATACCTAAAATAGGGTGGAGGTAGATAGCATAATGGTTATGCAAAGAGACTTTCATACCTGAGGGTCCAAAGTCCTGGATTCAATCCTCCACACCACAATAAGTCAGAGCTGAACAGTGCTCTGGTTTAAAAAAAAAAAAAAAAAAAAAGATGAGAGCCAAGTGGTAGAGCCGTGTGTTAAACACACATGGCACAAAGCACAAGAATATACCTAAAATATACCTACTAGCTTTTTCCAAAGTGGAGATCCCAAAGCTCATATTCTTGCCTTTAGGTTCCTGACTATTAAACAATTAGTTCTTCTTTATATCTTAATGCTTTTTCAGCCACCAAGTTCCAGATGCTACCATGACGTCAACCTGACTTCCCCAGACAGATGACCTCACCAATGTACCCTGAACCCCTATCTCTCAGAGCCCTTCCCCACTAGGGAAATATAGGGACAGGCAGGGAGTATGGATTGACCCGCCAATGCCCATGTTCAGCAAAGAAGCCATTACAGAAGCCAGACCTTCCATCTTCTGCACTCCCTGGTGACCCTGGGTCCATGCTCCCAGAGGGATAAAGAATAGGGAAGCTTTCAAAGGAGGGGGTGGGATATGGAACTCCAGTGGTAGAAATTGTATGGAATTGTACCCCTCTTCCCCCTATGGGGTAAGACAAGACCCCTATGGTCTTGTTGATATTTTTTTATTTTATGAATAAATTAATAACAATTTAAAAAAATTGGAATGCTGTTTATGTACACTCCTAGCAAAATGTAGACATATAAATCAGTAGTTAATTAATATGAGAGGGGGAAAATCAATTGTATGTCTCAAAGTTTCTCAAAACACAAACTGAATCCTTTTAATATATAGGCTGTATATTTGATACGTGGACTCTCTCAAAAGCCTAGACCAAGTAGATTAGAAGCATCCAATAGCACAGCTATATACAAGATACTGGATACTGTACAGCAAACCATAACAAAAGGACTTTTCAAAGTTAACCCAATTAACAAATAATGTGATAATAACATTAACTATCGATTGTCTTTTTGAACCCTAAGACAGCAGGAACCTCACATCTCCACTATAGAGCCCCTCCTTCCCCCAGTCCTGGAACCCTCGGATAGGGCCCACTTTCCCATATGCATCTCCCAATCCAAACCAAATAATATTGCATCCGCTGATCACAACCTAACCAATGCAACGATTGCCACTTCAACATGCTTCACCTCAGACTGTGTCCAGAGACTTCACGTGTGGAATGACAACCCTTCAGCTTCATTACTCGGGTGAGACCTTTCCTTTTATAGTACACTCTAATTTCATCTCAGGTGGTTCACTTTCTAACAAAGTCCCATAACCTAGATATACACCAGTTTCTGTGAGAGAGAGCTTATGTGCACACATATCCATAAACTACTGCAAAATATATACCTGAAAGCAGGACTACACTAGAGTTTGCAGTGAGTACCTCCCTAACACTTCCTCTCCACTATTCCAAGCTTGGGATCCATGATTGCTCAACAAATTGTTTGGCTTCATATGTTAACTCTCTTTTCAATCACCAGGTTCCAGATGCCACCAGGATGCTGGCCAGGCTTCCCTGGATTGAAGACCCCACCAATGTGTCCTGGAGCTCAGCTTCCCCAGAGACACACCCTACTAGGGAAAGAGAGAGGCAGACTGGGAGTATGGACCGACCAGTCAACGCCCATCTTCAGTGGGGAAGCAATTACAGAAGCCAGACCTTCTACCTTCTGCAACCCTCAACGACCCTGGGTCCATGCTCCCAGAGGGCTAGAGAATGGGAAAGCTATCAGGGGAGGGGGTGAGTTATGGAGATTGGGTGGTGGGAATTGTGTGGAGTTGTACCCCTCCTACCTTATGTTTTTGTTCATTAATCCTTTCTTAAACAAAAACTTAAAAAAAAAAAAAAAGAAAAAGTACACTTACAAGAAAAAAAAATTTAGAAACAAAAAGAAAGGAAGGAAGGAAAGAAAGGAAAGCCACATTTGTCCTGTAGTCTCCAGCTACCTGGCACCCATTCCAAAGGGCTTTATACTCCAAGTTAGAAATGTTAGCTTGGTCTATGGCCATACCACCCTGAACACGCCCAATCTCATCTGATCTCAGAAGAAATGTTAGAGCAGTGTAAGCAGTAATGAAATCTGTGTTGCAGGATGATTCTGAGGAGCCTGCTAGCTGTGTACACAGGTTGCTGGGTCTGTGTTCTCCAATGCTGTTGCCATTCTTTGATGTGATGTCATCCTTGCATTAACATCGTACATGTCAAGGTCTGCTGGGGGTCATTTCTAGGCCCTAAACCTTCTCATTTCAGACTTTCTCACATGTCTGCATGGGAAGTGTGCAGGGGAGGGGAGGCCTGCAACTGTAGCAGGGCCAGTCACTCAACCACCATTCCTAGATCAACATCAGCACGACAGGCCTGAAGCACACATTAAGTCACGTGGCCTGGATGGTGGAAGGCATAGATGTCATTATCACTTACCTACCCTGGATTCCTGTTCCTGTCTTTCAAATAAGTCCATGGTTAAATCGCACCCATTTTACAGATAAAAACCCCAGAGGTTATCTGACAGATTAGCATCAGAGAGCCAAGAAGCAACTGGAAGAGGTGTGAGCAGAACACAGCTGAGGCCCTTGTGCTTTCCTGCCCACCTGTCCCCCACCTCCACCCTATGCCCTCAGCATGACAGCCAGCCCTGCTCTGCTGTAACCAAGAAATACCAGAAAATAACAACCAGACCATGCACTATTTCATTCCCATTTAACTGTTTCCAAATGCATTTTGACAGTCGACCTCTCTGATTCTCCTAAATAACACTGTGAACTATATGAAACAGTCCTGGTCTCTAATTCCTCACCAAGGAAGACAGGAAAAGGTGATGTCCTCCCCACCCCTAGGGGTCACATCAGTGTCCTAGTTCCCAGAATGCCTTTTCCCCCACACACACAGTTCAGATGGAAATGAATTCAGTTCGAGGTCAGTGTCCTGGCTCAGGCCTCCTCCTGCTAACTCACCTGGTGCCTCTCAGCACCACCTAAAGAGAGCCACTTTATCTTTTCACATCTCACTGACACCATTCTTTCAGTTAGCCCATTCAACCTGCAAATATCTCCTGAGCAGCTATAATGCAGCAATAGCATTTATCTCTCAAGCAGGTCACTTTTAAGGGAAGCAGTGATGCCTCGGAAGGATGTCAGCTGGGGCACTGAGGTGAATATCATATGTACTAGGACCCCCGGGCATCAGGTCCATGGGGCAGAAGCTAGGTGAGTGAGTGCTGAGTCCAGCTAGGGGCCAAAGTGGTGTGAAAGGATGGTTTATAGAAAGAAATGAGAACTCCCAGGAGTAGGCAGAAAGGAGAGCTCAAGCAAGACCAGAACATGGGAAGACAGAGAAGGTACACAACCACTCAGAGCATTAGGTGTTAAACCCTACGTCCAGTGTCTTGTGCTCATATCATGCCATAGTACACATGTGGGAACTAACATAGTTGCACCTAAGTTCCCAATACCCACTGACCATGGGATATCTGTCTCAGCCTGGATACAGCTGATGGGCTGAGGGGACCAGTGGGCCCCTTTAGGACCCTTGAGTGTGGTCTCAGAGAACTGAGCACGGAACCCCCTCCTCCACAGGAACTCCAGATTACAAGGCAGAGGCATGATCCATCTATCTGGGCCAGCTTAGTGAGAAGCCAGCAAGGGCCTGACTGCCACACACAAGTTCTCCATGTCTGTGACAGTATTTAGAGCAACACTGGAGAAGTGGAAGGAAGCTTTCAGAACTGCACTAGGATACGGACTGGCCACCAGAGACCCAGGAGAGGAGTGTGGTGGGAAGGACGGACTGCTAAGGACACAGGTGGATGGCTGGTGCCCCCTGCTGCCTGAGAAGGGTGACCACGAGGGAGCAGTTACCCACAACACATGTGCACACGCAATACACACAGCTCATATGTATGCACATGCATCTAACAGACACAAGAAACAGTCATGCACCACACACAGAGACCCACATTATACAATAAGCAAAAGTCAGACACACAGGTGGCACACTCGTACAAGAAACAGAAGACCCATCCAACACATCAGGAACAACACACACAAGGCAGACATGCATACCAGACACACAGATGAAGTTGAAGGGCTTAGCAGTCACACTCACTCCCAAAAAAAAAAGGAAATGAAAGCCACAAAGTCAATATTTAAATAGTTTACTGCAAAACAGTCTATTATAGTTCACTGGAAACATACATGCTTTCTCTAGAGCCCTTAAGTAAACCTGTATGAAAACAAGAATTAGAATGCAGGAATCAGGGTATGTGCAGGGCGTAAGGTGTAACAACAGATTTTTGAAGTGGAACTAAGCAACAGGTAGAGTCATTCAATTGTCTGGCAGCTCTGAAAGCAACAGTTATGGGGAGAAGTAGATGCCTTATGCTACTTCAGTTAGTAACCAGGTTGCTTCAGTGGGAATTGCAACCACGCAGCCTTTTAGGGTGGATATGGGTAGAAGGGGAGAGTTAGTAGTTTTACTTCTGTTTGCGTGCATGCAGGCTTGTCCTCAGACAGTAGTCCCTGCTATCCCTGGTTCCACACATACCAGCGCTGGCTGCTCCAGGCTGCTCAGTGCTGGGAAGACAGTGTATACCCTCTCACTTACAAGCCCACTTTCTGCTTCTAAACAGATGGGGTTTTTTGTTTGTTTGTTTGTTTGTTTGTTTTTGGTTTTGTTTCTTGTTTTTTTTTCTTGGGAGGTTACCTGGAAGCAAAGGTAACATGTTTAAAAAATATTCATCCAGTGGTCCAGGAGGTGGCACAGTGATAAAACTTTGGACTCTCAAGCATGATACTCTCAAGTCCCGAGTTCGATCCCCGGTAGCACATGTGCCAAAGTGATGTCTGGTTCTTTCTCCTCCTATCTTTCTAATAAATAAAAATAAAATCTTTTTAAAAAAATAAAAAAGAAAGGAAGGAAGAAAGAAAGAATTGAAGGAAGAAAGAAAGAGAGAGAGAGAGAAAGAAAGAAAGAAAGAAAGAGAAAATGACCACCAGGGCAATGGATTTAATTTATATATATATTCATCCATACAGAAAAAGTTCCTCCAGTTTATTGCTCCAAAAGCTGTTCCCATCACTACTCTGACACTTGAGAACACATTTCACAATCAGCACAGGTGATGGCAAAAATCCGATGGCTGTTAGAGATGCTGATCAATAATACGTGTCTGTTACTTGCTCCCTCTGTGACATATGCTAAGAGAGGGGGGTGTTTAATCTGAACAAAAAAAAGTGGATCGTTATGTTATTTAGCCTACCCCAAATTTGCTATCATTCTTTAAGACAGTATGAAGAGACTATAACTCTACAAGAGGTTTTTAAACTGCAAGTAGTACCTACTTATGATTGTGAAGGAGGAATTTAATCCTGCTTTATTTGGTATTCTGCCTAAGTAGGATAATAAAAAGTATAGAGGAAGGTTTCTCATTTACATTTTAAAAAGCAATTTATGAATTTACCTATTTCTCCACATTTACTTTTAAAATCATTCTATAATGTATGCTTGTGTGCATGGCCTTTGTATGGAAGGGGAGATGAATGTAAACATCTTGTCACAGTGTAAACTTCCACTAATTGGTAGAACAATTACGTATGTGCTGCAATAAATAGATATAACTTAGTGACCAAGGAGGTGGCTCAGTGGGTAGTATATGAACTTGCAATGCATAAGTTGGCCCTGGATTTGATGCCCAGCACCACATATGCCAGAAGTGCTTTGGTTTCTCCCTCTCCTTTAAATAAATAAATAAATATTATTTAGATGGCCTGGAAAGTGTTGCAGTGGCTTAAGCTCCAGACTTAAAAGTCTGAGGTCCCTAGTAATTCCTCTCCTCGGGATACACCCCAAGGATTCCATAACACCCAACCAAAAAGATATGTATACACTTATGTTCATAGCAGCACAATTCATAATAGCTAAAACCTGGAAGCAACCCGGGTGCCCAACAACAGATGAGTGGCTGAGAAAGCTGTGGTATATATATACAGTGGAATACTACGCAGCTATGAAGAACAATGAACTCACCTTCTCTGACCTATCTTGAATGGAGCTAGAAAGATAAGTGAGCTAAGTCAGAAAGATAAAGACGAGTATGGGATGATTCCACTCATAAACAGAAGTTGAGCTCAAAGCAGGATCTGACTGCATTTGGAGTAGGGCACAAAATTAAAAACCCTGGGTTGAGGGTGAGGGTGGATGTTTGGCTTCACGGGACAGGGTGTGGTGGGGGAGGAGAGAGGATGGAATGGGACACAGTCTTTTGGTGATGGGAATGGTGTTTATGTATGCTCCTATTAATTTGTAGTCATATAAATCACTATTTAATTGATATGAGAGGTGAAAAATTGATAGAATGTCTTAAAGTTTTTAATGCACAGACCACAGGCTAAGTCTTTGATGTGTTGACTCTCTTAAAAGCTTAGACCAAGCAGAACAGAAGCAACCGGTGGCACAGCTATATACAAATAATGTCAAAGGACATAAATTATGGTGATGTTGTGAATGATACAGCAAATCCTAACAATGGGATTTTCAAAGTTAACCCAATTGCCACATAATATTATCATAGCAATGACTATCTATTGCCTTCTTAAACCCTAAGACAGCAGGAACCTCCAGCTTCCACTATAAAGCCTATATTTCCCCCAGTCCTGGAACCTCTAGGGTGGGGTTCACTTTCCTACATGCTTCTCTCAATTAATGCCAAACGATATTGCATCCACCGATCCCAACCCAATGAATGTGAGAAGTACCACCTCAGCATGCTTCACTTCAGACTATGTCCAGAGACATCAGGCATGGAATGTCAACCCTTCACCCTCATTACTCGGGTGAGACCTTTCCTTTCATAGGATTCTCTAATTCCATTTCAGGTGGTTCACTTCCTAACAAAGTCCCAAAACCTAGATATAGACCAGGTCCCATGAGATAGGGCATATGTTTACATGTATCCATAAATTAGGGCAAAATATATACCTGAAAGCAAAAGTACACAATAGTCTGCAGTGAGTCAGTATGAAGTTCATAATGAAATGGTGTCTACTTAAAATTAGATACCCTCCTCACCTACTTCCTATTACACTTCCCTCAGTCACTCCAAAGATAACCTTATCAAACAAGGACTGCAAAAGCTGAATAAGGGCAAGAGACTGGCATACTTTAATGATGACTCTTTAGTCACTATCAGGCCAACCCATCATCTAAAGCCCTAGTCGGGGAGTCCTAAGATTCCCACACAGAGATGATGGGGCTAGACCTCGAATAGATCCCACTCCCTATTGTTACTGGTCATCTCTATCAAGAACAACACAACAGACCCCTTTGTGGGCCCCATAGGACTCTCAGTGTATAGCAACAATGGTAGAGAATGTTCCATCCTCTGAATGGAGGATGAACAACATACTCTATGCTCCACCCAAGGAAGATGGGTACTGATATTGGGGCAGCTTGGAAAGTTCCTAATCATGACCACAGAATGTGAGCTCAGATCTACAGGGATACAGAGGTCACATAGGCTCTTCAGCTGAATATGGGCCCCAGATCACATAAAATCAATGGGGTCTACAGTCAACAATATTCATACCCCTTTCCCATATTTGGGAGCTACTCTCTTCCCTGAGTCAGCTTTCTGGTCCTTTTTCCAGCCATGACATCATCTCCCCAGACAATAACAAGGATCCACCTGCATATCAGATTTCAGGCTCAGGGGAAAAAAAAAAAAAAACTAGTATAGCCAAAGGCTCAGTGGTATAACAAAGACTTGCATGTGTGAGGTTACAAACTTGACTCCTGATACCACATAGGATAGAGTGATGCTCTGGTTCTCATTCATCCCCACATTAAATAAATAAATCTTTGTTTTAAAAACAAGAAGGGGAGTCAGGAGAGATAGCATGATGGTTATTTAAAAGACTTTCAAGCATAGGCTCTGAAGTCCTAGGTTCAAGCCCCAGCGCCACCATAAACCAAAGCTATACAGAGATCTGATATTTAAAAAAATGGGGGGGGGGACTGGGTAGTGGCGCACCCGGTTGAGTGCATGTTACAGTGCACAAAGACCCAGGTTTGAGCCCCTGGTCCCCACCTGCAAGGGAAAAGCTTTGCGAGTGGTGAAGCAGGGCTACAGGTGTCTCTCTGTCTCTCTCCCTTCCTATCACCCCCTTCTTTCTCAATTTCTGGCTGTCCCAATCCAATAAATGAAGGGGAAAAAAGTCCCTAGAAGTTCATGTAAAATTTGGCCTCTGGGACTCTTTCCGTCTTTGACTTTCTCAAATGCTTCCCAGCCCTTGGCAGACCCCACCAGCTAAAGTACAACACAGGGAAAGACACATGTACCAGAGACCCTTGGCCTAGTGGTTAAAAGATGTTACCGGGGCCCAAAGATAACTCATCTGGTGACTATGGTATCTGTGCATACTTCATGCACAGCTATAGTCAGAAACGAAAAGAATAAAACAATTGGCCTGGGACTGGAGAATTTGCATATCTGTGAGGCACTAGTACTGCCAAACAAATAAATGATATTACAGCTGCCCAAAATATGCAAGCCACCAGAACAAAAGGTAAAAGCTGAGGCAGAATAGAAATACAGGAAATGCACGGTGGGTCTCTGTGACAGTTTAAAAGACCAACTTCACAGCACTACAAAGACATATGAATAAATGCAAATTAGGGACAGTGCACAAGGTCTCAACATATACAACACTGCGCATGGGCTCAAGGTGCAGTTGGAGAAAGACAATACAGAAAAACATATTGCAAGATAAGAATGAAAGGCATAATTCTGGTTTTCTCAAAGATCTGGTAGAATGACTTTTTTATTTTTACTTGTTTTATTTATTTTGGCTAGAAACCGAAACTGAGAGGGGAGGACAAATAGAGGGAAAGAGACAGAGAGACACCTGCAGCCCTGCTTTACCACTCATGAAGCTTTCCCCCTGCAGGTGGGGATGAGGGGTTTTGAACCTGGGTCCTTGCACACAGTAATATGTGCACTTAACCAGGAGCACCACCGCCAGGCCCCATAACAATTTGTTTTAATCTGCTGTCTCTGGAGCTTGGTACTGGCACTATAAATCTGCCACATCTGGTGGCCTTTTTTTTTTTTTTCATATTACATATTTGATAGGACAGAGAGAAAATGGAGACAGGAGGGGAGATAGAGAGGCACGGAGAAAGAGACACCTACAGACCTGCTTTACCACTCATGAAACATCACCCTGCAGGTAGGGAGCAGAAGGGCTAGAACCCAGGTTCTTTTGCACGGTAATATGTGCACTGAACCAGATGCACCACCACCCAGTCTCAGATGAAATCTAAGCAATACATTTTAACTCAAATTTGTTACTCTTAGATTTTCTTTAAAATCTTTTTTATTTATTGTTATTATTATCATTGGATAAAGACAAAGAGAAATTGAGAGAGGAGAGGAAGCTAGAAAGGGAGATAGAAAGACACCTGCAGGGCAGAAGGGATAGCATAATGGTTATGCAAACAGACTCTCATACTTGAGGCTCCAAAGTCCCAGGTTCAATCTCCCACACCACCATAAGCCAAAGCTAAGCAGTGCTCTGGTAAAAAAAAAAATGTGTGTGTGTGTGTGTGTGTGTGTGTGTGTGTGTGTGTGTGTGTGTGTGTGTGTGTCTGTGTGTGTGTGTGTGTGTGTGTGTGCAGGGAGAGAGATCAGAAAGACATCTGCAGCCCTGCTTCACCACTCACAAAGCTTTTCCCCTAAGGATGGAGAACAGGGGCTTAAACTTGGGATCTTGCACACTATTATGTGTGCGCTTAACCAATGCACCACCTCCTGACCCCAAGATATTTTTTAATTTAATTTAATTTAATTTGGAGATTGACAGACAAATTTAGAGAGATGGGGAACGTAGGGAGATAGAGAGACAGACACCTGCAATACTGCTTCACCACATATGAAGCTTCCCCCCTGCAGGGGGGGACCCAGGGATTTGAACCCAAGTCCTTGCACATTGTAACATGTGTACTCTACTGGATGCACCACCTGGTTCCACTGGTCTGAGATTTAATTCAAATTTAATTTACTACTACATGGATGCCCTGTGGTTGGTAGGAGTCTCAGTACAAAACAGTACAAGAGTCCAGTTACAAATCACAGTGAGTCCCTCTATTACTTATGCAGGGTGAACCTAACTCTCCAAAGTTTTCTGGTAATGTGAGAACTAGAACAGCCTAGTAGCTGAGGCAACCCCAGGGGTGGACCAAGATGAGGTGCTACGGTCATGCAAAGGCAGGCTACGAAAATCCCTCCAGATAAAGGAAATAGGAAAAAATAAGGGGGAAAAAAATCTTGCAGTCTTTCATGCTGGAAAATAGCCTCCAGTGCAGTACCAAATTCTTTAGTTCTGCCTGTGGCAGGAATAAAAAAATAAAGAGTCCTTAGAATTGAAACATGAATACTATGAAACAATTAATGCCTTCCCTGAGAGGAGGGAAATATTTCATAGATGGGTTGTACTGTCTTCAAAGTCTGGTGAGAAGGGTGAATGGAGTCTTGCCTGAAAGAAAAGAGACCTGGTACCTAAAGGAATGTTCTATTGAGCTTGAGACAGACAGAGAACACTAAATGTCACAAGCCCACCCCACCACAGCCTCTGGGAGCCAAGAACAGATCCCAGCTGTCACAACAGCCGGGTTCCTCTGCCACCAGTTTGCAAGCCGAGTAGAGGGTTGAATCCAATGGGGTACGGCCCAGCCAAAACTGGGGGTGGCCTTAAGCTGCTGCCAGAGACCCCACCAGATGCCCCCAGTCACAGGTTCCAACAGGCTGGCTATACTTTAACTACAGGACTCTGAAGCAGGTGTAGGTGTTATTCTAAGTCACTGCAGTCCTGCTGCTTTCCTCCCCATCATATAAAACCAACACCAAATGTGGTGGCTAGGAGCGCAGCGACTATAATAAATTCCTAAGGTGCTGGTAGTTTTGGAACTGTGCAGATGGTGGAGACTGAGAAAACTTTGAAAAACATTTTAGAAACACTTAGGGATAAACAGGAAATGCCTAGGTTGCCTTACATAGACTATTAGAAGAAACATGGAAGATACTACCAATGGAGGCTCAGAGAGAAGGAAAGAACAGTATGGAAAGAGAAGGGAGGGAAGACACAGGAAGCCAGCAAAATTGACCCCATGGGGAGAATGTAAACCAGGCTGCATGCACAAGGTGCACCAGGTCTCCTTCCAGTTCTGACAACAAATGGGAGGAAGGGGTAAAGTCACTGAGGGAGGGATCAGTGAGCAAACGGGAGTCAGGACTCCATGGCTACTCTCACTCTATCTAAATAGCAGAGGTTGTCAGTCCTCTGCTGAGGAAAAAATGTGTTCCACAGACGGTATAGAAAACCGCCTCACAGGGAATCGGGTGGTAGCACAGCAGGTTAAGTGCACATGGCACAAAGCACAAGGACCAACACCCAGTTGGAGCCCCCAGCTCTCCACCTGCAGGGAAGTCGCTTCACAGGCGGTGAAGCGGGTCTGCAGGTGTCTTTCTCCACCCCTCTTTGTCTTCCCCTCCTCTATCCATTTCTCTCTGCCCTATCTAACAGTGAGAACACCAATAACAACAATAACAACTACAACAACAATTAAAAAAAAACAAGGGCAAAAAAAGGGAAAATAAATAAATTTTAAAAAGAAGAAGAAGAAGACAGTCTCACAACACTTGGCTGAAACTTTATCAAAGTGATGAGTCCTCTCAGGAGGCTGAGGACATGCCTCCAATGTCCTCAAGTCAAGTCAGTGGGCAAGAAGGAAGGCTGAGGGGGAGGATCAAGGTTGAGGTCCTTCTGCCATCTCAAAAGGAGCCCACGGTAGAGAAGGGACCATCTCAGAAAGTCCAATGGGTGTGGTACCTGTCTAAGGAGCAAGAATGCACTACAAGCTCATGAGACTCTTGAGAACACTATTGGACAAAACACTACAGCTTGAACCTGGAGGGGCAGAAAAGGACCCACAGAATGAAGCTCCCTCAACAGGAGGGGCTGGCAGCCTCCTCAGTCTCACATCCTGAGTGAGAGCTCCACTCAGTGGAGCGACTCAGTGGAGCCAAGATTCTGTATAGACCTGCAGCCTCAGGACTAACTCACATTGGGGCCTTCCATGATTGGGGCTTCTATGACCTTCCATTATGCCCCTTTTAGAGAAAATAGCACTGGACTCTCAAGCATGAGGACCCAGTTCAATCCCCAGCATTGCCTGTGCCAGAGTAATGCTCTGGTCCTCTCTATCTCTCTCCCTCTCATGTTAATAAATAAATATTTTCAAAGCATTGTGATATGTCAATAAATGAAAAACGTTATAGAAATTATACAGCAAATTTAAAAAAAAAAAGTTTGCTCCGGTTTACCTACCAGAAAACAACAGAATGTGAGACTTTTCCCCTAAGCTGGAATCTGAAAGTAAGTTATTAAACATGACAGAGAAGGAATTTAAGAAGATGCAATCAGTCACATCTGTTTGGAGTGACACAAATGAGAAAGGTCCCAAATATTAGTGAGCCAAACAGCTTCTTCAGGAACATGAGAGAGGCTGTGATACAAGAGCATTTGATCAGTCATGAACTTGGGTGATCTTTCAATTATCATCAATTATCATCATATGCACTTATAGGTAAGAGAAAGAGGCCAAGCCATACTAACTTTCTGGGGTTAGTTAGCAAAGGCATGAGGACACCCACATCCATCACTGGGCACCTCAGCATGATATACCATTCCCACTATGACTAATGCTGTGGGGGAAACTGACTCTTCCTTGATCCTTAGGCTTCTATTTCATGCTAACTTCCATTCACAACATCACAACTTCTCACGAATGCCATACAATATTATGATCCAAGCTGATAAATTATTCCCTAGTTCATGAGCAATACAAGTCCAATCTCATTTAATACTCCAGTTGGTACATAAAAATGCCTAAGAGTACTTACTTTTATTGTAGCAGGTGGCCAACACCCCTTTATCTGCAGGACTAGTACTAATGTGCCAGATTTCACCCACTTGATGCAAGAGGACATTTTTATTTATGATGTTATTTTCATCATCAAAATCTATGATGTGGATCTGTAAATACAATAAAAAAAACACATTAGGGCCACCAACATTTTGCCTGTACCTTAATTAGACACAATAAACAAAGAGTAATCAAGCATATCTTTAACATCTCTGTTATTTTCACTATACAAGCAGTATGTATTTCTATAAATTCATTCTTTTTTTTTTCACTTTCTTCTTTTTGTGTGTGACTAATAGTGGGTTACAAGATTATAAGATTACAGGATTATAGTTCCACACTGCACCCACCACCAAAGCTCTGTATCCCCACACTTTCACCTCACAAAGATAAACACCAAACTTCTCACAGTCTAAGAAACTTTTTTGTTTTGCTTCAGTTTTGGGGTTTTGTTTGTTGCAAGTTCATGTGTATCAATTCTCTAGATTCCACATATGAGTAAAACCATCCAGTAGTTGTCTTTCATCTCTATTATGTCACTAAGCTGTATCACCTCCAATTCCATCATTTTGTCCCAAAGGACACAATATCATCTTTTTTTGATTGAAGAGTAGTATTCCATGGAATATATATCCCTTAACTTTTTTCTCTGTATATCTACATTTTCTCTCTTTGTTGGAAGGATTAATGGTTTACAGAATAGTAAAACACAGTAGTTTGTATATGTGTAACATTTCTCAGTTTTCCACACAACAATTTAACCCCCCCAAAAAAACACACATACTCCTCTACCATCATGTTCCAGGACCTGAATGTACACTCTCCCTCACCCCAGAGTCTTTTACTTTGGTGCAATACACTAACATCAGTCCAAGGTTCTGCTTTGTGTTTTCCCTTCTGTTCTTATTTTTCAACTTTTCTCTATGAGTGAAATCATCCCATACTTACCCTTCTCTTTCTGGCTTATCTCACTTAATATGATTCCTTCAAGCTCCATCCAAGATGAGGTGAAAAAAGTGAATTCATCATTTTTAACTGTATTTTCATTCTCAACAGTGTTTCTCTCAAAAGCTAAGTGTGAAATAGCTATATTTTTTAACTTATAAGCTACCTAACACTGCCCTGGTCATATCCATTCCTGAGGAAGCAAGACACCAATAGTTCTGTTCCCAAGTGGCTCAGTTAAAACAAGAACAAGTGTCAGGGTCAGAGTCTCCAGGGTAGTGCAAATCAGTGAAGTCTCTGTGACTGACTGTGTAGCTGTGAGGACCAGGAGAAGAAGGCAGACTAAGATGGAAAGAACAGTGCCTTGTCCACTTCACTGTGAGTAAAAGTCTTATATGTCAGAAGTGACTGAGGTTGGAAGGAGTAAGGAAGGTTGTACATGAGCTGATATCTTTGATGCTTTAAAAAAAAAAAAAGGCCAACAATTGCCAACAAGTAAAACATAGAATATTAACTATATAGTATCATATTTTAGCCACAGGGGGTTAAATGTACCACCTTCATGCTTTTCTGCATAATATCTAGAAGAACTAAAATTATTTTCACACTTACCTTCTTATCAATGCACAAGTCAATTAGAAAAAAATGCATTTTAAAAATAAATATATATGAATGATCTTGAATCTGACCCATGATTTATATCTGAGCAGATTCACAATGGCATTGATTATCATATTAAAATTAGAATTCACCTAAATATCTTCCTCAATTGTAGAATTTGACTGTAGCAAAGCTGTGAAGTTACTCAATGTGCTATAAAAGGCTGCTACTACAGGGAAAATGATAAATATTCTATGATTAAGGGACAAAGGACAAATAAAAGAACTATATAAATGCTACATGCATGTTTTTGTTTCAAAATTCATCCATGTCCAAATGAGAGAACTAGATAACTGGTGATCTTTGGGTGGTGGAATCATAGTGGTTTTTTCATTATTTCTTTGTAGTTTGTTAATATTTTGTTGTTGTTGATATTTTTTTAAATATTCTCTTTTTAGATTTATTTTACAGGAGAGAAACTGAGAGGCAAGAAAGATAGAGAAGAAAAGAGAGGCAGAAAGCCACCTGTAGCACTGCTTTACCACTTGTGAAGATTCCCCCTGATGAGGGGCTTGAACCTGGGTCCTCGCGAATGCTAACACATGCACTTAACTAGGTATACCACCATCTGATCGCAGTTTGTCTGTATTTTTCACATTTTTCATGATGCTACACTCTACTACAAAATCAGAACAAGCAAAAATGTTTCCATGGTATCCGGATGCTGGTTCACTTTGACTATTCTCAAAGTAGCTCTTCATTCTTAACTGTTCCTCTTCTACTATGTCTTACTGTAAAGGTCCCTTTAAGGGTGTCAATTCAAACAAAAGTAGAATTCAAATCTCTCCACTGCCACTGAAAACCTAACTGACCCTGAACCTGAGTTTCCCTAAGTGTGCTATGACGATGGAGGTACAAAGTTACTAGGACCAGAAGAAACCAAAAGCAGTGATGCACATTTATCATACACCAGTGCATGATTCCTTCTCTTCCAGAGGAGGGAAAAAAAAAAAGCATTAGCGTTATTTTCACTCTGAAAACTATTTTCAAAAAGTTTTTCCTGGAAATCATAACCCAGTACAATCTTAACCCAGTGCAATCTTTTTTTTTTTTTATCTTTCTTTATCTATTGGACAGAGACAGTCAGAAATCAAGAGTGAAGGGATAGTAGAGAGGGAGGGAGACAGAGAAACGCCTGCAGACCTACTTCACCACTCACAAAGCTTTCCCCCTGCAGGTGGGGAGCAGGGGCTCGAACCTGGGTCCTTGCTCATTACAACATGTGCACTCAATCAGGTGTACCACCACCTGGCCCTCCAATATAGATTTTATAGTGGGTTCAGCTGTCATAATAGCCCTGCTGGAAATAATAAATTACGAACTACACATCTAAGAACTAAATAAATGAACTATAATGCAGAACTTTTTCCTAAAAGAGAAGGATTTGGGAATATTTTTTCCTTTCCACATCTTTGAGACATTTTTCATTAAGAAGTTTATTATATATATATTTTTCCCCTTTTGTTGCCCTTATTTTTTATTGTTGTAGTTATTATTGCTATTGTTGTTGTCATCGTTGTTGGATAGGACAGAGAAATAGAGAGAGGAGGGGAAGACAGAGAGGAGGAGAGAAAGACAGGCACCTGCAGACCTGCTTCACCACTTGTGAAGCGACTCCCCTGCAGGTGGGGAGCCGGGGGCCTTGAACCGGAATCCTTACACCAGTCCTTGCGCTTCGCTCCATGTGTGCTTAACCCACTGTGCTACCGCCCGACTCCCAAGACAGTTTATTAATCTAATTATTTTAATGAAGGAGTGATAGAATTTGAAACAGACAAAAGCACTGATCAACTCTGGTTTATGATAGTGTTAGGGATTAAACCTGGGATCTCTGAGCCTTCAACATGAAACTCCCTGTTTTAAATTTTTTTAATATTTATTTATTCCCTTTTTGTTGCCCTTGTTGTAGTTATTATTGTTGTTGATGTAGCTGTTGTTGGATAGGACAGAGAAATGGAGAGAGGAGGGGAAGATTCATAGTGCTCTAAATCTTTACTTAAGCCCTACCATTCTACCCCAGTTAAGGTTGGCAAGTTTGAGGCTCTTGGATTGAATTCCATCCCCCAGAGTATGTCTGCTCCTCAGACACTCCATCCAAAACTATTCCCCCTGATTCTACCCAATCTCACAACATCCTACCATTCCACAACCTCCCTACCATACCACATCCTATTCATCACCACCATTCCCATCATCCCACACTATTGCCATAATCTCTATCATGAGATACCTGGTGAACCACCATCACAATCCACCAACCAAGTTGAATCAGCTAGCAGCAGATAACCAAACTGATAGCAGCAACTCATGACTCCAAAGAAAAAGACTCCATCACAGTTGTCTGCTTTCAGTAAACACCCTCTACCCAGCTCACAGATGAGCACAAATAAGTGTTATATTTAATAAATTCATGCAGTGAAAGACCAATTACAAACCAATGAGAAAAATATATAGATAAGGTGAATGCAAATGATTACAGAGGCACAAAAGACAAACTGAGGGGCTGAGTGGTGGTGGTGCATCTGGTTGAGCGCACATGTTACAATACAGAAGGACACAAGTTCATGTCCCCACTCCCCACCTGCAGGGGGAAAGCTTTGTGAATAGTGAAGCAGTGTTGCAGGTGTCTCTCTGTCTCTCTCCCTCTCTATCTCCCCTTCCCTCTCAATTTCTGTTTGTCTCTATCCAATAACTATAGATGATAAAAAATAAATTAAAATATATTTTTTAAAAAAAAGACAAACTGAAGAATGTTGGCTAAGAGGGCAAGAATAGAAGCCAGGGAAACAGCTTAACCTGTTAAGAGTACCAACTTGTATGCCTGGGTTCCCAAAGGTCACAGAGTTAATCCCTGGCACCAATTTATACCATATAGCTGAGCAGTTCTCAGGTTCAGGTGTCTGTTTTTCTCTCCTTTTTTCATTTCTCTCATAATAAAAATTATTTTATTTTTTTAAATGTCATATTTATAAAAAGGAAACATTGACTAAACCGTAGGATAAGAGGGGTACAACTCCACACAATTCCTACCACTAGACCTCTGTATCCCATCCCCTCCCCTGATAGCTTTCCTATTCTTTAACCCTCTGTGTGTATGAACCCAAAATCATTGTGGGATGCAGAAGGTAGAAGGTCTGGTTTCTGTAATTGCTTCCCCGCTGAACATGGGTGTTGACAGGTCAATCCATATTCCCAGTCTGTCTCTTTCTTTCCCTAGTGGTAAAAGGCTCTGGGAAATCAGAGCTCCAGGACACAATGGTGGGGTTATCTGTCCAGGGAAGTCTGGTCAGCATCATGGTAGCATCTGGAACCTGGTAGTTGAAAAGAGAGTTAACATACAAAGCCAAAGAAATAGTTGACCAATCATGGACCTAAAGGCTGGAATAGTGCAGATGAAGAGTTGGGGGGGGGGGGGTTTTTCTCCATTTTGTAGATAGCTAGTAGGCATATTTTAGTTATACTCCAAAGGGCCTGTGTGCCAGGATAGCCTGAGGGTGCTTGTTCCTGAGCACATGTTCTCTGGGTTGGAGAGAACTCGAATGCAGCCAACCTAGGCTGCTGCATGGGAGAGGGATCAGGAACTCGTGTCAGGCTAGCATCACAGGAGAGAGACTCTGGGACTTGCAGAGCCAGAAGGCAATCCAATGTGTGTTTAATCAAAAGAGAATCTGTATTTATACTTGCCAAGAAGGAAATAGTAGGGTGGAAAACAGGATGTGACATAGAGAGGGTAGAGCAAAAAGAGAGTGCAAACCAGTGGGGATTAAACGGTGGAAAACAGGGTGTGACAAGGAGAGGGGGAGGAGCAAAAAGAGAGTGCAAACCAGTGGGATTAAACCAGTGCCCTGCAGGCAGGGCAGTTCTCAGGTAAAGCAGTGATTATGTAAATAGACCACAGCATTAAGCAATGCAACAGAAGGGGTCTTAGAAGCAGACAAACACCTGTGGCTATATTAGTTTTTGTTTTTCCCTGAGCTTGAAATCTGATATGCAGGCGGATCCAAGTTATTGTCTGGAGAGATGATGTCATGGCTGGAAAAAAGACCAGAAACTGGATCAGGGAAGAGAGTAGCTCCCAAATACGGGAAAGGGGTATAAATATTGTTGACTGTAAATGCCATCAATTTGATGTGATCTGGGGACCATATTCAGCTTAGGAGCCTATGTAACCTCTGCATCCCTGTAGATCTGAGCTCACATTCTGTGGTCATGATTAGGAACATTCCAAGCTGCCCCAATATCAAACCATCTTCCTCAGGTATAGCATAGAGTATATTGTCCAGCCTCCCTTTTGAGGATGGAACATTCTCTACCATTGCTGATCCAAGTTGAGGGCAAGGTCCTATGGGGGCAAACAAAGGGGCTTATTGTGTTGTTCCTGATAGAAATGACTGGCAACAATGGAGAGAGGAATTTATTTGAGGTCTAGGTCCATCATGTCTGAGAATCTAAGGACTCCCCAATTAGGACCCTAGCTGGTGGAATGGCCTGATAGTGACTAATGAGTCATAGTTAAAGTATGCCAGTCTCTTGCCCTTATTCAGCTTTTGCAATCTCGCTTTGATAAGGTTAGCTTTGGAGTGAGTGAGAGAACTGTAATAGGAATTAGGTGAGGAGGGTATCCAAGTCTAAGTGGACACTAGTTCATCATGAACTTTATACTGACTCACTACAGACTATTGTGTATTTTTGCTTTCAGGTATATATTCTGCCCTAATTTATGGATACATGTAAACATATGCTCTATTTTACGGGACCTGGACTATAACTAGTTTTTGGGATTTTGTTAGGAAGTGAACCTCCTGGAATGAAATTAGAGAATCCTATGAAAGGAAAGGTCTCACCCAAGTAATGAGGTTGAAGGGCTGACATTCCATGCCTGATGTCACTGGACACAGTCTGAAGTGAAGTATGATAAGATGGTTAGTCACTGCATTGATTAGGTTGTGATCGGCCAATGAAATATCATTTGGTATGAATTGAGAGAAGCATGCAGGAAAGTGAGCCCCACCCTAGAGGTTCCAGGATTGGGGGAAATATAGGCTCTATACAGGAAGTGGGGAGGTTCCTGCTGTCTTAGGGTTTAAGAAGGCAATAGTCATTGCTATAATCACATTATTTGGCAATTGGGTTAACTTTGAAAGTCCCTTTGTTAGAATTTGCTGTATCATACACAGCATCACCATAATTTATGTCCTTTGACATTATTTGTAGATAGCTGTGCCAATAAAAATTATTTTTTGTTCACACATATCTATAAACCAGGGAAAAATATATACCTGAAAGCTGAAATACACAATAGTCTGCAGAGAGTACCCCCCCCCCAACACTTCATCTGCACTATTCCAGCCTTTAGGTCCATGATTGTTCAATAATTTGTTTGGCTTTCTATGTTAACTCTCTTTTCAGCCACCTGGTTCCAGATGCCAGCATGACTCTGACCAGACTTCCCTGGACTGATGACCCCACCAATGTGTCCTGGAACTCTGCTTCCCCATAGACCCACACAACTAGGGAAAGAGAGAGGCAGACTGGGAGTATGGATCGACCAGTCAACGCCCATGTTCAGCAGGGAAGCAATTACAGAAGCCAGACCTTCCACCTTCTGCATCCCACAACAACCCTGGGTCCATACTCCCAGAGGGATGGAGAATGGGAAAGCTATCAGGGGAGGGGATGGGATACGGAGATCAGGTGGTGGGAATTGTGTGGAATTGTACCCCTCCTACCCTACGGTTTTGTTAATGTCTCCTTTCTTAAATAAATAAATAAATAAATAAATAAATAAATTATTTGTAAAGGGGTTGGGATGATATGTGATTGCTGGCTAGCAGTTAAAAGCTGTTTTGATTTCATCATGCCATAACTGTGTTTTTAAACTTTCTCCCCCTAGGTGAAGGCAGGAACTATGTTACACACTTGACCCAGCTTTAAAAATGAACATTCTCGGGGGCCAGGTGGTAGCACAGCAGGTTAAGTGCATATGGTGTTAAGTGCAAGGACCTGTGTAAAGCTCTGGGTTCTATAGTTCCAGCCTCTGGCTCCCTGGAGCTGGAGGGTCGTTCCACAAGCTGTGAAGCAGGTCTGCAGGTGTCTATCTTCCTCTCCTTCCTCCCTGTCTTCTCCTCCTCTCTCAATTTCTCTCTGTCAACGGTAACAAGGGCAACAAAAATGAGAAAAATGGCCTCCAGGAGCAGTGGATTTGTAGTGCAGGCACCAAACCACAGCAATAACCCTGGATGCAAAAAAAAAAAAAATGAACATTCTCCTATTTAGTTGAATATAGCAGTGAGTACACCAGATTCTAATCATAGAGGCAAACTCTATTGGTGTTGGCGAAATCCTGCAGTTAGTATAGCATACTGCCAATACTCCATTCATTAGTCAAAACTGCCCTCTACCCTGACTTTTTTTATGTGTTTGTTTTTTGTTTTTAATACCACCTGGATTGTTGCTGAAGTTCAGTGCTAGAAGAAAAAGTGCCAGCACAATGAATCCACTGCTCCCAGTTGCGTTGGTGGTATAGTGGTGAGCATAGCTGCCTTCCACTGCTCCCAGTGACCTTTTTTTTCCCCCTTTTTCATTTTCTTTTTGGGTAGAGACAGAGAGAAAGTCAGAGGGAAGGGGGTGATAGAGGAAAGAGAAAGAGGCACACCTGCAGCACTGCTTCATCACTCATGAGGCTTCTTCCCCTGCACGTGGGAACTAGGGGCTTGAACCTGGGTCAATGTATATGGTAAAATGTGAGCTCTAACAGGTACACCACTGCCTAACCCCTCACCCTGAGCTTTAATAGTGTGCATTAACTATTTTTAATAGCTGATGATGAAGATCAAACTCATACTCTGAATTATACTGTAAAAAGTATTAAGTTGAATTTGCCAGAACAGGGCTAAAGTCATGGATGATGACACTCTATAAAAATTTAGGAGTTGGAGTTATAAAATTCATTAGGAAGTCCGTAAAACTGATCTTAGTCCATCCTCCCTCATTTTCTTGGAGAACCAGGGACTAAAGATAGATATATGTCAGTCCTGGATCCCCACCAACTCAAGGGTAGGCCTGGCATATGATTTCTTTAGCTAAAATGAAGCCTTTCCACTTCATCTCTTTTATTCAACTAGAAGATATCTTGACAGGTCAGTAATATATAGATGAATTGCATATGAAAAAAAAATCAAAAGGTTTCCCCTCTGAGGAAGTTAGGGATCCCAGGGTCTTCTCATGGGCAAGAATCATCCTGCTAGGGGCTCCCCAAACCTTTCCCCCAAAACCTGAGAAATTGTGGCAGGATAAGCTGCTCATAATAAACTTCCCAAAGGACTCAACTATATGATCTCTGTCTTATTATTCACAACAAAGATAACTTCCTGGCTAGTGGTGAAGCCTGTGGCTTCATCTTGGATCCAGCAAGACATACTTAAGGTCTCAGATCACCAGTCTTCTTTACTCACAGTTAAAGCTGGTACCACTGAACCAGTTTCTACCTTGGTCTATTTGCTTCACCATGATAAGCTGAGTAACTATTGACAAGGTCCCAGGAGATTCAGGCTCTCCTTAGGCTCTCCTTAGGCTCTGTGTTAGCCTGCTTCTGGGCTCTTACTTCAGCATCTGCAGATTTAGGGCACTGCGTTCTTTATTATTGATGTTGTTATTTACATATGACATCCTTATGAATGAGAGAGACAGCAGGAAAGAGAATCAGATCATCACTGTGGTACATGTGTTGTCAGGGACTGAACTCAGGACCTCATAATTGAGAGCCTAATGCTTTATCCACTACATCATGTACTGCACCACAAGGCATCCTAAGGTATCCTTGGTGTAAGTGAGACATATTCTGATCTTTTAGCTCAGTTAACAGATTTATGACATATGCCACACATTTCCCAATGCTTGTTTTTCCCTTAGTGTGACTGTCATTTACCTCTCTAGACTGTTTTTATTTTATTTTATTTTATTTTGTTTTTTGTTTTGTTGCCACTAGGGTTATCACAGGCGCTTGGTGCTTATACAACAATTCCAGTGCTTCCAGTGGCCATTTTTTCCTTCTTTTTTTAATTTTATTTTATTATATTTACTTATTTTCCCTTTTGTTTCCCTTGTTGTTTTTTATTGTTATTGTAGTTATTGTTATTGATGTCATCATTGTTAGATAGAACAGAGAGAAATCAAGAGAGGAGGGGAAGACAGAGGAGAAGAGAAAGATAGACACCTGTAGACCTGCTTCACCACCTGTGAAGCAAACCCCCCTGCAGGTAGGGAGCCAGGGGTTCGAACTGGGATCCTTACATTGGTCCTTGAGCTTTGCACCACCTGCGTTTAACCCACTGCGCTACCACCCGACTCCCTTTTTTTTTTTTTGATAGGATGAAGAGAAATTGAGAGGATAGAGATACACAGAGAAAGAGAGACACTTGCAACACTGCTTCACTATTCGTGAAGCTTCCCCTCTGTAAGTGGGGATATGGGGTTTTAACCTGGGTTAAAACATACATGGTAATATGAGCCCTCAACTGAGTGCAACACCATCCAGTCCTATTAATGTTATTTACTTAAGCAAATAAACCCCAATAGATGAACATTCTTTGCCCATGATACCCAAAAAAATACTAAGTATCTCATCTTCAGTTTCCTCCCTATACCCTTGTGAGGTTTTTCCTGGACTAACAGTAGCTTAGTTCAATTGAGATGCTGCTGGGAAATTGTGCAGATGCATTCACATCTGCCATGTTTTCCCCTCAGGCTACTAGTTCCCGTGAGAGTTGGTACATTCTAGGAGTGCCTGTTCCGCCATGTTATGCCCTCAGGACATTATCTGGAGTGCTTTGGTCACTCCTCCCCCTTCCCATTCTCGCGAAAGCTACTCCTATAAAAACCCTTCGTTTTCTGCACCTCGCTCTCTTGCCAGCGCTTCACTCCGGTGTTCAGACGCAGGAAAGGTTACTGCGTGAGGCAGCCATTTTCGCTACTTCCACGTGGCCCAACCTGCTTCTCTAGCACCCAACTCTGAGGTGCCAGCACAAATAAAGATTTGTGTTTCCTCTTCGCTCCGGACCCCCTCTCTCTTCTCCGCGGCCCACGGACAACAATATCTGGCACAACAACAAGATGCTATAACAAAATACCATAAAATGTTAGTTTCTTTTTTTTTTCTTTAATCTGTGTGCCTAAATGGCTGGAATTTTTTATTTATTTATTTACTACCTTTTTTGTTACCCTAGTTTTTTTCTTATTGTTGTAGTTATTATTGTTGTTGTTGTTGATGTCATCGTTGTTGGATAGGACAGAGAGATATGGTGAGAGGAGGGGAAGACAGAGAGGGGGAGAGAAATATAGATACCTGTAGACCTGCTTCACCACCTGTGAAGTAACTCCCCTGCAGGTGGGGAGCCAGGGGGAACTGTTAGTTTCTAAGCAGCAGAACTTTAATTCCCATAATGTTTGAGGAAGTCCAAAATGAACATGGCCCTCTTCTGAGGTCACAAATTGTTCCCTTTTCACTGTGCCTTCACATGATGGAAGGGGCCTCCCTGTGATCTCATTTATAATGGCACTAATTTCCTTGTGACCTAGACACCCCCCAAACATCCTACCTCCTAATATCAAAATCTTGGGATATTTAACCTACAAGTTTGGAAATACAAACATTCAGTTCACAGCAAGTAAACAAGATCGATTCTCCTTTGCAACATCTGGTGAAGGGCTGAGGATAATGCTGGACCCTAACCAGGCCAGGAATACCACCAGCTGTCTCTTTATTATCACATTTCTAGATTTAAATCTAAGCATCCAAAAGCATACAAAGCAGAACTTAAAAAAAGAAAAAAAGAAAAAAGTATAGAATACAATCCATACAATGAAATCAGGATCCCTAGACAAGAGAAAAAAATAATTCATGGGATTTGCACAATAGATAAGGCCACAGCACATACTCATGTTCATTCTTACTCACATAGGTGCATATGTATGATGTGTCCTATGCACAGGATTGGGTATCAGTGAGACACAAACACCACCAAAACCCTGGGAAATGCTTAAATAAATAAGCCTCTAGAGACAGACAGGGAGGAAAGTCCTTAAACTAAGGTTCAAATGTGCTTCTTCAGTCTTTTTTTTTTTTTCTTATCATAAGCAGAGATGGGCAGATAGCCTTCCACATGGTGTAGAATTTCTCTTACAGAGAAATTCCTATCACCCGCCCAAGCTGGTTTCCGCCCAGGAAGATCTACCTGTGAACAAGCCCTGGCCCTCTCAACTTACATTGAAAATGGATTCCAGAAGAATTTAAAGACGGGTGCTGTCTTTGTTGATCTCACAGCAGCCTATGACATGGTCTGACACCGTGATCTCCTAGCCAAGATCTCAAGATGCCTGCCTCCATGGGTGGCCAACACTATATCGTTTCTTCTCCAAAACAGAAGATTCCGGGTGCATCTGGGTGACAAGTCTAGCAGATGGAGACTTGTCTCAAGTGGCACCAGGGTTCTGTTCTGGCTCCTACCCTATTTAATATTTACATCAATGACCTTCCAGAAACTTCTTCAAGGAAGTTCATCTACGCCGATGACATCTGCTGTGCTACTCAGGCATCCAAGTTTGACATCCTTGAGGAAACACTCACGAAAGACATGTCTCTGATATCTGATTACTGTAAAAAATGGCGATTAATCCCTAGCACTGCAAAAACGGTATCATCTGTTTTCCATCTACACCATGCCTTGGCCTCGCGTGAGCTTAATGTGCAGCTTGAGGATACGAGAATCCGGCATGAAGCCCAGCCAGTCTATTTTGGCGTTACTCTCGATCGCACTCTGTCATTTCACGAACATCTCATAAAAACTGCAGCAAACGTGGGCGCGAGGAATAACATCATTGCAAGACTGGCCAGCTCCTCATGGGGCGCGAGCGCTTCCACACTACGATCATCATCTCTGGCATTATGCTATTCCACTGCAGAATACTGTGCCCCAGTATGGTTCCGTAGCCCCCATGTCCACTTGGTCGATTCCAAATTATATTCCTCCATGAGGATAATTTCTGGAACCATCCGTTCCACCCCGGTTCCATGGCTGCCAGTTCTTAGCAACATCACCCCGCCAGATATTCATCGGGATGCGGCATCATCTAAGTTCATTTCCCACGTCTACGTTCGACCAGACCTGCCAATATACGCGGATATCTTCGCCCACCCTGTCCAACGCTTGACGTCTCGTCATCCAATCTGGTCCCCTACACCTACACTGAACTTCTCTGTTCCATACTCTTGGAAACAGAGTTGGCAGTCAGCTGAGGTAAAGAACAAACACCTCATCACAGACCCCTGCAAGCATCAACCCGGCTTTGACCTAGCACGTTATGATTGGGCCCTCCTCAACTGCTATCGAACAGGCCATGGCTGGTACGCCGCTATGTTCCATCGCTGGGGAGCCAGAGACGACCCGAACTGCCCCTGCGGCTACAGACAGACTATGACCCACATAGTCAACGACTGCCACCTCTCCAGATTCAAAGGAGGTCTCGAAACTTTACATCAGGCTCAACCTGACGCTGTTGACTGGCTACGGAAGAAGGGCCAACGCTAGAAGAAGAATGGTGTAGACCCACTCCCATTCGAGGACAACATGTAGGCACTGGCCCCCGGCCACAGGGGATCTATGGAAAGTTCCAGGCACTTACTCCTTATGACTTTAGTGGGAAAAACTGGTGATGGGTTCTGACCTGATTCACCTTGATACCCAGGCCAATATATCTGATTGAATTTACTGAAACATAAACAGGTCAGGGGTGTTGGGGCACAGAATTTTTTTTTTTTGGTAGAACAATTTCTTTAGAGAAAGAGGAAAATAAAAACATTAGGAAGAGATTTGTTTGTGTATCTGAGCATATAAGAGGATACCCAAAGATACCCAAAAAAGACACATCAAGGGGGTCTGGAGGTAGCACAGCCCGGTAAGCACACATGGCACAAAGCGCACCCACCAGCGTAAGGATCCTGGTTAGAGCCCCGGGATCCCCACCTGCAGGAGGGTTGATTCACAGGCGGTGAAGCAGGTCTGCAGGTGTCTTTCTCTACCCCTCTCTGTCTCCCCTCCTCTCTCGATTTCTCTCTGGCCTATCCAACAACAACAACAGCAATGGCAACAATAATAATGACAACAACAAGGGCAACAGGGAGGAAAAAAAAAGACACATCAAGGTTACTATAAAATCTGCATGGAAAGTAAAAACACTTGCTAAATTCATCTAATCACAATGAGGTTGGTGACTTTTTTTATGATACATCCAATGACAACTGGCTCAGGGCTGGTCCTCACAACAGTCACAGAATGGGTAGAAGGTAGAGAGGCATAATAATAATGAAGAAAAATAAATATAATCTGGAAATAACTCAGGTTGAATCCTGCATTAAAGGTATGCATCCACAGGGAGCTGGGCGGTAACGAAAAGGGTTAAGCACACAGGGCAAAACGCGCAAAGACTGGAGTAAGGATCCCAGTTAGAGCTCCCAGCTCCCCACCTGCAGAGGGGGGGGGTTTGCTTAGCAAGCGATGAAGCAGGTCTGCAGGTGTCTTATCTTTCTCTCCTACTCTCTGTCTTCCCCTCCTCTCTGGACTTCTCTCCGTCCTATTCAACAACAACTATAACAACAATAACGACCACAACAAGGGCAACAAAATGGGAAAAATAACCTCCAGGAGCAGTGGATTCGTAGTGATGGCAACGAGCCCCAGCAATAACCCTGGAAGAAAAGAAAAAAAAAAAGGTATGTGTCCACAAAAGCAGACAAAAACAAAGAGAGGCGTGTGCCTTCCCAGTTGGGAACCGCAGAAGAATGAAAAGGTCAACTCCATATAGAAGGTGACACTGGGGAGTTGGGGCGATAGCACAGTGGGTTAAGCGCACATGGCACAAAGCGCAAGGACCCGCCTAAAGATCCTGGTTAGAGCTCCGGCTTCCCACCTGCAGGGGATGGGGTCGCTTCACAGGCGGTGAAACAGGTCTACAGGTGTCTAGCTTTCTCTCCCCCTCTCTTTCTTCCCCTGCTCTCTCCATTTCTCTCTGTCATATCTAACAATGACAACATCAATAACTACAACAATAAAAAGATAACAAAGTCAACAAAAGGGCAAATAAATAAATAAATAAAATTTTTAAAAAAAGAAGAAGGTAAGAGAGATAGAGAATGGGAAAGCTATCAGGGGAGGGGATGGGATATAGAGATCGGGTTATGGGAATTGTGCGGAATTGTACCCCTCTTATTCTATGGTTTTGTTAATGTCTCCTTTCTTAAATAAAAATAAAAAAATAAAATAAAATAAAATAAAAAGAAGGTGACACTGGTACCTTAAAGGAGATGGTGGCTCAGAACCCTGGACAGAAAAGTCTTGGTTTTGTTCTGACTGAAGAATACCCAGTCAGCTTCCCATTCAGGCACATGATTTTTTTTTTTTTTTCCTACCAGAGCACTACTCAGCTCTGGTTTACAGTGGTATGGAGAATTGAACCTGGGAATTTGGAGCCTCAAGTATTTGAGTCTCTTTGCATAACCATCAAGTTATCTATATCGACCTATTCAGTCATTTAGGTGGAAGGGTGGGGATAAAGAACTTGGGTGGTACCTTCTGCACCCCAGAAACTATTTTGATCCAGACTCCCAGTGGGGAGAAATGGGAGGGGAAAAATGACCAGAGGACTCTAAACAAAAATGACCAGAGGACTCTGAACAAATCCATCAGGACCCAAAGAGAAAAGAGGAAAAAGGGAGGGACATTTGGATGTAATAACAGTGTAGATTGTACCCTGTTATCTTGTAATATTGTAAGTCAATATTAATTCACTAAAAAGCAAAAAGAGCCCAAACTAGTTGAGCTCCAACCAAATTCTGTGCTCTCCACCCTAGCTCAATAGCCTGAATGAACTCTTTCATGCCTTATTAATTTTTGTCCCCTGCATTTTCTGCAATTTTGTGAGTGAAGCTAGTTTAGCTTTGGGGGTTTTTAGTTTTTGCAGCATTTCAGGGTGGAAAGTTGATTGCCAATTTCTAAATAATACAAATGTGTATTAAGTCAGTATTGTATGAAATAACTATAATGATCTGTTTTGTTCACTGTAATAAATTTAAAAGTGTAAATTCAAAAAGAAAAAGAACTTTGGTGGTGAGTGTGGTATGGAACATTGTGATCTGACAATTTTGTCACATACTATTAAAATTAAGAAAAATAAATAAAATAAAATAAATTTTAAAGGTTTTATGAGGAAGTAACTCAAGTGGTAGAGTATAGGACTCGGACGGCTAAGGCTCCCAGTTCAAACTCTATTTTTTATTTGTTTGTTTGTTTTGTTTTGTTTTTGTTGCTGTTTTTACCAGAGCACTGATCAGCTCTAGCTTATGGTAGTGCAGGGAACTGAACACGGGACTTCAGAGCCTCAGGCGTGAGAGTCTCTTTGCATTATGCTATCTACCCCTGCTCAAGGCCTAGTCCTGCATGTACCAGAATGATGCTCTGGCTGCTATCTCATCCTCTCTTCTTCATATAAAATAAACCTTTTAAAAAATGTATTTCAAAGGGGTAGCGCAGCGGGTTAAGCATACATGGCGCTAAGTGCAAAGACAGGAATAAAGATCCCCATTCAAGCCCCCGGCTCCCCACCTGCAAGGGAATCACTTCACAAGCAGTGAAACAGGTCTGCAGGTGTGTCTATCTTTCTCTCCTCCTCTCTCTCTTCCCCTCCTCTCTCAATTTCTCTCTGTCCTATTAAACAACAACATCAATAACAACAATAATAATAATAACCACAACAACAATAAAACAACAAGGGCAACAAAAGGGAAAAAAAATAGCCCACAGGAGCAGTGGATTTATGGTGCAGGCACCAAGCCCCAGCGTTAACCCTAAAGGCAAATATATATATATATTTCAAGGGACTGGGCAATAGCATACTTGGTTAAGTACATATGTTACTATGTGCAGGGACCAGAGTTCGAGCCCCTAAACCCCACCTGCAGGTGGAAAGCTTCACTAATGGTAAAGCAGTGCTACAGATGTCTCTCTTTCTCTCTCCCTTCCCCTCACTTCTTAATTTCTCCCTATCCTATAAATTATCAATTTTCTTTTTAATGAAATAAAGTACTACCCCACTAGGGAAAAATAGAGACAGGCTAGGGGTATAGATCAAACTGCCAATACCAATGGAGAAGGAATTACAGAAGCCAGAGCTCCTACCTTCTGCACCCCAGAAACTATTTTGATCCATACTCCCAGTGGGGGAGAAGTGATAGGAGGAAGAGGATAAGAGGACTCTAAACTCAAGATCCATCAGGTCCCAGAGAGACAGGATGAAAAGCGGAGAGATATTTGGATATAGTAGTAAGGTTATTTGTGGCTTGGAGGGGAAGAGAGGATTGGACCTGGAAGAAAGAGGGGGCAATCATGTACAAATGTAGGCAGATAGTTGTAGAGATGACAGTTAGCCCATGTCTGCAACCTTGGGAGAACCACGGTGGTTTGCAATGGAGGGACTTGGGATTCAGAACTCTTGTTGGAAACAGCATGGAATTATACCCCTATTGGCATGTAATTTTGTAAATCAACATTGAATCACTAATAAAAATAAAATAAAATAAAATAAAATAAAATAAAGCAAAAAGTGTTTTTAAATATTTTAGGAGTGTCACAGGCCTGAGAATTGACCCTCTTCTGCCTACAAGCAAGGTGAAAATGTAGAGGACACTTCAGATGTTCAGACACTGAACTTGAGAGATGAAAAGAAAACATTGAGGCCCCCCCTAATCAGCAGACCTTTGGAGACACATGCTGAAAATAGAGTGAAGTCAAGTCCACCCCAAAGAAAGTAAAACAGAATGAGAGTTCTGGTCACACAGCTGAAGCAATCAAGCCCACCTGAAATCAGTTTCTGCACTGCTTCCCTGAAGAAGGATGATGAATTCTTGTTCTCATTACAGAAGAGGGAAGGGGAGGGAGAAATGGAGGCTCAGCTAACTGCAGTGAAGTCAGAAGTCTGAGATATTAACAATTGCCCTGGTGATTCTAATGACAGCCAAGGATAGGAGTTGCAGGTAAGGGGGTTAACATAAACAAACCTATCCTTAATCAAAATACAAAACAATGGAATTTTCAAAAGGGAAGGGGGAAAGGGAGCATCCAAGCAAAGGAAGCAGCTATACTGTCACTCCTTGCAGGGCTAGGAGCCTTTTCCGAGTCCATGACCATAATCATCAGGGCTGAGTTGAAAGAGGGAGGACACATTACACCCTTAAATGTCAGCCTGACCTGACATCATTCCCATCTCCATAGGAAACAGGGAGTTGCCGATATGCAAAGAAAATTTGTGGGAGAACCCAGCACTAATTAACACCTCCTATCTGAAATCCCTGGCTCCCAGTCTGTGCCTTAGCACACTGCATTCCCTCTTCCCCCCTCCGCACCACTCCACCCCCAAAGAAAGAGGCTCCAGAAAGAGGGAAAGACAACTGACCACAGGGAGTCCTGTGCAAAACTAAGGGCACAGGAAGCAAAGCAGTTCATCCAACAAAGAAAGGTCAGCAGCTGTGACAGCTCCTAAAATGGCCAGAAAACTAGCACAGCTGAATTAAGCAGTAATGATGTTGGCACTGGCACTTTCTAGGGAATTATGAGTGTCTGGGAGGAGTGACGGCCTGAGGCAAAACCAGGGGCCATTAACCCAAGCAGTCAGCCGTGGGCTCCCCACCTTCCTCACCTCTCAAACAGGAGGGGCGGGGGGTTCAGAGGCAGCTGGAAGAGACAGGATTCTATTGTCACAGAGCTGCATCAAGATTTTAGTTACTGCCAACCAGAACACCCTGCCCTACGTGCCCTGTTCAGAAGAGGGGGTAATCCAGCACTAGGCCAAGGTGTGGGGTTCTGATCTTAGGCATCTCATTTCAGACATGCCTTGTGACAACGGCAAAACACTCCATCAGTTTGGGGTCTGCACACAGCGCGCACAGAGCAATCCTTTAGGACATGCATTCATACTCCACATACTTTATAGCCAGAAGGCACATTGACAGGAGACAGAGAGGAGAGAGAAGCTTAATCACAATTCTGCCACATCCCAGCTGGGTCACCTTGGACTTATGTCACCTTGTTGCTGCTTAAGGCCAACCTACTTGCTATTCAGAAATGTATGCAGAGCATCTGTTCTACCCACTGAGGCAGCAGGTGTGGGAATCGCCCTGACCCTCCCAACCCTGAGTAGGAGACCTCCCCCCCACCCCCACCCGCCAGTTCCCTTTTCTGGACCTTAGTCACATGGAAGCTCTTAGTGGCCCAGAACCCGGCTTTATTTATGTCTGTACCAGCACCTGGCTGGTACCCAATGGAAGTGCACTTCAAAGCCAGCTCTCAGGAGGCAGCTGCTAGAGAACAGCACAAATAAAAACACTGAATGCTGGGTATGAAAAGGGGAACATCCCCACTGACTGCCAAAGAAGCAGTCAGAGCATGAGAAAAACAAGTCCCCTCACTACAGATAAACAAGCTTAGGGAGAGGTGAAAGGAGACAGGAAATTTTAGTGATGATTTTTTTCACCAGTTAAAAATACACTTGCTGAGCCTAAGGAGATAAAATGGCAGTTATGCAACAGATTTTCCTGCCTGAGGCTCTGAGGTCCCAGGTTCAGTCCTCTACGCTACCCTAAGCCAGAGCACATGCTCAGTGGGATCACACCAGAGTGCAATGCCTGGCACCTCATATGTTGCAGTTTCAATCCTTGGCACCACCATATGCCAGGCTGAGCAGTGAACCCGAGGGGGGAGGAGGAAAAGGTGAGTGAGGAGGGAGGGTAGACATGTACCCTCTGCTCAATGTGCTTCTGCTGCAGACAGCAAGCCTTCACACTCGACATATAACTCAAAGTGATACACTGGGTTCTTCTCAAATGTAATGTGACCCCTCTTATATTGTGACATGTGTGACATGTTTCTTCACATATGACATACACGTTCCCCTCATACTTTCACTTGCTACCCATTTCTTCTCACAAGCAACTTGTGCCCTTACTCACATGACATACAAACTGCATATTTATAAGAGACTCTGCTTACAGGTGCTCCGCCCATGCACACCCAAAACACATGCCTCCTCTCACACACAGCTACCAGAAAAGGACTCAGGGTCACCTGAGAGTGACATACATCTCATCAGTCTGTAGACTTCAGCCCAATGAGCCATCTGCTTTATTTATAACACCAATTCTAAGTAAGTCACCAGAAAGAAATGAGAGCTTCCTCCCAGTCACAAGTACTGTGTACACCACTCAAAATTGTTGGTGCAATCATCTGCCAAACCAGCTCACCATTTCACTGAAAACATAACTGGGACACAATGGCACATGCTCATTGCTTGAGGAGCCAGCACATAACATAGAGAGAAATTAAAGAGCTCTATTAATTTATTAACTAAGCACTTGATGGAAGAATGAATGTCACATACCTCTCCCAGAAAGAGAAAAGGGGAAAGCAACATGTCAAAAACACACTTTCGTGCAAAAGACAACTTCAGGTAGAAGGTAGAAATAGGAAGCTATATAAAATCATCCTTTAATTCAATCATGGCTAGAAAAAGTAACTGAAGCCAGAGGCTACAGGCTTTAATTAGCAGTTCAATGAGGAAGTCTGAAAGTAGAGACACTAGTAGTTTTATAAGCAAAGCATTCAAGTAGCCATTACATATTTGAGGACTTGGAGCAGTTCCAAATAGTTACAAACTTGTTACCATAAAGTAAGCTAAAACTTTTCTATATCTTAACATTGTAAAGTTGAGTTCCACAGTCTGGTTAATAAAAAAACATAGATGTTCCTCATTTTTTTATTATTATTATTTCTTTATTGGGAGATTAATGGTTTACAGTCTACAGTAAAATACAACAGTTTGTACATGCATAATATTTCCCAGTTTTCCATATAACAATACAAACCCCCACTAGGTCCTCCTCTGCCATCATGTTCCAAGACCCTCCTGCCCCCCGCCCCAGAGTCTTTTACTTTGGTGCAGTACACCATGTTCCTCATTTAATAGGAAATTTTTTCCACTAAGTGCCAGAACTGATGCTGTATATTCTAGAAACCAGAACAATTTGTGCCCCCAAACTTGCTGAAAGGGGACATATGGAGTTGTATATCACAGTTGTCACAGTAGGTCAACTTCACCTACTTCTGGAAGAATAATAGCCCACTATGATAGTGCCACTCAAAAGACAGTCCCAGAGGCCTGTTAGAAATGCAAATTCTTCCCCCACACCTATGGATATCTAATTTTTGACAAAGGAGCTCAAACATTAGATGGAGAAAGGAGAGTCTCTTCAACAAATGTTATGGGAAAACTGGACTGAACTGTGTAGAAGAATGAAATTGAACCGCTATACTTCACCACACACAAAAGTAAACTCCAAATGGGTGTTAGACCAGAAACTATCAAATACTTAGAGAAAAATATTGACAGAGCTCTTTTCCATCCAAGTTTTAAAGACATCTTCAATGATTCAAATCAAAATATAAATAAGGCAAAAACAAAAATAAACCAATGACACTACATTAAATTGAAAACGTTCTGCATAGAACCTGGACTGGAGTTGGTGTATTGCACCAAAGTAAAAGACTCTGGGGTCGGTGGGGGGAAGAATGCAGGTCCTGGAAAAGGATGACAGAGGACCTAGTGGGGGTTATACTGTTATGTGGAAAACTGAGAATTGTTATGCATGTACAAAATATTGTATTCACTGTCAAATGTAAAACATTAATCCCCCCAATAAAGGGGAAAAAAAAGAAAAAAGAAAAAGTTTTGCACAGCAATAAAAGCTACTACCCAAACAAAGAGACTCCATACTGAATGGGAGAAGATCTTTTCATGCTATAGAACAGACATAAGGCTAATAACCAAAATATATAAATAATTTGCCAAATTAAAAAAAAAAATGACCCCATCCACTAATGGGGAGAACAGAATATCTACCAAACGCCAACAAACATATGAAAGAATGCTCCAAGACATTGATTGTCAAAGAAATGCAAATATAGACAACAATGAGATACCACTTCACTCCTGTAAGAATATCATACGTCAGAAAGGGTAATAACAAATGTTGGCGAGGTTGCAGGGGTAAAGGAACTCTCCTGCCCTGCTGGTGGGAATGTGAATTGGCCCAACCCCTGTGAAGAGCAGTCTGAAGAACTCTCAGAAGGCTAGAAATGAATCTACCCTATGACCCCATAATTCGTCTACTGGAGATATAGCCTAAGAAACCAAACACACTCATCCAAAAAAAATCTTTGTGTACCTATGTTCATAGCAGCACAGTTTATAATAGCCCAAACTGTCGTTTTCGACGGGTTATGTTGTTTTCGCCGGGCTGGCTTCACGGGCAGGTAACAGACGACCAGGGACTCATAGTTGAGCTGTAGGCAGTATCTCTTTATTCATGCAGGACGCAACACAATCTAAGCCGAGCTGAGCTAAACTAAAGGTAAAGTACTCTAAAACTCACAATATAACAGCGGTTATATAAATAGAATGAAGTGGTTATGTAAATAGAATAGTGTTAAGCAGGGGGAATTTAAACCAAATGAAACAGAAGGGGTCTCATGCATACCAACAATTCCCCCTTTCTTTTTAACTAATGGCCATTGCGGGGTGAACAGAAATGTATATTGTACAGGCGTTATCAAAAGAACTGGCATATGACATGGAAAACAAAATAGGCGAGCAGCAATAACCAGTGTGATGCCAAGTGGAGCTTTTCTTGCCTCAAAGGGCAAGGCCTAGCAGGCGAAAGGGCATTTCTTGCCTCTGGGAACGCTTCATGCCTCTGGGGGCATCTCTTGCCTCAAAGGGCGTTTCCTGCCTCTGTGGGCATCTCTTGCCTCTTGGGGCGCTTCATGCCTCTGTGGGCATAACCTAATAAGGAGGGGGAGTTTTCTGCCTCTGGGACAGAGCCTGCAGGTGAGGGGACATGGTCTATAAAGTCTCAAGGCAATTGGCTGAAGTTAGTCTTTGAGAAACACAGCTGTGTGTACCAGTAAGTCCGATGGAGGTGTCAGTCCAAAGTAGCTGACCACAGAAGAAAATGCCGGAGGATGAAACGCTGCACGTCTGTCTCGATGGGGAATGTTGGCCACCAGAATTCTGCTTTTCTGTAGAGAGTGAGCTTTCGAGTCTGTGAATCTGTTTCTTCAGGTCGTGCCAGGTCACATTATTGGTTTCCGGGGGCGATGTCAGAGAACAGGGGTCCAAATGGATTTCCGGGAATTCCATTTGAGTAGATGCTTTTTCATGTGAAGACTTGACAGCTGAAATTCACTTACTTGTCAAACAAAACTTGTAGCAGATTAGAAGTTTACTATCATTGATAACTCCATTATAATTGGAAGTCCTTTCTAGTATCATTTCAAGGTTGTTAAAACACTTTAAACTCAATAAAATGTGGAAAGGTAAACAGAAGAACCACGGTTAAAAGCCTCAGGCATGAGAATAATTAACATTATCATTGCACTATCTGCCCCACCCATAACTCATACTGTTTTCAGGATTAAACGTTTCAGATTTATGTCAAGACATAAAAGAGAAATCAAAGGACGGAAAAAACAACTTTTTGGATTGTTTCTGGATGTCTCTAGAAATCATGGCTGCGTCCAGCATTTTTTTAAGTCAATGTCAAACAAAAATTCAGTCATTCAAATCATTCTCTTATGAAATGCAACTTGAACCAGATTATCAAGATCTCACCATGTAGGATTAAGAATCCCCGGAGGGCGACCTAGTCCAAAAAGGTCCTCGAAATTCCATTTAGGGTGTTTCTGACTGTTCCTGCTGGATTGCTTCAGGCACCCATTTTTAAAAGCGTCTTCCCATCGAAGAAAGAATCCAATCAAGAGAGTAGAACTAACCACGTGTCTCCATACTTGGGAACTGCCAGGGTACTCGAGAATGCTCCTCAAACTAGAGTAGTCCTTCTCCACGGGAAACATTCGAGAAGAAGTCCAGAAAGTCCCAGGGGAAATCCCCATGCATATCCCAAGGTCTACGATCACGGTCATAAAGAACGAAATTATGGCCTGGAGCGAAATGTAGTCCTTTTCCTCGGGAAACATGAGAGAGGGAATCCAGAAAGTCCAAGGAGAAATCTCCGTGCATCTCCCAAGCTCTATGATCCCGGTCATAAGAAACCAAAGTTCCTGGTCAGGGAACCGAAATGTGGCCCAGAGTAAAATGTTCCAGAGACAGAGAAACTGTCTCATAATGAAACAGTAGAGGCTTTGGCAAACCTCTTCGTAAGTAAAAGAGAAGACCATAGTGCATAGGTAGGCAAAGTCTTCACTTATCTGGGAGTTGCGCAGGTCTGGTCCCACGTTGTGGCGCCATATGTCGTTTTCGACGGGTTATGTTGTTTTCGCCGGGCTGGCTTCACGGGCAGGTAACAGACGACCAGGGACTCATAGTTGAGCTGTAGGCAGTATCTCTTTATTCATGCAGGACGCAACACAATCTAAGCCGAGCTGAGCTAAAGTACTCTAAAACTCTAAAACTCACAATGCTGTCTTTATATATACTTGCCAAGTAGGGTGGAAACAGGGTGTGACATAGAGAGGGTGGAGAGAAAAGTGACTGGTGACAATCAGAGTGTGACAAGGAGAGGATCAGGGTGTGACAAGGAGGGGGGGTGGAGCAAAAACATATCATGAAACAGTGGGGATTGAACCAATGCCCTGGAGGGAGGTACTTGTTAACAGCGGTTATATAAATAGAATGAAGTGGTTATGTAAATAGAATAGTGTTAAGCAGGGGGAATTTAAACCAAATGAAACAGAAGGGGTCTCATGCATACCAACACAAACTTGGAAGAAACCTAGGTGTCCAACAACAGATGAGTAGCTAAGAAAGTTGTGGTATATATACATAATGGAATACTACTCAGCTATTAAGAATGATGAAATTACTTTCTCACCTCATCTTGGATGGAGGTTAAAGACATCATGTTAAGTAAGATAAGACAGAAAGAGAAGGATGCATATGGGATGGTCTCACTCACAGACAGAAGTTGAGAAGTAAGAACAGAAAGGGGAAACACAAGGTAGAACTTGGACTGGGTTTGGTGTACTGCACCAAAGTAAAGAACTCTGGGGAAGTTGGGTAGGGAGGCAGCTTTTAGATCCTGGCGCATAATGATGGTGGAGAAGAACCTAGCCTGGGAGGTGAGAGTGTTTTGCAGAAAACTGAGAAATTTTAAACATGTATCAACAGCTGTATCTGCCATAAACCATTAATACCCCTAATAAAAATAATTTTAATATAAATTACTGAACCCAACCCCCTGCTGAGTCAGGACCTGCAGACCCACAGCCAAGGAGTACTCTCTATGGTTTCAATCCTGCAACTATAGAGGCCAGGAGGTGGCACACCTGGTTAATCACACACATTATAGTGCACAAGACCCAGGTTCAAGCTCCTGGTCCCCACCTGCAGGGGGAAAGCTTCATGAGTAGTGAAGCAGGGCTGCAGGTTTCTCTCTGTCTCTCTTTCCCTCCCTACCTCCCCTCCCCCTCTCAATTTCTCTGTTTCTATCTAATAATAAATAAGTAAATAAGATTTTTTTTATAGTGTTAAAAGCTACCTTAAAAAAAAAAATCTTGTGGGGCGGAGCCAAGATGGTGACTCAGAGGCAACACAGGGCCTGAACTCTCCAAGGAGGCTGCATCAAAACTGGGAAGTTCAGCCACCAGGTTCCAGATGCTACCAGATGCGAACCAGACTTCCCAGGACAGGTGACACCATCAACATGTCCTGGAGCTCCACTTCCTCAGAGCCCTGCCCCACTAGGGAAAAAGAGAGACAGACCTGCCAACAACCATGTTCAGTGGGGAAGCAATTACAGAAGCCAGACCTTCCATGTTCTGTACCCCATGGTGACCCTGAGTCCATACTCCCAGAGGGATAAAGAATAGGAAAGCTATCAGGAGAGGGGATGGGATACGGAGCTCTGGTGGTGGGGATTGTACCCCTCTTATCCTATGGTCTTGTCAGTGTTTCCATTTTATAAATAAATTAATTAATTAAAATTTTAAAAAATCTTGTAACTATAATTATATAGTTCACTAGTCTCCAGAAGGCATTAAGACTAAATGTCTTGCCTTCCTCTTCTAGGGCTGTTCTTACAAAGATGTGACAAAGTCCTTTTTAAAAAGTTAGTAAAGATTAACTGAACTTGGAAGTTTTGTACAGTTAGAGTAGGGATAAAAGTAAATTACAGTTAGTCCTTGAACAATATGGTTTTGAACTTCCCAGATTCCATAATCATGGGCTCAACAAATCAAGTACATGAGTTGGCTGAATCCAAGGATGGGGAACTCATGAATATGGAGCACCATACTCCAGTTATTGAATACAGTCCTAACTGTAACTCAGTTATGTGTGGAGTTTCAACTTTGCAGAAGTTGGCACCCCTAGCTCCCAAGGTGTTCACGGTTCTCCAAGCTGAGAAAACAGGGTAGTGGAAGAGAAGCAGACTCAGGTCCCCTCCAGAATCCAGTGAGCCTTGGTTCACTACCTGTCTTTGTTCATTGGCACCTAGTGAAGAAATCAGGGGTCTGGAATGGCACAGCAAAAGGCTCAGTAGACAGAGAGCCTGGCATGAGCATGTCACAGATTTGGCTGCTGCCAAAATGCTAACTTGGTTTGACAGCTAAACCACTGGAGTTATTGGAAGTCACACAGCATATATGGGAGTGTTGGGTTTTGTTGTTGTTGTTGTTGTTGTTGTTGTTTGTTTTTTACTTTTTTACCCCCCTTTAGTTGCCCTTGTTGTTGTAGTTATTGTTGTTGTTCTTGATGTCGTCATTGTTGTTAGGACAGAGATAAATGGAGAGAGGAGGGGAAGACAGAGAGAGGGAGAGAAAGAGAGACACCTGCAGACCTGCTTCACCCCCTGTGAAGTGACTCCCCTACAGCTGGGGAGCTAGGGCTTGAACCAGGATCCTTGCGCTCAACTGCTGCCACTACCACCCGACCCCCATACGGGAGTTTTTGTTGAGTTCTCTTTGTTTGTGTAGCCAGGTTCTGGTCAACACATACATGTGGTTGAATACCAATTGATCAATACCAATTACAGCTTACTCAGTCAACAGCTGACAGTATATATTTTGGTGGCTATAACCAAGTATAAGTGACTTATTCATCTCTCATCTTGTTTTTAATCCATGTGGTCCTGTTACTTTTTAATTTCTTCCAAAAATGTTTTGTTGGCATCTTATATTAAATAATCATGATGTCATCATTACTCATCTTTTTAAATAGTTTTTTTCTAATTTTTTTAAATTATCTTTATTTATTTACTGGATAGAGACAACCAGAAATGGACAGGGAAAGCGGTGATAGAGTGGGAGAGACAGACACCTACAGCCTGGCTTCACCACTTACAAAACTTTACCCCTGGTAGTTGGGGGCTGGGGACTCAAACTCAGGTCCTTGCGCACTGTAACATATATGCTCAACCAGATGTGCTACCACTTGGCCCCTTAAATAGTTTTTTAAAAATCATACCCTGGGAGTCAGCAGTAGTGCAGTGAGTTAAGCGCACGAGTGTAAGGATCCCAGTTCCAGCCCACGGCTCCCCACCTGCAGGGGAGTCGCTTCACAGGGGAGTCGTTTCACAGGCAATGAAGCAGGTCTGCAGGTGTCTATCTTTCTCTCCCCCTCTCTGTCTTCCCCTCCTCTCTCCATTTCTCTCTGTCCTATCCAACAATGATGACATCAATAACAAGAACAATAATAACTATATCAACGATGAAAAACAATAAGGGCAACAAAAGGGAAAATAAATAAATATCTATATATATATGTGTGTGTGTGAAACTATTAAAAAAAAAAATCATACCCTACCAAAAAAAGCTCAATGGTGGCTCAGTCTCAAAATTGAGGTAGAATACAAAAGCAAGAAGAGAAAACTGAGTTAGACCATCCATCCATCTGACTTTGCTTCCAGTAGAAGACTGGAAGCAAAGTCAGATGGATGGTTTAACTCCTACCCTGAAATACATTTTGCACAAAGCACCTCAACAAACAAAAGGCTGGTGCCTGATTCCACATGCTCACCATGGGTCAGGCTAGCTCTGCCCAATGAGAGGCATGCCTAGAACTGGACAACTGAATCAGAATACGTTTAGATAACTAAACTCAACCACTACATACAGTTGCTTATTTAAATGCCAATGAAAGATTTGTATGGCATTAACTTTTTTAATGTTACTTTAACAACCAAAGAGCAAAACAGTTATAAAACTAAGAATAGGTTTCATAATGAACATGTATACATTTGTCAAAAATAGTTACCTGATTATCATATTTGAGAGACTGCGTCCCAACCAAAAACCGAATGGCATCTGTTTCTGCAGTCTGAGGTGACAGAGCACGTGCCTGAGGAAGGAAGGAAAATGCACACATTTATAAGTTAAGTATGATAGATAAGAGATTCACAGAGCTGTGCAACAGCTGCAGTGCTTATCCTATGAAACATGAAGCCATGAACTTGATCTCTTGCACTACATGGGAACTCCGTGGATGGTAGAGTGGTACTGTAATGTGTTCTCTCTCTTCCTTTCACACTTTCTTTCTCTCAGATAATTTAAATTATTTTTTAATTGGACCAGAGAGGCAGCTCAGTAGTATAATGCATGCAGGAAACTCTTAGTTTATTCTCTGCCACTGCACAAAGGGGAGAATCCACTTTTCCTGGTGATATATATGTATATGAGTATAGATGAGTAAAAAGTGTCTATGAGGAAGTTGGGTAGTGGTGCACCTGGTAAAGCACACACATGGCCATGTGCAAAGTCTCAGGTAAAAGCCACCAGTTCCCGGGAGTCAGGGTCGGGGGGAGCAAAGCAGGTTAAGCCCACGTGGTGCAAAGCACAAGAATCGGCTTTAAGGATCCCGGTTCGAGCCCTTCCTCCCCACCTGGAGGGTGTCGCTTCACAGGTAGTGAAGCAGGTCTGCAGGTGTCTATCTTTCTCTCTCCCTCTGTCTTCCCCTCCTCTCTCCATTTCTCTCTGTCCTATCCAACAACAACTACATCAATAACTACAACAATAAAACAAGGGCAACAAAAGGGAATAAATAAATAATAATAATAAATAAAATCTTTTTAAAATAATAATAAATAAAATTTTTAATAAATAAAATAATAATAAAAAGCCACCAGTTCCCATCTGCAGAGGGAAAGTTTCAATGAGTAGTGAAGCTGTGCTGCAGGTATCTCTTTCTCACTCCATCTCTACCTCTCCCCTCCTTCTAGATTTATCTCTGACTCTACCAATAAATAAATGAACAAAATGTTTTTTAAGTTGTCTATGAAGCAACTTAGAAATATGTATGGGAATGGGTGGTGGCTCACCTGGTTGAGCACACCTGGTACAATGCCCAAGGACCCAAATTCGAGCCTCCAGTCCCCACCTACAGGGGGAAAGCTTTACGAGTGGTGAAACAGGGCTGCCAGTGTCTCTCTGTCTCTATCCTTCTTGATCACCCCATTCCTTCTTGGTTTCTGGTTGTCTCTAGCCAATAAATAAATTTTTTAAAAATAACTTTAAAAAAAAATCTGGGGTTGGGCAGTAGCGCAACCGGTTAAGCGCACGTGCGCAAAGTACAAGAACAGGCATGAGGATCCCAGTTCAAGCCCCTGGCTCCCCACCTGTAAGGGAGTTGCTTCACAGGTGGTGAAGCAGGTCTGCGGGTGTCTATCTTTCTCTCCCCCTCTCTGTCTTCCCCTCCTCTCTCCATTTCTCTCTGTCCTATCCAACAACAATGACATTAATGGCAACAATAATAATAACCACAACAACAATAATAAAAAAAAAAAAAAACACCAGAGTAACAAAAGGGAAAAAATGGCCTCCAGGAGCAGTGGATTCATGGTGCAGGCACCAAGCCCCAGCAATAACTCTGGAGGCAAAAAAAAAAAACAGAAATCTATATGAAGGGACTATCTGAGACAGTTCACCTAGTATAGCATACAAGATGCCAACTGCAAGGCCTTCAGTTCAAGCTCTGGCATCACATGGAGGTAGCATGGAAAGCACAAAGTGAGTTTCATGAATGGTGGAGCTCTGCTAAATGTCTTTCTTCTCCTCCCTCCTTTTCTCCTGCTCTCTAAATAACTAAATGAGGATCAGGCAGTGGAGCATCTGGTAGAGCACATGTACTACAAAGTGTAAGAATTTTGTTTCAAGCCCATGTATACCATTTGCAGGGGGTGGGGGGAAGAGCTTTGTGAGTGGTAAAGCAGTACTCTTTTCTCTATATATTCCCCCCCCACTCTCAGTTTCTCTCTGTCTCTATCCAAAAATACGTAAAATAAAATAAATAAGTCATTCCCAGGTGGCTGTTCAGTAGTATCACAAATGTGAAGCTCTAGATTCAGTGCTACATAAAAATAAGAATACTTTTTCAATTCCAAAAACTATGTTATGTACAAAAAGCTGCCAATTGTGACACACCAATTTTACTGCAAATCTGGATATTTAAGCAATTATAAATGGGTACAAAAATTAGGAAGTAGGGAAAGGCATACTCAGTTGAGCACATACATTACCCCTCACAAGCCCCCGGTCCCCACCTGCAGGAGGAAAGCTATGCAAGTGGTGAAGCAGTGCTGCAGGTGTCTCTCTGTCTCGCTCCTTCTCTATCACCCCCTTCCCTCTTGATTTCTGGCTATCTCTATCCAATAAATAAAGATTAAAAAAAAGAGGGAGTTGGCGGTAGCGCAGCCAGTTAAGTGCATGTAGCGCAAAGCGCAAGGACAGGCATAAGGATCCCGGTTCCAGCCCCCGACTCCCCACCTGCAGGGGAGTCGCTTCACAGGTGGTGAAGCAGGTCTGCAGGTATCTTTCTCTCCCCCTCTGTTTTCCCCTCCTCTCTCCATTTCTCTCAGTCCTAGCTAACAACAACATCAATAACAACAACAATAATAACCACAACAATAAAAAACAAAGACAACAAAAGGGAAAATAAATATTTTTTAAAATTAAAAAAACAACAACAACAAAATGTGGAGGTGGGGGGAGGAAGGCCTACTGCTCAGTTTCATCCTTAGGTCTCTATCAGTTTAGAGTGTGACTTTAGTGGTGGACACTGAGGAGAGCTTGTAACAGAGTTCCTGGGCAGAAGAGAGAGCATTTTGTTAATGATGGTGGGAAGTGAACAAGGCAGTTGAAATGTTAACCTCTCATCACAAACAAATGTGTCATTTAGAACTTTATGTAATAAACGACACCCCAAAGAAATACCTAGTAAAGAAAAAGTTGTCAGGAAAAGGTCACTGTTTTCCCTGGATACAAGTTATGGAATGCACCTAATTTTTTTTTTAAAGATTACCTTTATTTATATTTGGATAGAGACAGTCAGATATCGAGAAGGAAGGGGGAGATAGGGAGAGAGACAGACCTGCAGCACTGCTTCACCACTTGTAAAGCATGTTAGTTGTTGGGCTCAGGCAAAAATTAGTGAAGTCATGGCCCCCCTTGGGATATACCTAGAATAGACTTCCTAGCTCCAACACAAAGATCCCAAATTTCATCTGCTATACTTTTATCTTTAGGTTCCTGATTATTAAAAAAAAAAAAAAAAGAAGAAGTTCTGCTTTGTATGTTAATGCTTTTCAGCCACCAAGTTGCAGATGCTACCATGACGCCAACATGACTTCCCTGAGCAGACAACCTTACCAATGTGTCCTGAAACCCCACCTCCCCAGAGCCCTACTGCAGTAGGAAAAGATAGAAACAGGCTGGGAATATGGATTGACCTGTCAACACGCATGTTCAACAGAGAAGCAATTACAGAAGGTAGGCCTTCCACCTTCTGCTCCCCATAAAGATCTTTGGTCTATACTCCCAGAGGGACAGAGAATAAAGAAACTCCCAATGGAGGGGAGGAGATATGGAACTCTGGTGGTGGGAATTGTACCCCTCTTATCCAACAATTTTGTCAATCATTAGTAAATCACTAATAAAAAATAAAAATAAAAGAAATACTGTGCTCATTTATTAACACCGGTACCTGGCAAGAAATGCACCTTACCTGGTGAGCTTACTCTTCAACAACTTGGTTGCTGTTGGCAGTAGTGGTTTTTTATCTGGGTTTTTGGTTTTTATTTATTTGGTGTGTTTTTGTTTGTTTGTTTGTTTGTCTTTGTTTTTTGCTTTTTAAGTGAAGGTCCCTGAGATGAAGAAATTCTCTGGGCCAGTAAAATAGCTCACTTGGATAGCTTGCTGCTTTGCCATGTGTGTGACCCAAATTCAGACCTCCGCTGCACTGAAGGAAGCTTTGCTGGTATGGTCTCTTTCACTCTCTCTCTGCCTCTATGCCTCGACTCTTCATCTGCACTATTCCAGCCTTTAAGTTCATGACTGATCAACAATTTGTTTGGTTTTGTATGTTAACTCTGTTTTCAGCCACCAGGTTCCAGATGCCATCAGGATGCCGACCAGGCTTCCTTGGACAGACGACCCCACCAATGTGTCCTGGAGCTTGGCTTTCCCAGAGCCCCACCCTATTAGGGAAAGAGAGAGACAGGCTGGGAGTATGGGTCGATCTGCCAACACCCATGTTCAGTGGAGAAGCAATTACAAAGCTAGACCTTCCACCTTCTGCATCCCATAATGACCTTGGGTCCATACTCCAGAGGTTTAAAGAATAGGAAAGCTATCAGGGGAGGGGATGGGATACGGAGTTCTGGTGGTGGGGACTGTGTGGAGTTGTACCCCTCTTACCCTATGGTTTTGTCAATGTTTCCTTTTTATAAACAAATAAATAAATAAGAAAGAAAGAAATGGGGGGGGCGGACCTGGAGAGAGAGGGAAGAAAGGAAGGAAGGGTGGATGGAAGGGAAAGTGAATGGAAGGTAGTAAGGGAGAAAGATAACCAGTAACATAATGCCCTAAAAGATAAACAAACAAATAAATAACCCTTTCCAAGTTGTTTCAGAGAGCTGTGTCTACACAAGATAAATCAAGGGGGGGGGGGTCATATGAGGAGAACTTGGGTAAATGGAGGAAGATACAGGAGCAGCTTAGAGAAGGACTGGGCTGTTGGTGGTGGTGTTTATTTGTTTGTTTTGTTTTGTTTTGATAGAGACAGAGAGGCAGAAGAGAGTGAAAGATCATAGCACCAAGGCTTCCTTCAATGCTGGGGGGACTGGGCTCAAGCCTGAGTTCCTTATATGGCAAAGCAGCCCACTATCCAGATGAGCTATTTCACCAGTCTGACTTAGGCTGTTGCTACTGACTTCAAAGATGGAAGGAGTCCACAAACCAAGGAATAAGAGGAAGGCAAGTTCAGTGGTTCTTCCTGTGGTAAACAGGAAGGAACAGAATAGCTATCATTGCCTTGATTTTAGCTCTGTGATTATTGGACTTCTAACCTCATGGCTATAAGAAGTAATGTGCAGTTCTTTAAAACCCACGTTGTCTAAAGTGTTAGAACAGCAACAGAAATTAAGAGCACCTCACACAATTCAATACACAGCCAGCCACCTCTCTCCACATCCCATCTCCCAATGTGCAGTTAGAAAGAGGGTATATCTTCCTTGTCCTCTGTTACTTCCAATTTCTATATATTTGCTTCTTGATTCAATCTTTGCAAAACAGGGTAAGAGAAACTACTTAACAGTTTTCCTAAGCAAAGAGGTGGCTCAGTGTATAGTACACACTTTGCATGTGTTAGGTCCTGAGTTTGATCCCCAGCACTGCATTAAATAGCTAAGCAGTGCTCTGTTCTTGTGATCTCTCTTTCGGTAAAGATAATAATAATAATTTCATTAAAATGTTGATGCTTTAAAAAATTATTTAAAAAAAAAAAGTCACCCTGACCAATTAATCTGTCTGGTAGTGTTGAGAAAAAATAGCAAGATCTTTTTTCTGTCTACAGCAAAATAAAGGTTTGGAAATGGCAATTTCATGCTTCACTCTTAGAATTATAGACATAGCACACATGTGTTCACCCTTCCTCAGAATCATAGCACACACTCATGTCCAATGGAGAAGCAATTACAGATGCCAGACCTTCCACCTTCTTCACGCTATAAAGAGTTTTGGTCCATACCCCTAGAGGGATAAATGTTAGGGGAAGATGACCAGAGGGCTCTGATCTCCAATTCCATCAGAACCCAGAAAGAGAAGAGGAAGAAAAAAAGGGGAAAGACACTCAGAAGTAGTAGGTGTGACATAGAAAGGAAGAGAAAGCAGGACCATAGAAAAAATTGGAAAATATATATTAATATAGATAGTTATGGAAATAATATTCAACCCATATCTGTCATCTTGAGAGAACGACTGCAGTTTCCAGCAGAGGAAATGGGGAGACAGAACTCTGGTGGAGAGAAGGGTGTGGAATTGTTCCATTATAATTTTGTAACTCATTAACAAAGGAGATTTTTAAAAAAGAAGTCAAGGCACAACAACATCAACTATTAAAACGTAGTTCAGGGGGGTTGGGCAGTAGCACAGCGAGTTAAACGCACTTGGCAGACCGGCCCTAAGGATCTCAGTTTGAGTCCCCAACTCCCCACCTGCTGTGAAGTCACTTCACAGGCAGTGAAGAAGGTCTGCAGGTGTCTTTCTCTCCTCCTCTCTATCTTCCCCTCCTCTCTCCATTTCTCTCTGTCCTATCCAACAATGACATCAATAACAACAACAACAATAATAATAACTGCAACAACAATAAAAAACAAGGGCAACAAAAAGGGGGAAAGCAAAAAAAATACGTAGTTCAGGTGATGTTCTCTCAGTTGCATAAAATATTTGTAGATAAGATGGTTCTGCCTTCAATGAACAATGCAGACAGCACACACAATGTCTTACATAATATCTTCACTGTTTCTAATTCTTGTATCTCATTAAATATGCTTATTTCAATCATCATCTATGATTTTATATTTCAGAAGTTTAAAAAGACTTGGACATAAGCTAATTATTTCATTCTTGTTTTCTTTTCCTGATATTATAAAGAGGTTGTGTGGTCCAGGAGGTGGCGCAATGGATAGTGTTGGGCTCTCAGGCATGAGGTCCTGAGTTCAAACCCTGGTGGCACATGTACTAGAGTGATAACTGGTCTCTCTCTCTCTCTCTCTCCCTCTCCCTGTCCCTCTCTCCCTCTCTCTGTATCTCTCTCTTCCTATCCCTCTCATTAACAAAGAAAGCATATTAAAAAAATAAGAGGTTGAAAAAGAGTGTGTAATATTGGCACCAGGTGATGGTGTACCTGGTTGAGTGCACATATTACCATACACAAGGACCTGGGTTCAAGCCCCTTGGTCCCCACCTATAGAGGTAAAGTTTCACAAGCAGTGAAGCAGTGTTGATGGTGTCTCTCTGTCTCTCTCTATCCTTCTCTGTTCCCCCTCCCTCCCAATTTCTCTCTATCTTATCAAATTAAATAAAGTTTAAAAAAAGAAAAGAGGGAGTCAGGCAGCAGTGCAATGCGTTAAGCGCAGATGGAGCAAAGCACAAGGACCAGTGTAAGGATCCCGGTTCGAACCCCCGGCTCCCCACCTGCAGGGGAGTCGCTTCACAGGTGGTGAAGCAGGTCTGCAGGTGTCTATCTTTCTCTCCCCCCTCTGTCTTCCCCTCCTCTCCCCATTTCTCTCTGTCCTATCCAACAATGGTAACATCAACAACAATAGTAACTATAACAACAATTAAAACAACAAGGGCAACAAAAAGGAAATAAATAAATATTTTTTAAAAAAAAAGATCAACTATCAAAAATGCAGGTACAGGATCCAGGCAATGACACACCCAATAGAGTACATGCATTACAGTATACAGGGTTCTACCCTCCACCTGCAGGAAGTAAGCTTAGTGAGCTTAGTGAAGCATTGTTACAGGTGTCTCTCTCCTTCCCTGTGTACCTCTCCCTTCCTTCTCAATTTCTCTCTGTCTATTAAAAAGGGAAAAAAATGGGAGAGAATATAGGCACCAAGACTATATTAGAGCAAATTAATATTTATCAAAATGCAGCCACAGGCAGAAGGCAGGGCTAACTGCCATCACTTTGTGAAAGATGAAAACCCAAAGAAGTTAATTGTATTAATGGCTACTATACTGAGAAAGAAGAGCAATTCAGGGATGCAGAACTACCTGAGTGACAGTAATCAACCGGCATTCAATTTGCTTCATTCTCAAGAAGTTTATAGAGCTAGGAACTGCAAGTCTGGAGAGGAATAATGGCAAACATGCAAAAATTTAAAAAAAAATCTAAATAGATCATCTGTTTCAGAGTGGGTAAAGTACAGCTGCTACAGTTTTTTATGAAGCAGTATAGTGTAAAATTACCTTCCTCCTTCTCACACAAATAGAAAATATAGTTTTTCTCATAGAAGAGGAGAATCATCAGTGGGGGGAGTAAATAATATAATGGTTATGCAAAGAGACTCTCATGCCTGAGGCTCCACAGTCCAAGGTTCAATCCCTCACACCACCATAAGCCAGAGCTGAGTAGTGCTCTGATTAAATAATAATAATAATAATCACATATATATATATATATATATCCCTAACTACATATTTTAACATTACAGTGAAATCTCATAAAAGTTTAATAGTAAGCACTCTCAAGACTGCTACTGGGTAAAACCATAAAAATAATTTAACTCTAGTCATTTTGGTGACAGATCTGTCTGTATCTGTGTCTAATTCTGTATCTTTGATTAAGCAAATGAGTGATAAAATGACTTTTCTGAAACTAGTCAAAATGATGGTTTTTAAGGGTTCAAATGGTCCTCTTATATAGTATGATGAAAGCTTCAGAGTATTAAAAAGTCACAAAATATTTCACCATATTTTATCTGGGCTCTTTCTTATAATTCAAATAAGTAGATAAGATAGGTTGGATAATATTATTCCCATTGAAAAAATGAAGACACTGGGGATTAGAAAAACTGGGTTACTTGGCCACTGCCAAAAAACTTCTAGACAAAGAATCATCAGATGTTCAAACTTAAATCCAGCTGAAATTCCATGTGTCCATGTTCTTCCTTCCTTCCCTTCTTCCTTCCTTTCTTCCTTCCTTCCTTCCTTCCTTATAGATAAAATAAATTGAGTGGGGGGAGAGGATAAAAGAGAAAGAAAGAGACAGACACTTTGCAGCACTGCTTCACCACTCATTAAGTTCCCCCACAGATAAGGACCTGGGGCTTGAAGTTAGGTTCTTCTTCTTCTTTTTTTTTTTTTTCTAATCTTTGTGTATTTATTGGATAGAGATAGCCAGAAATCAAGAGGGAAGGAGGTGATGGAGAGGGAGAGAGACAGAGAGACACCTGCAGTCCTGCTTCACCACTTGTGAAACTTTCCCCCTGCAAAAGGGGACTGGGGGCTCAAACCCAGGTCTTTGTGCATTGCAACATGTGCACTCAACCAGGTGCACCACCACCTGGTCCCCTTGAACTTAGGTTCTTAACCATGGTAATGTGTGCTCTACCATGTGTGCCATGACCCAGCCCCAGGATCTGTTTGTTTAACACTGTATTTTTGTATTAAAGAGGGAGAAAAGAAAGAGAGAGAAGCAGACATCACTCTGGTATATGTTCTCTCAGGGATCAAACGCAGGACCTCAGGCTTGAGAGTCCAATGCCTTCTTCTTCTAGCGTTTGCCCTTCTTCCGTAGCCAGTCAACAGGTCAGGTTGAAAGCTTTCAGGAGCTGCTTGTTGCTGGCTTTGAAAGTGACTGGGATCCATGTGGATTCAGTCGGCTAGGAAGGATCGTCAGTTTCCCCAATGAATGGGTACTCACGAGATGCACCACGAGAAGGTCGATCCTTATCTACTGCATCACCTCCTAGACCTCCTGAGGTCTGTGCTCTTTATGTTGCCTTAGCACTGCATTATAGTCCCTTTCCTGGGCACATTTCATTGCTGAAAGTGAGTTGTGGTTGTTAGCCTGTTAGTTCTTTACAATTAGCTATAATGGTAAAATTAAAAAAAAAAAATTGTAATGTATTTGATTTAAAAAATACTGTATAAGATTGGGGAGCTAGGGGCTTGCATGTTGTAACATGTACACTCTACCAGATGAGCCACCTCCTGGCCCCCCTCATGTGTTTTCCATGCTCTCAGAAAGCAATAACATGGTATTTTTGGTCTATTGTCACTATCTAGTGAACCAAATCAGCAAGAAACAACTGGAGATCATAAGAGGGAAGAATCACGAGAAATGCCTTGACAGCTTCCACTTTTGCAGGAGACACAGGTACCAGAGCCTATAAGTATTAACAAAGTATACAAAATTCCCTTGAGAAACTCAAAATTATACTCATTAACTTACAGCACTGAGAAAGAAAAGTGGTCAACTTAATAACAGGTAGCAGGTACCTTGGTTACAGTTCTTTATCAAAAACCCTCCCTCACAGAACCACACTGAGATCAATGCAGGCATACTGGGAGAAGAGTGGGCAGAGAAAACTTTTGTTTTAAACAGCAGGGACAGAACAGGGTCAGAACAGGCTCTAACCTTGTATCCCAGTAAACTAGAGAAAACCACAGCTCTATCCAGGCAGATTAGCTTCTCAGGGTTCTAACAGATTGTTTTCTACAAGAAAAAGAAAGAAATTTCTTCATTCTGGGCTACTTAAATATCTATTTCTCATCCTCCCTCCACCTCACCTCACTCCATCACCGCCACCACCACCACCACCCAGAAAAATAAATAAATAAATAAATCAAAGATCTAGAATGTTGTTACCATGCAAAAGGATCCAGGTTCAAGCCCCCACTCACCACTTGCAGGGGGAAAGCTCCACAAGTAGTAAAGTAGTGCAACATATGCCTCTCTTTCTCTCTTCTTCTCTATCTCCCCATCCCTCTTAAGTTGTCTCTGTCCTACCAAATAAAGAGAGAAGGGAAAGGAAGGGAAGGGGAGGGGAGGGGAGGGGAGGGGAGGGGAGGGGAGGGGAGGGGAGGGGAGGGGAGGAGAGGAGAGGAGAGGAGAGGAGAGGAGAGGAGAGGAGAGGAGAGGAGAGGAGAGGAGAGGAGAGGAGAGGAGAGGAGAGAGGATAGATGGCCACAGAGAGTGGTGGATTCATCATGCAGGTATTAAACCCAGCAATAACCCTACTGGTGATAAAAGTAAATAAATAAACAAATGTCCGGAAGGCATGAAAAGGAAAACAAAAATCTCTGAATTCAAATAATTGTGTTATTAACAACATGCTTCACTTCATTCATTCATTCATTATTTCAAGTGTTATGGCTTGAAGTCCAGTGTCAGCCTTTTAACACTGCATGGGGCTAACACCTGCCCCTACCTGCTCCTTGCAGTGCCCAAGACTGATGTGTATTGTCCTTGCTCTACTTACATGTGCAAGCAAGCGCAGTCCCTATCAATCAGCAAGAGAATTTACAGTTGCTCTCCTCCAGTAACCAGGTCCTGAATGACTAACCTGGAGCTGCCCTCCCTAGGACAAACCTGAAGCTTCAGTCCCCTGACATGGGAGCCCCTCCTTCCTCTGATCACTAGACTCCTTTGCATCTCATTATCTTTTCCAGTTTTCCCCACCAACTTTTCTATTTCAACTCTTCTCCATACACTTTCCTTCTAAGTAAGCTTCTTTTCCCACTGGGCTGATGAGTTTCCCATATAAATTTCCTGTCCACTGATGAGCTGTAACATCAGGATCCCCACAAATACGTTAGACTAAACAAACTGATGAAGTCCCCCCTGCCTAGAACTACAGTCACTTAAATGAGAGATTTCCCAGCTAACCCCAACCTAAGTTAACCACATCCAACAACTGAACATATCCTTAGCTTCCCCATACCTTCTCTCCATCCCTACCACCAACCCTGTTCAGTCCTTGCTTAATGGATGTTTTAATAACCTTTTAACCACCTTTCCTGTGATGAATCTCTGTAACCCAAACCCACTTTATCAAATCAAATTTATACCTCAGATTTTCAAACAAAGGCCTCATGTCTCCCCCACTCCCAAACTCTAAGAATGAAAAGACAGAAGCATAAACTCTGTTTCCAATGAAATGTGGAAATATCTCTAATCCAAAAACAGAGCATTAAGAGAAGACCTACAAACACGAAGTCAGTGATGAGAGGAGCAGGAGAATGGGACACAGCCAGAAAAAGCACAGGTCTCCATGGAAGCACACACTTACAGAGGAGACACCAGGAATAAATGGCATCAGCAATAGACATGGGTTAGTGGTAGTTGTTCCCACCTACATGCTTCAAGAAGGACAAGCAGGGCAGGAGAGACACTGGCATTTCATCAGGAGGCAGCCTGGCTCTGAGAGCAGAGGGATATGCTGAGGGCAGTTAAGCTGCACTATGGACAGTCTCCAGCTGTCAGTCTCCAGGGTAGACAGCTCAAGAGCTACTCACAATCAATATCTGTGTCATAAGAATTCCTAATCATAGACCTGGTTCAACTGCACTTCAGATTCTAGAGAAACAGACAGAAAGAAAGGTTCACTGAAGAAATGAAAAGATACAGGAGGAGGCAGACAAGAGGCCAGCAGTGAGGAGAGACAAAGGAGACACTAGAAAATGACCAGGTGCATGATGGTGCAGGGTCTTTAAGTTGATGGTGGCAGTGGTGTGCTGACACCTATTACAGGGAGATAAGAAATTGTACTCATTGGGAGTATGGACTAACCAGTCAACGTCCATGTTCAGCGGGGAAGCAATTAAAGAAGCCAGACCTTCCACCTTCTGCAACCCACAACAACCCTGGGTCCATGCTCCCAGAGAGATAGAGAATGGGAAAGCTATCAGGGGAGGGGATGGGTTATGGAGATTGGGTGGTAGGAATTGTGTGGAGTTGTACCCCTCCTACCCTATGGTTTTGTTAATTTTTCCTTTCTTAAATAAAAAATAAATCAAAAAAAAAATAAATTGTACTCATGTGACAACTGTCTCATACAATATTATTTACCTAATAAAATGGAAGTAGAAAGGAGGAAGATGATGACTACAAAAAAGAAGACAAAGACAAGGAGAACAAGGAGGACAAGGACAGTGACAGTGATGACAAGGAGAAAACACTAATCCAAACATGTTGCCACAAAGGAGCAAACAGTTGTGGTTATACACATCAACACATACAACATTTAATGAAGCAATCACCTATTCAGAAAAGCATATGTAAATCTTTAATCAACATTAAAGTATCATTAACCTCAACGGTGTAAGTGAATAGTATTTATACTAGTGACCTGTTGATGTTGGATCGCAAGCTGTCAAGTCCAATCTAGTGTTGTGCTCAGCACAAGAATATTTTTCAAGTCAAAGTATACGACTTGAAATAATCACAGTCCTCAAAACCAAATACAGCTACTCAGTACTAACAAAACTTTCAGCACTGTCAAGGACCCCTCCCATTTGATCCCATCAAAATTTCCCACACCCTCCACCTTCCAGCTCCAACATCACATCAACAAGCCATGTATAACAAGCCATGGTACAAATTAATTGGAATCCCCTGAGAATGCAGATTCTGATTCTGACAACAAAGTCTCTGTTGCTCAGGGAACCACACTCTGAATAGTAACTCTTGAGAACTTCCTGCCTCACCCACAGAACCTCTTGATGTATCAAAACCTGGGTGGTTTTACCATAGCATAGATTTTATTAATTTATATTTTTTTAAAAGACTGGTATAAAGAGAGAGATGATCAGAGCATCACTGTGCATATACCAGAGATTGAACTCAGGTCCTTATGCATTTAAGTACAACCCTCTAGACATCATGCCACATTCCAGATTGCTCATGGCATAGATTTTGAAAAGCCAGATGCTCCCCACCTCTGAACCTTTATCTTCCACTCAGGTAACAGGTTTCTCAAAGCCTGTTTACACCCAGTATAGCAGCTTGTCCTCAGTGCATTGTTCCAGCTCAGTAAACACTGCAGCCCTTATTTGAACACTCTGTCAGTGTCAGCTTTCACTGACTCCTGGGGTTGCCCTGCTTCTCACATAAATTCTGAATTGCTAAAAACAAAACAAAACAAAAAACTACCTTAGGATACCCTGATCCCTTCTACTTATAAATATTTAACATTTATCCAAAAAAATTAAGCATAAATGCCTTCATATAACAAGTGAAACACAGACCATAAGAGAAGGCCAAGGCCATCTTAGGGGTTGAGGTCAGACAGCAAGGTTGCCATCCTGGTTCCATCTCTCTTTAGGGATATAATCCATCTGGGCTTCCAGTCCCCACTATTTATCCATAATACAGGGGCGAGGCTATACCTACATGGTAGAATTTGATTTTCTTCCTATCTGAGTCAAAATTATTTCATTTATTTTATTTATATTCTACAGGATCGGGATAGTTTCACATGGGGCATGGGAGATGGTTATGCAGGGGGAACCAGAGCACCACTTCAGCACACAAAGATGGCATCAGGAATCTCAGGCATGCAAGTTCTGCATTCTACCAGTTGAGCTACTGTGCCAGCCCATCCTCTTATCTGATTTAAAAGACAAGGGCATGGTCCGGAAGGTGGCGTAGTGGATAAAGCATTGGATTCTCAATCATGAGGTCCTGAGTTCGATCTCCAGCAGCACATGTACCAGAATAATGTCTTGTTCTTTCTCTCCTCCTATCTTTCTCATAAATAAATAAATAAATTCTAAAAAAATAATAATAATAAAAAAGACAAGGGCATTGACCAATATATATTTTTAATTTTTTTATATTTACTTATTTTTCCTTTTGTTGCCCTTGTTTTTTCATTGTTGTTGTAGTTATTATTGTTGTTGTTATTGATGTCGTTGTTGTTACATAGGACAGAGAGAAATGGAGAGGAAGGGAAGACAGAGGGGGAGAGATAGATAGACACCTGCAGACCTGCTTCACCACCTGTGAAGCGACTCCCCTGCAGGTGGGGAGCCGGAGGCTCAAACCAGGATCCTTACACATGATTGAACACACATATTACAGTGTGCATGGAACTGGGTTCAGGTCTCTGATTCCCTCCTGTAGGGGAGAAACTTCATGAATGGTGAAATAGTACCATCTCTCTATCCCCTTTCTTCTTAAATTCTGTCTCCATTCAAAGAAAAAAAATTAAGTATGGAAAATAAAACAATACAAAACCCCAGAAAGGAGCTGGGGATACAGCACAATGGTTATGCAAAGTCTTTCATGCCTGAGGCACCAGAGGTTCCACGTTCAATCCCCAGCACCACCATAAGCCAGACTTGAGCAGTGCTCTAGTAAGGGGGGGGGGGGGGGGACTCCCCAGAAAGGATTAAAACTGAGTTGAAAGTGTTAAAACAAGAGCAAGAAGCAGGGATGGGAACTACAAGGAGGATGTTTCCAGGAAAACAAAGCAACACAAATTATGGGAATCTGGCAAGTCAACCACAGAAAAAATCACAACACTTGACTCTGCAGAGCTGGTGACAAGATGGTTAAGACTTATGAATGAGAGGCCAGGAAATTAACAAATGAAGGTAAATAAAAACAAAACAACTAAAGAAAGGAAGTATTTACATTCATGGAGGAAACGAAAAGTTGTATTAACAAAAAGAAAATGAAGTCACAGTATCCTATTTAAATCAATAGTAGCAATGCCTGTATGGTTAGAAAACTGAAAAAGTTGTCTCTATCCAATTTTTTTTTAAGTATGGAAAATCAAACTATACAAAACCCCAGAAAGGGTGAAAACTGGGTTAGAAGTGTTAAAACAGATCTAACAAGATCAAGAAGCAGGGATTTAGCCCCGGGGAAAATAAATGAATAAACATGCTGGGAATCTAAAGGATGACTATAGGAAGTATTACGTTTTTATTATTCTTTAGTCATTTATTAGATAGAGATATCCAGAAATCAAGAGGGAAGGGAGATATAAAGGAGAGAGACAGAGAGATACGTGTAGCTGGGAGATTTCACCATCTGAGATTCAAACCCATCCAGTAGGAACAGGGGTGACTGGGAGTCTGCTTGACTGGCCTGGCTGAAAATGGTGCACACAGGGATGGACTCATCATCAGAAGACTGTCTGGAAGGCTGGGAGTATGGATCGACCTGCCAATGCCCATGTTCAGCGGGGAAGCAGTCAGCCGAGGTAAAGAACAAACACCTCATCACAGACCCCTGTAAGCGTCAACCCGGCTTTGACTTAGCACATTATGATTGGGTCCTCCTCAATCGCTATGGAACAGGCCATGGCCGGTGTGCCGCTATGTTCCATCGCTGGGGAGCCAGAGATGACCCGAACTGCCCCTGCGGCTACAGACAGACTATGACCCACATAGTCAATGACTGCCACCTCTCCAGATTCAAAGGAGGTCTCGAAACTTTACATCAGGCTCAACCTGACGCTGTTGACTGGCTACGGAAGAAGGGCAAACGCTAGAAGAAGAAGCGGGGAAGCAATTACAGAAGCCAGACCTTCAACCTTCTGCATCCCACAATGATCTTGGGTCCATATTCCCAGAGGGTTAAAGAATAGGAAAGCTATCAGGGGAGGGGATGGGATACAGAGGTCTGGTGGTGGGAACTGTGTGGAAGTTGTACCCCTCTTATCCTACGGTTTTGTCAATGTTTCCTTTTTATAAATAAAAAATTTAAAAGAAGAAGAAGGAGAAGGAGGAGGAGGAGGAGGAGACTGTCTGGAAGACAGCTCTGACACTGATGTCTCAGAGTGAACCTTCTCATCCCTGGGTCCCAAGTCCTCTGCATTTTTGTTCTCAAATGCAGCCTCATCTTTTGCTTCTTGCTCTGGGTCTTCTTTCAGGGACCCTCTGCTGTCAGGGGTCATGTCAGAGACATCCTTAGGAGTATCATCCTCATCACTTTCATTGCCACTGCTCAGAGTGTCCAAGGCTTCCTTATCCTCAGTATTTTCCAATCTGGGACCAGCACTGTCTTCTGCAGGCTCCACGATGTCATGTGTCATGCAAACAGCTAAGGTCTCCTGCATCATCTTCACTATTATGAGAGTCAGAAATAAGGTCACTCTCTGTCATATGCTCATTTAGCTTATCGACAAAATTTAGCACTCACATTAGTGAGCAAGGACCCAGTTTCAAGCCCCTGATCCCCACGTGCAGGGGGAAAGCTTCATGAGCAGTGAAGTAGAACTGAAGGTATCTGTCACTCTCCCTCTCTGTTTCCCACTCCCCTCTTAATTTGTCTCTGTCTCTATCCAATAATAAATAAATTAAAATATTTTAAGAAAAGTAGTGCCAGAAATAAACTATTTGTTTGCAGAGAAAGAAGAAATTCAGACAAAACATCTGGCATGGGAGTCAAATCAATCCCATCAATTTGCCAAATCCCAGGAAATAACATTTTCCTCAACTCAAAGATCTAGCAGAGAACATTACAATCTTTGAGTAACTTAGGAGGTACTTTAATGAGGTCAGGTAGTTATTTCGTAATGATCTGAGAGGTGGTGCAATAGATAACATGTTTGAACTCTGAAGCTTGAGCTTCCAAGTTCAGTCTCCCACAGCATATGTACCAGAGTGATGTCCAATTGTCTTTGTCTTTTTCTCTCTCCATATCTCTCTCTCATTTCTCTCATTAATAAATTAGTAATCTTAAAATTTACTGAGTAGCACTGGACGAGGATGTACACTTTAGATAGTATAAGATCATGGATCCTCTTATCTGCATGAGCCTTTCATATATACACCCCATGTGTATACCTTGTTAAGAAAAAGCAGTATAACTTTATGGTTAACTAGCAGTTAAGCTACCAATCTTGTGTGACAGTCAACTGTCAAATCCTGTAACATAGGACACTTAAAGATACCTTTGATGGGATTTATCTGTAAGAACAACATTTGTGGATGCTTATCGTGTAAGAGGTACTATTCTAAGTGCCGGAATTAAACATATTAACTCATTCAGTTACTATGCTACAGCCACAGCAGGTAAACCTTTTTCACTGGCAAGGAAAAACTGAGGTCCAAGGTTGCACGGCTAGTAAATGCTCTATCAATATTTAAACCTCAGGAGTTGCACAGTAATTCTAGGGACTCAACACTAGTAAGGTTAATTCTACTGCCCCTTCTCATTGCAAAGTTTGACAGGGAAACGGAACCACCACCTAAGTACACCTAAGTGAGTAGCGAGAATAAGATCAGACAAGAGAGCAGGCGGAGGGGCATTTCCAAATCTGGGATGCTCCGGTAGGGTGGCTACAAGGACATCATCAGCTCACGAGCAGGACCACGTCCTTTAGCCCAGTGTCCTCAGGTGCACAGGTGGATCGCGGCACCCGCACGGGGCCTCGCTCCGAAAACCACTGGAGCGGCGGGACCCACCTGAAACTCCAGGCCGTAGATGACCGGCGCGTCGTCCTCCATGCTGCGGTCGCTCACACACCTGAAACCAACACCGAAAGCCCCAGATCAGTGCCCATTCATTCCCTCCCGCCCGGCGACGCCGAATTCGGATCGTTAATGGTCCACCTCGGTTTCCGTAGGGCTCACTTCCTGTGTTTTCCTTCTGTGTCATCAATACGCTCTGTTTTGGTGGCCAATGACAGTGACACTGAGCTCTCCGCGCATGCCCACTAGTTCACCCGCGGCCCTCGGACCTGGCGTCCTCAGTCTCCAGCTCAAATGTGATCTTTTTGGACCTTCCTCTGTCCCTGGGCCCCAGAATTTCTCACTAACGGCTGGGACCTTGTCGTTTTTGTTATCGTTAATTCTTTCCCAAACAGCAGTACTAACGCCATATAAAATGCAGAGTTTTATGTACTGCTTAAATTTTTTTTTCGGCGCACCCTTAACACCAAGGTATCCAACTTCCACTGTACAGATAAAGAAAATTCAGAGACGCATGAGTGCAAAAAAGGTAGTAAGTTAGAGAACTAAGATACATGTTAATGCATCAGATTCAGGCTGGCCCAGGATTAATAAAGTCTAAGGTCACCGTAGTTGTTGCCCCTGGCTCCAAGCTTGGTAGCAACGGATCACACTGTCCACGCTGACACCACACAACTGCCACTATTTTATTCACTTGTGTCTCACGGGGGAGTTCTATTGGGGAGAATCTTCTGAAGATGGCACAGCTGTACTTTTAAAATGCCTTGATACTTGAAAGTGTTTTTTGACAGACGGGAATGACACTACATGAAACCACCCCCAGTCCCTTCCTAGATTCCACTGACCTGAACCAAGTACCCCTCCATCTATGTAAACTTAGAACATTTTTCCCCTGCTTTTAGTTGATCTCATGACAAAGGGTTGGCTATGAAACAGATGTGTATGTATGAAAAGATGTTCTGCATTATTATTAAAGGAATGCAAATCAAAGTCAAAATAAACAATTACCATAACTTCTATGGTAATAGCAACCTAGAGTGGTGGTGATTACTGTAAGTCAAACGTATTCAGATGGGCTTTTCCCAAAATGTTTAGAGCACATTTTTCCCAATACATTTCACTTTCGTGTGTGGAACTATGGTCATTTTGAGTTAGTGTGGATGGGGCAGGGAAGAGAACTGTAATCTCAAGGGGTGCAAATTACTAAAATTTAGGGAGTCCTACAGAAATCACCTTTTACTGGACAAATCTAACTTAAAAGTAAGGCAAACATCTAGAGATAAGATTTTGTCATGTCACCCCCTTCTTTGTCATGTTTCTTGTCTCTCCTTGACACCCTTGACCACTAACCCATTTTTTATCTCACGATATAAACCCTCAGCTATGTTAATTCTCCATACGTATGTAAGTTTGATCCAATTCTCCTATATGTTTATTTGTTTGCTCAAGAACCCTGAGGGCTGAAGGAAAGTTCTACTGGACATTGACAGGAGAATGTGAAGAAAAACAACTCTATTGCATTTTAGGTGGGACTGTGAAATAGTGCAGTAGCACAACCATTATGAAAAAGTGTGGGAGCTGGATGGTGACACACCTTGTTGAGAGCACATGTTACAATGCACTAGGACTCCAGTTTCAAGCCTCCAGTCTCCACCTGCAGGGGGACAGCTTTGCAAATGATGAATTAGTGCTGCAAGTGTCTCTCTGTATCTCTCTCTCTCTTACCCCTTCCTTCTTGAATTCTGATTGTCTCTATCCAATAAGTAAATATAATTAAACAATTTTAAAAAGAAAGAAGTGTGAAAGTTTCTCAAACAATGAAAAACAAATTTTCTAATGACCTAGAAATCCCACTTAAAAAAAAAAAGAAAAATTATTCATGAACACCTGGTTGGGGGCAGGGAAAGAAGCAGGGAATCCTATGACACATGCAAAGACGAGAATCAAATTCAGGACTTCTTGCTTAGAATTCAATGCTTCATCCACTATGCTACTTCCTGGGCCACACACTCTGACTTTTGAGTTAAAGAAAATAAAACCACCAACTTAAAATATTATCTGCATTCCCAAATTCACTGCAGTATTATTGACAGTAGCGAGGATATGGAAAGACTTGTGTCCAACAACAGTGGAAAGGACAAAAATGTCAGTGGGCACATACAGAATTATATACACAAATATGGGAAAGGTGGATAAAGAATAGGAAAGCTATCAGGGGAGGGAATGGGATACGGAGTTCTGGTGGTGGGAATTATGTGTACCCCTCTTATCCTATGGTTTTTTTGTCAGTGTTTCCTTTTTATAAATAAAAATTTAAAAAAGAATAGCATAGTGGCCAGGTGGTGGCTCATCTGGTTGAGTGCACATGTTACAATACACAAGGACCTGGGTTCAAGCCCCTGGTCCCCACCTGCAGGGGGAAAGCTTTGCAAGAAGTGAAGCAGTGTTGCAGGTGTTTCTCTGTCGCTCTCCCTATTACCCCTTCCCTCTAGATTTATGGCTGATATATATATATATATATATATATATATATATATATCACATACATACACTATGAATATTATTCAGCATGAAAAAATATATTCCCATTTACAATAACATGGGCAAACTTAAAGGACACTGCTAAGTTAAATAAACCAGACACTTTCTTAAAAATTATTATTGAACTGACAAGAGCAAAAATAAAAATAAAAAGCATTAAGCTAAGAAAGAGAGTAAAGTGGTTCAGGAGGTGGTGCAGTAGTAAAGCTTTGGACTCTCAAGCATGAGGTCCCGAGTTCAAGCCCCAGCAGCACATGTGCCAGAGTGGTGTCTGGTTCTTTCTCTCTCCTATCTTTCTCATAAATAAATAAAATCTTAAAAAAAGAAAGAGAGTAAAATGATAGTTACCACAGGCTATGGGTAGAAAGTGTTGGAGATATTACTCAAACGATACAAGCTTTCAATTAAAAAGTTTAAGTTCTGGGGGCTGGGTGGTGGTGCACCTGCTAGAGCACACATGTAAAAACGCTCAAGGACCCGGGTTCAGGCTCCCAGTCCCCACCCACACAAGGAAAGCTCTGCAGGTGTCTATTTCTCTCCTTATTACCCCTTCCTTCTTGATTTCTGGCTGTCTCTATCCAATAAATAAAGATAATACTAAAGAATTTAAGTTCTGGAAGCCTAATTTGACTATAGCTAATAATTCTGTACTTGAAATTTATGTAGAGTATATCTGAAGTATTCTCACCACACACACACACACACACACACACACAGAGTGAGGGATATGTTAATGAGTTCAGTTGTATTAATCATTTCACAAAGTATGCATTCATAAGGTATAAATTCAACATCAGGTCATACATATAATATATATATTGTTCTTTTTTACCAAAAACAAATTTAAAAAGTTTAAGTCATTAAAAACAGCAAAGTGCCACACCTGATTAAGTGCTCACACTACAACGAGAAAGGAGCCAGGTTCAAGTCCCTGATCCCTACCTGCAGGGGGAAGTTTTATGAGTGGCGAATCAGGGCTGCTCTCTTCCTCTCTATCTCTGTCTTCCCTCTTAATTTCTCTGTCTCAATCCAATAATAAATAAAAATATTTTAGGGGCCAGGTGGTGGCGCACCTGTTTAAGCGCACACATTACAATGTTCAAGGACCCAGGTTTAAGCCCCTGGTCCCTACCTGTAGTGGTGAGGCAGGGCTTCAAGTGTCTCTCTGTCTCTCTCCCTCCCCTCTCAATTTCTGTCTCCACTAATAAAAAAGTAAATAAATAAACAAAAATATTTTTTAATACTTTTTAAAAAGCAAAGAACTGGAAGTCCATGGAATCCCAGGGGGCAAACCTCAGCACCAGTATTAAGTCAGGACTGGGCAATACTACGTAAAATAATATCAACATAAAATAATAAATAAAATAAAACGGAAATCCCACTCAAAGGCTCCATTTGCCTGAGATTAAGTGTCAGGGTTAAGAGGACGAGGGATCTTCAAACCTCTGAATTAAATCTATGCACCCATTACTACTATTACTACCATCTTTATCATTAGTAGTAGAAAGTAACAGACACAATGACAAATTTCTGAAAATATGTATTTCTTCTGTGCTTTGGTCAGTAATTAAGAGATTAACATCCCTTTCACCTGCCCCACTACAAAAGGCTTGCCTGTGGCCCGTCCAAATCAGAACATTACCATACGAAGGTAAAAGAGGTGCCTTTCTGTTTCCCCAGAGACCTGCCCCTGCCATCTAGGAACTCAATCTCCGCCTATCACAAGAACAGGAAACGCGCCGCACTTCCGCCCATAACTATTACAACTTCGACCTCCGCACTGGGCTTGCGCAGGAGTGGAGACGTCAGAATCAGTGCGCGCCGGCGCAGAAGCCACAGTCAGAGCTGCTCTAAAGTGGATCCTTCCTGGCTGGCTGCACCTTCTTCCTGCGCCCGGGTCCTGGCAGCTTGTGACCCCCTTTCCAGCCCCAGTGGGTGGGTGGCAGGTGAGGATCAGGGCCCTGATTGTAGGGAGGGGGGTCATACTTTCCCTAACCTCATCCCCGCCAGTCTCCAGTCCCAGCCCCTTGGAGCTCTGCTTCCCGGGGACTTTTCACACCAGGGATCTTCTGAACTCCTTGTCAAGGGGACGCCTCCCTCGGCGGACTGATTTTAGAGGGACTTTCTTCTCATCAGCTCCTCATGTTGGGGGGGCTTTCTCCCCAATCCTTCGTAGGGGACATGCCACCCCCAGCCTGCCTCTCCACTGCCTTTCCCGAGGCGCTGTGGTGACTGACCTGTCAACAGCGTTGGCTTCCTGTGTGCCCACTTCACTGGGGCAGCCATTGGCGGACACCCGGGGGTGGGGAGCACGCAGGTGCTCACCCCAGAAGAACAAGAGAAGAACCCGGAATCTATGTCCCAGCTCTGGCACTGGATGACCAACCAGCTGGATTTTTAACTTCTCTTCCTTCTACTTTAATCTTCTATAGAAAGACGTTTATAATAACCTGCTCAGCAGGGGTAGATAGCATAATGGTTATGCAAACAGACTCCCATGCCTGAGGCTCCAAAGTCCCAGGTTCAATCCCCTGCACCACCCACCATAAACCAGAGCTGAGCAGTGCTCTGGTAACAGAATAATAATAATAACCTGCTCAGCCAAACACTCATTATTGTGAGGGCAGTATGAAATAACTTATGCAGAGGCTCCTAAGGCATTGTGTAGAAGATAGTGGCTGTTATTGCACACCTCCGATGATCCCTCCTGCAGCAAGGAACACACATGACAAAAAACATACTTATTTCTAAAGAAGCTAAAGGATCAGAGGTGTGTTGTAAAATGTTCCTGGTTTTCCCTCTCTTGGTCACAAAAATTTAGCCCAGTGAAACATTTCCTTGGACCTACAGTTTCTGCTTCAAGATGTAGTGTCTTTGAGTTCAAATGCTTTACCTTTGTTTCTTTTCATAAAGTCAGAAGGTAGTATTAATGGCAGACAATGAGTCATACCCTCTATATGATGGAGTGAAAAAAGAGACGAAGCAAATAGGATAGTGTAATTGCAGCATTTTTATTCAGCTTTTACATTCTGTAATTTCTAACCCAACCTTCACCACTTCAAGAGTGTTGCCACTCTGCCCCACCATTATAATTGCAATTCTGTCCTTAGTAGTGCACAGTTCATCACAGCTTTAAAAAGCATCTTGTGTTAGTTACTACTTAATATCCATCCCATTTAATGTCACTTTACTTACAGTGAAGCTATAAGTGGACAGTGTCCATAGCATTATCATAATAGCCAGTACATGGAAACAACCCAAATGTCCATCAACAGATAACCAAGTGTGGCATTACAATACCATGCTGTCATTCAGCCTTGAAAAAAGAAATCCTGACATGTTACCTCATGGATGAACCTTAATAACTGTTGTGCTGAGATAAGCAGACACAAAAGAACATATTCTGTGTGATTCCACAAATGTGAGGCACCTATAGTAGTCAGATTCATAAAATCATAAGGTGATGGTTTGGCTGGAGGAAGGGGAAAAAAAGGGGAAATTGTTGTTTAACGAGTGTAGGGTTTTAGTAACATTAGAAGTGCTTTAGAGGTGCGGGGTGGTGATGGTTGCACAATATGAATAGTTGATACCTCTAAACTATATTTAAGATGATAAGCTTTATGCTATGTAGGGGTTGGGTTACTGTGCACTTGGCTGAGCATACACATTACTGTGTTCAAGGATCCAGGTTTGAACCCCAGTCCCTTCACTAGCTTTACAATCAGTGGAAAAGTACTACAGGTGTCTCTCTTTCTCCTCTATCTCTACCTCCTCTCTCAATTTCTCTCTATCCTATAAAAGAAAAGAATATGTTATGTACTTTTTGCCATGTTAATGAATGGATAGTGAAAAAATAATAATCAATTGAATTTAAACCATTTCACTATATCACTGATCTCCTTAATAGGCTTTTATTATCTAGAATAGTTTTAGGTTCACTGTAACATAAGGCACAGAGATTTCTTATATGCCCTCTGTATCCCCCACTCCTAACCTCAAGGTCTCCCCTTCCCCGTCAAGACATTTGTTGTAATCATAGAACCTGCGTTGTTGAGTTATTATCAACCTAAAGCACATCATTTCTTTTAAGTTCTTGTCTTGATGTACCTTTTTATAAGTTTGGACAAATGTATAATGGCATACATATATATATATATGTGTGTGTGTGTGTGTGTGTATATATATATATATATATATATATATACACTATTTTTTTGAATAAAACATAAGGTGAAATCCTCCTACTAAACTGAAATAGAAAGATGATGAAGTTAACTCATACCTATCTTTGTTTTAGCCAACATGGAGCATGCTAGTGGGTCCAACAAGAGCATGATAGAGGAGTCCAGGCCAGTTGAGGGACAAGCTGAGGATGGCACTCCACAGGTGCCCTCAGAAGAGCAGGGGCAGCTTCTGTATCATGAGGAGACCATTGATCTTGGTGGAGACGAGTTTGGGTCTGAAGAGAATGAGACCCTGTCAGAAGACTCTAATAATTTTGTCGATAAGCTAAACGAGCACATGATGGAGAGTGTCCTCATTTCTGACTCTCCAAATAATAGTGAAGATGATGCAGGTGACCTCGGCTGTTTGCATGACATCGTGGAGCCTGCAGAAGACAGTGCTGGTCCCAGATTGGAAAATACTGAGGATAAGGAAGCCTTGGACACTCTGAGCAGTGGCAATGAAAGTGATGAGGATGATACCCCTAAGGATGTCTCTGATATGACCCCTGACAGCAGAGGGTCCCTGAAAGAAGACCCAGAGCAAGAAGCAAAAGATGAGGCTGCATTTGAGAACAAAAATGCAGAGGACTTGGGACCCAGGGATGAGAAGGTTCACTCTGAGACATCAGTGTCAGAGCTGTCTTCCAGACAGTCTTCTAACGATGAGTCCATCCCTGTGTGCACCATTTTCAGCCAGGCCAGTCCGGCAGACTCCCAGTCACCCCTGTTCTTACGGGATGGGTTTGAATCTCAGATGGTGAAATCTCCCAGCTTCAGTGGCGCCAGTGATGCAGCAACCAAAACTCCTCCTCAAGTGGTCCAGCCAAGCCCAAGCCTAAGTAACTTTTTTGGAGATACGACCAACACTAATTCCGTGGCTGCGGACTTCTTCGATTCATTTACCACTTCCACATTCATCTCCGTCAGTAACCCCAACGCAGGCACTTCTGTTCCAGAACAGTTGTCCTCACTCACAACTCCAGTGGGAGAGCAGTCTCCAGGTTCTACTGGTCCTTCTTACTCCCCAGGGGTGACCAGATCCGAATCAAGCATCTCAACAGCTTCTCTTGAAATGGCTCAATCTCCCAAACCATTCTCACAGATCCAGGCTGTCTTTGCAGGCAGTGAGGACCCCTTTGCCACAGCCCTAAGCATGAGTGAAATGGACCGAAGAAGTGATGCCTGGCTGCCCAGTGAGGGGACCAGGGAAGTTCTGATTTCTGTTGCAACCCAGCAGTATAGCACAGTGTTCATAGACAAGGAGAACCTCACCATGCCAGGCCTCAAATTCGACAACATCCAGGTAAGCACAGCATTTTTTTTTCCAGTGGAAGTGATGTTGGCTGGCAAGACTATATATATATATATTTTAGAAGTACAATTTCACAGCTCTTCAAAATATGTTACCACACTGTGTCCATGTTTATGTGCAGTGCTTTTTTCCCTTTCAACACTTTAAAGCTGTCCTTCCATTTGTCTTCTGGCTATGTCATTGTTGATGTGAAGTCTGTAGTAAATCTTATCTTTGCTCTTCTGTACCTCTGATTTTTTTCCCTCTGGTTGTTGGTAAGGTTTTATCACTGATTTTCAGCAAACTTGTGCTATACCTTCATAGTGTTTTCTGGTTTTCTTGTATGTTTGGTATTCATAGACTCTCTTGGGTCTCTTAGGTTGCGGGTTTTCATCAGTCTGGAAACATTGTGATCAGCAGTGTTACATCATCTCTCTCTCACACACACACACACCCCTTGCTACTTCTGAGGCTTGAATTTCAATACTGTTTGATATTGCCAAAGAAGCCACTAAAGATCTGTCTGGAAACAGAGCACAAAATTTCTTTTCTCTCTCTTTCTCGATACTGCAGTGTTAACTTCTCATCACCGTATCTTTAAGCTCATCTACATTTCATTTTTAAACCTTTTAGTTTATAGTTGATGGCATCCAATGACACTGTTGGTCATTTTTAATGTTTCTTTCCTCCGGCATTCAAGTTTTACTTTAGATTCTTAGCACATTTATCGTAACTGTCTTAAACTTCTCTTTTGAAATTGCCATTATATCTTTAATTTCTGGATCTATTTGTATTGACTTTTTCCTCTTGGTCACATGTGTCTGCTTTTTTAAATGTGTTGTTGTCAACTCAGATTTGGACATTGTGGGATTCATGTTGTTGAGTATATTTTGTCACCTTCCTGCAATAAAAGACTTGCGCTTTGTTCTGGCAGGCAGGTAAGTTATTTGCAGATTAATTTGATACCTTTCAGGTTTCTTTTTTTTTTTTTAAGATTTTATTTAGTCATTAATGAGAAAGATAGGAGGAGAGAGAGAAAGAACCAGACATCACTCTGGTACATGTGCTGCTGGGGATTGAATTTAGGACCTGCTGCTTGAGAGTCCAATGCTTTATCTACTACACCACCACTCAGGTTTCTTCTTAAGTCTTTTAGTGTGAGGTTAGTGTAGCTTTTACTCTCAGGTGATCTTTCTGAAGTATGTACTCAGTGCATTGGTGTTCAGCAAGAGCTCTTCACAATGCTGTCAAACTCAAAAATCTCTCAGCCCTGTGTAAGCTGGAAGAAGGACTCATCTAGTAGCCCCTTTGTCGTTTCTGCCTGTGCATGGACAGTTTCAGATTCAGCAGCAGACCTGGGAGCCCCAATGTAGATTGCCAGAGCATGACCTTTGCTTGACCTTTTCCTTCCAACTCTCTGATCCACAGATTTCCAGCTTTCTCAACCTCTCTGACTTCCACCTAAGCAAGCTTTCTGTACCTTACTGACGGTAGGGGGGAGTCCCTCCTGCACCTTGTTTCAGAGATACCTTTAGGTTCAAGAACCCAACTCATCTTTCTCTTTTTCTCAGGTCACTGTCCTTTTATATATCTGAAAAATAATTGTCCCAGAGTTCATTATATTAGGACAGTGCTTCCAAGATCATTTACTCCATTACAGGTAGAAGATGAAGTTACTATGGCAGCTCTTGTTCATTGTATTTCTTTTCTCCTTTCATATATTCCCAATCTAAAGAATCTTTGACAATATTGAATTGCTAATTAAAAAAAAAAGGTGGGGGGAATCCTTGAAATATGGAAGTAATGCAGTGGAAAAGCAGGAGACTTAAAAGCATGTAATCCTGAGTTCAACTGTGAGTTGAGTTCATGCCTGAGTGGTATTTTGGATATCTCTCTCATTAATTACCAAACAATTAAGATAGAGATATTTGCATGTTAGTAAACTAGAGAAGATATGGAGAGGTCAGTTCAAACCATGTTTATTAGTTCTAAATCTGATTTCCCTTTTTTAAAGCATTCTCAATTTTGACTCATTTGGAGTCTCAGAAAAAGAGGTTCAAGGTTGTTTTTGGTTGTGTTTTTATAGCCTTACTGAGATGTAATTCACATGCCATGCTATTCACACATTTAACTTATAATTCAATGAGGGGCAAGGGTGTTTATGTTTTGTTTCGTTTATTTTAGAAAAACCATGATCTGTGATTCTAATTATCTTGAGCCTTATAATCACATAATTCACAATTTTATTCTAGTGGTATATTTTCTTTAATGACTTGGCAAAAGTTCCATTACCAGTCATACATATATGGTAGTGCTACAGATGTTTATATTTTTAATAACTATATAGACAGTTCTGAATTTTAGAAGATACTTAGTAAATAATTCATAATATTTGCTACTCCATCTTGTTACACTGAATTTGGAAAGCATCTGACATTACAGATGCTTTAACATCTATAAGATTAATATTCTGTATTTGATATTATACATAAATCACACTAATATCTTTCATTAGGCAAAAGAATTGTATTAGAAAAGAGAATTTTAATTGAATTGGCATAGTTGAGACCAAAAAGATAGACATTGCCAGTCTATCTTCAGCTCTCCTTGCTAATGAGCCAGACTAATGAATACAACTTGAAACAAAGGTGAATCTTGCTCTGTTCTGAGACAGTAAAGAGATTTACAGGGCATTTAATTTTATTAACATAACTAGCCATCAGTAAGACCAATCTTTTTTTTTTTAATTTTTTTTATTATCTTTATTTATTGGATAGAGACAGCCAGAAATTGAGAGGGAAGGGGGAAATAGTGAGGGGGAGTGACAGTGAGACACCTGCAGCCCTGCTTCACTACTTGCAAAGCTTTCACCCTGCAGGTAGGAATCGGGGATTCGAACCTGGGTCCCTTGTGCATTGTAACATGTGCGCTCAACCAGGTGCACCACCACCCTGCCCCAAGACCAATCTTCTGTAAGCATCCCTGAAATGTTAAACAACTCAAATCTAATATCTTTAGAAAGGGAAAACAGTGATTGCCGTTGCTGAACTGGGATTATCCAGGTTCAAAGTATTGATCCTATTCATTTATCCATAAGCTAATCCTAATTAAAAAAGCATTACTCAACAAAAATATTCAATCACCCATTCATGATCTGAATTCTGATATGTGAAATCAATTTACATGTGTTACATGTTAAAATGCCATAGGCATTTCTATTTTCTTTTTTTTAATTTTATTTATTTTCCCTTTTGTTGCCCTTGTCTTTTTATTGTTGTAGTTATTATTGTTATTATTGATGTTGTTGTTAGATAGGACAGAGAGATGGGGAAGACAGAAGGGGGAGAGAAAGATAGACACCAGCAGACCTGCTTCACCACCTGTGAAGGGACTCCCCTGCAGGTCGGGAGCCAGGAGGCTCAAACCAGGATCCTTACTCCTGTCCTTGCACTTTACACCACATGCGCTTAACCCACTGTGCTACTGCCCAACTCCTGGCATTTCTATTTTCTAATAAGTAAGGTAGGGCCACCTATTACTCTTAGGTAACTTTTTTGAGATAAAGCTATCAACTCCACTCTTTTTGACTTCTTTTTTTCCCTTTCTTCTAAATGCCAGCAAAGATTATTTTTGTTCCCAGGATGTTCTCTTGAGATTCTCCAAATACTCTTATCAGTGTCTCCTCTACCAAGTGATGCTTTTGTTCATGTTGGCAACATTGTAAAAGAATCCAGTGGCCTGGCTGTCTTATGCCCAGGGAGACAACAGAGATTTGATCCAGTCTTGTGTTTTCTTCCCTGTTCCACAATATGGCACTGGACATACTTCTAGACAAAAAAATGTTTTCACCCTCTTCAACATCACCCACTTTTTTTTGTTTGTTTATAAAAAGAAAACATTGACAGAACCATAGGGTAAGAGGAGTACAACTCCATACAATTCCCACCATCAGAACTCGGTATCCCATCACCTCCCCTGATAGCTTTCCTGTTCTTTATCCCTCTGGGAGTATGGACCCAAGGTCATTGAACATCGCTTCACTTTAAATTGTTCTGTTATTGCGTACAAGCTAATTCAGTGATTTTGGGTGGTGATAGTGGTAGTGGTTTGTTTGTTCTAAGCATTTCAGCATAGAACCACAGTGAATATTTTTTACCCTTATGCATTCAGTTTTCATACCTAGCCTTGCTCCAGTTAACCTCTAATCTAATTTATATTTCTGTGGCTTCTCCTATTCTACGAACTTCATTCAACAAATGGAATCTTATAACATGTGACCTCTAATAACCAGATTTTAAACTTAGCATAATATTTTCTGCTGCCTATCATGATACATCATATGTCAGTACTTCATTCCTTTTTGTTTTCAAGTAAGTTTCCTTATGGACATTTCACATTTGGCTTATCCATTCTTCACATTTGAGTTGTTTCCACTGTTGACTATTTATGAACATTGTTATTGTTAACATTTTTATATAAATTTTTCTGTGAATATTTGTTTTTCTCCTGAGGATCTGGGTGTGCAGTTACTGGGTTATATGGTAACTCTGGGGGCTGGGCTGTCACACTTGCTTGAGCGCACATGTTACAATGTGCAAAGACCCAGGTTTGAGCCCCAGTTTCCCACCTGCAGGGGAAAAGCTTTGCAAGTGGTGAAGCAGTGTTGCAGGTATCTTTCTGTCTCTCTCCTTGTATCTTCCCCTTCCCTCTTGATTTCTGATTATCTCTATCCAATAAATAAAGATAATACAAAAAAAATTTTTTAAGTTGTCTAGAATTTTGAGCAGAGTCCAGACTTTCTGCAAAATAGTTAACATCATTTGACATCTTACCACCACTGTATGAGGGCTGCAGTTTCCCCCATGTGCTTTGAGTCTGGGGACTTGTTTGTTCTGTTTGAGTGTTGTTTGCTCAGGTGGTTGTTTTCTCATTTTTCCAGAGAGAAAGTGCTAGAAAGGATAACTTGCCCCCAGGCTTCACAATTGTATTTCAGCAGAAAGTTCAACATGTCTTAGGTCAGGTGTAGGTGTCACTGTCTTTTTTTTTTTTTTTTGAATGTTTATTTATTCCCTTTTGTTGCCCTTGTTGTTTTGTTGTAGTTATTATTGTTGTTGTTATTGATGCTGTCGTTGTTGGCTAGGACAGAGAGAAATAGAGAGAGGAGGGGAAGACAAAGAGGGGGAGAGAAAGACACCTACAGACCTGCTTCACCGCTTGTGAAGGTGGGAAGCCAGGGGGCTTGAACCGGGATCCATACACGGATCTTTATGCGGGTCCTTGCGCTTTGAGCCACCTGTGCTTAACCTGTTGCGCTATCGCTGGACTCCCTTTTTTTTTTATTGTTGTTGTTGATGGTGTTGGATAGGACAGAGAGAAATGGAGAGAGATGGGGGAGAGAAAGAGTGACACCTACAGACCTGCTTCACCTCCTGTAAAGTGACTCCCCTACAGATGGGGAGCCAGGGCTCAAACCGAGATCCTGGTCCTTGCGCTTCGCTCCATGTGCGCTTAACTGACTTTGCTGCCCGACCCCCGGTGTCACTGTCTTTTTAGTGGCTTTAGTGAGTTCCCTTCAGACCACTTGTGTCTTTAGGTCTTCCAAACAGTGAAAACCATCAGTCAGCTTCTGTAGGCTCTGTTATGTCTTTGTTTATTAAAATAAACAGTAAAACGGACTGCTGGAACTGCCCCTACCCTGCAGGAGGGGCAGCAGGATGAGAACCAGCTTTGTCATAAGCACATCCTAATGGGGATAGACTTTCTTTTTTTTTAATTTATTTAATTTATTTTAATTTCTTTATTGGGGGATTAATGTTTTACATTCAACAGTAAATACAATAGTTTGTACATGCATAACATTTCTCAGTTTTCCACATAACAATACAGCCCCCACAAGTCCTCTGTCATCCTTTTTGGACCTGTACTCTTCCCCCTCCCGCCCCGAGTCTTTTACTTTGGTGCAATACAGCAACTCCAGTTCAGGTTCTACTTGTGTTTTCTCTTTTGATCTTGTTTTTCAACTTCTGCCTGAGAGTGAGATGGGGGATAGACTTTATCACTGTGCCAGGACTCAGGTAACCTCCCTAAGCTCTCCTTGGCATTGAATGTGGTGGCCCCTCACCTACAGCTTTACTGATTTCAAGTTCTCCTTTGGATTCTAGATGTGTCCCATCCCAGATGCTGCAGCTTAACTCTTTGAACCATAGGAGGACATGCAATAAAGCTGTGATGACCCTGCATCATAATTAATTGCCCTCAGTTGAGTGACAGATCTGGGCTTGTGTTGAGAGCTTTTGTCACATCCAGAGGCCTTCACAGGTGAGCTCTGTGGCAGTCAGGAGCTTCCTCTGGTAACTAAAATGTTAAGGAAGAGAATCTTAAGGACCAAAAAAAATTTTTTTGCAGTGTGGTCTAATTAATGGAGCATGTTGCAAGGATAGAGGAGTTAAATCTGTCCTCCCTCTGCAACATTCAGATTTGATTTTGCCCTTTGCTACACCATGGCGCCTCCTGCTCCGCTAATGCTCTTTGTCTGACTGGAGTTATAGTTACACAAAGCTTTATGGAGCCATATGGCTGAGCTCTCTGTCTTCTGCCCTTTAATTATTCCTCCTAGGCTACTTAGCCACTTCTGTAGCCCTGGCATTTGAAGCATTTCACCTTAGTTTCTGAAAGAAAAAGAACATCATGAAACAGCATCTAGATCTTGGTCCGAATGTCAGATGTGTCACTTGGCCTCTGAGTACCAGACTTAGTGCTGGGGCAGAGCCAGACATGACCTTGGAATTCCCACTGCCCCCAGGCTGTCACCTTCTCTTCCTCAATGGAAGGAGCAACAGACAGCTTCAAGAGCTTGCTACAACCTACTCATATCTCTACAGGGTGACATGTATAAGTGTCACCATTCTGGCAGATAATAGATTAAAGTAACCTTGCATATAAGTGGGACTACTTCTGCTCCCGTTGTTTTCCCAAACAAGGGTAGAGAAATAGAAGGGTCCTCGGATAGTCATGAAGTCTGAGCAAGGTGCACATCCATATTGATTTTCCTCTCCATCCTCAGCCATGGGTTACTCAGAGTTGTCACCCATGTATCAACATTCGTATCCCATGACACTGAAAGCAGACTTTTACTTACTGAGATGAAGAGACATGGGCCTTATTTTTCCATCTACTCTGAAGATTGGCCTAGTTTTTGTGCTTTTGTTTTTGGTTTTTCCCAGCAGCTCCTCATAGTTCCCAGGAGCCTTTGTGCTGTGCTCCTCTGTCAGCGGTCATTAGACAGGACATCAAGAGTGTCACAAAAGGCCAAGTCACCTTGGGGCTGTGTCCTGTCTTTCTTATTATCTTTATTATTGAAGTGAAACAGCCAGAATTTGAGAGGGTAGGGGGTGATAAAGAGGGAGCCTAGGGACTTGTTTTATTTTTGTTTGAGTATTGTTTGCTCGGGTAGTTTCATTTTCCCAGAGAGAAAGTGCTAGAAAGGATAATTTGCCCTCAGGCTGTGTAACTGCATTTCAGCAGAAAGTTCAGCAAGTCTTGGGTGAGGTGTAGGTGTCACCTGCAGCACTACTTCACCATTTGTGAGGCTTTCCCCCCTGCATGTGGGGACTGGGGGCTCAAACCTGGGTCCTTGCCCATTGTAACCTGTGTGCCCAACCACATGTGCCCTGTCTTGATGCATTTCAGTGACCTAAGAACTGCACCCAACCTGACACCTTTCCCAGGCAATGGCACCCCTGAAAGTGAGGGTTGTTTTTGAACCTTCTATCATTATAGCTCTTTGTCTTCAACCTTGGTTTCCCTGCTTCATTGCTTATACCCCACAGTTGCTCTGTGGTTGGTCAGATGAGATCTGGTCATGGTGTGTATCAACTATGGTGTCTTTATCCTATGACAGGGCCACTAAACAGCACTAAAGCCTGTGGGTCTTCCCAGCTTTCTCAGCTTGCTTACAGCATAGCATTCCTATCCTGATGATTATTAGATTTGGTGACTCCCAACTCTCTCCTTTACTTGCAAGAACGCATGCTGACTGAGAAACACTGAGTATCTGGGCCTGTCTTTGACTCATTTCCATGTTTTGCCAACTCATAAGATGTCCCCAGTCATTTTAGGCCACTGATACTATCTTCTCTTCTGTCACTCTCTCCTCTTCATTTTGCCCTTCCATCTTTCCTATAAAGTAGCATGTTTGGACCACTTCTTAAGTCCTTCATCCCTATAAACAGGTGGATCTAACCTGAAGAGTCAAGCCATGAGGATGAAATTCCTTGTGTAGAGACTCATGTGACCCTTCCCTAGCTAAGCAAGGCTGAGAAGCACCTATGAGGAAAGCACTCTCTCCTGGGGCTTGGAAGTGGACTTAACCCTTGAGGAAATATAGATGCCCCATGCCACTACCCTCTTTTAGTCAGGCTCAGACTAGTAGATTGGGAGGATTTGGAGACAGCACCCATCAGACCTGCCCACCATAGCACTAGTCAGGCAAGCCATGAAACTCTTCACCATGACCACCAGTTCTTGACCCCAGTGTTGTCATCTTACATTCAGGGCCCTCCCAAGCCCCTCACCTAAAAGCTCACTTCTGGTGTGGTGCACCTGTTAAGTCTGGTATGAGTGTTGATAAATTACCACTTCCTCTCCCCCAAAATAGAGCTGTTCTAAACTACTCATTTATATATTATCATGATGCTGAAATATCTGGTTAATTGAAGTTTTACTGTACTGTAACCTCCATACACCAATAGAGAAAAAAGAAATTCTGCTAAGAAATGGGTTCTGGTTAGCTGAGTTTAATTAACATTTTATTGTCTTGACATATTTTTCTTACATTCTTTCAAGGGAGATGCAGTTAAAGACTTAATGGTTCGCTTCCTGGGTGAAAAAGCTGCAGCAAAGAGACAGGTCTTAAATGCCAACTCAGTAGAACAATCTTTTGTTGGATTGAAACAGCTAATTGTAAGTAACAGTGTATTTGATTTTCAGTATTGTGTTTTTGATAAGTTCTGCCTTCTTTCATAATATTTCCCTAGAGTTAATTGCTTTGAATATATTAGCCAAAGCTCCTGTACATAAATAGAATTTTGTTGGATTAGATACTAGCGCTATGCAGCAAAAAAGCATCATATTAGCATTCCTTTTATTTTAAGTCTAATAGTTAAAAAAACATTATTTTGAATAATCAAATTACTTGAAGTAGTATATACTTTGATTAAAATAGGTTTCAATCGTATGTAATAACTAGGTGTAAATATTTTTAATATTGGAAATATTGTATTATATTTAATCAGAATATTCAAGGACATGTTAAAGAGAAGTAATCTATATTTCTTTTTTTATATGTATTTTTTAAATATTGTTTTCTTGACTTGGTTTAAGTTTACTATTAAATGAGCAATTTTTTTCATTTTCTTTTTACTGGGAGGTTAATGATTTAAAGTACAGTTGTTGGCACATGTGTATAGTTTCTCATGTCGCCATGATAGGTGTGTATAAAACACTTCCAGCCCCAACCTCAGTCCTTTCCCATCATTGTGTACCAGGACCTGAAAGCTTCCCCAGCCCCCATTCCCCTCCCTGTCCATATTCCCCAGAGTCCTTTGCTTTGATGCAATGCACCCAGTCAGTCCAAATTTTACTTTGTGTTTCTCCTTTCTGTTTTGTTGTGGTGGTTGTTTCTTTGTTATTTTTTGTTTGTTTTGTTTTTCTTCTTTCTGTTCTTTTCTTAGCTCTGGCTTATAGTGGTCTGGGAACTGAGCCCAAGATCTCCAGAGCTTCAGGAATAAAAGTCATTTGCATAAATAACCAGTATGCTATTTTCCCAGCCTAGAGCAAACTTCTGAGTCCTTGTAGGGACCACAAAGTTCTTTGGGTACTTTGTGTGCAACTCAGTTTCGAGCTCCAGTACTTATATGGAAGTGCCATGACATTGGGGAAAACTCGGGTGTCTCCCCTTTTCTTTCTCTCCCTATCTCTCTGAATGAAACAGTGGCCCAGGAAGAGTAAAACTGCATATGCATCAGGCCTTGGCTCCAATAAATAAATAAATAAATAAACCACATGTATAAACTATCCTGTGAATTCCATTAATAGACATTTTTTAATGTGTTACAATAGAGTGATCGATCACTGCTGTACAGGTTGATTTGTTTCTAGTAAACTATTATTTTTTTTTGTAAATTTTAGAATCTATGTGAGAGCTTGAATAATATTGGCTTTCTAGCTTATTAAAGAAGATTATGTATAAATTTCCTTTCAAGAATCCTAAAGTAGCCCTCTGGAAATGCTTTCAGATATCTATGTCTCATGTTTTTTTCTCGAGTTTAAGCTCAGTCATATTCTAGAACTATTCCTGTAAATCACCTAACTGTGGACTTAACAAAACTGTGTCTCCATATCTAAGCATAGTCAAAGGCACCAGCTATTAAAGAGATTTATACTTGATTTTGGGAATGACAATATTTCTGCACCCTACTGAGTACGTGAAATTGTGTTCTCGTCTTATTTTTCAACAGTACATTTATCCATATGCTAATAAGACTAAGTGAACAGTCAGAAGAAGATATATTAGCATTTCAACCTTCATAAAAGAGATTAGAGGGACCAGGAGATAACCCATCCAGTAGAACACATGCCTTACAATATGTGAGAACCTAAGTTTGAGCAACAGCATTGTATGGAATCACTGTGGATGACACTAGGAAAATTTTCATGAATGGTGGAGCAATGCTGTGGAGTTTCCCAGTCTATCAGTCAATCACTCAGTAAATAAATAATGGGCCTAGGAAGCCACCCAGAAGGTTCAAATTACATTTGAAACAATACTTTTTCCTATAGCTATGAGAGTTGAGGGGGTTAGAAATTTATTGTGAAGTGCCCTTCTTTTTTCCCCTTCTCTCCCTGCCCCCCCTTCTCCCTCTCTCTTATTCTCTCCCTCTCTCTTTTCCAGAGCACTAATGAGATCTGATTTATGATGTGGTACAAGAAATTGAACCTGGGACTTTAGAGCCTTAGGCACGAGTCTCTTTGCATAATCATTATACTACCTACCCCTGCCCGAATCCTCTTCTCTCACTGGGTCCAGATGGAATTGGAGTTCAGAGCCCTCTGGTCATCTTTCCCTAACATTTCTCCCCCTCTGGGAGTATGGAACAAAATTATTTATTTACTTATTTATTTATTTTATAGATTTTACTATTTATGAGAACGATAGAAGGAGAGAGAAAGAACCAAACATCACTCTGGCACATGTGCTGCCGGGGATCGAATATAAGACCTCATGCTTGAGAGTCCAAAGCTTTACCTCTGTGCCACCTCCTGAACCACTACTTATTTATTTATTTATTTTTCCTCCAGGGTTATTGCTGGGCTTGGTGCCTGCACCATGAATCCACTGCTCCTTGAGGCCATTTCCCCCCCTTTTGTTGCCCTTGTTGTTGTAACCTCATTGTGGTTATTATTATTGCCACTGTTGATGTTGTTCATTGTTTCATAGGACAGAGAGAAATGGAGAGAGGAGGGGAAGACAGAGTGGGGGAGAGAAAGATAGACACCTGCAGACCTGCTTCACCGCCTGTGAAGCGACTCCCCTGCAGGTGGGAAGCCGGGGGCTCGAACCGGGATCCCTACGCCGGTCCTTGTGCTTTGCGCCACATGCGCCTAACCCACTGCCTGACCCCCTATTTATTTATTTTTGTTATTGGATAAAGATAGAAAGAAATTGAAAGAGGAGGAGTAGATAGGAAGAGAGACAGAGAGATACCTGCAGCCCTGCTTCACCACTCATTAAGTTTTCCCCCTGCTGTGTCTTGAACCTGGGTCCTTGAACACTGAAATGTGAGCACTTAACCAGGTGTGCTACCTGGCCCTTGAACCAAAACTCTTTATGGAGTGCAGAAGGTGGAAGTTCTGGCTTCTGTAATTACTTCTCTGCTGGATATGGGCATTGGCAAGTCGATCCATACCACCAACCTGTCTTTTTTTTTTTTTTTTTTTGGAGGGGTTAATGGTTTACAGTCAACAGTAAAATATAGTAGTTTGTACATGTGTAGCATTTCCCAGTTTTCCATATAACAATTCAACCCCCTCTAGGTCCTCCTCTGCCATCATGTTCTAGGATTTAAACCCTCCTCCCCAGAGTCTTTTTTTTTTTAAATTTCTTTATTGGGTAATTAATGTTTTACATTCGACAGTAAATACAATATTTTAATGTTGGTATGCTTCTAAAAAACCCCTTCTGTTTCATTAGTTTAATCCCCCCCTGCTTAACACTATTCTATTTACATAACCACTTCATTCTATTTACATAACTGCTGTTAACAAGCACCACCTTCCCTCCAGGGCATTGGTGGTTTAGTGGTAGAATTCTCACCTACTCCGCCCCCTCTCCTTGTCATACCCTGATTTTCACCAGTCCCTTTTCTCTCCACCCTCTCTGCCGTGGCATCCTGTTCCCACCCTACTGGGCTAGTATATTTATAAAGACAAGATTGTAGTTAGTTAGTTTAGTTTAGCTTAGCTCAGCTGAGATTGTGCTGCGTCCTGCATGAATAAAGAGATACTGCCTACAGCTCAACCATGAGTCCCTGGTCGTCTGTTACCTGCCCGTGAAGCCAGCCCGGCGAAAACAACATTTTAGTGTATAACATTTCTCAGTTTTCCATATAACAGTACAACTCCCACTGGGTCTTCTGTCATCCTTTTTGGACCTGTATTCTCCCCTCCGCCCACCCCAGAGTCTTTTGCTTTGGTGCAGTACACCAGCCTGTTTCTATCTTTTCCTAGTTGGACAGGGTTCTGGAGAGGTGAGGTTCTGAGACACATTGGTGAGGTCATCTCCCCGGGGAGGTCAGGATGGAATCATAGTAGCCTCTGCAGCTTGGTGGCTGAATGGAGACAGCTAAATGGCAATGCAAAGACTTTTATGCCTGAGACTCCAAACCCGAAGGTTCAGTGCCCACTATTACAATAAACCAGAGCTGAGTAGTGTTCTGGTCTCTCTGTATTTCTCTCACCTAGATAAACTAAATAAAATACATATATTTTTTAATATTTAAAAATACTTTATTGAGGCTTTAACTTTGCAGTCCTATTAAACCAGAAGTGAAGATTAGCTTGTAAACCAAGCTACAAGAGAGCATGGGTTTTCCTTTACATTTATTTTGGGACAGTACATGGTCAAGTCAAGGCTCCTCCTTAAAGATGATCATCTATGTTTCATGACATTGGTGTGTAAGTCACTTGGTTGCACAGAAGATTTACAGTTACACTCAGAATAGAATAATTCTATTTCCTTTTTATTATTATACCCACACAATAAAGGATTGGAAAGTTAAGAATATAATATAGCCTAGCCTCATTCTGCAGATGGCAGTAGTTGTGCTGGAGAAGCAAAAGTCCTGAACCAGAACTACTGAGAGGAATTCTTGCTTTTAATAGTGACATTTAACAAAGCAACAAAATTCTTAACGTTCTCCTGAGTTTAGATAGTCTGGAGATTTTGTTTACTTCTGTGGAGTCTGCTCTATTTTAGGAGCTTCGGGGATTAGGATGACTTAAAGGAATGCTGTTAAAGAGATTGAGCCACCCAGACTGGACTTCCCACTCTCCCGTCCTTGGATTATACAACCCTTAAATTAAGAAAATAACAAAACAGTAAACTCCTGCTCAGGCTTCCTGTCTGCTGTTCTTCAACCTGATTTCTTTCTCCCTCCTTTCCTTCCTTCCTTCCTTCCTTCCTCCCTCCCTCCCTCCCTTCCTTCCTTTTTTTCTTTTTCTTTTTCCTTCCTTCCTTCCTTCCCTCCCTCCCTTCCTTTTTTTCTTTTTCTTTTTCCTTCCTTCCTTTCTTTCCCCCTCCCTCTTTCCCTCCCCCCCTTCCTTTTCTTCTTTATGTGTGTAGTGTTGTTACTGTTGTGAACCTGGGACTTTGCACATTCATGACTTCACCACTCCAGGCTGTTGTTTTATTTATTCATCATTCTGATAAAGATAGAGGAACAGACACCACCACCACACTAGAGCTTTGTACAAGACTATAATAGCACTTCCCATGGTTGGGGGGGGGGGGGGGACTAAGTCTCTGAACTGGGTCATACACAACAGCAATGCATATGCCCTACCAGGTGAGATATCTTGCTAGTTTTCTTTGGCACCCCCAGCCCACCTCAACTGTCCAGAAAAAAAATCTCTTTTCAGTCCTACCAAAGGAATCTGGTTTCAGAAGACACTGGGTATTGAAAAAGCCCTCTCTAGCCTTTTTTAAAAAATTTTCTTCAAACTCAGGGTTTTGCACATGCATTCTGCTATTGAGCACCTCCCTGGCCTAATTTTTACTTTGCATTTTTATGAGAAAGAGAAAGAGAGAGGCACCAAACACCACTCCACCATTCACAGAGTTCCACTTGTTTCTGTCCTTGGTCTGCTCATGTGGCACAGGAGATTGAGAGCATCACACATGAAAAGACATGTGCAGTCTTCTGAGTCACTTCCCTGACCCTTAGTTTGTCTTTATCCTCACTCAGCAGAGCTGTGAACTAGAGGGTGTGTCACCAACGTGGGTAAGAAAGGAAAGGCTCCACTGTGGGTGAGGGCAGAGAAAAATCACAGAAATTAAAAATCTAAGATAACACCCTGATAGTCACTACACTATACCATCTTCACTGAAGCTCTAGGGTCTCATTCTGTCCTGTACATAATGCTACGAAGTTGTGTTTTTTCTGTTTGTTTTGTTTTGTTTTTATTTTCATTTATTTATTTTTGCCTCCAGGGTTATTGCTGGGTCTCGGTGCCTGCACTACGAATCCACTGCTCCTGGAGGCTATTTTTTTCCCTTTTGGTACCCTTGTTGTTTATCATTTTTGTTATTATTACTATTATTATTATTGATGGATAGGACAGAGAGAAATGGAGAGAGGAGGAGAAGACAGAGGGAGAGAGAAAGATAGACACCTACAAACCTACTTCACCACTTGTGAAGTGACCCCCCCCCTGCAGGTGGGGAGCCGGGGACTTGAACCAGGATCCTTACGCTGGTCCTTGTGCTTTGTGCCATGTGCGCTTAACCCGCTACGCTACCGCCTGGTCCCTTTTTTATTTTTGGGGAGGATAAATGATTAACAGCCAACAATAAATACAGTTGTTGGTACATGTGTAAAATTTGTCAGTTTTCTACAAAACACTCTAAGCCACCCAGAGCTACCCCCCCTTCCCACCTAGGTCCCCTTCCACCATCGTACATGAAGACCCACCCCCACCCCAGAGTCCTTTACTTTGGTGCAATGTACCAGTTGTTTTGTTTGTTTTAATACATAAAGGAATGAGTAAATAAATAGGTGAAGCAAACTCCAGTAGAGAAGCTGCTCTATTAATAAGATCTAGTCAGAATGTTGGTTTTAAAGATAGGGACATATATATATATATTCATGAGGAAGAAAGTTGTATAAAGAAATAATGAAGGGGGTCTGGCGGAGCAATAGATTAAGCGCACATGGTACAAAGCGCAAAGACCGGCATAAGGATCCTGGTTCGAGCCTCCCGGTTTGAGCCCCCCTCCCCCCGCTCCCCACTTACTTGACTGTCTTCCCCTCGTCTCTTGATTTTTCTTTTTCCTATCCAGCAAAAACATCAATGGCAACAATAACAACAACGACATGGGCAACAAAATGGGAAGGGATGGCATTCAGGAGCAGTGGATTCATAGCGTAGGCACCAAGCCTTAGCAATAATCCTGGAGGCAAAAAAAAAAAAGTAATGAAATAGACAAACAAAATTGGCAATAACTAGTAGAGCAATCTCCAAATGATTTAAAAGGATGTGAAATCACAATTAGAAGCTCAGCTCAGTTTGCAGAAATCTGGGACATTGTGAGAAAAGGATCTGATAGGAATCAAAATCGAATCTAATTTACTTTCTTTTTTTTTAATATTTATTTTATTTATTTATTCCCATTTGTTGCCCTTGTTGTTTTATTGTTGTTGTTGTTGGATAGGACAGAGAGAAATGGAGAGAGAAGGGGAAGACAGAGAGGAGGAGAGAAAGATAGACACCTGCAGACCTGCTTCACCACCTGTGAAGCGACTCCCCTGCAGGTGGGGAGTCGGGGTTTGAACCGGGATCCTTATGCCGGTCCTTGTGCTTTGCGCCAACTGCGCTTAACCTGCTGTGCTACAGCCCGACTCCCTCTAATTTACTTTCGAACATGTTTCTGGAACCCTAGGGTAGCAGGAAGGAAGCACGGAGTAGCTATAGAACAGTGTGTGGGTAGCTGGTGTGGTCAGTATCCTGTAAAACACGTCACTGTTCTGCGTTATAGAATTTCTCTTGAGGTAAATTTGAGATAAAGCTTTTCAAATCTCACCTTAAAAGACTTTCTCTGAAGATATATTTGAAAAAATACAGTTCAGTGTCTTCACAGAACAGGTTAGAAAACTGGGAGTTTGAAAGGGGCCAATTGCTGGCACACTCAGTGAAGCACACATGTTACTGGACACGATCTAGGTTCAAGCCCTTAGTCCCCACCTGGAAGGGGAAGTTTCATGAGTGGTAAAGCAGTGCCTTAAGTCTGTTTATATATGTATCTCCCCCTTCCCTTTCAATTCCCCACTGTCTCTATCCAAAATTAAAAAAATAATAAAATTTTAAAAAGGAAAGTTGAAGGAAGAGTTGGACCACACAGACAAAAGCACCCTCACTTAATCATCATCAGTCCTCTCCCAAAACTCTCTCTGTCTCACTATCTGAAGAAGTGATAAAAGTCTCAGTTACAAGGGAGTCGGGCAGTAGCGCAGTAGGTTAAGCGCACATGGCGCGAAGTGCAAGGACCTGCATAAGGATCCCGGTTCAAGCCCCCGGCTTCCCACCTGCAAGGGAATCACTTCACAAGCAGTGAAGCAGGTCAACAGGTGTCTATCTTTCTCTCCCCCTCTCTGTCTTCCCCTCCTCTCTCCATTTCTCTCTGTCCTATCCAACAACAATGACAACAACAACAGCAGTAATAACTACAACAATAAAAGACAAGGGCAACAAAAGAGAAAATTAATAAATAAATATTAAAAAATTTTAAAAGTCTCAGTTACAGAAAAAAAAGAAAGGAGAAAAGAACAGTAGGAAGAAAGGAAGGGAGGAGGGGGCTTTTCAAACAGTAATAGTTTAAGGAATTCACTGCCATTAAACTGGCCTTACAAGAAATGCTAAAAGGACTCATAAAAATAAAATGCTCTGGGGGCAGGGCTGTAGTACAGTGGGTTAAATGTACATGGCCCAAAGCACAATGACTGGCTTAAGGATCCCAGTTCATCCCCGGCTTCCTCTCCCACCCCACCCCCGCAGGGGGGTCACTTCACTAGTGGTGAAGCAGGTCTGCAGGTATCTATCTTTTTCTCCCCCCTCTGTCTTCCCCTCCTCTCTTGATTTCTCTGTGTCCTATCCAAGAACAACAATAATAACAACAACAAGGGCAACCAAAGGGGGGAAAATAGCCTCCAGGAGCAGTGGATTTGTAGTGAAGGCACCGAGCCCCAGCGATAACCTTGGAAGAAAAAAACAAAAAAAGATTTTCTCCCACTGCTAAGGAGGAGTCTCTTTGAGTGGTAGTTTGTTTTACACTGCAAAAGATTCTTTAAAAAAAAAAAAACTTGGGAATTTTTTATTTTTTATTTGTTATTGGATAGAGACAGAGAAATTGAGAGAGAAGGAAGAGATAGAGAGGAAGAGAGACAGAGAGACACCTGCAGACCTGCGGTGGCCTGTGAAGCGACTCCCCTACAGGTGGGGAGCCAGAGGCTTGAACCAGGATTCTAACCAGTACTTGCGCTTTGCACCACATGCGTTTAACCCAGTACTGTACCGCCCGACTCCCTAAAAGATTCTTAATTTGATATAGTCGCATTGTTTTATTTTTGTTTTGGTCTTCCTTGCAAATGAATTTGTATCACTGAAGTTGCCTATAAAATTTAGATGGAAAAGAGTGCTGCCAATATTTTCCTCTAAATATTTGATAGTTTCTGGTCTAGGATCCAAGTCCTTGATCTATTTAGGCTTTATTTTGGGGCCCAGATGGTGGTACATCTGGTTAAGCGCACAAGTTACAGTGTGAAGGGCCCAAGTTCAAGCCCCTGGCCCCCACCTGCATGGGGAAAACTTCACAAGTAGTGAAGAAGGTCTGCAGGTGTCTTTCTGTTTCTTGCTCCCTCTCTATAGCCCCTTCCTCTCTCAATTTCTTTCTGTCTTTATCCAATAATATATAAATAAATAATTAATTTTTTTAATGAATTAAAAATTTAAAGAATGGAGTTTATTTTTGTGTCTATTAAATGTAGTGGTTCAGTTTCATTCTTCTGTGCATTTCAACACAATTTTCCCAACACTATTTGTTGAAGAGACTCCTTTCTCCGTTTTATAGTTTGTCCATCCATGTTGGGTAGCATGCCAGCTGAATATGGTTGTTGACAGGTTGATCCATACTCCCAGCCTATCTCTCTCTTTCCATAGTGGGGCAGGGCTCTGAGGTAGCAGAGCTCCAGGACACATTGGTGGGGTGTCATTTGCAAATAGTGACAGTTTAACTTCTCTCCCAGTCTATATCCCTTTAATTCCTTGCTTCTGCCTGATTGCTATGGCAAGAACTTCCAACACTGTGTTGAGCAGTAATGGTAATAGTGGGCAGCCCTTTCTAGTACCTGATCTAAGTGGGAATGTTTTCCAGTTTCTTACCATTGAGTATGATCTTGCCTGTAAGTCTACTGTATATAGACTCCATTAGGTTAAGGAATTTTCCACCTATTCCCGTTTTTTGTTGTTGTTGTTGTTGTTTGTTTGTTTTGTAGTGTTTTGATCATGAAAGGATGTTGGATTTTGTCAAGGCTTTCTCTGCATCTATTAAGATAATGATGTGGTTTTGGTTTTTCTTTTTTTAAAAAAAGAATTCTTTTTTTATCTTTATTTATTTATTTATTTATTGGATAGAGCCAGCCAAAAATTGAGAGGGAGAGAAACAGAGACTGCAACACTGCTTCACCACTCACAAAGCTTCCCTCCCTGCAGGTGGGGAGGACCAGGGGCTTGAACCTGGGTTCTTGTGCACTGTGATGTGTATACTCAACCAGGTACGCAACCTGGTTCTTTTATTGATGTGCTGCATCACATTGACTGATTTATGTAGATTGAACTAGCTTTGCATCCCTAGGATAAATTCCACTTGGCCATGATGTACAATCTTTTTAATATACTGCTTTATCTGGTTATCTAGAATTTTGTTCAATATTATACCATGTTTACCATAGATATTTGTGTAGTTTTCCTTTTTGGTGTGTCCCTATCTGATTTTGGTATCAGGGTGATTGTTGGCTTCACAGAAGGTAGATTGGTGTAATCCTGTGTCTTCAATATTTTGGAAGAGCTTTAAAAATATAGATATTAACTCTTCCTTGAAAGTTTTGTAGAATTCATTGTAAAACCACCTGGCCCAGGACTTTTATTGTTGGGAAGGGTCTTGATAACTGTTTCGGTTTATCTAGCTATGATTGGCATGTTTTTGTTATTGTTGTTTTATTTTAATGAAAGATACAGAAAGAGAAACCAGAGCATGCTCAGCTCTGGTTTATGGTGGTACAGGGGATTGAACCTAAGATTTGGGAGCCTCAGTTATTAAATTCCCTATGCTAGTCATTATGCTGTCGCCCCTGCCCATAAATTATTTTTTTTAACTACTGTGATACATCAACATGAGTAGTAGGCTATATCAGGCTAATTTTACTTGATAAATGATGAATTTTTAAAGTATACACAGCACCACACACAATAATTGGAAGTAACTACTCCATTGGCTATCTTTTTTTTCTTTCTTTGATTATTCTTGGTGTTAATGAATTTTATATTACTAGATTTTATGTTTACTATATTTACCTACACTGGAAATACTTGAAAAATAAAGATTTTATTAAGAGTTCTAACAAGGAGACTTATTTAAGGTGGAGATATATATATATATATATATATATATAGAGAGAGAGAGAGAGAGAGAGAGAGAGAGAGATCATTATCTTGCCCTGGTATTAATTATGTCCTAAAATAATTCCTATCATCTGAAGACTAGAAAAAGTTTTTAAATGTATTTTCTTAAGTAATATCAGGGTGTTCTAAGAGTGTAATTTACAGGAAAATAAATGTCATAGCCTGTGGAGAAGGACATTTTAATCACTTTAATGGTATCATATATAGAGTTAATGATTCCCTTTGAGTCAGAGATGGGAAAAGTTATGTACATACTATTAGTTACTTGAGTGATTTTTATTGGACTATTTTTCACGTCTTTAGGAAGTTGCCAAATGCCTATGTTTAACTTTTCAAGTACAGTCTATATCTTATTTCTTAGTTTAAAAATAATATTTATTTAAATTAGATTTTTTTTCTTATATTAAAACCAAAATCCTACATGTCATATGCAGTAATTATGACATTTTCATAAGATTACCTCCAGAGAGCTTTAAGTTTTACATGGTTTACTTTACATTCTAATTTTTTTAAATAATCCCTACAATAAAGAATAGGAGGGGGTAGATAGCATAATGGTTATGCAAACAGACTTTCATGCCTGAGGCTTCGTCAAGTTCCAGGTTCAATCCCCCGCACCACCATAAGCCAGAGCTGAGTAGTGTGCTGTGGTTAAAAAAAAAAAAAAAAAAAAAAGAATAGGAAAGCTATCAGGGGAGGGGATGGGATATGGAGATCTGGTGGTGGGAATTGTGTGAAGTTGTACCCCTCGTGTCCTATGGTTTTGTTAACGACTCCCTTTTTTAAATAAAATAAATAAACCCTACAACAAACATTTCTTGCGTTCAATATTGAAAGTGGACAAAGACCCCCCCAGGAAGGGGAACTAAGAGGTAGGAAACAAGGAGATAAAATAGCAAGAAAGTCTGAAGAAATTAGGAATTATCATTTCAGGCAACAAGTGAGTTAGAATGGTGAAGAAAGCTCTATCCCACTGTTGAGAGGTACCATGGTGGGGGGCGGTGAGGAATGCCCATGCCAGATCCTATGTTGTATTGGGCCACCATGGTCCATCCTTTGGTGTCCTTCATCTCCCCTCACTCAGACCTTACCTAGTTCACTGTAGGCTGCAGGTGGAGTGGTGGTGAAGAGGACACAGATGAACCCTTGTCTTTTCTTTTTTTCTTTTTTTTTAAATTATCTTTATTTATTGGATAGAGACAGCCAGAAATCAAGAGGGCGAGGGCGATAGAGAAGGAGAGAGACAGAAAGACACCTGCTGCCCTGTTTCACCACTCACAAAGCTTTCTCCCTGCAAGTGGGGACTGGGGGCTCAAACCTGGGTCCTTGAGCACTGTAATAAGTGTGCTCAACCAGGTGCACTACCACCCGGCCCCAAACCCTTGTCTCTTCTAACATTCTTCTTTTAACAAAGAGGCCCTAGCCCTCTGAGGCATATCCTTGTACCTTCTCTGGCAAATCCAAGAAGAGAGTGGAAGAGAGAAAACTAAAGACTTTTTTTTTTTAAGGCTGGAGAAATAAACCCTCAACACATGAATGCTTGATATCTGTTGTACCGTTGTACCTTTTTTTTTTTTTTTTTTAGAGAGAGAGAGAGACAGAGAGATTATAGTATCAAAGAGAACTAACATTGCTTTACCACTTCTGAAGCTTACCCCCCTTGCAGGCATTCTGAACAGTGGTCATGGACTTGATTCTGAGTCCTTGCACATGGTAATGTCTGCTCTGGCAGGGAACCACCTCCCAGTCCTTCCACCATTATACATTTTTCTTTCTTTTTTCTTTTCTTTTTTTTTTTTTTCCCCTCCAGGATTATCGCTGGAGCTTGGTGCCTGCGCTACAAATCCACTGCTCCTAGAGGCCATTTTTTCCATTTTGTTGTTGTTATTGCTGTTGTTGTTGTTGGATAGGAAGGACAGAGAGCAATGGAGAGAGGAGGGGAAGACAGAGACGGGTAGAGAAAGAGTGACACCTGCAGACCTGCTTCACTGCTAGTGAAGCAACCCCCCTGCAGGTGGGGAGCTGGGGGCTCAAACACCAGTTCTTGAGCTTTGAGCTGTGTGTACTTACCCGGTGCGCTACCACCCAGCCCCTCCACTCTGTATTCTAATGGATACCTTCTGATAACTAGGTCAGACTTTCACACCAGAAAATAACCTGGAGAAATAACTTGGAGGTTAGAGAAGATAACTTGGAGGTTAGAGGAGCAATGCCAAGTGGCCTCTTGTCTTGAATGACAGTAAAAGGGTTCCTCTCTGGCTTTGAGTAGAACAGAATGAGGTCTGGGGCAGAGGCTGTCTCTCCTCTTGCTTCTCCCAAGATTGTCCTTCCTGCAGGCTGCCAAGGAGGTGGGGGGGGAGCTCCCAGAACTCCGCCTATATGCAGTTTGGTGTTAAAAATTTTTTGTAGGAATTAATTTATTTTGACTCCAAGAAAACTGACTGCCAAGTTAATGGGTTTCTAGTAGGCCATCAATGATAGTCAAAAAGTTACTTACTCTAGGGCAGACAAAAAAGATCACCTGGGAGTGTGCTTGCTTTGTTATGCACGCAACGGAGGTTTGAGCCTGAGCCCCCATCACACTCGAGGAAGCTTTGTTCCTGTGGTATCTTTCCTTGCCTCTCTCTTTCTGTCTTTTTCTCTATCTGAAAAAGTCAGTTTAGAGTGAGAAAGTCCCAGTAACAACTAAAAAAAAAAAAAAAAATCAGCCTAGTAATGATACCCTAAGTCAGTAGTGATAGCTATCCATTTTATGTTCAGTCCTCTATGGGAAAATTATATTGGGAGAAAGTAATAACATTTTTGCTTTCTATTTGCAGTTAGGAAAGGAGCTATGGTTGGCTGGTTGGTTGGTTGGTTGGTTGTTTTAATATGCCAGGGAATGATCTTAGGGTTTTCCATATGTGCAGTATAGCTAAGCAGCTTCCCTGGCCTAATTGTCTATTTTTTAAAAAGAGAAAAAAAGGGAAAGACACCGCAGCACCATGCCACCACCCACGGAGTTCTTTCAGTGCTCCTGTGTAGTGTTACATCTCTAAACTGGAACCTCATGCTTGACAAGGCACATGTTCTATTGAGTAAGCTGTTACCTGGTCTTTAAAAATTATATATTTTGTTTGTTTGTTTTGATAGGGCAGAGGGAAATTTAGAGGGGGGGGAGATAGAGAGGGAGAAAGAGATTGTTTCATAACTTGTGAAGCTTTCCTCCTGCAGGTGTGGATGAGAAGCTTGACCCCAGGACTTTGTGAATGATAATGTGTGCTTTCAACCAGGTGTACCACCAGCCCCTGGAGAAGCCACTTTCTTAGAAATCTGCATTTATATATTTATGAATAAATAAATAAAAGAGTTAAAATGACATATTTATGTCTCATTGGTTTTGCTTTTACCAGATCACTGCTCAGCTCTGGCCTGTGGTGGTGCTCAGACTTAAATTTGGTACATCAAAACCTCAAGCAAAAGAGTATTTTTGCAGGGATAGAAAGCATAATGGTTCTAGAAAGAGACTGTGGGGACAGGTGGTGGCGCACCTGGTTGAGCATGCTTGTTATAGTGCACAATGACCCAGGTTCAAGCCCTTGGTCCCCACCTGCAGGGGGAAAGCTCCACGAGTGGTAAAGCAGGGCTGAAGGTGTCTCTCTCTGTCTCCCTCCCTCTCTCCATCCCTCTCAGTTTCTGGCTGTCTTTATCCAATAAATAATTATAATAATAATTTTTTAATTAATTAAATAAAAGAAAAAATAAATTTTTAAATTTTTAAAAGAAAGAGACTGTGTGGTTCGGGAGGAGGCACAGTAGATAAAGCAGTAGACTCTCAAGCTTGAGATCCTGAGTTTAATACCCAGCAGCACATGTACCAGAGTAGTGTCTGGTTCTTTCTCTCTTTCCTCCTATCTCTCTCATTAATAAATAAATAAAATCTTTTAAAAAGAGACTGTCGGGAGTCAGGCGGTAGCCCAATGGGTTAAGTGCAGATGGTGCAAAGCATAAGGATTTGAGTAAAGATCTCTGTCTTCCCCTCCTCTCTCCATTTCTCTCTGTCCTGTCTAACAATGATGACGTCAATAACAACAATAATAGCTATAACAGCAATAAAATCAACAAGGGCAACAAAAGGGAAAAATAAATAAATAAAAAATAAAATAAAAAGAGACTGTCATGCCTGTGGCTCCAATGTCCCAGGTTTAATCTCCTGCACTACCAGAAGCCAGCTATGAGCAGTGCTCTGGGTGACCAAAAAAAAAAAAGATGGGGGTCGGGCAGTAGCACATCGGGGTAAGGCAGGTGGTGCAAAGCACAAGCACTGGAGTAAGGATCCCGGTTCGAGCCCCCGGCTCCCCACCTGCAGGGGAGTCACTTTGCAAGCAGTGAAGCAAGTCTGTAGGTGTCTATCTCTCCCCGTCTCTGTCTTCCCCTCCTCTCTCCATTTCTCTCTGTCTTATCCGATAACAATAACATCAATAACAACAACAACAATAACTACAACAATAAAACAACAAGGGCAACAAAAGGGAATAAATAAATATTTTAAAAAAGAAAAAAATTAAATGCTGAAGAAAGTATTTTGCATAAACATTATCCTATCCCCCAGCCCCATGCTTCTTTTTTTTTTTTTGGTAGTGTCTAGTTTGAGATATAATGAGCACAGCATAGTCTGAAATCATGGTAGGAGCTGAGGCTTTTTATATGCTATATGCTACTGTTGTTAATTATTTGTGGAGCACTGATATTTGTTAGGTACTTGCAAATAATTTTATTGTATATTTAAATGTTTTACTGTTAGAAGTACACCTTAGAAGAAGAAAGAGAGGGAGGAGATAGAATAATGGTTATGCAGAGACTGTCATGCCTGAGGCTCTGAGATTCCAGGTTTAATCCCCTGCACCACCATAAGCCAGAGCTAAGCTTTACTCTGGTAAGAAGAGAGAGAGATAAAGAGGAAGTCTCGCCTCTGGAGCCCTCACTCTGCATGTCAAGAGATAGGATAAGGGCATCTGTTCTGGAGCTCCCATTTATAGTATCCAGGTGGCCAAGGTGGACAACAGGATATCAAAGTGCCATTCCAATAGGACCACGGCCTGTCCTTTACCAACCTGCTTCCTCGTTTTACAAACAGCATGTTGTTATTATTATTATTATTGTTAATTTGATTATCAACAAGTCCACTGGATAAGAAGGGTACAGTTAACACCACCACAGTTTTGCATCCCATCCCCTCCATTGGAAGTTTTCCTATTCTTTATCCCTCTGGGAGTATGTACCCAGAATCATTATGGGGTACAGAAGGTGGAAGGTCTGGCTTCTGCAACTGTTTCTCCACTGGACATAGGCATTGGCAGGTCAGTCCATACTCCCAGCCTGTTTCTGTCTTTCCCTGGGGCAGGGCTCTGGGGAAGTGGGATTCCAGGACACATTGGTGAGTTTTTCTGCTTAGGGAGGTCAGGTTGGCATACAAAGGAACAGCTCAGAGTTACTGATTGAATTTAATGACTATGATTTATAGTTCTCATTGCTAACTTTATAATTAAGCCTTTTGTCCACAAAAAAAAAAAAAACTGGTGGCTTTACTATATCTAACTAAAACATATTGTCTCTTTACCAATAACTTTTCATTTTTCTTTTATCTTTCTTTTTTAAAATATATTTATTTATTTATTCCCTTTTGTTGCTCTTGTTTTTTATTGTTGTAGTTCTTGTTGTTGTTGTTGTTATTGATGTCGTCTTGTTGGATAGGACAGAGAGAAATGGAGAGAGGAGGGGAAGACAGAGGGGGAGAGAAGGATAGACACCTGCAGACCTGCTTCACCGCTTGTGAAGTGACTCCCCTGCAGGTGGGAAGCCGGGGACTCGAACCAGGATCCTTAAGCAGGTCCTTGGGCTATGTGCCATGTGCACTTAACCCGCTGTGCTACCACCAGACTCACCTTCTTTTATCTTTCTATATTGCTTCCATTCGTGGTAGTCAAAATTTGAATCTCCTTGGGTCACAAGGGTGAATTTGGGATTTTTATTATTATTGAACAACTTGAAATTCCAGTGGTAAAAGGATTATCTATTTTGTTTCTTTTTCATTTTTGTCAGAGCTTCACTGCTTCAGGAGGACTTCTCAGGAGACAGAGAGAAAGACACATAACACCCACACTTCCTCCAATGTGGTGGGAGCCTGTCTTGATCCTGGGTTGTGCACATGGCAAAGCATGTGCACTAACCAAGTGAGCTATTCTGCTTGCCCTAGGAATTATTTTAGTTATTCACTTTCTAGCTACATTAAAGTTATTCTAGAAGCTCTTAGTCAAGAAGTTTTGGATATCACAGATATCCAAAGTAACATTGATGACTTTTACTGAATGATGTTCTGTTAATGAAAAAATTTATAGTTTAAGAAGAGCTAACATATGTTAAAATATTGAAAATAGAGAGCCAAATTAAAGACATGCTATCTCTGTTTGTTATTGACTGTTATGCAACCATTAAAAAATCATTTTTATGGGGACCAGATGGTAGCACACATGGGTTAAGCACACATGGACAAAGCTGAAGGACTGGCGTAAGGATCACAGTTCGAGTCCCTGGCGCCCTACCTGCAGGGAGGGTCACTTCACAGGCAGTGAAGGAGGTCTGCAGGTGCCTATCTTTCTCTTTCCCCTCTCTGTCTTCCCCTCCTCTCTCACTTTCTCTCTGTCCTATCCAGTAACAACAACTGCAATAACAATAGTAACAATAACAACAAGGGCAACAAAAATGGGGAAAATGGCCTCCAGGAGCAGTGGATTCATAGCGCAGGCACTGAGTCCCAGTGATAACCTTGGAGGCAAAAAAAAAAAATCATTTTTAATGAATTTATAAAATAAAATATATCAATAAGACCATAGGATAAGAGGTGTACAATTCCACACAGTTCCCACTACCAGAGTTCCATATCCCACCCCCTCCCTTGAAAGCTTTCCTATTCTTTATCCCTCTGGGAACATGGACCCAGGGTCATTATGGGGTGCAGAAGATGGAAAGTCTGGCTTCTGTAGTTGAACATGGGCATTGGCAGGTCAATCCATACTCCCAGCCTTATTCTCTCTTTCCCTAGTGGGACAGAGCTCTGGAGAGATGGGGTTCCAGGTTACATTGCTGAGGTCATCTGCCTGGGGAAATTAGGTTGGTGTCATAAGAAAGTATTTTGGGATCCATCCTGGAAAGTTTCGAGTGATAAAAGGCACAAAATGGTATCTGTTAAAAGATTTTTTAAAAACAGTATATATCAGTACTTAACAGTTGATTTTCTCTTTGTCACACTTCTCTGTAAGGGGTAAGGTATCAGCTGCCAACATTGAAGCAACTAGCCTGCACAATTGCAGTCTAAGGGTTTGAAAAGTACTCACACATTGCATATTCTCACTGACACTCACCACCGGCCTGCAGTTCTCCCACATTTCCTCTGTAGCATCCCACACCCTAGTCAGGACTTGAGAAATTCCTGAAAATGCATGTCCTCTGTCAGCCCTTGTTTCTGCTTGCTGCTTCACTGGTCTCCCAGCTTAGTGCCCTTTCTTCTCACGTTGTACCCCTGAAAGAGTTAGAAAAAACTCCATTAACCCCCCCCCCCCACATACACACACACACTTAAATGTTTGCTCATAAATTTCCACTGTGGCAGAGGATGTAACTATAATAATTTCTTAGCGAGCCATATGGTGCATCTGTGCTTTAAATGTCTTTCCATCAACACTTAGGATTAAGCTCATTCAGTTTTGTGGAGATGCCTGCAAGTGACCATTGGACAGTCAGTGCTCACTGAAAACTCATCCTCAACTGGCATGTTTATCTTAGAAGAAATTTCACTCTTTTTTTTTTTAACTTAGTAAACTTGTCATTATGCCTCTGGCAACACTCATTCTTCTGACAGCCATCAGCAGTTGTCATCCCTCTCTCCTGCCTTAGCCTGGACTCTGATTTCTGCTCCCTTGTAGCTAGTCCCATTCCTGCCATACTGGAAAATGCTTTTATCAGAATCCCAAACCAGCTTGCTTTGTCTTACATGGCATATGTCTCTTTGCTGACAAACTATAGCTGAGACTGTTGGAGGTGGCATCATATATCATCTGTAGTAACGTAGTAACATGGTAACTAAAGCTCATATGCTTCCAGTGAATCTTCAGTATTTTCTTTTTCTTAAACTTTATGGGACAGAAAGAGAACTTGGGGGTGGGGGAGGGAGACAGAGAGAGAGAGAAAAAAGAGAGAGATCGACAGCACTGCTTCACCACTTGTGAAGCTTATCCTGTACAAGTAAGTACTGGGGACTTGAACTCGGGTCCTTGCTCATGGTAATGTTTGCACCCATCTGAGTGTGCCACCACCAGCGGCCTCTTGGACCCTCAGTACCTCTGAGATTATGTCTAATTCTGTCCTGCCTCCTACCTCTGGCCTTGCTTCTTTTTTTTTAATATTTATTTATTCCCTTTTGTTGCACTAATTGTTTTATTGTTGTAGTTATTATTGTTGTTGTCGTTGGCTAGGACAGAGAGAAATGGAGAGAGGAGGGGAAGACAGAGAGGAGGAGAGAAAGATAGACACCTGCAGACCTGCTTCACCGCTTGTGAAGCGACTCCCTTGCAGGTAGGGAGCCAGGGGCTGGAACTGGGATCCTTACACGGGTCCCTGCACTTTGCACCATGTGTGCTTAACCTGCTGCGCTATCGCCCGATTCCCCTAGCCTTGCTTCTTACCCATGAAGATGAATGACCTTCTCCCCAGCTCTAGAGCAAAAATGGAACCGCCACAGAGAAACCTTGCCTCAGAGAAACCTTGCCTCATTGCCTCATGCAATGGCAACATTCATTTACTGAGACCTGGGCTCCAAACCAAACCCTCCTCTCTCAGGATTCCCAGATTGCATTTCCTCCTGCTCCTGGAATCTGGTGCTGATGATGTCCTCTCTCTTTTTTTTTTTTAACAATAACTTATTGTGTATTTATTTATTTATTTTTGCCAGGGGAGATAGAGCAGGAAAGAGAAAGAGACCGTCCTCTCTTTCTGATGTGCTGCCAGTCTCTCTCCAGCTTTGGGGCTGTCAGTAAAGCCATGAGTTATTTTTTTCTATTTTTCAGAGATCACTTATCCATTAGAAAAAACAAAGATAAATTTTGCCATTTTTTTAATAACATTTTATCATCAATCAGTGAGCATTTATACAAAGACCTGTCTTTGTCTGTGAAAAATTGAACAAGGTGCTGATTTGCAACCTCATCTGAATTTAACCTTATAGCACACAAGGAGGTTTGAAGAAAACAAAACAAGTAGAAGTCTGCTGGCTCAAGGCCAGGAGAATATGGTGGGTGTGACAACACATCCCATCTAAGTTCCAGTCATTTTCGATAGGTGATCAGAGTTGTGTGTGGTCTCCAGTTGTTGTGATGGAACACAACTTCTATATGATTAACAACTTCTGGGCATTTCTGGGTGATGGATTTGTTCAAACTGTCCAATTGCACAAATTGATTTTTTTGTTCCTTAGTAGGAGCTCAAGAAACATGACACCTTTAAATCCTGAGAACATAACCATCCTCACGTGAATGTTGCTTTCAGTGTTGTTGGAGACAAATCTTCACGTTGAGACCAAGAGTGTCTGTATACCACACTATTGTCAACAATCAACTTCTCATCACTAATTATCAGTCACTTCAAAAAAGGATCATTTCCTTTTTTTTTTAATTATTTTTTTAAATAATTTATTTCTTTATTGGGGAATTAATGCTTTACATTCAACAGTAAATACAATAGTTTGTACATGCATAACATTCCCCAGATTCCCATTTAACAATACAACCCCCACTATGTCATTCATCATCTTTCATGGACCTGTATTCTCCCCACCCACCCACCCACCCCAGAGTCTTTTACTTTGGTGTAATACTCCAATTCCATTTCAGGTTCGACTTGTGTTTTCTTTTCTAATCTTGTTTTTCAACTTCAGCCTGAGAGTGAGATCATCCCATATTCATCCTTCTGTTTCTGACTTATTTGACTTAATATGGGTTTTTCAAGGTCCATCCAAGATCGGCTGAAAACGGTGAAGTCACCATTTTTTACAGCTGAGTAGTATTCCATTGTGTATATATACCACAACTTGCTCAGCCACTCATCTGTTGTTGGACACCTGGGTTGCTTCCAGGTTTTGGCTATTACAAATTGTGCTGCCAAGAACATATGTGTACACAGATCTTGTTGGATGGATGTGTTGGGTTCCTTAGGATATATCCCCAGGAGGGGAATTGCAGGGTCATAGGGTAGGTCCATTTCTAGCCTTCTGAGAGTTCTCCAGACTGTTCTCCACAGAGGTTGGACCAATTTACATTCCCACCAGCAGTACAGGAGGGTTACTTTGACCCCACACCCTCTCCAGCATTTGCTGCTGTTACCTTTTCTGATGTATGAAATTCTCACAGGAGTGAAGTGATATCTCATTGTTGATTTTATTTGCATTTCTCTGACAATCAGAGACTTGGAGCATTTTTTCATGTGTTTCTCGGCCTTTTGGATCTCTTCTGTGGTGAATATTCTGTCCAAGTCCTCCCCCCATTTTTGGATGGGGTTATTTGTTATCTTGTTGTTGAGTCTGGTAAGCTCTTTATATATGTTGGTTATTAAACTCTTATCTGATGTATGGCATGTAAAGATCTTCTCCCATTCTGTGAGGGGTCTCTTGGTTTGGGTAGTGGTTTCTTTTGCTGTGAAGAAGCTTTTTAATTTGATGTAGTCCCATAGGTTTATACTTGCCTTAGTCTTCCTTGTAATTGGATTCGTTTCATTGAAAATGTCTTTAAAATTTATGCGGAAAAATGTTCTGCCAATATTTTCCTCTAAGTATCTGATAGTTTCTGGTCTAACATCCAAGTCCTTGATCCACTTGGAATTTACTTTTGTATTTGGTGAAATACAGTGATTCAGTTTCATTCTTCTGCATGTTTCAACCCATTGTTTCCAACACCATTTGTTGAAGAGACTCTGCTTTCCCCATGTAAGAGTCTGGGCCACTTTGTCAAAGATTTAATGTCCATACGTGTGGGGCCTCATTTCTGGGCTCTCAATTCTATTCCATTGGTCAATGTGTCTGTTCACGTTCCAGTACCAAGCAGTTTTGATGACAATGGCCCTATAATACAGTTTGAGATCCGGGAGTGTGATGCCTCCGGTTCTGTTCTTTTTTCTCAAGATTGTTTTGGCAATTCTAGGTCTTTTCTGGTTCCAGATAAACATTTGTAGCATTTTTTCTATTCTCCTAAAAAATGTGCTTGGGATCTTGATGGGGATAGCATTAAATTTGTAGATGGCTCTGGGTAATATATTCATTTTGATTATGTTAATTCTTCCAACCCATGAACATGGAATATCTTTCCACTTCTTTGTGTCTTTTTCAATTTCTTTGAGTAGTGACTCATAATTTTCAGAATACAAGTCTTTCACTTCTTTGGTTAGGTTTACTCCTAGATATTTTATTGTTTTTGTTGCTATAGAAAAAGGAACTGATTTCTGGATTTCAATTTCTTCTAAGTTAGTGTTTGCATAGAGGAATGCCACTGACTTTTGAATGTTAATTTTATAGCCTGACACATTACTGTATTGCCTGATGATTTCCAAAAGCTTCTTGCTGGATTCCTTAGGTTTTTCCATGTATACTATCATGTCATCTGCAAATAAGGAGAGTTTGACTTCTTCTCTTCCAATCTGTATGCCTTTAATTCCTTGCTCCTGCCTGATTGCTATGGCAAGAACTTCCAACACTATGTTGAATAGTAATGGTGATAGTGGGCAGCCCTGTCTAGTACCTGATCTGAGGGGAAATGCTTCCAGTTATTCACCATTGAGTATGATGTTGGCTGTAGGTTTGCTATATAGAGACACCACTATCTTCAGGAATTTTCCATCTATTCCCATTTTTTGTAGTGTTTTGATCATAAAGGGATGTTGTATTTTGTCAAAGGCTTTCTCTGCATCTATTGATATGACCATTTGGTTTTTGGTCTTGCTTTTGTTGATGTGGTGGATCACATTGATTGATTTACGTATATTAAACCAACCTTGCATTCCTGGGACTAACCCCACTTGGTCATGATGAACAATCTTTTTGATATACTGCTGTATCTGGTTGGCTAGAATTTTGTTCAATATTTTCACATCTATGTTCATCAGAGATATTGGTCTATAGTTTTCTTTTTTGGTTGTGTCCCTGTCTGCTTTTGGTATCAGGGTGATGTTGACCTCATAGAAGCTGGCAGGGAGTATTCCAGTGTCTTCAATCTTCTGGAAGACTTTTAAAAGTAGAGGTATTAGTTCTTCTTTGAAAGTTTTGTAGAATTCATTTGTAAAACCATCTAGTCCAGGACTTTTATTTTTGGGAAAATTTTTGGTAACTGTTTCAATTTCATTAGCTGTGATGGGTCTGTTCATGTTATCCACTTCCTCTTTACTTAGTTTTAGAAGTTGGTAGGTATCTAGGAAATCATTCATTTCTTCCAGGTTCTCTAGCTTGGTGGCATATAGTTGTTCATAGAAGCCTCGCATGATATGTTGAATTTCTGCAGTGTCTGTTGTGATATCTCCTCTTTCATTTACTATCCGATTTATTTGGGTCTTCTCCCTTTTTTGTTTTGTGAGTCTGGCTAAAGGTTTGTCGATTTTCTTTACTCTTTCGAAGAACCAACATTTACTTTCATTGATCTTTTGTATGGTTTTCCTATTCTCAATGTCATTTATTTCTGCCCTAACTTTAGTGATTTCTGTCCTTCTGGTTGCTTTAGGATTCCTTTGTTGTTCTTCTTCTAGGTCTTTAAGATGTGCAATCAGGCTCTTTATTTGTGCCTTTTCTTGTTTCCTAATGTGTGCTTGTATAGCTATGAACTTCCCTCTTAGGACTGCTTTAGCTGTGTCCCAAATATTTTGATAGCTTGTGTCTTCATTTTCATTGAACTCTCAAAACATTTTGATTTCTTCCTTGATTTCCTCTTTGACCCAGAAGTTGTTAAGAAGTGTACTGTTAAGCTTCCACATTTTGGGACTGTTGCTAATCTTTTGTTGATTGTTAAGTGTTAGTTTAATTCCACTGTGGTCTGAGAAGATGCTTGGGATGATTTCAGTGCTCTTGAATTGGCTGATGCTGTCTTTGTTGCCTAACATATGGTCATGTGAATGAGAATGACCCATGTGGATTTGAGTAAAATGTGTATTCCAGTTTCTTGGGATGAATGACTCTGAAAATGTCCAATAGTTCTAGTTTATCTATCTCTTCATTTAGCTCCCTTATGTCTTTACTGATTTTCTTCCTGGATGATCTGTCAAGTTGAGAGAGTGGGGTGTTGAAGTCCCCTACTATGATTGTGTTACTGTTAATATATTGCTGTAGCTCTTTCAGTAGAAATTTGATGTATTTAGATGGCTTCTCATTGGGTGCATAGATATTAATAATTGTTAAGTCCTCTTGATTGACTGATCCTCTGAGCATTAAGTAGTGTCCATTCCTATCTTTTTTAATCTTATCTATTTTAAAGTCTATCATGTCAGATATGAGAATAGCTGTTCCTGCCCTTTTTTGTGGGCCATTGGCTTGTATCATAGTTTTCCATCCTTTCACTTTAAGTCTGTGTTTGTCTTGTTGAGTTAGGTGAGTTTCCTGTAGACAACATATTGTTGGGTTGTGTTTTCTGATCCATCTTCCTACTCTGTGTCTTTTAATAGGTGAATTCAGGCCATTCACATTTATTGATATCAAAGATTGAAGATATTTTAACGCCATTCTTGTAGAGTTTTAGAGTGTTTTGATATATGTCCTATTTGTGGTGGTCTGGTTGTTTATAGGAAACCTTTCAGAACTTCTTTCAGGGCAGGCTTGGTGATGGTTGCTTCCTTCAACTGTTGCTTGTCTGAGAAGGTTTTGATGCTTCCATCTAGTCTGAATGACAGTCTAGCAGGATATAGTATTCTTGGCTGAAAGCCTTTCTCATTGAGCACTCGATAGATATCTTGCCATTCTCTTCTGGCCTGTAGTGTTTGTATGGAGAAGTCTGCTGCTAATCTTATGGGTTTTCCTTTGTAGGTGACTCTTTGTTTTTCTCTTGCAGCCTTGAGGATCCTTTCTTTATCCTTATTCCTTTCCAATCTAAGTATGACATGTCTTGGTGTCTTTAGGTCTGGGTTAATTCTGTTTGGGACCCTCTGGGCTTCTTGAATCTTTATGTCTTTGGTGTTGTCTAGACTAGAGAAATTTTCAGCTATTATGGCCTGGAGAATGCTTTCTTCCTCTCCTTCTCTTTCTTCCTCTGGTAAGCCAATAATGCGTATATTGTTTCTTTTGAAGTCATCCCATAGGACTCTGTTGTTGTTTTCAGCATCTCTTAATCTCTTTTTGAGATCTCTTACTTCTTTTTTAGTTGTCTCTAATTCATCCTCAATCTTGCTAATTCTGTTTTCAGCCTCATAGATTCTATTTTCTCTGCCCTCTACTGCTTTCTGGAGTTCATCTATTTTGTTGCCCTGCTCTGATACTGTTTTAGCTTGTTCAGCTAGTTGCCTTCTTAGCTCAGCGATTTCAGCTTTCAGCTCTCTAATAACCATGAGATAATTAGAATTTTCATCCATATTCTCATTTGTTGTTCCTGCATTTATGATTACAATTTTTTCAAATTCTTTACTCACTCCTGTTATTATTTTTTTAGCTAATGTTTGGATGTTGAACTGGTTGTTTTGTGCTTCACCCTCTGGAGGACTTTTAGCTGGTCTCTTGTCCTGGTTGGATTCTCCAATATTTTTTCTTGTTGTTTTAACCATTTTATATATTATGTTATGAGTTCCCTTTATCAGTACTTTTCAAATTATTGATTACTATTGCCTGGATTGACTTGTGTCTAAGTAATTTAATTAAAGGGTTTACCATGGTGGAAGTTGACAGTTTTTTCAATCCCTGAGTTGGAGCTCAGTGGTGTAAAAGCCTCTTTTTTTTTCTTCCCTGTAGGCTATGGAAGCCTGAGGGCTTTTAAACTATCAATAGGCTTCTTAGCTTAATCATTGACTCCTTACTAAGAGATAAAGCAGGGTGTGGCAGAGATAATCCAGTGGTTATGCAAAGAGACTTTCACAGCCCCTCAGCTATGCCACCGAGTTATAGGTCTTCTCCTGAGTTTCCCGGTTAGATCTCTGTCCCCTGGTGTCGCTTCCTGTTGCTGCTCAAGATTCTGAGGGTAGTAGCAATGGAGACTCAGAGTTGCACTTGGTGAGTCTCTGGGGAGTCCTTTCCTCCCTTCAGCTGTCCCCTTGTTGTGGAGCAGACTGGAGGTGGTGTCTCCACTGATAAACTGTTGAACTGTTAGCAGTCACTTAATCTCTCCTTAGGCCCCTCTCTCCTCTCTGTCACCAGCCATGCGTGTTTGTACTCACGGGTGATTTACTGGATTCCTGTGGTCATTCTAGTCCTGTCTTGTTTCGGTCCGGGTGGTCTCCTTTGGCATTCCTAGTTGTTCCGGGAGAGGAGAGGAGAGGAGAGGAGAGAAAGCGATCTCAGGATCATTTCCTTTTAGTGAGCATATCACAGATGTTTATATGCATGGTCAAATGAATTCTTTGAGTTCATGAGGAGCCCAGATATCAAGTTGTTTACACGTCCCAGCTTCTTCAGGTAGTTGTGAATACTTCAATGATGAATGCTCAATGTTTCTGCAACCTCTCACATTGTGTGACGTGGGGTTGACTCAGTCGGTGCCTTTATTTGCCGTCATCAACCTCAGTGGGCCCCCCTGACCAGGCAGAACTTTGAGATCAAAATCACCAGTGCTGGGGCTCACGTGGAGTGGCTCCAACATGGGTGTGTGTGGGGGGTAAGCCTCCGACCCTCCCTCACCAGCTCTAGAGTCTATGTGACTTAGAAAGAGGCATCAGGGAAATTTCTGGTACAAACATTCGTTTATTTGGAGAAGGGTACAGGCTCTTATACTGAGTTTAAACAAAGAACATTTTTCACATATGTCAGAAATTACAGGTTTCTTTTTTTTTTTAATTTTTTTTATTTAAGAAAGGATTAATTAACAAAACCATAGGGTAGGAGGGGTACAACTCCACACAATTCCCACCACCCAATCTCTATATCCCACCCCCTCCCCCGATAGCTTTCCCATTCTCTATCCCTCTGGGAGCATCGACCCAGGGTCATTGAGGGTTGCAGAAGGTAGAAGGTCTGGCTTCTGTAATTGCTTCCTCGCTGAACATGGGTGTTGACTGGTCGGTCCATACTCCCAGTCTGCCTCTCTCTTTCCCTAGTAGGATGGGTCTCTGGGGAAGCTGAGCTCCAGGACACATTGGTGGTGTCTTCAATCCAGGGAAGTCTGGCCGGCATCCTGATGACACCTGGAACCTGGTGACTGAAAAGAGAGTTAACATACAAAGCCAAACAAATTGTTGAGCAATCATGGACCCAAAGCTTGGAAAAGTGGAGAGGAAGTATTAGGGAGGTACTCACTGCAAACTCTAGTATACTTCTGCTTTCTTACTTTGGTGCCATACTCCAAACTCAGTCAATTTCTGCTTTGCGTTTCTACTTCTTTTTTTTTTTTTTACATGCATAACATTCCCCAGATTCCCATTTAGCAATACAACCCCCACTATTTCATTCATCATTTTTCATGGACCTGAATTACAGGTTTCTTAAAGGTCAGCTTGCCCCTATGGTAGGGGGCTGGTATGACAAGAACTGATGAGATACATAAAGGTCAAGACAGTTAGTCTCCATGATGCAGGCAAGTTAATTATCCAAAGGTATTTGAGAGAAGCATAGGGGTTAAACTAGTAAGGTGAGGTAGAGAAGAAGAAAAACAAAAGTTGAAGTGAATCACAGATATCAAAGGGCACAAGGAAGAAGAATATGGGGGTCTCATTGCCTGGTGCTGGCCGGGGTATGTGATAGAGTGTGTTCTTTATGATCAAAAGGTGAAGTGGATGTGTGAACTTTGAGTGAACCCCAAAGCAGGCAACCATTTGGCCTGCTAGCAGGGGGAACTAAGTGTGAGAGGCTTGTAGGCTTTCTGTGAGCTGAGAGACTAACAAGGAGAAACTGAGTCTGGGAGACTTTTCCCTCTTGGCTCATCTCTATAAGGAGAGAGGCTTAACAAGTGGGGTGTCTTTCCAGACCTCCATCCAAGGATGAGAGAGCTCCCCTAAGCTCTAACAAGCTTTCACATAGTCCCACACACCAGCACAGAATTTCTTGAACCATTATTGGCACTGATGTTCTTGTAGAACATTGGGACCTAGCACGTTATGATTGGGCCCTCCTCAATCGCTATCAAACAGGCCATGGCTGGTGCGCAGCTATGTTCCATCCCTGGGGAGCCAGAGACGACCCGAACTGCCCCTGTGGCTACAGACAGACTATGACTCACATAGTCAATGACTGCCACCTCTCCAGATTCAAAGGGGATCTCGAAACTTTACATCAGGCTCAACCTGTTGTAAACGCTGTTGACTGGCTACGGAAGAAGGGCAAATGCTAGAAGAAGAAGATTGGGACCATAAACTTGACACAAGCTTGATGTGTGTTCTTCCCTTTATGAAAGTAAAACAGTATGTATGGCAAAAATGCAGTTTGGTCTTCCATCTTTAACTCATAAAATCTCTAAAAGTAAACCAAATCACTCAATTTTTTTTTTTGAATGAAGCTAGGACTGTCACTTATTAAATGACAGCAATAACACAGATGTGAATAACTAGTACTCCCCAAAATGGACTAGCACCAGCTGTTGCAAAAATACGTCATGACTTTTCTAACAACTCAATAGATCCTTCTGTTTTGCTTTTAATACACTCAAATAGTTGGTGCCAAACAGAGAACAAGTGCCTTGTCTCTCGCCTTCTGGGATATTACCTCTCTCTCTCACTGGCAGCTTTAAGGACTCTTAGTCTCTGCCCCACCCCGCTATCAGACCAACTTTCAAGTAGACCAGTAAAGATTGAGGTCACTGGGAGTCGGGCGGTAGTGCAGTGGGTTAAGCGCACGTGGTGCAAAGCACAAGGACCGGCATAAGGATCCCGGTTTGAGCCCCCTGCTCCCCACCTACAGGGGAGTCGCTTCACAGGCAGTGAAGCAGGTCTGCAGGTGTCTGTCTTTCTCTCCTCCTCTCTGTCTTCCATTCCTCTCTCCATTTCTCTCTGTCCTATCCAACAACAATGACATCAATAACAACAATGATAACTACAACAATGAAACAACAAGGGAAACAAAAGGGAATAAATAAAATTTTTAAAAAATTTAAAAAAAAAAGATTGAGGTCACTGAGTCTTCCTTTTCCCTGCCCCTTCTTCCATCTCCTAACCCTCTTCTCACCCACCTACTCTTCCATGCCACCTTCTTATCTCCTCTCTTATTCCTCCTTCTCCAAACCTTGTCCTCTGGGACACTCACTCTTCCTTCACTTTCTCCCCTTGATTATTCCTGGGGTTCCTCAGAGGGCATTCACACAGGCTCTTACTGCAGTCTCTTATCCATACTATCCAGTCCTCCTCCCTCCATTTGTAGGTCCTCCCACATTCTCTTTAAGACACAGAACCCTCTTCTAAGCATCAAAGCCACACCATCAGCTTTTAATTTTTCCCTTTTGTAACGCGAAAATACCCAGACTCATTCTCCAGAGTCAAATTAAATCTGGTTTCAGATTTCAGTTGTTGTTTCTTTCCCACCTGTACTGCAACCTCTTCTGATTCTCCTCAGCTCCTTCAACTACAAGCACAAGCTCTTTGTTTTCCATTCATTAGCAGATCACAATTCTAAAATTGTGAAAAATTCTATTTAAATTGTGTAAAATTCTATTTAAATGTATAAATTATAAGGGCCAGGGAGATAACTGAACATCAGAGCTCAGGTTCTGCATGCTTAAGGCCCAAGTGGCTTCAGGTTCAACTCCCTGTATTGCTGATACCCGAGCTAAGCAGTATGCTAGCATCTCTCTCCTCTCTCTCTCTCTTTCCCCTTTCTCCCATATATATATGCCTCCGTGGTTATCACTGGGGCTCACTCAGTGCCTACACTACGGATCCACTGCTCCTGGAGGCTGTTTTTTCCCCTTTGTTGCCCTTGCTGTTTACCATTGTTGTTGTTATTATTATTGTTGTTGCTCTAATTGTTGTTGACTAGGACAGAGAGAAATGGAGAGAAGAGGGGAAGACAGAGAGGGGAAGAGAAAGATAAGACACCTGCAGACCTGCTTCACCGCTTGTGAAGCAGCCCCCCTGCAGGTGGGGAGCTAGGGACTCGAACCGGGATCCTTACACCAGTCCTTGCACTTTATGCCATGTGCACTTAACCCGGTGCACTACAGCCTGCCCCCCCCAAATAAATATTTTTAATAAGATAGATCAATCCTTATAATCATAGTTCCTTTTAAAAAAAATAAGAAAAACGAATAGGAAACCATGTACTAATTACTAGTATTTCTAGTTTCCTAATTGTCATATTTGTTTCTGATAGACATAAGACTCACTGATTAATACAGAGGTTTCTTGGTTTCTGAACCATTCTTGTGGACCAGCCCCAAATCATCCACAATCATATCCTTGCCATGATGATAGCTGTATCTGGAGCAGCTATGTGTCCTGTAAGGGCACATAGAAGTCTCTTAGACGTATGGGACCTCTTAGATTAGATCTTTGGGACAGCTTTTCAGTCTTCTGTGACTGTTACCTGGATCCTGTCTCCAACGCAGACAGATGAGGGGGATGCTAAAGTAGGGGTTCCAGAGCTATCTGTCTAGAGCAGGTGGTTTATGGATCTTCCCAGCACACAAAAGTACTTATGCCCTCTTCACTGGATTCTCTCACCTATCATCAACTGAAGCCAATTCCCGAGAATATTGTCCTAACCTCAGTTACAAAGACTACTGTGTGTGCTCAAAAACAGAGCCATACTGAGTGATTCCCTGACTGTAGAATTTGCTTGGCCCCATGCACAGAAGTGATTTGAGCTTGGTACAATGTCTTTCCCTCTCACTTTTTCACATTTGCCATTCAAGGAGTATATACACAACCACTTTTATTACATAAAGTGATTGTTTTATTGGACTAGATCATAGAAAGTGTTTGAAGATAGTTTTAAGTTACCTCAGCTAGCCCAAAAATAATTCTGTGCTGTCAGCTAGAACATAGAAATCCTGGGGGCCCAGCGGTAGCGCAGTGGATTAAGCGCACATGGTGCAAAGCACAAGGACCGGCATAAGGATCCTGCTTCGAGCCTCACCAACCTGCAGCAGGTCACTTCACAGGTGAAGCAGGTCTATAAGTGTCTGTCTTTCTCTCCCCCTCTCTTTCTTCCCCTCCTCTCTCCATTTTTCTCTGTCCTATCCAACAACAATGACAGCAATAACAACAACAATAATAACAACAATGTTAAACAACAAGGGCAACAAAAAGGGAAAAAATAGCCTCCAGGAGCAGTGGATTCATAGTGCAGGCACCAAGCCGCAGCAATAACCCTGGAAACAAACAAACAAAAAATTACTAGAAATCCCGTATTGCTTGAGATTGGTTCTGTCACTTTGCACCTTTGGGAGAACGTGGCACTGATTTCAACTTCACAGTGGGCCCATGGCTCTTAGTCTTGTAAAGGGCCGCAGACTGACTAGTAAGGAAAACCACAGACTGTAAACCCACACAGACATCAGATGGTCTAGAGACAGTTTTAGTAACAGGGAGTCCAAGTGGTGCATTACATATGTGCTAGTCTCATCACACACAAACAGCTACAATAATATTCATAATATACTATAAATATATATAATAAGATAATATTTTAAGAAATCACTTTTGCAGGTGGGGAGATAGCTGTGGGGAGATAGCTTAATGGTTATGCAAACAGACACTTATAACTGAGGCTCCAATAAATCACATTTACATTGTTCTGTTATGTTTGCAGCTTGCAGACTGGTGTTATGTAGCTGGTACTTACTGCCCTAACTTAGAAAATGCAATGATGGGAATTGGGTGGTAGCACAGCAGGTTAAGCACACGTGGTACAAAGCGCAAGAACCAGCATAAGGATCCCGGTTCGAGTCCCCAACTCCCCACCTGCAAGGGAGGTCGTTTCAAAGGCAGTGAAGCTGGTCTGCAGGTGTCTATCTTTCTCTCCCCCTCTCTGTCTTCCCATCCTCTCTTCATTCCTCTCTGTCCTATCCAACAACAATAGCATCAACAACAACAATAATAATAACTACCGCAATTAAAAAAAACAACAAGGGCAACAAAAGGGAAAATAAATAATAAAAAGATAAAAAAATAAAGAAAATGCAGTGATTAGGATTAAATTCATGAGACAAAATATTGAAAACCCCTTCCTTCACTGAGAACTATTGCATACTTATCAGAAGGGCAGAGCCCAGAATACTGACACCACTGAGTGCTGGCAAGAACATGGACCAGCAAAACTCTCATTCATTGCTATTGGGAATGCAGAGTGAAACCCACTCTGGTAAATAGCTCAGAAGTTTCTTACAAAACTACTCTGGTATTTTTGCAGAAAAGTTGAAAATCTACGACTACACAAAAACCTGTGAACACATGTTTATAGCAGCTTTATTCATAGTTACCAAAACTTGGAAGCAACCAAATTGTACTTCAGTAAGTAGGTGAGTGAGCCAACTATAGTTATATGGACAGTGGAATATTATCCACTAAAAGTCAGTCAGCCAGTCAGGGTTATAGCTCAGCCTGTTAGAGTACCAACTTGCATGTCTGAGGCCCAAATATGCAGGTTCAGTGGTGCACATAGTTAAGCACACATATGTTAAAATGTGCAGAGACCCAGGTTCAATCCTCTGGTCCCCACCTGCAGAGGAGAAACTTAACAAATGTTAAAGATCTCTCTCTCTCTCTCTCTCTCTCTCTCTCTGTTTCTCTCTGTCTCCCCCTTCCCTCTCAGTTTTTCTCTATCCAAAATTGATAAATGAAATAAAAATTTAAAAGAAATAAATCCGTAATTCTATCTAAGGAAAAGAACAGGCTGGGTTTGTGGAGAACAATTTGAACTTTTTACCAGTCTTGTTAATATTGTCATTGCTTCATAGCTGGCATTATGCTCACTGCTTCTGTACACCTTGTGTTAGTTGACCCTCCCTCAGCCTTGCAAATGCCATTGAGTATGTGCATCTCAAGGTCAGTTAGCATGTCTATGTTCTTAGATTGTGAAGCCCCAGCTTGCTTCTACTGCAGCTGCTTCTCCAAAAGTTGGAGTGCCAGTGACTGCCTGGACACCAGAAATTTCAAATAAAGGCCCCATCAGACCTCTTTTATTAAAAATAGAAAATCAACTTCCACTCATAAATTCTTCATGCTCAGTCTCCTCCTCACTTAGGATTCTGCCTGGGAGGGAGGTGGAAGTGCTAACAAGGAACCACAGATGATTGAGTCTAGGCATAATAGGTGGAGGACAGTTGCTGTTTTGTTTTTGTGTTTAAACTATATCATGGCATTCTGTGGCTCAAAAACGTTCAGTAGTTCCATCATCTTAGAAATAATGTGTAATGACCAGACAATAGCATACCCAGCAGAGAACACACGTTAACATGGACAGAAACCCAAGTTCAAGCTCCTGGTCCCAACCTGCAGGGGGCAGCTTCACAAATGGTACAGCAGTGCTGCAGGTGTGTCTCCTCTCTCTCTCTCTCTCTCTCTCTCTCTCTCTCTCTCTCTCTCTCTCCTCTCTATTTCTATCTCTGTCAGCAAATAGAGAAACCGGAATCTCTGCATATCTCTGCACATGGTCATCTTAAGACCATGTTTACATTTTCTTAATTATCTTATTGTTAAATATTTTGTTTGTTTGTTTTGGATAGAGACAGAGAAATCAAGAAGGAGGAGGATGATAGAGAAGGGGATGGAGACTCCAACTTCTCTGGGCAGACTACCTCACCAGTGTGTCCTAGACCCTTGCATCTCCAGAGTTCTGGTCCACTAGGGAAAGATAGAAACAGGCTGGGGGTATGGATCAACCTGTCAATGCCCATGCTCAGTGGAGAAGCAGCTACAGAAGCCAGAACTTCTACCTTTTGCTCTCCATAAACAACCTTGATCCATACTCCCAGTGGGGGAGAAGTGATAGGATGAAGATAAGAGGGCTCTGAACTCCAGCTCCATCAGCACCCAGACAGGGAGAAGGAAAAGGAGAGGGACATATGGAGGTAGTTATTATGTCGTGAATGGCTTAGAGGCAAAGAGGATTGAATCAGAAAAAGAAGGGGCAACTATGTATAAATGTGGACAATTGTAGAGAAAGAAGATGGTTGGCCCATATCTGCAACTTTAGGGGAGCTGTGGTGGCTTGCAGTAGGGAGACTGAAGATTCAGAACTCTGGTGGTAGGAATGGTGTGGATTCAAACCCCTGTCTTCATATAATTCTGTAATATAAAGATATAAAAATAAAAATAAAAGATTATAGGAAAAATATGACAGAAAAGAGAGAGAAAGAGAAAGAGGTGGGGAGAGAGACCTGCAGCACTATTTCAACCTGAAGCTTAGGCTTTGCACAGTGTAATGTGTCCTCTCTTCCAGGTACCCCAACATTTAGACCCACTTTATTTTTTTTTTATTGTTGTAGTCATTATTGTTGTTGTTATTGATGTTGCCGTTGTTGGATAGGACAGAGAGAAATGGAGAGAGGAGGGGAAGACAGGGGGAGAGAAAGATAGACACCTGCAGACCTGCTTTACCGCTTGTGAAGTGACTCCCCTTCAGGTTGGGGAGCCAAGGACTCGAACCGGGATCCTTACGCACGTCCTTGCACTTTGCGCCACATGCACTTAACCCACTGCGCTACCGCCTGATTCCCCCCCACTTTATTTTTATGCAGCATAGGATGCAGGAGTGAATTTAGGGCCTCAACTGAGTGGGCTCCTAGACACAATTCTTTTCTTTATCTTTTCCTTTTCCTTTTTTTAAAATCACAGCTCAGGTTGGAGTTCTAGCACTACATGGCAGGTGCTATGACATCCTAGGAAGCTTCGGTGCTGTGTTATCTCTCACTGTCTCTCTGTGAAAAAACAGCACCAGAACTGTTTACGTGTTCTGTACACACAAGACCCCAACTTAATAAATAATAATAATAATAATAACAATGAGGATGATAATGGAAGAAAAAGACACAGAGAAAGAAGAGATACTCAGCTCTGTTCAGCCATCCATGGAACTCCCCTCAGTACCATCCATGCCTATGTGTTGCCTGGGTTTGAACCCAGGACCTCATGCATGATGAAGCACATGCTACATGAGATGAGCTACCACCCTCTCTGCATGGCTGCATTTTCACCCTCATTTTCACACCGGCCCTCACTACCAGTGTTTGCAGTGCCAGGTGGATTTTCATCCCTTTCACTCAGGTCTTGGAAATACTGCACAAATTCATTTGTGAGACTGTCTTACCTGCAAAACACTGTGCCCGTTTTTAATCCAACTTTTCCTAGTCATTTGGTTCTTTGCTGCTTCCCATAGCCCTACCTACCTGAGATTAAGTCAGGCCACAGTGGATTTGTGTTCAAGACGTAATTTTCAGGGCCTGGAGGTGGTACACCTAGTAGAGCATGCACATTACAGGACACAAGGACCTGAGTTCAAGCCCTCATCCCTCACCTTCAGGGGGAAAGCTTCACAAGCAATAAAGCAGCACTATAGGTAGCTCTCTCTCTTCCTCTCCCTTCTCAATCTCTCTGCCTCTATCCAAGGTACATAAAAATAATAACAATAATAATCAATATTTTAATATCTAATTAATATGTACAATAATTTAGGTAAGCCTTTTTTAAAAAGTACTGTTTGATGTTTGCCTTCTTTGTGGATGATGAGATTAATGAGTGTGGGGGTGTGTTCACCCCCCACTCCCCATCAGAGCCTGGCACAGTCTGTATACACAGGGGTGCTATGCAAATAGTTTTGTTTGCAGTGTCCACAAGTAACCCCTGTCATGTTGAGAAAACACACCAAGTGCCCACTGTCAGCTTCTTAAAGGGCTTAAACATTCTTTCTGGTAATATTTTCCCATTCTTTTTCCCAATAGCTCTTCTTGCTTTATTGCATAAGAGCAAGGATGGACATAGAACAAATGGATGAGCCAATATGTTGGTTTCAGCCAGTATTCCTGTGGGTGACATTATAATGTGAGATCATGTGAAAACATGTTCTGTGTTTGTAGACAGGACTGTAACATGTTTAGCATAGTTCTTTGATTTTTTTTCTGCTGTTGAAAAAATAAAATCATATTTAAACATAAAACTTTTACAGAAGATTATGTTGACCTTACAAATACAAATAAATATATTCAAGGGGCCTGAGTGGTGGCACACCTGGTTAAGCACTCACATTACAGTGCACAAAGACCCAGGTTCAAGGCCCTGGTCTCCACCTGCAGGGAGAAGCTCCCTAAGTGTTGAAGCAGGGCTATAGGTGTCTCTCTGTCTCTCTCTCCCTCTCACCTCCTCCCCTCTCAATTTCTGTGTCTCTATCCAATAATAAATAAATAAATAAAATATTTTTTAAAAACCAAATAAATATACTTAATACATAGTGTTAAATTAAATCATTGATTGTAATAGCTAAAAGTCATACCTTGCTGAAGAGAGAAACAATCTAATATTTGGAGGATAAGGGGATCTTTCCAACAAAAATTGTCTTGCTTGCTTATGTTCTATTGTCGTTCTGCGCCACGGAGAAGAGAGAGAGGAGGTCTGGGGCGAAGAGGAAACACAAATCTTTATTTGCGCTGGCACCTCAGAGTTGGGTGCGAGAGAAGCAGGTTGGGCCACGTGGAGGTAGTGAAAATGGCCACCTCACGCAGTAACCTTTCCTGCATCTAAACACCAAAGTGAAGTGCTGGCAAGAGAGAGAGGTGCAGAAGAAGAAGGGCTTTTATAGGAGCAGCTTTCACGAGAATGGGAAAGGGGAGGAGTAACCATAGCACTCCAGGATAGGATAATAACTCTCGTGAGAATGGGAGGGGGGAGGAGTAACCAAAGCACTCCAAATATCGCGGGGAAATAGACAATGCCCTGAGGGCACAACATGGTGGAACAGGCACTCAGAAAATGTCCCAACTCTCGCGGGAACTAGCAGTGACCTGAGGGGACAACATGGCAGATGTGACTGCATCTGCACAATTTCCCAGCATCTCCCCCTTTCCTTTTATCTAATGGCCAGGACAACAGTCTGTAAAGTCTATGAACTACTCAGGGTCAGTCTATGAAAAACCAGCAACATGAAGGGAAGGAAGCTGCTGTAAAATTGTCTAAAGTGTCCAAAGGGTATACCAGCAAGTCTGATAGAAGTCTCAGTCCAAAGTAGGCGACTAGGGAGAGAAATGGCAGGGGATGAAATGCTGCATGAGGAAGGTCAGCCTCTGGAATTCCGCTTTTCTGTAGAAAGTGAGCTGGAACCGCCAAAACGTGACAGGCAAAGCAGAAGCAGGAAAGGCAGACAGGCAGTAAAAAAGTTCTGTCCTTGGAGTCTGTGAATCAGGTTCTTCAGATCGCGCCAGGTGACATCTAGGGTTTCGGGGGGTATGCCACTGTAGTCGTGCCATCTAGTGGGTGGTGTCAGGGTGTGCAGGGGTCCAGATGGTTTTTTCTGGGATTCCTGTGGAAGAAACACAATCTGCTTCTCGTGGTTAGCAGGGCATCTGATTTGAATTTTTTATAGAAAAAGAGGTTTGGTGCCTTAGCCAACTGAGTATTGGGGGATGTATCTTTCCTATTTATTTATTATTATATTATTTTTATTTGTCATGGTAGTCAGCCATTATCTGGAAGGTCCTGGGTGATTCATGGGGAAAAAGAACTTATCTTTTAACAAGGACTCTAAGGTGTAGGGAAGCGGGAACTTATCTTTTTTTGTTGTTGTTGTTGCCTTTTGTTGCCCTTGTTGTTTATTGTTATAATTATTGTTGTTGTTGATATTGTAGTTGTTGGATAAGACAGAGAGAAATGGAGAGAGGAGGGGAAAACAAAGAGGAGGAGAGAAAGAGACACCTGCAGACCTGCTTCACCGCCTGTGAAACAATTCCCCTGCAGGTGAGGAGCCAGGGGCTCAAACTGGGATCCTTAAGCTGGTTCTTGCACTAAGCGCCACCTGCGCTTAACACGCTGCACTACCGCCAGACTCCCAGGAACTATCTTTTAACATAAACTCTATGGCCATGCCAATAGCAACCTTGAGGGCACATGTGGCTCCCCACATGTCTCCCTATCTTATATCATGTTTTGATGTTTGGCGGACTTTGTTTTGTGGCAGGGTGGACTGTGTCTGTCTTAGGTTGGGGATCAGCCTTCCGTCTTACCCATCATTGGAACACCTGGTCATTTTTTCCCAGTAGTACCAGGTGCCCTGTCTTAGGTTGACTGGATAGCGCTAGTTTCCCTTTTACCCGTCATTGGCTAGCCAGCCCTCTACATTGTGGACGTTCTGATGGAGGGGGGCAAATCCTCCACAGCAACTCCAAATTCTGCCACGTCCAGCCTATGATAGTGAGCTTGTATAGGTTGCATCTTTATGGCATCAATCTGTTGTTGCAAAAAGGCCATGAGCTTGTTAAGAATTATAGGACCTACTATGAGCAGAAGTAAAACAAGCAAGGGTCCCACAACTAAGGGTAGACAGGTAAGGAAGGGGGAATGTATCCATTGGTATGAAGAGGTGGGATCATATCTCAGGTCTAAGGGAAGCAGTCAGTGGATGTGATGTCCAGGGAACAGTCATTTGTCTTTGGGGGTAGTAAAGGATGTCTGTGGCATGGGTGATGTTATAAAGGGAAACATCTTTAAATTTTTGGCTGACAGAGGCAGGCCTATGGTGGCAAGACAAGATACACCAGTTAAGTGTACAGGAATATGTGAATGTTGTTAATTCACATAGGTTGTGTATGGAGGAACTTCTTATAGTTTAATACCTTACCATATGAACAGATGAGTCTTCATATGAAGGTTTGATAGCTGTAATCACTTACTTGAGAAAAAAATAAAACTTGTAACAAGTTACTATACTATAAGTTTACTATAATTGATACCTCAAAGATTATAATTGGTTTAAATATCTTTATGATTTTGTTTGAAGGTCATCTAATGTTACTTCTCGTAGCAGTCTCTACAGCAGGATCTTCAGACCAATTTTGGTTAAAATATATATTTTGGTTTTTTAACTATTTTTACTTTGGACTATAAACAGACTCAGGTTACTTAGAGAGTTAACACATGTTAGTGACAATGGTTTTAGCATTTAGAGTACTCTGAGCAGATGGGTCATACAAAAATTTTTGGTCATTCAACACACTCACTCACAAAACACAACTGGCCAGTCATAACATAAGACATTCAGAGAAGAGGTAGGAGAGAGGGCTCTGTGAGCCAGATTTTCCAAATTCTGCAATGTCATATTATGGATCCTGGGGTGTATCCTGCATCTAGTCCTCTTGTATTATTTGTTCTTCAGGGATAGCAGTGCCATCATGAGGGTATTGTCGGACATGGCGGGCAGGAACCCAGACAGGTTTAGAGTAATTATGTGGGGAAATGCATGCAAAACCTCTTCCCATGGTCAGTAGAGGGTCAGGCCCTTTCCAGATTTTATCGAGTGGGTCTTTCCACTTGACCTTAATAGCTGGAAGAGTAGATGGTGTTTGCCAATGAAGAATAATAGGAGGTAAGTCCGAATTATTGTAAATATTAAAGAGATTTAATGTAGTTAAGGCTTTTGCTAGCTGGATATTGGGGGGTACATTCCTCCTTTATCTTTATTTAATTGAGCCTTAAGGGTTTGATGGGCCCTCTCGACAATGCCTTGTCCCTGTGGATTATAGGGAATGTCTGTGGTATGAGTAATGTTCCAGAGGGAACAAAAATCTTTAAATTGTTTACTGGTAAACACATTCCCATTGTCAGTTTTTATTTGAAGAGGTAAGCCCATCACAACAAAACAGGAGAGCATATGGCTTATATGCTATTAAATGGTAAATTTATCTTGAACTTACATCACGTATCTAACTAGTGCCTTCTTGACTAATTACATGTGCAACATTGACAAATGGCATTCTCCATGGACCCACAGCTGTCTGGCCTCTGCATTGCCACTTATAATAGTTTCCCACCAACATACCTAAAATAGACTTCCTAGCTTCTCCCCACATTAAGGCCCCTAATTTTATCTGCTCTATTCCTACCTTTGGGTTCCTATTTATTAAACAGTTTGACCTGCTTTATACCTTACTGCCTTTCAAGCCACCAAGTTGATTCTACTTTGATTCCATCCTGATTTCCCTGGGCACATGACCTCAGCAATGTGTCCCAAAGTCTCACCTCTCCAGAGCCCTACCCCACAAGGGAAAGATAAAAACAGGCTGGGGGTATGAATCGACCTGCCAGCATCCATGTCCAGTGAAGAAGTAGTTAAGCAAGCCAGACTTTCCACCTTCTGCACCTCATAAAGAATTTTGGTCCACACTCCCAGAGAGATAAAGAATAAGGAAGTTTCCAGTAGAGGAGATGGGACACAGAACTCTGGTGGTGGGAACTGTATAGAATTATACCCGTTATCTTATTAATCTTGTTAATCATTATTAAACCATTAATAACAATTAAAAAATGTTCCCCACAAGTACCTGCATGTTTGGATATCCATGTGTTTGGTAACGCATTCCATTGTATTTTTCAGAGCTGTAAAAACTGGAGGGCTGCTGTCGACCTGTGTGGGCGTCTTCTCACAGCCCATGGCCAAGGCTACGGCAAGAGTGGGCTGCCAACCAGTCACACGGCAGACTCATTGCAGGTAATGCCCAGGTCACTGCTGAATTATCTGTTTTATCATTTGGGGACACAGGTGGTGGGATTGTAGCCTCTCCTGCCAATGAGAACAATAAAAGGATTTTCAGATACCAAATGTAATCTCAGCAGATGTCTCTGCTTCTGTTCTCCCTGATTGTACAGGTGGGTCCTGGGGGCACTCATGCTGTCCCATGGCCAGGGAGCCTGTGCAGCCCTGAGGCTCAGTATGGCTCCCACAGTGCAGGCTGGCGGCGGGGGAGGGGGTTAGGTATTCCTTATAATTGATGCATTTATCCAAGGTTTTGAGATAAAGCCAAGCTTAGAGGGTTTTTTGTGGGGTTGTCCTCTGAACTTGCATATTTGCTCTCTCCAGCATAATAATACCCCATGCTCTTACAATAAAAAAATAGATAAAGAAGAATGCAAGAAAAAAAGAAAAATTGAAAAACAAGTAAAAAGAAGCAAACAGGCTGGGCAGTAGCACAGTGGGGTAAGCGCACATGGCTTGAAGCACAAGGACCGGCATAAGGATCCCAGTTTGAGCTCCGGCTCCCCACCTGCAGGGGAATCTCTTCACAGGCGGTGAAGTAGGTCTGTGGGTGTCTGTCTTTCTCTCCCCCTCTCTGTCTTCTCCTCCTCTCTCCATTTCTCTCTGTCCTATCCAACAACAATGACAGCAATAACAATGATAATAACAATAATGATAAACAACAGGGGCAACAAAAGGAAAAAAATAGCCTCCTGGATTCATAGTGCAGGCACCAAGCCCCTGCAAAAAAAAAAACAAAAAACAAAAAAAAACCCTGGAGGCAAAAAAAAAATAACTATGATGAGAGGAAATGCAAATGCTTATAATGAGAAGGGACAACTGCAGAAGTCCTTCAGAGTGAGAGTGTGTGTGTCTGTGTGTGTTTAATTGTATAAAGGTAGAGTGAAATCAATAAGAAAAAGGGAGATAAACAGGGAGAGGGAAAGAGAAACACCTGCAGACCTGCATTACCATTCCTGAAGCCTGCAAGTGGGAATCAGAGACTTGAATCTGTGATCTTGTACCTGGTAACATGTGTGCTCAATACAGTGTACTCCTACCTGGCTCAGGTCTTACATTTTGGGAGACTGTCTCTAGAAACCCACTCTCCCCCCCCCACCCCAGAATCAAAACACAAGTTTCTTCAAACCGTGGTGAATATTTGATGGTATATCTAGGAAGATCTGACATGCAGTTTTTCAGGCATGCTCTCTCTCCTTTTGCCAGCCTACCACATGTGCTTGTGATATGCTCTCTGAAATGCTGTTTCACCCTCTTGTATAAACCACAGTCAAGTCTCCATTCACACTTATCTGCTAATTGGCCACCAAAATAATTTTCTTTTTAAAAAAGTGTCTTAGTTATTGTATTAACTTATTGGATATAGACAGAAACTGAAAGAGAAGGGAGAGAAAGAGAAGGAGAATGAAAGGGGCAGGCAGTGATATACCTAGTTAGGCGCTTACATTACAGCACATGAGAACTTGGCATTCAAGCCCCTGGCCCCACCTTTAGAGGGAAAACTTCACGAGTGATGAAGCAGTGCTGCAAGTGTCTCCCTATAACTCTCCCTCTCTCTCTTTTTTAAAAAAGAATTTTATTTATTTATGAGAAAGATAGGAGGAGAGAGAGAGAGAGAGAAAGAACCAGACATCACTCTGGTACATGTGCTGCCGGGGATCGAACTCAAGACCTCATGCTTAAGAGTCCAATTCTTTATCCATTGCGCCACCTCCCGGGCCACTCACTCTCCCTCTCTGTCTCCCCCCTTGTCTCAATTTCTGTCTCAATCAATAATAAATAAATGAACATTTTTAATTAATTAATTATTTATTTTCCCTTTTGTTGCCCTTGTTTTTTTAATTGTTGTTGTAGTTATTGTTGTTATTGGTGATTGGTGTCATCGTTGTTAGATAGGACAGAGAGAAATGGAGAGAGGAGGGGAAGGCGGGGCAGAGAAAGACAGACACCTGCAGACCTGCTTCACTGCCTGTGAAGTGACTCCCCTGCAGGTGGGGAGCTGGGGGCTCGAACCGTGATCCTTACTGGTCCTTGTGCTTTGCGCCACATGTACTTAACCCACAGCGCTACTGCCAGACTCCCAATAAATAAAATTTTTAAAAAAGAGAGTAAGAGAGGGAGAGTGAAAGAGAGACCTGAAGGACTGTTTCCTTGCTCATGAAGTTTCCTCCCTGTAGGTGATGACCAGCGGCTTAAACCCAGAATCTTACACTTTATAACATGTGCGTTCAACCTGATGAGCCACTCACTGCCCAATCTTTTTTTTTTTTTTACCAGGACACTGATCTGTTCTGGTTTATGCTGGTATGGGGAACTGACCCTGGGACCTCGGGGACACAGACATGAAGAGTCTTTTCACAATACCACTATGCTATCTCCCGCACCCTCTAAATAATTTTACTAAAGCACAGTTTTGGTCATCTTACTATCTTGCTCCAAAGTTATGACTACTTCCCATTGTCCATGAAATCAAATGTCACGTCTCCAGGCAACACGTTCTATAATGGCCAGTAAAGTGAGACCAGATTGAAGAATACATTCGTTCCATTTGAGTCCTTGCCATCCTTTAGTGCTATTATTTGCTGTCTCCTCTGGTTATGAATAATCACTTCTTTTGGAAGTTCATTTTCTTCAGTGGTTAAGCGAGGTTGAATTGAAGCATTTCTAAGGAACCTTTTAATTCCCACAGGCTTTGATTTGGCTACCCATCATTTCCTAAAGGTGCCCTGTATTCCGGCTGCTCTGAGCTGAATGCTCATGTTCACCACTCTCCTCACTGTCCCTGTACTCAAAGTCTCACCTCACCTGCCCACGGAAAGCCCTGCTTGCCTTCTCCGTCACAGCTACATTCTCACCCTACTCCAACCAACAAAATCATACTCTCCTTTGGGGAGCAGTGGTGGCTTCTACTTTGATTTTCATACTTTGGTACTGCTTCACACACATAGCCCACTCAGTTAGTATTGTCAAATAAATTGAGTCAAATATTACACTTGAGTATCTTTATAAGCATGTGGTTAGGCATATGTGTAAAGAACATTGAGTCTTTGGTTTAATATATTAGAAGCCAAACTGACACCAGGCTAATAAGGAATAAGGATTTCTGTTCTTGAAATACATAGATAACCTATTATCCCAATTCCTTTCTGTGTTTTCAGCTTTGGTTTGTGAGACTGGCACTACTGGTGAAGCTGGGCCTTTTCCAGAATGCTGAAATGGAGTTTGAGCCCTTTGGCAACCTAGATCAGCCAGATCTCTATTATGAATACTACCCTCATGTGTACCCTGGGCGAAGGGGTAAGGCAAAGTGATTAAGATTTATGCCTTTGAATGCATTTTTCTTCACTTTTCACATAATTAGGTATCTTTTGTTTCCTTACTTAATTCTGGGGGTGGAGGTAGCAGAGAATTACAATGTTAAGTAGCCTAGCAACAAGCCTGGACACTTACACATGACTTTACTCAGTTTATAAGTCACCAGTCAGCACCTTTTGTGATGCTTAATATTTGTTCATTTAACAGCCACTGTTTCTACTGTCACTGTAGGAAGATCTGGCAATACTCCACTACCCCCATAAAAACACGAATATCCCTCCACCAAAGTCCAGTGAATTCTCTCCCCAGAGTTGATCTGAGTTCTGCTGTTGAGTTCATGATCTTTGAGTTTTGCTTATGTCCCTGGTTTTGTTTGCTTTTCCCTTATGGGTGAGGGCGTTTCTCCTCCTCACTTCTACCTCCTACCATCCAGGAAGTGTCTGGCCATTATGAACTCTGTAGGTGGGGAGCTGAGCTCTAGCTGATCTCTTTCAGATTGAGTCTCATCAGTCCACTTGGTGTGTGGGTAGGTCCCACATCCTCCTATGACCTCTGGAGAGGTACAGCCATCTCCCAGTTCTTCAGGAAGACTTCTCTAGTTTGTAAATTAACAATAAGACTGACTGACGTAATCATTCTCTTTTTTTTTTTTTTTTTGGCCTTCAGGGTTATTGCTGGGGCTCAGTGCCTGCACCACGAATCCACTTCTCCTGGAGGCTATTTTTTTTCCCCTTTTGTTGCCCTTGTTGTTTTATCATTGTTGTGGTTACTATTGTTGTTGTTGGATAAGACAGATAGAAATGAAGAGGGGGGAGAGAAAGACACCTGCAGATTTGCTTCACCGCTGTGCAGGTGGGGAGCTAGGGATTCAAACCATCATTCTCTTTTCTTATCCACACTTATTAACCACTTGATACATCCTTCCAAAATATTTAAAGAACAAAGTTCAACCCAAAAAGAGGAATGAGTCTGCGTCATCACCTCTTCACAGTTCTGATGGAAAGGTTAAAGACATTTCTCATTAGAGACACTTGAGAGTCTTTCTGCCAACCCTGGAGGTCAGCAGCTGATGTTGATGAGTGTTTTATATGCTGCTACCAAAAACTCAGAACTGTGCACACAGAGAGCCATCCCTTAATGTGTCTAACGCACACAGCTGCAGGAAATGCTCTGATTTCTCCTCCTATTGATGTTCAGATGAATGGTATATTCAAAATGACTATTCATGTATCAGCTGCTTCTGAGTTTACCACAGGTGTTTAAGAATGAGTGCAATGGTCCGGGAGGTGGTGCAGTGATAAAGCTTTGGACTCTCAAGTATGAGGTCCCAAGTTCGATCCCCGGCAGCACATGTGCCAGAGTGATGTCTGGTTCTTTCTCTCTCCTCCTGTCTTTCTCATAAATAAATAAAAATCTTTAAAAAAAAAAGAAAGAAAGAAAGAATGAGTGCAAGACATGAAAAAAAAAAAAAACTTCCGCTTGGTGACTAATAAAAAAACCCTCTAGCTCCTTATTGATGCTAACTTAGACCTCTTTAGACATTGACTATCGCCAGATATAAAAATATGACCTGTTTTTCCAAAGAGGATGACAGAGAACCTAGTGGGGGTTGTATTGTTATATGGAAAACGGGCAAATGTTATGCATGTACAAACTATTGTATTTACTGTCGAATGTAAAACATTAATTCCCCCAAAAATAAATAAATAAATAAATAAATGAAATTAAAATCAAACATCTATATATATATATATATATATATATATATATATATATATATATAAAGATATTATCTGTTTTATACCACTATCCTGTATGACAGAGCACTGTAGACTCTGCACTGTTCACTCAACTTGAAAAAGAGAATGTTGATGGAGGTGACACATGAACTTACTGTTAAGTAAGAAACAAAATTCAGGTTCATCTATAGAACCTTTCCCTTAATTCTGAAGACATTGTCTCCTAAGGATGTGCAAATCAGAAGCATGCATCTGCTTCCGCCCGAAATTAAATTGCAGTGGGATACAGATAAAGAGGAGATAGTAGCCATGCAGCATTAAGCAGCTAATTTAAATTATGAAATAAACATAAATCATACATATATTTTAGCTGAAATGTGTTAGCATTCATCCACAATAGTGTGCTGAATGTTTGCTAATTTTTCTTCTCATTTTGTGGTGTAACAAGCATAAATGTAAGATTTTGATTCATTCATTTCATTTCAGTTTGCAATCTATAAGCAAAGCAAGTCATTAAAATGTGCTATAAAGAGGAGACTCTAATAATACAAACAAATAAATAACTTTTATGAATGAGCTCTAATATATTTTATTTAAATATTGGACATAATTTTTACCCATTCAGAATATTCATAACAAGACATGTAATGAATCATGAGTAAAAAACATGAAGTCGTTTTTTTTTCTCCTTAATTTTCATCCAGGGTAGAAACAGCATTATCATCCTATATATTTCTCTGATATTTGTAGCAATTTTATAGATACGGTCAGCCTCTCCTAAAGGAGAGAAAGCATGTTTCCACCAACTCAGCACTCTCTTACTCTGGTGTTTGGAACTGTCTCTGTTATGCTCAAGAAAGAATGACAGCAGTTAGCACTGAATAGACTCAATCCTGGTTACCATCACTGAGCTATAAATAGTTTGTGATGGGAATTCACAAAGCCACCTATATTAAATGCTACCTTTTCCCTTTAGTTCTTTTCCTTATTCCTCCATCTCTGTCCTCCCTTTTCCTCTCCTGCTCCATTTATTGCTTCTCCCTGCTGTATGCATGAAGCTTTTGTGCAGACTTGACTGAGTAGGATATAAAGCGGTCAGTTAGAGCACACATTTGGCATTTGGGAACCACCGGGAAGAGGGAGGGTATGAGTAGACTGTATCTTCTAGTTAAATCGATATTCTCACACCCTTTTAAGATTTGACACAGAAGGATTATATAGACTACTAAATTGTTGATGTGGCTGCTATTGTTGCTTACCTTATAATTTCAGCTGGAAACAGAGAGGGAGAGAGAAAGGAAAGAAAAGACACACAGCACCACTCCACCATTCATGAAGTTGTTCCTGCCACTGTGAATAGTGTTCTTGTGTGATGGCTGAGGACTCAAACCTGGGTCCTCACACATGGTCAAGTGTGAGCTATCTTTTTTTTTTTTCTTTCATTTTTTTTTTTATTGGATGGAACAAAGAGAAATTGAGAGAGGAGGAGAAAAAGACAGACACCTGCAGACCTGCTTAACTGCTTGTGAAACCCCCCCCCCCCCCGCAGGTGGGGAGCCAGGGCCTTAAGCTGGGATCTTTGCACAGGTTGTTGCACTTACTATAGTTGTGCGCTTAACCCAGAGCAATACCGCCCAGCTCCCTCAAGTGTAAGCTATCTTCCCTCCCTTTCAGACCATTTTCTGTAGTAAAAATATATAGTAATCAACCCATATCTGTGACCTTGGGAGAACTACTGCAGTTTCCACTGGAGAAAATAGGAACACAGAACTTTAGTGGTGGGAATGATGTAGAATTATACCCCTGTTATTTATAGTTTTGTAAATCAGTATTAAATCACTACTTAAAAAAATACACACACGCACACACATACACACACACACGATAGCTTCTATAATGTTCCTGCATAGCCCCATCTCTCAAGATCATGTTTTACATTTGTACTGCATACACACACAAGAGTCCACCTGGAATGGTAAAATCATGCAACCACGAAGTCCCAGTGAGGCGCTGGCAGCAATAAAGTAGAATAAACACAGTGCCTCTTATAATACTAAACTCAGATCTGTATGTTTAAGTTATTTAAGCTGTAAGGATTTCACATGACATCCTATTTCAAAACTTACTCCTAATGGACTACCAAGCTAAACAAAAATTCACGACACAAACACTGTAATTGGATGTGCATCCACCATTCCTTCAGCCCTGTCCTCTGTAAGAAAATGGATATTGTCACTGGCCATGAATCATTTTCTGCCCTTCCCCCCAAAAATAAAAATCTTGAAATTCACATTTCTAGTTCTCAAATTAAGTTCAGAAACTTTTTATCAATGCATAACCAAACATGTAGACACAGAATTGAACGTTCAGCATAATATTTCAAATGTCTGGTATTTGTTTTCCACAACAAAATTAATTCACCTTTCAGAGTTAACATGTTCTGCTCAGGCTGGATTTCCATTTACTTTGCTCTGTGCCAGAACGGGGTACATTTATCATTTGGAGCATACATCCCTCAATCTGGGAAGGCTAGTTAATCTTCCAGCTTTTCACTTTGCATACCATTTTTCTTTTTTTTTATATATATATTTATTTTATTTATTTATTCCCTTTTGTTGCCATTGTTGTTGTATTGTTGTAGTTATTATGGTTGTTGTTGTTGTTGGATAGGACAGAGAGAAATGGAGAGAGGAGGGGAAGACAGAGAGGAGGAGAGAAAGATAGACACCTGCAGACCTACTTCACCGCCTGTGAAGCTACTCCCCTGCAGGTGGGGAGCCGGAGTTCGAACCGGGATCCTTTTGCCGGTCCTTGTGCTTTGCGCCACGTGCGCTTAACCCGCTGCGCTACAGCCCGACTCCCTCCATTTTTCTGATTGTTTGTATTTTTTATCTTTTTTTTTTTTTTTTTTTTTTTACCAAAGCACTGCTCAACTCTGGCTTATGGTGGTGCGGGGGATTGAACCTGGGACTTTGGAGCCTCAGGCATGAGAATCTCTTTGCATAACCATTATGCTATCTACCCCTGCCTCTGATCTAAGAACAAGTTTTTGGAGATAGAATATTCCCATTTTGGGTCCATACTCCCAGAGGGATAAAGAATAGGAAAGCTATCAGGGGAGGGGATGGGATATAGAGATCTGGTGGTGGGAACTGTGTGGAGTTGTACCCCTCCTATCCTACGGTTTTGTTAATGTCTCCTTTTTAAAATAATTTTAAAAAAAAAAAAGAATATTCCCATTTCTAGCATTAGAATATCTGGATGAAGACCTTATTTTTTCTTTATTTTTATTTAAGTTAGAGAGAGATGCGCACATGTACACACACACCCCAGAGCGCTTCTTCCTCAGTGCAACATTGGGAATCAAACCCGGAACCTCAGACATGCAAAGCATTGCTGACCCTAAGGGCCTCTTTTATTTTATTGATTTTAATTATGGACAACAAGTCCATTGGATAAGAGGGGTACTAGGCCTCTTTTTTTTTTTTTAAATGTGTTTTTCACAAGAGATTATACAGTGATGTGAACTACCCCAGCCCTTCCTACATCAGCACAGCCAGTTCAGGTTCTCTTGAGATTGCATGGTCTAGTCCTGAATCTGCCTGCATACCTCACTACTCTTGGGAGGACCAGTGAATTACCAGTTTAATAATAAGTCACCTGCAATATTTTACTACAGGACTTGTTCAGTATTTTTTTATAACAAATGTAATGTTAGGGAGCTGGGTGGTGGCACACTTGGTTAAGCACACATAATACCATTACAAAGACCTGGGTTCAAGTGCTCTATTCCCCACCTGCAGGGGGGAGGGGGTGTGCTTCGTGAGTAGTGAAGCAGGTCTGCAGGTGTCTGTCTTTTTCTCCCTCTATCTCCCTCTCCTTTCTCAATTTCTCTCTGTTCCATCTAATAATAATAAAAAAGAAAAGAAAAAAATGGCCACCCAGAGTTGTGGATTCATAGTGCTGGCACTGAACCACAGTGATAGCTCTGGTAAAGAATAAGGGCTAGGTGGTGGCTCACCTGGTTAAGTGCTCACATTACAGTACACAAGGACCCAGGTTCAAAACCCTGGTCCCCACCTGCAAGAAAAAAGCTTCACACATAGTGAAGTGGGGCTGCAGGTGTCTCTCTGTCTCTCTCCTCTATCTCCCCCTCCTCTCTTGATTTCTGGTTGTCTTTATCCAATAAAAATATTTTTTAAAAAGTTAGAAAACGGGAGTCGGGCTGTAGCGCAGCAGGTTAAGCGCAGGTGGTGCAAAGCACAAGGACTGGCATAAGGATCCCGGTTCGAACTCCGGCTCCCCACCTGCAGGGGAGTCACTTCACAGGCGGTGAAGCAGGTCTGCAGGTGTCTATCTTTCTCTCCTCCTCTCTGTCTTCCCCTCCTCTCTCCATTTCTCTCTGTCCTATCCAACAACGACAACAACAATAATAACTACAACAATAAAACAACAAGGGCAACAAAAGGGAATAAATAAATAAATAATAAATATTTTTTTTAAAAGTTAGAAAAAAAGAATAAATATGATGTTAAAATCTGAAGTCATGCTGTGAATAATTGTTTACAATGAAAGTGAGAAGCACTGTGCTGGGGTGGAGGGTAGATAGCATAATGGTTATGTAAGAGACTCTCATGCCTGAGGCTCTAACATCCCAAATCAATCCCCCACACCACCATAAGCCAGAACCAAACAGTGTTCTGGTAAAAAAAGAAGAAGAAGGAGGAGGAGGAGGAGGAGGAGGAGGAGGAGGAGAGGCAGAAGCAGAAGAAGAAGCAGAAGGAGAAGGAGGAGAAGGAGAAGGAGAAGAAGAAAGAAGAAAGAAGAAATAATAGCTCTATGCTCTTTGTTGGATACAGACATTCAGCATTCAGTGAATATGTCTGATCATTCAGTAGTGAAGGAGGGCCATGAAAGACACAGCTGTAAATATATATATATTTAGTGATTTACTGTTGATTTACAAGATTATAAGATAATAGGGATATAATTCTTTTTTTTAAGATTTTTATTTATTTGTTAATGAGGAAGATAAGAAGAGAGAAAGAATCAGACATCACTCTGGTACATGTGCTGCTGGGCATTGAACTCAGGACCTCACGCTTGAGAGTCTGATGCTTTATCCACTGTGCTACCTCCCAGACCACAGGGATACAATTCTATACAGTTCCCACCACCCAAGTTTTGTGTCCTATCCCCTTCTATTTGAAACTTCCCTGACTTCCCTATTGTTTATCCCTCTGGGTGTATGGACCAGAATTCTTTCTGGGGTGCAGAAGGTGGGAGTTCTGACTTCTTTAATTGCTTCTCCACTGGACATGGGCATTGGCACTTGGATCCCTACTCCCAGCCTGTTTCTATCTTTCTCTAGTGGGATAGGGCTGGAGAGATGAGGCTTCTGGACACATTGGTGAGGTCGTCTGCCCAGGGAAGTCAAGATGAAATCATAGTAGCATCTGCAGTTAGGTGGCTGGAAGGCAGTAAGATAGAGAGCAAGACAGATTGTTTTATAAACAGGAACCCAAAGATAGGAATAGGCCAGATAAAATTAGGGATCTTAGGGTGAAAAAAGCTAGGAAATCTGTGTTAGGTATGTTCCATGGGGCCCATGACTTTAGTAATTTTTGCCAGAGCTTGCTAGCTAACATACAGATAGTCCAAAACTATTGTCTGGGGAGATGGTGTCAGAATTAGAGCAGAGAATAGCCCCAAACTTGAAGAAAGTATATTAATTGTTTACCACATTGATCTGACCTAGAGCCTATGTTATCTTCATATTTAGCACAGGAGCCTGTGTAACCTCTGAGTCCCTGTTCTTCTGAGCTTGTAGTCCATGGTCATAATAAATAAATAATAAATAGAATTGTTGGTCATTACGCCAGGTCCCCTGCATTGCTTGATGCTGTGGTCTATTTACATAATCACTGTTTCTGAGACCCGCTCTGCCTGGTTAGAACCTTCCCAACAGCTGCTATGGAAGCTTGCTACCTTTGCACTCTTTTTTTTCTCTCCACCCCCTCTTGTAGCCATTTCCTTTTCTGACCTGCCACTTCTGTTTAAAAAGATATAAAGACATTTTCTCTGATCATTAAAAAAAATTGCATTGCGTTCCCACTCAGCCACGTGTTCCAGAGTCTCTCTCTCTCTGGCAGCGCTAGCCCGGGATCCAGGCAGTGGCACACTCAGTTGAACACACATGTTACCATGTACAGGAACTCAGGTTCAAGCCCCCATCACCATCTGCAGGAGCTAAATTTCTCAAGTGCTGAAGCAGTGCTATATAGGTGTCTATCTCCCTCTCCCCTCTAAGTTTCTCTATGCCTCATCATATATAATAAAAATTAAAAATCAATTAAAAGACACAACTGCTCCATAGACTCCAGGAATATCAGAGAACAAGAAGGACACAGGGATACCAGCAGGGCAGACGATGATGTCAGTAATCCCAGCAAAAAGATCAGCAGGACTTGAAAATGAGTAGAAGTATCAGGCATACAGCCCTAAAACATGTAACTTATAGAATGTGGACCTGTTAATAATATTGGGCAGAGGGTCCAGTAGAATTCTTCTAGTGTGTCCTCCACTGGCCAATCCACCCAGCATCTAAGACCAGTCTATCTCCACACTGCAGAAGCATTTGTGTTTACTGAAAAAAGTGGTATACCCTGCTAAAGTTAGACTAGCATTTCTTCTCTTTTGTATACTATTTTTTTCTTCATTTTTTCACTACCCAGCATGGAGTCCTGGTTAATATCTGGTACATTCCTCTCTGACTATCTGTGGTGGCACTATGGATATTCAGCACTACAGGCGACTGTAGCAAATGAATTTTGTAGGACTGTTTTTGTTTAATGTTTTCTAAATGATTAATGAGCATGCTTTGCTTTTACACTATTTATACCAACCTAGATTTTGGCCAGTCCTGACTATACATGGGAATCTTCCAGAAAAACAAATCCACTAGGAATTATTTTTTCTTACAAATTTTGAGTAGCTCTTCTTATCCAAGACACTCTCTCCCTGCAGGAGAAAGAAGCCCCCAGGCTGGTATGAAAGCTATACATATTTCATCTCACTAGAGACCACCCTCAGTAGGTATTGCCCCGATTTATTTATTTATTTATTCCCTTTTGTTGCCCTTGTTGTTTTATTGTTGTAGTTATTTTTGATGTCGTCGTTGTTGGCTAGGACAGAGAGAAATGGAGAGAGGAGGGGAAGACAGAGGGGGGGAGAGAAAGATAGACAAATACATACCCTGCAGGTGGGGAGCCGGGGGCTGGAACCGGGATCCTTACACCGGTCTTTGTGCTTTGCTCCAGGTATGCTTAACCTGCTGCGCTAACGCCGGACTCCCCCCCCCCCTTTTTTTTATTCTTCAGTTCTAGCTTTCTTCCAGATGGCTCTAAGAAAATCACAGAAGATTGTGTGTTTAAGGAATCAGCTGTTGCTGCCTTTCTTACCCACCTTTGCTGTTGTTCATGGCAGCCTGGGTAAAGTCCAAATTCCCATCCTCAAGTTGTATAGAGACATGTTAGGTGTTGCTTGCCCTGGCATCTGCCCAGCATCCACATTGCCTGAGGTTCTCTAGTGTGGGATGCTGAGGAGAAGGCTCTGTTGGCAGAACTCAGTGAACTGAGACTTGGGATATCTGTTTACTTAATGGAAAACTGCACTCAGAGAGATGATGTGAAAACAGAGTGCATTCAGAACAGTAAACAGTTCCCTTCTTGTCACACAACTCCAGGAAGATCCTTTGAGGCTTCCGTTTTCTCTTCTTTTTAATTTTTTTTTTATTAAGGGAGTTAATGCTTTACAGTGCAATCATTGACATATGCATACAATTCATTATGTGCCAAGCCCCCAAAGCTTTCTTCCTATCCTCCATTCCCCTTCTCCAGAGGCCTTGCTTTGGTGTAATATATCGTGTCCAGTCCATATATCACTTTGTGCTCTCCCTCCCTCCCCATCCCTACTTTATTAAGTCTGGCTATAAGTGAGATCATTTGGTATTCATCCTTCTCCTTTTGGCTTATCTCGCTCAACATGATGTCCTCAAGTTTCATCCTTTTTTCTTTTAATTAAAAAAGAGAAATATAATGAGTCCTGTGGTAGTGCAGCGGGTTAAGCACATGTGGCACAAAGCACAAGGACTGGCGTAATGATCACAGTTCAAGCTCCTGGCTCCCCACCTGCAGGGGAGTCACTTCACAGGCGGTGAAACAGGTCTGCAGGTGTCTATCTTTCTCTCCCCCTCTCTGTCTTCCCCTCCTCTCTCCATTTCTCTCTGTCCTAACAACAACATCAATAACAGCAATAATAACTACAACAACAATAAAAAACAAGGGCAACAAAAGGGAAAATAAATATTAAAAAAGAGAGAGAAGAAGTCGGGCTGTAGTGCAGCGGGTTAAGCGCAGGTGGCGCAAAACACAAGGACCGGCATAAGGATCCCGGTTCGAACCCCGGCTCCCCACCTGCAGGGGAGTCGCTTCACAGGCGGTGAAGCAGGTCTGCAGGTGTCTCTCTTTCTCTTCTCCTCTCTGTCTTCCCCTCCTCTCTCCATTTCTCTCTGTCCTATCCAACAATGACAACAACAATAATAACTACAACAATAAAACAACAAGGGCAACAAAAGGGAATAAATAAATAAATAAATAAAATATTTAAAAAAAAAAAAGAGAGAGAGATACCAGAGCACTGCTCAGCTATGACTTTTGGTGGTGCTGGGGATTGAACCCAGGACCTCAGAGCCTCAGATATGAAAGTCCTTACATAGCGATTATGCTATCTCCCTGCCCCCCCAAATTTAATTAATTAATTAATTTACTTATTGGCTAGAGACAGAGAAATCAAGAGGAAAAGAGGGAGATTGACAGACAGCTGTAGCACTGCTTCACCACTCATGAAGCTTTTTTCCTGCAGGTGGGGACTGGGGGCTTGAACCCAGATCCTTGTGCATTATAACATGTGCACTCTACCAAGGCCACCACCACCCTTTTTCTATCAGTGAGAACTAAAGTAGGACAGGTTGTGAGTAATGGGAACAGGACTCTGAAAATTTTCCCTGGCCTGTAGCCCTGGTACCTTAGAGCACTGGAGTAGGAGTATGGGCTAAGACTCAGTATTTTCAGAGTCAGGTAGTGATGCACCTGGTTGAGCTCACACATTACCATGCTCAAGGATCTAAGCTTAACCCATTGGTCCCCACCTGTAGGGAAGAAGCTTCACTGGCAGTGAAGCAGTGTTGCAGGTGTCTCTTGTTCTCTCTCCCTTTCTATTTCCCTTTCCTCCTCACTTTCTCTCTGTCCTATCAAATAAAAAATAATTCAAAAAATTTTAAACACAAACCACAGTATTTTTAATTAACACTCTTAATTTTTGCGTTACATACTAAATTTTAATTCTGAAAGAATTTTGCTACTACCATGTTTGTTTTACTTGTGATTTTATGCATGTCACCCACATCCAAGAGATACATCTGGTGGAAAGACAGAAAAGAAAGAAAAAGAGAAAGAGAGGAAAAGAGGGAGGAAGGGAAAGAAAGAGTGAAAGAAGCAGAGAGAAAGGAAGGAAGTGAATGAATGGATCTTCCTGCTGGAGTACGGTGGCTTTATAAGGGTGTGCTGTCCTGCTTACACACCACATTGAAAAAATTCTGTGTTGGCAGACTTCCCTAGGCAGTCGACCCCACCAATGTGTCCTGAAGTCCGATTCTTCAGAGCCCCACCCCACTAGGAAAAGAGAGAGACAGGCTGGGAGTATGAATTGACCTGTCAATGCCTATGTTTATCAGGGAAGCAATTACAGAAGCCAGACCTTCCACCTTCTGTATCCCATAATCACCCTGGGCCCATACTCCCAGAGGAATTCTTCTTCTTCTTCTAGCGTTTGCCCTTCTTCCGTAGCCAGTCAACAGCATCAGGTTGAGCCTGATGTAAAGTTTCGAGACCTCCTTTGAATCTGGAGAGGTGGCAGTCGTTGACTATGTAGGTCATAGTCTGTCTGTAGCCGCAGGGGCAGTTTGGGTTGTCTCTGGCTCCCCAGCAATGGAACATAGCGGCGCACCGGCCATGGCCTGTTCAATAGCGATTGAGGAGGGCCCAATCATAACGTGCTAGGTCAAAGCCGGGTTGACGCTTGCAGGGCTCTGTGATGAGGTGTTTGTTCTTTACCTCAGCTGACTGCCAACTCTGTTTCCAACAGACTGGAACAGAGAAGTTCAGTGTAGGCGTAGGGGACCAGATTGGGTGACGAGATGTCAAGCATTGAACAGGGTGGGCGAAGATATCCGCGTATATTGGCAGATCCGGTCGAGCGTAGACGTGGGAAATGAACTTAGATGATGCCGCATCCCAACGAATATCTGGCGGGGCGATGTTGCTAAGAACTGGCAGCCATGGAACCGGGGTGGAATGGATGGTTCCAGAAATTATCCTCATGGAGGAATATAATTTGGAATTGACCAAGTGAACATGGGGGCTACGGAACCATACTGGGGCACAGTATTCTGCAGTGGAATAGCATAATGCCAGAGATGATGATCATAGTGTGGAAGCGCTCGCGCCCCATGAGGAGCTGGCCAGTCTTGCAATGATGTTATTCCTCGCGCCCACCTTTGCTGCAGATTTTATGAGATGTTTGTGAAATGACAGAGTGCGATCGAGAGTAACGCCAAGATATTCCCAGAGGAATAAAGAATAGGAAAGCTATCAGAAGGGAGGGGTTGTGGAGTTCTTCTGGTGGTGGGAGTTGTGTGGAGTTGTACCCCTCTTATCCTATGCTTTTTGTCAGTATTTCCTTTTTATAAATAAAATTTTTTTAAAAAAAGATTCTATGTTGGAAGAAGAAATGTTTGACCATTGTCAATGCCTGCCTACTAGTGACTTCAGTGCAGAGCTTACCAATGTGGAGGGAGTTTCCAGTTCTGAGGTTCAGCATAATCCTCAATACAGACGAGGGGAGATATACAACTTCGTCACTTCCCTCTATCTTAACTCTTGTTGAGTCTTTAAATATGTGCCTTCTTATAAAAGAACAGGAAGTAGCAAAGGAAACATTATATAAATGAGAGACAGGGTTTTTTTTGCATGGTACATAATAACTGTAATAGTGACTTCAGGTTTTAATGTGATTCTAATGAACTTGGATATATATTTTGAGGCATGTTTACAAAAATATAAATCATAATATTTGGCAGCTTTAGCTTGGTAATTTTTTTTTAATTTTTAATATTTATTTTCCCTTTTGTTGCCCTTGTTGTTTTTCATTGTTGTTGTTCTTGATGTCATCGTTGTTGGATAGGACAGAGAGAAATAGAAGAGGGGGAGAGAAAGATAGACACCTGCAGACCTGTTTCACTGCCTGTGAAGCGACTCCCCTGCAGGTGGGGAACCGGGGGCTTGAACTGTGATCATTATGCCGGTCCTTGCACTTTGTGCCACGTGTGCTTAACCCGCTGCACTACCGCCCAACTCCTGGTAGATATTTATTTATTTTCATTTAATATTGTTGAGGTGATGTGTAAAGCAGTGCTTATCAAACTTTATTGTGCATACAAATCACCCAAGATTTTGTCAAATGCAGATTCTGATGTGTCTGGATGAGGTAGAGTCTGAGATATTGCATCTCAGGGAGGTCAGAAGGAGGCTCAAAGTCCACTTGGAGAAGGAAGGTTTCAGATTCCATGGGATTGTCTCTGACCTTTGAATTCACCTTGTATATACAGCTTATTTCCAAAATTTATTGATACTTTACATAACAGCTTGCATAGGTTTTTTTTTTTTAAAAAGATTTTTATTTACTTATTAATGAGAAAGATAAAAGGAGAGAGAAAAAGAACCAGACTTCACTCTGGTACATGTGCTGCCAGGGATTGAACTCATGACCTCATGCTTGAGAGTTCAATACCTTATCCATTGTGCCATCTCCTGAACTACTCAGCTTGCATAGTTTTATCCAGTTAATTAAAATAACTTTTAAGGGGCCAGATGGTGGCACACCTGGTTGAGAGCACATGTTACAGTGCACAAAGACCAGGGTTTGAGCTCCTGGTCCCTACTTTCAGGGAAAAAACTTAGCAAGTGAGGAAGCAATGCTGCAGGTGTCTCTTTTTCTCTCCTTTATATCTCCCCTTACGCTCTTTATTTCTATCTGTCTCTGTCTAATAAATAAACATAATGGGGTGGGAATCAGACAGTAGTGCAGCCAGTTAAGCGCACATGGCACGAAGCGCAAGGACTGCTATAAGGATCCTGGTTCAAGCCTCAGGCTCGCCCCGCCTGCAGGGGAGTCACTTCACAGGCAGTGAAGAAGGTCTGCAGGTGCCTATCTTTCCCTCCCTGTCTGTCTTCCCCTCCTCTCTCCATTTAACTCTGTCCTGTCTAACAACGATGACATCATTAACAACAACAGTAATAACTACAACAATTTAAAAAAAAAAAAGGGCAACAAAAGGGAAAATAAATATAAAAAATTTAAAAAAAGATAATGGGGTGGCTGGTGTCATACCTGGTTGAGTGCACATGTTACAATGCTCAAAGACCCAGGTTTGAGCCCCAGTCCCTACCTGTAGGAGGAAAGCTTTGCAAGTGGTGAAGCAGTGCTGCAGGTGTCTCTCTGTCTCTCCTTCTCTATCTCCCCCTTCCCTCTCAATATCTAGCTGTCTCTATCCAATAAATAAAGTTAATAAAATAAATAAGTAAATATAATACATTTAAAATTAAAATAAGTTTTTATGCAGTGTTGGGAAGAATAAACTCTGCCTCTTGCATATGCAATAAATACTACTAAGTCACCTTCTGAGCTCATTTTTAATTTATGTAGAAAGGATGAGGGGGTGGCCAGGTGGTGGCACATCTGGTTGAGTGCACATATTACAGTGCACAAGAGCCCAGCTTCAAGTCCCCAGTATCTATCTACCTGCAGGGGGAAAGCTTTATGAGTGGTGCACTACTCTCTCTCCCTTTCTCCCCTCAGTTTCTCTGTCTCTATCCAAAATAAACAAATAAATGGAAATAAAAATAAATGGGAGAGACACCACAGTACTGACCCACCATCCATGGAGTTCACTGTACATACTGATGCCAGGACATGAACCCAGGGCCCAGAGCATGATAAGACTTACACTTATCAGGTGAACTATTTGTGGACATAGAATTGTTCATAATACTCTTTTTAATTGTTCATTCTTTGTTCATTCTTTTTTTAAATTTTTTATTGGAGGATTCATGGTTTACAGTTGACGATAAAATACAATAGTCTGTACATGTATAACATTTCCACATAACAATACAACCCCCACTAGGTCCTTCTAGGCCATTATTTTCTAGGACCTGAACCCTCTCCCCTACCCCAGACTCTGACTTTGGTGCAATACACCACCTTTTCATCTTCTTAAGATCCATGAAGTCAATAATCTCTCATTGCTTATATCAGGAAATTGTTCCTTATCCCATTACTCTTGGTAAGCCTGCCTAGAGATTTAGCTTTTTTTTTTTTTTTTCAGTCTGAGCTTTAGGTATTGCTGACTATTTTGTTTTTAGTATCATCAGTCTCTGCTCTAATTTTTATTTCTTTTTTTTCTGCTTTTATATTGTGTTTGCCTTCTAGTATCCTAAGGAAGAAGCTAATTGATTTTTTTCAATTCTAATATATATATATATATATATATATATACATATATAATGATGTAAATTTCTCTCTTAGAACAGCTTTTGTTGAATCTTACAAATTTTGATGAATTGTGTTTTCATTCAGTTCAGAATATTTTCTCATCTCCTTTTAAATGCACAAAGACTTTTTAAAACCAAGATAGATGATGATGATGATGAAGAAAGATAGATAGATAGATAGATAGATAGATAGATAGATAGATAAACAGAGACACACTCATTACTCAGGTGAGACTTTTCCTTTCATAGTATTCTCTAATTCCATTCCAGGAGGTTCACTTCCTAAAAAAGTCCCAAAACCTTGATATAGACCAGGTTCCGTAAGATAGAGCATATGTTCACATGTATCCATAAATTAAGGCAAAAAATATACCTAAAAGCAAAAATACACAATAGTCTGTAGTGAGTCAGTATAAAGTTCATAATGAAATAGTGTCTACTTAGACTTAGATACCTTCCTCACCTACTTCCTATTATAGTTCTCTCACTCACTCCAAATCTAACCTCATCAAAGCAAGGACTGCAAGAACTGAATAAGGACAAGAGACTGGCATACTTTAATGATGACTCTTTAGTCACTATCAGGCCACCCCATCAGCTGGGGCCCTAGTCAAGGAGTCCTGAGATTCCCAAATAGACATGATGGGCCTAGACCTCAAATAAATCCCTCTCTCCATTGTTACTGGTCATTTCTATCAGGAACAACACAATAGACCACTTTGTGGGCCCCCATAGGACCTTGCCCTAACTTGGCTCAACAATGGCAGAGAATGTTCCATCCTCCGAAGGGAGGCTGGACAACATACTCTATGCTACACCTGAGGAAGATAGGTCCTGATATTTGGGCAGCTTGGAATGTTTCTACTTATGGCCACAGAGTGTGGGCTCAGATCTACAGGGATGCAGAGGTCACATAGGCTCCTAAACTGACTGTGGGCCCCAGATCACATCAAGTCAGTGGGGTTTACAATCAACAATATTTATACCCCTTTCTCATATTTGGGAGCTACTCTCTTCCTTGATCCAGCTTTCTGGTCCTTCTTCCAGCAATGACAACATCTTCCCAGACAATAATTGGGATCTGCATATCAGATTTCAGGCTCAAGGAAAAACAAACAAAAACTAGTATAGCCACAGGCCCTTTGGAATATAACTAAAATATGCCTACTAGCTATCTACAAAATGGAGACCCTCCCCCAACTCTTCATCTGCACCATTCCAGCCTTTAGGTCCATGATTGGTCAATAATTTGTTTGGCTTTGTATGTGAATTCTCTTTTCAGCCACCAGGTTCCAGATGCTAGCAGGATGCCAACCAGACTTCCCTGGACAGACAACCCCACCAATGTGTCCTGGAGCTCTGCTTCCCCAGAGCCCTTCCCCACTAGGGAAAGAGAGAGCTAAGCTAGGAGTATAGATCAGCCTGTCAACACCCATGTTCAGCAGGGAGGCAATTACAGAAGCCAGATAGATCTTCAACCTTCTGCATCCCATAATGACCTTGGGCCCATACTCCCAGAGGGATAAAGAATAGGAAAGCTGGGGGTCGGGCGGTGGCACAGTGGGTTAAGCGCACGTGGCGCAAAGCACAGGGACCAGCGTGAGGATCCCGGTTCGAGCCCCCAGCTCCCCACCTGCAGGGGAGTCACTTCGCAGGCGGTGAAGCAGGTCTGCAGGTGTCTTATCTTTCTCTCCCCCTCTCTCTCTGTCTTCCCCTCCTCTCTCCATTTCTCTCTGTCCTATCCAACAACAAAGCAATGTCAACAATGACAATAATAACCGCAACGAGGCTGCAACAACTAGGGCAACAAAAAGGGGGAAAAATGGCCTCCAGGAGCGGTGGATTCATGGTGCAGGCACTGAGCCCAGCAATAACCCTGGAGGAAAAAAAAAAAAAAAAGAATAGGAAAGCTATCAGGGGAGGAGATGGGATATGGGGTTTTGGTAGTGGGAATTATGTAGAGTTGTACCCCTCTTATCCTATGGTTTAGTCAATGTTTCCTTTTTATATATAAAAAATTATTTTAAAAAGACAGATAGATCACACACCAGAATATCATTCTGATATGTTCAATGCCAGAGATTGAACTCAAAACCTCTTGCTTTCAAGTCCACCACTCTAGAGGCTGTGTCATCTCCCAGACTAAAAGAATTCTAACAGTACTTTCTACCTGCATGTAAATTCCAAATCATACAGGAGCAGTTATTGCCTGTCTTCTACTTGATATGTAGGAATAGAAATGGTACAACTAAGATACTATCTAATCAAGTTAGCCCCATTGCATATTTAGCAATGCTGCTAACCTAGAAATATGTTTGTTTTTGGATACTGACGTGACTTTTTATAGTGTAAACTCAATCATCCATCTTCTTCAGATGTAGGAATTATTTAAGACAATAAAACAAACATTTCAAAGTTAGTAATTGTCATCTTTCTTTTCTCCAGGCTTGTAATGACATTAGAACCTAATAATCCTAAAGTGTTCTAGCAGGCTGAAGCACAGAGAAGCCAAGTGGCTTGCAGATGTGTCACAGCTGGTTTTCTAGCCATCTTCCAAACTCTATATCTTCCAACCTTGATATGGACAACTTCAACCTTTTATATATATAAAGTTTCAGCCTGAAATTATATGGTCACCATGTGCTGACATTTCTTGTTTTTACTGAGGAATTGTTGCTTTATAAGATTGTTGTCACAGGAGTAGTTTCACATCTCTCCCAAATAGGTGTACCTCACCTCTGCTGGCATCTTCTTATCCTTCTTTATTATCTTCATTATTATTGCAAATTGATTGTCATGATGGTTTTTATGTATTTAGTATACAGACTACAAATCAATTCTTTTTTTAATGAGTGATTTAATAATGATTAACAAAACTGTAAGATGATGGGGGTACAACTCCACACAGTTCTCACCACTAGAGTTCCGTGTCCCATGCTTTTCACCTGGAAGCTTCCTTATTCTTTATCCTTCTGGAAGTATGGACCAAAATTCTTTATGGGGTGTAGAAGGTGAAAGGACTGGCTTCTGTAATTGTTTCTCTGCTGTACATGGACAGGTTGATCCATACCCTCAGCCTGTTTCTATCTTTCCCTAGTGGAGTAAGGCTCTGGAGACACATTGGTAAGGGCTCCTGCCCAGAAAGGTCAGGATGGAATCATAGTAGCATCTGCAACTTGGTGGCTGAAAGACAGTAAGATAAAAAGCAGGACAAATTGTTTAATAAACAGGAACCCAAAAGTAGAAATAGAACAGATCAATTAGGGGTCAAGTAGGAAGAAGCTAGAAGGTCTGTTTTAGGTATGTTCCAAGGGAGCCATGACTTTAGTCATTTTTACATGAGCCTGATAGCTAACATGCAGGTGGACTAGAAATATTATCTGGGAAGATGGTGTCAAGAGTTAAGAATAGAGCTAGAAAGCTGGATTAGGGCAGAGAGTAGCTCCCAAACACTCTTAATTGACTTAGGAGAGAACATGGTATTAGCAGAAAGATTTCTTCACCCTCAGAGATGACATAACTCATTCAGATTATATGCCTTCCCAACAAGCTGTGTAGCAGTCCCTTTTCAGAGAACCCCCTCTCTTTTTCTGGACACAGTAAAGGGGTTGGAAATGCCTGGGAATCCTTCCTCTTGGGCAACCTAGCAAGTAGAGTTCTCAAGTGCAGCTTCCTTGTCTCCTATTAGAACAACTGTGAGGCAGAATTTCAATCTAACCTCTGAAAGATTTGCACATATGGATGACAGATGCACATGCATACATTCACCATAGAGTCGGGACCTGAACTTGTGACACACATTAGTTCAGCTTCTTCCCCTTATCTTGCTTCCCCTTATAGACCCTCCTCTCAGAATCTCCATTTGAGGAATCCACCCTAATGGATGACCTTCTGCTTGTTCTTGCCATAGCAAAAAAAATAAATAAATAAAATTTTATATGGGTATATATCCATCCATCCATCCCTGGTTGTGTTTTGTGTTTTGTTAAAAAAAAAAAAAGTGGTGAGTTCTATCGTTTTGTGCGTTTTGTGATAGTTACTATATGCTTGAAGCATTATCTATGCTAACAGTAGTATTATCCACCTGTCTCCTTTGATAATTGTCTAGAACACACTTAAATACAGCTTTTTTTTTTTTTCCTCCAGGGTTATTGCTGGGCTCAGTGCCTGCACCATGAATCCACCGCTCCTGGAGGCCATTTTTCCCCCTTTTTGTTGCCCTAGTTGTTGCAGCCTCGTTGCGGTTATTATTGCCATTGTTGATGTTGCTTTGTTGTTGGATAGGACAGAGAGAAATGGAGAGAGGAGGGGAAGACAGAGAGAGAGGGGAGAGAAAGATAGACACCTGCAGACCTGCTTCACTGCCTGAGAAGTGACTCCCCTGCAGGTGGGGAGCCGGGGCTCGAACCGGGATCCTTACGCTGGTCCCTGCGCTTTGCGTCACGTGCGCTTAACCCACTGTGCCATCGCCTGACTCCCAAATACAGCTTTTATAGAGAAAACCAACATACATGTTATAAGTGGCACTATTGTTTCCTTTATTTTATTTATTTTTTTATTTTCCCTTTTGTAGCCCTTGTTGTTTTTATTGTTGTAGTTATTGTTGTTGTTATTGATGTTGTTGTTAGATAGGACAGAGAAATGGAAAGAGGAGGGGAAGACAGAGGGGGAGAGAAAGATAGACACCTGCAGACCTGCTTCACCACCTGTGAAGTGACCCCCCTGCAGGTGGGGAGCCGGGGGCTCGAACCAGGATCCTTATACTGGTCCCTGCGCTTGGCACCACGTGCGCTTAACCCACTGCGCTACCGCCGACTCCCTATTGTTTCCTTTAGAGGGATTCTGTTTTGACCTGGGAGGTAACACAGTGGCTAGAGCACTGAACTTGCAAGCAGGAGGTCCCAAGTTTGATCCCTGGTTTCGCATGTGCCAGAGTGATATTCTGGCTTTCTCTTACTCCCTCTCCCTCCCCCTCTCTCTCTCTCTCTTTATTTCTGTCATAAGTAAATATTTTAAAAAATAACAGAGATTCTGTCCTCCTCTCTGCTGGGATGCATATACTGATCATTTTTCAAGATGGTACATAAGAAAGCCTGCTTAGTCATAGAAGACAAATAGACTCAACTGTGATTTTGATCCTAGGCTCCATGGTGCCCTTCTCAATGCGGATCTTACACGCAGAGCTTCAGCAGTACCTGGGGAACCCCCAGGAGTCACTGGATAGACTGCACAGAGTGAAAGCTGTCTGCAATAAGGTATGGTCATTTGGAAGTGGACTACTCAGATACTTCCCCTTGATAGAGAATGCACTCTCAGTTCCCTTCATCACACTAAGATGGGCTGCTCAAACATCTCCCCCTGAATGGAGAACACACTCCCAGTTGGCTGTCTTCACAAGAAGCCAACACATTTCTCTCCACCCATTCCATCCCAACAACCACCATCACTGTTTCCTTATCCAGCAAGGTGAAGTAATCCAATTCCTTGTGACTATGATATTCAATGTTCCATGTTTTTGTTGAAGTAATTGGGGAGGTAAGGGAGTGTAATGCATGATTTCTGGTAGAGTTTAAATCATAAAGTTCTTCCTTTTGGTAATTTTTTATAAATAAAAAGCTATAAAGTAGCAAATTGTTTGCAAACATAATGATTACACAAACAATTTTTATTCTTTTTTTTTTTTTTCTCTACACCAGAGCACTACTCAGCTCTGGTTTATGGCGGTATGAGGGATTGAACCTGGAACTCTGGAACCTCAGGCATGAAAGTCTTTGCATAAACATAATGCTATCTCCCCTTCCCTACAACTTTCATCCCTGAGCCTCTTTAGTCCCAAATTCAGTTCCAGGCACCACCAGAAACCAGGGCTGAGTAGTGCTCTGGTAAAAAAAAAAAAAAAAATAGTTGGAGGGGTCAAGTGGTGACTGCAGCAGGTTGTGTGCACACATTAGCATGTATAAGACCCCCAGGGTGATAGCATAATGGTCATGCAAACAGACTCATGCGTGAGGCTCCCGGTCCACCACACCACCATAAGCCAGAGCTGAACAGTACACTGGTTTTAAAAAAAAAAAAAAAATAGGTTCAAGTCCTTGGTCCCCTACCTAGAGGGAGTAAGCTTCTTCCTTTCTATCTCCTTCCCCTAACCTAATTTCTCTGTCCCATCAAGGAAAAAACTGACCACAGAGAGCAATGGATTCATCATTCAGGGCCTGTACCCCAGTGACAGATAACTCTGGTGGCAAAAATGAAATAAATAAAGTTGGAAAGTAATCTCTGCTATAGAAACCACAAGTGTGAACATATGCCCAGGCTGCCAGTTGAAATACTTAATGCCAGACCCCTTGCAAATGTTATGTGCACCTATTTCATGTCAAGCAGAAGCACTGGGGCAATATTTAAAGAGATAATGGTTTAAAATGTTGCACAATCAAAGCAAATTATACTGTGCAGTGACAACTGTCACTCAGAGTGCTGATGCCAAGACAGATTAGGTTCAGGAGTGCTTTCGAGTGATTGTTGGTTGTGAAGTGACAATTATGTGGAAGACACCAAGCTATTGCACTGACAAAAGATCACATTATTCCATTAAAGGATTTAGGAAGAAATTAGGTTTTAGATTCTATTTCCAGGCTGTAGGCAGACCCAGCCTCTCAGCTCCATCAGAACTGGAGTTAAAACTGCTTTTCCTACCTTCCTCGTGGTATTGCTGTTTTGATTGCACAAAATAATGTCTGCGCAAAACTTTGAAACTACAAATTAGCAGTTGCAACAGTGCCAGATTACAATGGGAAGGGGGAAGAAATTATATTTGTCAGATTCTCCTTTCAGCTTAGCTATCCTTAATGAAAGTTCTGGGAGATTCTAAGATGGTGCTGAGCAGGAAGTTACATGGGTTTGCCTCCTTTGCGAAAGGACTGTCATTCCACCACACTTGGCCACTTCTGGCATATATCCATCTTTGAGCTTCATATCAGTTTCTGGGAGTTTTTGTTTTTTAACTGAAAAGATTTTTTTTTTAATTGACTTCTTTATTCTGATAAATTAATGGGGTGCGGGAGGAACTGTGTCAATGATGTCAGTGACTTCCTTAGATTTTAACATTTTTTTTCCTTGAATTTTCTTTTTTGGGGGGGGTCATGTCTAGGGCTTCAGCACTCAAGACAGATTTTTTCAGATAGAAACTAAGCAAGAGGGGCCTGGATGGTGGCACAGCTGGTTTAGCATGCATGTTACAATGCTCAAGGACCCAGGTTTGAGCCCCCAGTCCCCACCTGCAGGGAGAAACTTTGCAAGTGGTAAAGCAGTGCTGCAGGTGTCTCTCCTTCTCTATCTCCCCGTACCCTCTTGATTTCTGGCTGTCTCTATCTAATAAACAAAGATAATTTTTTTAAAAATTAAAAAAAAAAAAAACTAAGCAAGATGAAGAGAGAAAGGGAGACCATCAAAGCAACTTTGGTGCTGTGGGGGAAATTGTGTCAACTTAAGATTGTAATTTAAAAAAAAAAAAAAAAACTTTGTTAACTTCTTTAGATTCTAGCATTGTTCTCTTTGAATTTTTGAGGGGATCGTCTCTATAAATCTACCAATCATCTTTCCTCTTTTCTATCACTTTATTAAAAATGAGAATAAATAAAAATTCCAGTCAATTTCCTTCTTTTATTTTTTTGCTTTTTTATTTTAGTTTTATTTTTCTTATATTTGATAGGACAGAGAGAAGCTGAGGGGGGTGGGAAGAGAGAGTGACCTGTAGTACTACTTTACCACTTCTGAAGCTTCCCTCCTTCACACTCAAAGAGCCAGGTTCAAGCACACAGGGTCCTAGGGCTTGAGCCTGAATCCTTCCTTATGCATGGTAGTGTGTGCACTCAACCAAGTACACTACCACCTGGCCCTGTTTTTAATTTTTTTTAAATATTTATTTATTCCCTTTTGTTGCCCTGGTTGTTTTGTTGTTATAGTTATTGTTGTTGTTGTTATTGATGTCGTCATTGTTGGATAGGACAGAGAGAAATAGAGAGAGGAGAGGAAGACAGAGAAGGGGAGAGAAAGATAGACACCTGCAGACCTGCTTCACCACCTGTGAAGGGACTCCCCTGCAGGTGGGGAGCTAGCAGCTCAAACCGGGATTCTTAACGCCAGTTCTTGCGCTTTGCGCCACCTTCACTTAACCCACTACACTACTACCCTACTCCCTGTTTTTCTTTTTTTAATTTTATTTATAAAAAGGAAACATTGACAAAACCATATGATTTTGATTTTTCCATGCAATTACCACCACCAAAACTCCGTATCCCTTGATAGCTTTCCTATTCTTTAACCCTCTGGGAGTATGGACCTAAGGTCATTGTGGGATGCAGAAGGTAGAAGGTCTGGCTTCTGTAATTGCTTCCCCGCTGAACATGGGTGTTGACAGGTCGATCCATACTCCTAGCCTGCCCCTCTCTTTCCCTAGTGGGGTGGGGTTCTGGGGAATCAGAGTTCCAGGACACATTGGTGGGGTTGTCTGTCCAGGGAAGTCTGTTTGGCATCCTGCTAGCATCTGGAACCTGGTGGCTGAAAAGAGAGTTAACATACAAAGCCAAACAAAGATGGCTTTATTTATGGTAGAGAAAGGAAAGCAGGGGGTAGATAGCACAGTGGTTATGCAAAGAGACTCAAGCTCTGAAATCCCAGTACTACCCTAAACCAGAGCTGAGCAATGCTATGATTTAAAAAAAAATAAATATGTAAAGAGAGAGAACGAGCACTGGAGCATCACATGGCACATGCAATGCTGGGAATCAAACTTGGAACCTTGTGCTTCTAAATTCAGCACTTCAGCCACTGTGCCATCTCCTGGACCACTCTAAAAAGTTTTGAAATGGGAGCTGGGTAGTAGCTTAGTGGATTAAGTGCCCATGGCGCAAAGCGCAAGGACTGACATAAGGATCCCAGGTGAAGCCCCTGGCTCCCCACCTGCGGGGCGGGGATCACTTCACAAGCAGTGAAGCAGGTCTGCAGGTGTCTATCTTTCTCTCCCCCTCTGTCTTCCCCATCTCTTTCGATTTCTTTCTGTCCTATCCAACAACAACAACAGCAATGACAACAATAACAACTACAACAAGTGCAACAACAAGGGCAACAAAATGGAAGAAAATGGCCTCTAGGAGCAGTGGCTTCATTGTGTAGGCACCAAGCCCCAGCTATAACCCTGGAGGCAAAAAAAAAAAAAAGTTTTAAAATATTAACTCATTTAATCCTTGTGATACCTAATGAAGTAGATATTATTATTGCTCCATTTTATTTTATTAATTTATATTATCTTTATTTATTAGATAGAGACAGTCATAAATTGAGATAGAAGGGGGTGGGAGAGAGAGACACAGAGACACCTGCAGCCCTGCTTCACGACTCCCAAAGCTTTCCCCCTGCAGGTGGGGACCAGGGGCTTGAACCTAGGTCCTTGAGCATTGTAATAAGTATGCGCCACCACCCAGCCCCTATTGCTCCATTTTACAGGTGAAGAAACTGAGGCAAAGAAGTTAAGCAGCTTGTTCAGGATAACAACCCAAGTAGTCAGGCCCCTGGATCCTTGCTCTGAATTAGTCTCCCTGCCATGTGATTGTGAATAATCCCAATTAAAGTGAGAAAAGCCTACCAAGGTCTCCTCTTCCATTTGTACTGACATTGCTTTGTCTGAGTGGGGTAGTGTCTTAGTGTTTCACACTGGGAAAGCCCTGTGCTGACTGTCTGAAACACCCTCCCCCATCTCTGATGTCAAACTGCAGCTGTTTCTTTTCCCCAGAAACAGTGCATTCCCTGATGCATCCAGCAAGTGATGATTATAAATTCCAGTCTCATTTATCAGCGGCAAGTGCCAGAAATTGTAGTGGCTTGTGCTGCTGCTTCTCATAGGTTCAGAAAACTGTTCACTGGTGAGGAGAATCAAGCTCAAAATGAAAACTTGTAGGCTGCTTTTTCCTTACTTTCTTTCTTGTACCCCTGCTCCCAAGCCGGGCTATACTTCCAAAGATAACTACCTGGAGTCAGTCGGTAGTGCAGCGGCTTAAGTGCACGTGGTGCAACGCTCAAGGACCAGCGTAAGAATCCTGGTTTGAGCCCCTGGTTCGCCACCTGCAGGGGAGTCCCTTCACAGGTGGTGAAGCAGGTCTGCAGGTGTTTTTCTCTCCTCTGTCTTCCCCTCCTCTCTCCAATTCTCTCTGTCCTATCCAACAACGATCACATCAACAACAACAATAACTACAACAATTAAAAAAAAGACAACTACCGTAGTTCTCACAAGTCTAGAAACAGTTTGCTTGCTTCTGTTTATTTTATTTTATTTTATTTAAATTAATGTGTAACTGATCTCTGGATTCCACATGAGAGAAACCATCCAGTAGTTGTTTTCACCCCTTATTTTGCTAATCATTTTCTCCTCTAGTTCCATCCATCTGGATGGAAGAATAAACATTATTCCAATGGCCATTCTACCAAAAGCAATCTACATTTCAAAGCAATCCCTATCAAGACCCCAGTGGCATTTTTCAAGGAAATCAAACAACTTGTCCAAAAATTTGTGTGAAACCACTAAAGGCCATGAATAGCCAAAGCACTTCTGAGAAAAAAAGGAAAAATATGGAAGCATCATATAGTCCAACTTCAATTTATACTACAAAGCAATAGTTATCAAAACAATGTGGTATTGGAATAAAAATGGACACTTGTATCAATGAAGCAGAATCAAGCCCAGAAATAAGCCTACAGATATTCAGCCACCTAATATATGACAAAAGGGCCAAAACCATTGAGTGGGGAGTAAAGAAGTTCTCTTCAACAGATGATGCTGGGATAATTGGACAGCCTCATGTAGAAAAGTGAAACTAGGCCACCACCTAATAACACACACCAAGATCAAATCAAAATGCATTAAAGATCTAGATACTAGACCACAAACTCTAAAATTTATAGACGAAAATGCTGGTGAAACTTTGCAGGACCTTTACATTCAAAGATGTATTTGGAGACTTATCCTTCTGAGCATGGGAAATGAAAACAAGAAGAAATAAAAGGGATTACATAAAACTGAAAAGCTTTTATACATCAAAAGCAAAATACACAAGGATAACCAGGCAACCCAGTAAATGGGAGAAGATATTTGCACATCACATACCAGACCAGTGACTGATATCAAATATCTCTACAGAATTAGTACAGATCTATAAAAGAAGGAAAAAAAATTAAAAATGGACCAAAGAATTAAGAAGTTTTCTAAACAAGAGATACGCATAGCCCATAAACATATGAAGACATACTCCACTTCACTTATTAGGAAAATGCATATTAAAACTACACCAAGATACCATCTCACATCTGAGAGAATGGCTTCCACCAACAAATCATAAAGTGACAGGTGCTGGTGAGACTGAAGAAAATGGAACCCTGCTGCATTGCTGTTGGGAATGCAAACTGCTGCAACCTTTTTGGAAGACTGTATGGACAGTCCTTAAACAAATAAAGATAGAATTACTTCATGATCCAGCAATGCCACTCGTAGACATTTATCCAACAGACACTCTTTTTTTTTTTTAATCTTTGTTTTAGTGTTTAGTTTTTATTATTTTTAATTTTGCATTTATTTATTTATTTATTTGCTGTGTGTATGTGTGTTTCTACTATCATATATTCTTTTTTATTTTATTTATTTTATTTTGCCTCCAGGCTGGGGCTTAGTTCCTGCACCATGAATCCACTGCTCCCAGAGGCTATTTTTTCCCTTTTTGTTACCCTTATTGTTTTATCATTATTGTGGTTATTATTGTTGTTATTGATGTCGTTGTTGGGTAGGACAGAGAGAAATCGAGAGGGGAGGGGAGACAGAGGGGGAGAGAAAGACAGACACCTGCAGACATGCTTCACCACTTATGAAGCGATCCCCCTACAGGTGGAAAGCTGGGGGGAGGCAGTCACACCAGGATCCTTGCCGATTCTTGTGCTTCACACCATGTGCGCTTAACCCACTGCGCTACCTCCTGATCCCCTCTACCATATATTCTTTGCTGGTCTTGGTATCTGTCTTCTTGCAGGTATCCCCCCCCCTCTCTGGGTGGGTGGGTGGGTATGTGTATGTGTTTTAGCTCAGTCACTGCACTCTTCCTCTGATGTCTGTTATGAGTTTTTCTATAAATGTCCTCACTTCTCTGAATTTGATGCAAATTCTTCTCAATTTAGCAAGTATCCCTATGTTGTTGAAGCCTTCATAGAAGTTTATATAGGTTTTTATTTTCTTCACACTTCTGTCTTGGTCCAATATCGTGGGTAAACTACTGTGTTCCCATTGCTTTTGATTCTCTATGAAGACTAGGGCCAGGGTCTGTGCAGTGGCTGGCTGCAGTGGGCACTAAGGCAGCAGGTGGCAGGGTCCTATCCAGAATTGGGAAGCCTGAACTGCGTGAGGGCTGAACTGGGGTGAGGGTAAGGGATGGGGGTGGGACTGGGCAACCACCACAGATGCAGCTGGAGCTGGTGGCTGTTGTAGCAGTGGTGTTGTGTGGACAGAAGTAGCTGCAGCATCCAGAAACAGCACTAAAAAGAGCCCAGTAGAGCGGATGATTGCAGAGGCAAGATCCTTGCTGGGGTGAGGTGGAACTGAGTGAATTTTTACCTTTATTGTGATTCTCTCTGTCCTCGCTGCCTGGATTCTAAGTTTTTTCCTTTGTTGTTAGTTCATCTGAGCTCCAGTGTTATTTCTATGTTTTGTTTGTTTGTTTTTGTTTTTTAATGTACAGTATAGTTTTGGTGGTGATGGTTGGGGGGTGGTGTGAGAAAAAAACACAGTTGGTTAATCCACCACCATATTGGCTGGAACTCGGTCTCTTTATTCTATCCACGGCCCACTTTGTGCTTGACTATCACACATATGGCAGGGTTGGACACTTGTAAACTTCAAATCTGAGTATATATGTGCTCAGAGGTATGAGTCCTTCCATCTTGACCTTAGGGACACTGTCAGTTTCTTAACTGTGTAGTATGAGCCCAGGAATCTAAGTGTCAGTAACAAAGGGCTGAGAGGTTGGATGAAATACAAGCTTTCAATTACCTTTCCACTTGCCAGTCATCCCATCTTATCTGATTAAACCACAATCAATTTGTTCTTTGTTGGAGCAGGGAAGTAGGGCAACTGAACCATTGGGTCAGGCAAAGCCTGGCGGTGGCTAGATATTGTCTGCATACTGATGGTCAGCCTTCCTAGTCTGTCCTGAGCAGCTGGCTGGTGAGAGAGCTGATAGTGTGACTCTTTCCTTCCATTTTTTTTTTTTTACTTTGTTTACAAGTAAAATAGCTTCAGTGAATTTATCCATCTATTGGCAGTTCTATTTAGAATAAATACAAAACCTTCTCCAACTCTACAAATCTGCCACTACTGCTTACTAGTAATCATCAACAGAGAACCAAACGTACTGACTTTGTTGAATATATTTCTTTCCCAGAGTGCTGAAAATGTATCTTAGCCTGAGGCAACTTTGGCTGTGGGGTCTCGAAAGAGTCCTTTTCTGATACTTCAGCCAGGCCAATCTGCAGTGGTGGAAGCTGCAGCAGGAATTAAATTGTAGGGTGGCACAGAGCTGAACTCAGAGTCACACACTAGCACATCCAAATCAGTGATGATTCAAATTTCATGTCAAAGTGGTATTATTGCTTTGGACTGTATTTATTTATACAAGTGGCTCTATAAATGTGTTTACTCAACTTTCCAAGTGGTCTGAAATGTTTCTTGGAATTTAGAGATAAGAGTGTCAGAGAAGGCAGAGGAGCAGTGTCAGAGGAGAATGACAGCTGCTAGGATCATCATCAGTTTTCCCAGGACATAGGCAAATTCATTTATTTATAAAGGGAGAGGCCAGACCACCACTACATTACATGTGTTGCTGGGAAGGTCTGTAGTCTATCTGCCAAGCTACTTCCCTGGATGCTAGGAAACTATTGTTATTGTTGTTATATATTTTTAACCAGATGATGATTTTCTGCTTACCTCCCCCCACCCAGTCTTCATATATTAATCTTAAAGAAAAGAGTTCTGGGGCAGGGGTAGATAGCATAATGTTTATGCAAACAGACTCCCATACCCGAGGCTCCAAAGTCCCAGGTTCAGTCCCCTGCACCACCATAAACCAGGGATGAACAGTGCTCTGGTAAAAAAGAAAAAGAAAAGAGATCTGGAGGGGGTCGGGTGGTGGCGCATCTGGTACAGTGCACATGTTACAATGTGTAAATAACCAGGTTCAAGCCCCCGGTCCCCACCTGTAGGGGGAAAGTTTGGTGAGTGGTGAAAGAGTGTTGTTGCAGGTGTCTCTCTATTTCTATCTCCCCCTTCCCTCTAAATTTCTGGCTGTCTCTATCCAATAAATAAATAAAGATAATAATTAAAAAGAAAAAGAAAAAAGGTCTGGTTATAAAACATGTAATAGGATTTGAGAGATAAAATGAACAATACCTTTAAAATCTAACAACCCACACCACAAACAAGTTCATGTACTGTTCTTTCAGTGCTAATTATTTGTGTCATCAGATCACATTGTATTTATAATTATGCAGACCATAAGCATCTCCTGTGTTACAGCTGTGGAACTGAGACAACCATTTGAACATTGTAGGCCAGACATCTTGCTTCTTCGAGTAGGACAGTCTGGACTGAAAACAGTGCAACAGCTCTATCTTGGCATGCTGTGGATGAAGCTAAGTAATAGCTCTGAACTGCAGAATGCCCACAGACTGAGCAGAGCGCTGCTGGGGGGGTGGGAGGGGAAGGGGCAGGTGTCTGCTCTCCATTCATCCCCAGCTGTTCCTGCCCCTCCCATACTGTACCTTGGCTGCATGTAAAGTTATCTCTTTTCATCCGGGAAATTCATGCTGGGACTGAACTTGGGAAGATCTGGCTTTTGCTGGAGCAGCTAATTACCAGACAGCAGGGCTCAGAGTCTCTCTCTACAATCAGCAAACATGCTTATTCTTAAAGCAACCTGAGCTTCCCTAGTTGACTTTATTACTTAAGGATGACAAGTTTCTAGCACCCTAGTTTGGCTTTGTTTTCTATTATTTACCCCTTTTTGAAATAATGTATTCTCCTATTGTTCCTTACCTCCAGCCTGGGGAAAAAAGCCTTCTAGATCAATAACAGATGCCATGCAAACAATGAAAACAAATGCATGAGAGGCTGTGTGGGGAACAAGAACAGGATAGTTTCTGCTTTCTTTCTGGAAATGACTCTGGATTTGTAGAATGTATTATTATTATTATTATTATTATTATTATTATTATTATTATTATTATCATTATCTTTATTTACTTATTGGATAGAGATAGCCAGAAATTAAGAGGGAAGAGAGTGACAGAGAGGAAGAGAGACAGAGAGACACCTGCAACACTGCTTCACCACTCACAAAGCTTTCCCCCTGTAGGTGGGGACCCGGAGCTCAAACCAGGTCCTTGTACATTGTAACATGTGTACCACCACCTGGCCCCACGAAATATCTTTAAGTTAACCATCTCAAATCAATATCAAGGCTACTGATAGTACCCACTGAGAAAAGCCCAGTGTTGGCCTCCTGAAGAGTAGAGGGGCTGGCCTGGGGCTGGCATGGCTTAATGCCACAAACTGGAAATAGACAGGCAAAGTCACACCTATGGGAGGTGGGAGGGTGGAAATACAAAACTTTGGTGGTGGGTGTGGTGTGGAACTATATATTGTAATATATCTATATGTATATAGTAATATACATATACAGTATCTCATAACATACTATTAATAACAAATAAAAAAATTTAAATAAGAAATTCTAGCTGAGAATTCCCCCAAAATGAAAGAAATACAGGGCTGGGTGGTGGCATACCTGGTTGAGCACATTCATTACAGTGTTCAAGGACCGAGGTTCAAGTCCCCAGTCCCCATAGTAGGGAAGATTTACAAGTGGTAAAACAGTACTACAGGTGCATATATCTCTCTCCCTCTCTCTCTCTTTCTCTCTTTCTCTCCTTCCCTCCCTCCTTCCTTCTTCCTCTCTCCCATCTTCTCCCTCCTTCCCTCTCCCTCCATCTCTCTAACTTCTCTCTCTCCCACTCCCTTTTCTCCCTCTCTCTTCCTCCCTCTCTCTCTCGCCCGCTTGCTCTTTATCTCCCTATTCCCCTTCAACTTCTCTCTGTCTCTAAAATAAACAAGTAACTTAAATATAAGAAGGAAGGGAGGGAGATAGATCTCCAGATCCAGAAGGCTCAAAGATCTCCAAGAAAAATTATTCCAAACCTAAGTTCACCAAGGGACATAATAGTTGAAGACAAAGAAAGAATTCTAAAGATTTCTAGAGAAAAAGCAAAGTCACCCATAAGGGAACTCCTATAAGACTATCAGCGGATTTCTTAAATAATAATAATTATTAATATAATAATAACTCTAAAATGAGGGTAGAAAACTTTTTGTTTCCTGCCAAGGGCCATTTGAATATTTATAATATCATTCACAGCACATTCAAAATCATCCCATACTGAATTTCAAGTCCTGTAATTGCCTTGGCAGGGCCAGACCATATACAGTTCACAGGTTAGGCATTCCCCACCCCTGCTCTAAAGACTGTAAAGGACCACTAGGATACATTTAAAGTTCTGAATACCTTATTCTGCTAGGGTATGAATTGGGTTTGAAGGAGGGATGAAGGGCTTTTCAGACAAGCAACACTTGAATGAATCCATTATCATTAATCCAGACCTACAGAAATTATTAAAGGGACTCATATGAAATGAAAGTCTAGAATGACTTTATCTATAGGAGAAAACAAAGCCAAGAAAATAAGCAAAGTCGGGGTTGGGTGGTGGCGCACCTGGTTGAGCGCACATGTTACAGTGCTTAAGGACCCAGGTTCGAGCCCCTGGTCCCCACCTGTAAGGGGAAAGCTTTGCAAGTGGTGAAGCAGGGCTGCAGGTGTCTCTGTCTCTCATCTATCACCTTCTTCTCAATTTCTGGCTGTCACTATCCAATAAATAAATAAAGATTAAAAAAAAGAAAGAAAATAAGCAAAGTCCAATATAAACTGTAGACTCATACAGCAGAACTGAGTTTAACAAAGGAGGTGGGGTGTGGGGAAAATATCCTGTTAGAACTTTGTTAGTATGATATTGATGCTTTAGTGTGGGTATCAGTAGGGTAACACATTTTGAAGAAGTGAGAAATAATACTTCTAAAGCATTTAACTTTTTTATTATTTTTTAAATTTATTTATAAAATAAAAAATATCAACAAGACCATAGGATAAGAGGGGTACAGTTCCACACTATTCCCACCGCCAGAATTCTGTATCCCATCTCCTTCCATGAAAGCTTTCCTACTCTTTGCCAGATCATTTCAAAGTTATTTTTTCATTTATTTATTTATTTTACCAGAGCACTGCTTAGCTTTGGTTTATGGTAGTGCAGGGGATTGAACCTGGGACTTTGGAGTCTCAGGCATGAGAGTCACTTTGCATTACCATTATGCTATCTACCTCTGCAGCTTTCCTGTTCTTTATCTCTCTGGGAGTATGGACCCAGGATCATTATGGGGTGCAGAAGGTGGAAGGTCTGGCTTTTGTAATCACTTCTCCACTGAACATGGGCATTGGCAGCTCAACCCATACTCCCAGCCTGTTTCTGTCTTACCCTAGTAGGGCAGGGCTCTGGAGAGGTGGGGTTCCAGGGTACACTGGTGAGGTCATCTGCCCAAGGAAGTCAGATTGGTGTCATGGTAGCATCTGCAACTTGGTGTCTGAAAAAGCATTAAAATATACAGAAGAACAAATTGTTTAATAATCAGGAACCTAAAGGCAAGAATATAATAGATGAGACTTAGGGTCTCCATTTTGGAAACAGCTAGGTCTATTTTAGGTGTATTCTCTTATTTGTTTATTGGATACAGACAGTTAGAAATCAAGAGAAAAGTGGGTAATAGAAAGGGAGAGAGACAGACACCTGCAGACTTGCTTTACTACTCACAAAGCTTTCCCCCTTGCAGGTGGGAACCAGGGACTTGAACCCAAGTTCTTGCACATTGTAATATGTGTGCTCAACCAGATGTGCCACCACCCACATCCCTTCTGAAACATTTATAGGAGGGGCCAAGCAGTGGTGCAGCTAGTAAAGCACACAAGTTACCATGCTCAAGGACCCAGGTTTGAGACCCTGGTCCCCACCTACAGGAAGGAAGTTTCACAAGTGATGGAGCAGGTTGCAGGTGCCTTTCTCTCTTCCTCTCTCTCCTCCCACTCACCCTATTTCTCTCTGTCTCTCTAGGGTGGGGGGATAGCATTATATTTATACAAAGAGACTCTTATGCCTGAGGTTCCGAAGTCCTAGGCTCAGTCCTCCACATCACCAGAAGCCAGAGATGAGCTGTGTCTCTATCATACTAATAAAAATAAGTTTTTAAAAAAATTAAAGTCTTTAGGGCCAGGTGGTGGTGCACCTGGTTAAGCCACACTTGTTACAGTGCACAAGGACCCAGGTTCAAACCCCCAGCCCCTACTGCAGGGGGAAAGCTTTGTGAGTGATGAAGCAGTGCTGCAGGTGCCTCTCTGTCTCTCTACCTCTCTATCTCCCCTCCTCCTCTCAATTTCTGGCTGTCTCTATCCAATAAATAAGGATAATAAAAATTTAAAAATGAATCTTTAAGGGGAGTCGGGCTGTAGCGCAGCGGGTTAAGCGCAGGTGGCGCAAAGCACAAGGACCGGCATAAGGATCCCGGTTCGAACCCCGGCTCCCCATCTGCAGGGGAGTCGCTTCACAGGCGGTGAAGCAGGTCTGCAGGTGTCTATCTTTCTCTCCTCCTCTCTGTCTTCCCTCCTCTCTCCATTTCTCTCTGTCCTATCCAACAATGACAACAACAATAATAACTACAACAATAAAACAACAAGGGCAATAAAAGGGAATAAATAAATAAAATAAATAAAAATTAAAAAATGAATCTTTAAAAAAATACAGTTTAAAAAATTAAAGGCTTGCAAACCAAGATTACCCAGAAATAACAACAACAATAATAATAATGACCTTTTTTTTTAATCACTTGCTTCTTATAAATCAGCATCTCACTAAAGCAATTTGGTTGAAAAAAAAAGAGAGAGAGAAAGAAAGAGACTGGGAATTCTGCATAATCACCTTGCATTTCTTGGCATCAGGTAGTCTCTTTTGTGATCTGCATGCAAAGCAGTGAGTGTTTTTTCAAGGTGAGGCCCTGAAGGACACCATCTATAGCAGACAGTGGTTAGAGGGCTTTGAAACCAGAGAGAAAGGTGGGAATTCTTGGATCCGACTCCCACCGTGCCTGTGGATGGGTGATTTCAGGGGTGTGCCCTCTGCTCCTCGCCCATGGCAAGGATGTGGCAAGTGTTCCCTGGCTGCTGTGCCCATCGGACCCCAATTCAGACAGCACAGTGGCTGAGATCCTTCTCCCTAGGATTTCAGTGCCTTGGAGCGGCTCCAACAAAGCTGTTCTTATTTCAGAAAGGAGGCTTTCGGAAGGACCCCTAGGAAGTTGATAAAGAACCCAGGTATTTTCTTTTTTTTAATTTTATTTTATTTATTTATTTATTTATAAAAAGGAAACATTGACAAAACCATAGGTTGAGAGGGGTGTAACACCACACAGTTCCCACCACCAGAACTCTGTATCCCATCCCCTCCCTTGATATCTTTCCTATTCTTTAACCCTCTGGGAGTATGGACCCAAGGTCATTGTGAGATGCAGAAAGTGGAAGGTCTGACTTCTGTAATTGCTTCCCCGCTGAACATGGGTGTTGACAGGTCGATCCATACTCCCAGCCTGTCTCTCTCTTTCCCTAGTAGGGTGGGGCTCTGGGAAAGCCAAGCTCCAGGACACATTGGTGGGGTTGTCTGTCCAAGGAAGTCTGTTTGGCATCCTGCTAGCATCTGGAACCTGGTGGGGTACTCCATTTTGTAGACAGCTAGTAGGCATATTTTATTCATATTCCAAAGGGCCTGTGACTATACAATTTTTTTTCCCCTGAGCCTGAAATATGATATGCAGGTGGATCCAAGTTATTGTCTGGAGAGATGATGTCATGGCTGGAAAAGAACAGAAAGCTGGATCAGGGAAGAGAGTAGCTTCCTAATATGAGAAAGGGGCATAAATATCGTTCAGTGTAAACCCCATCTATTTGATTTGGTCCAGGGCGCATATTCAGCTTCAGAGCCTATGTGACCTCTGCATCCCTGTAGATCTGAGCTCACATTCTGTAAGATCCAGGTCTTTTCAAAGGTCTTGGCACCCCTTTAGAACAGACCTTTGTCGCCTTAGTCTGAGCCTTAGTCTGATTGTTAAGTCGTTAGTGAGTGAGTCTCCTCTTTCAGTGAATTGTTCCCCACCCATGTGTAAAGAGGATGCCTCATGCATAGAAGCTGAACCCTGAGCCTACCCCCACCCCACCCCACAACTGAGTCAGGCATGAAAGGGACAGGAACGGGGGGGGGGGGGTTCTTCTAAAGTTCTGTACACAGTGGTCCCGGATCATTACCTCTTATGTTGCCTAGAATTTTTCAGCAGTGTAGGGTCCAGAGTCATGCTGCAGATCTATGTACTAGTCTGAAGTTAAAACCATATTTTGAGACTCCATGGACTTCTTGGATACCTAGAAGCTGGTATAAATGTGATATTCCCCATGAAATGCTAAAGATGGAATAGCAGCAGCATCCTGTTTGCCTAGAGCCCCATGTCACTCTACCACTGTCACTCAAAAGCATCCCTTCTACCCATTGTCCAGAGGTGAATCTTCTCAGTGTCACAGTGACCAGTCCCAGTCCTGCCCTCTCACAGGGAGGGGGCTGCATGCTTCCCCTGTAACTCTGCTCCTAAGCTTTTATTGTGTTAGTTTTGCTCTCAAATACACAAGCCCCACCCCCACCCCCACCTCTTCCCATGCTTTGTAAGGCCAGAGGCAGGGTGAGTTAGTCACCTGCTTCTTAGTAATTTCATCCCTTCTCTTCATCCTCCCTCTGGTCTAGCTGAGGGAATTTGGTCTAAGGAGGGCAACAAAATTTCTTTTCCTGGTCAGTTTTGTTTTTATGGTGATTTGTCAGTAGATAAACTGAAAGATGTCATTTGACCCACCAGATAATCAGTGAGGCCTCAGTTTTAAACTCCATGTGTTTGCTAAGTCACAGGGGAAACATAGGTCTTCATGTTAATTATTCATTATACCAAGTAAGTGAAGCTTCTCTGTTGGCCATGGACTTGACCTCTTGAATGTGTCATTTGCAGGATGCTGATTGGCACAATGATCTAATAAACAAGATTTTTCCCCCAAAGCAGTATGCCCGCAGCCAGTAATCACAAGACTGACATAACCTATTTCCAAGTAGCACTTCATTTTCTCCCTAACAATCATAAAATTCAGTTCTCCTCATCCTGCCACCCAAAAATTATATTCTCTATACCCAAACAACAATGATACTGTTTTTTTCTCAAGTAAAACCAAAACACAAAAGAAGCAAACCAGTGTTATAAAGCAGACAATAAGCACTATGTAAAGTGACAGTTGCTCAGAATTTGATGCATTAAAAGACCACACACACACCTCTTCGTCTTTGCAGTGCCTTAGAGGAGCAAGACTGATACTTTCACAAAAATTAATAATCATCCTCATGTGTAACATACCCTATGCTGTTCTTAGAAGGAAAAAAAAAAGAAACTACCCCGGTGTCTGACATCTTTGAATGTTTTATGAGCATCATAAACCTCACCCCACCACCAGGGAACAGCTCCCATTCACCCGCATCTCCGTCTGCAGCGATGTTCAAAATGCGTCCATGTGAAATACTCCTTGACAAATTGGTTTTCCTACAGAGAAATCTGCTTCTCCTAGAATATATTATGACAAAGTCTAGAAGCGAATTCATTTTTTATGATTCTGTTGTTCTTTTCTGAAACTACTGCAGATCCTAACAAATTTGGAACAAGGCTTAGCTGAAGACGGCAGCATGAGTACCATCACACAGGAGAATCGGCAAGGTCAGTGACCAAGACCCTTCTTCTTTTTTTTTTTTAATTATCTTTATTTATTTGATAGAGACAGCCAGAAATCGAGAGAAAGAGGGATATAGAGAGGGAGAGAGACAGACACCTGCAGTACTGCTTTGACTACTTGTGAAGCTTTCCCCCTGCAGGTAAGGGCCAAGGGATATATATATTACTTGTTTTATTGAGAGAGACCAGAGCACTACTCAGCTTTGACTTACTTATGGGGGATTGAGCCTGGGACCATAGAGCCTCAGGCATGGAAGTTATTTTCTTAATCATTATGCTATCTCCCCAGCCTCTTGTGCTGTATGTTTCTTCTGACTCAATAATGACTTTGTTTACTTCTACCTTTTGGGGGAGCCACATGCTGTTTGTGCTATTGACCCCACAGATAGACCTGAACTCCACTCAGTGCCCAACTGGTAGCGACTCTCCCACACCAAGGAATCCTACGATTCCATGTGATCACCCAAGACATATGCTGTGAAGAAGAACCTGACCTTGTCATTGGGCTATCAGAAGACCTTCTTTTTTATTTATTTTTATTTTTTTATTTACAAAAAGGAAACACTGGGGAGTCGGGCGGTAGAGCAGCGGGCTAAGTGCAGGTGGCACAAAAAAGCGCAAGGACCGGCATAAGGATCCCAGTTCAAGCCCCTGGCTCCCCACCTGTAGGGGAGTCGCTTCACAGGTGATGAAGCAGGTCTGCAGGTGTTTGTCTTTCTCTCCCTCTCTCTGTCTTCACCTCTTCTCTCTATTTCTCTCTGTCCTATCTAACAACCACGATATCAATAACAACAACAATAACTACAACAATAATGAAAAACAAGGGCAATAAAAAGGGAAAATAAAAATATATTAAAAAAAAAAAAAAGGAAACACTGACTAAACGATAAGAGGGGTACAACTTCACACAGTTCCCACCACCAGAACTCTGTATCCCATGCCCTCCCCTGATAGCTTTCCTATTCTTTAACCCTCTGGGAGTATGGACCCAAGGTCCTTGTGGGATGCAGAAGGTTGAAGATCTGGCTTCTGTAATTAGTTCCCTGCTGAACATGGGCATTGACAAGTCCACTCATAATCCCAGCCTGTCTCTCTTTCCCTAGTGGGGCAGGGCTCTGGGGAATCGCAGCTCCAGGACACATAGGTGGGGTTGTCTGTCCAGGGAAGTCTAGTCTGTATCCTGTTAGCGTCTGGAACCTGGTGGCTGAAAAGAGAGTAAATATACAAAGCCAAACAAATTGTTGATCAATCATGAACTTAAAGGCTGGAATAGTGCAGGTGAAGAGTAGGGGGATCTCTGTTTTGTAGGTAGCTTACAGGCATATTTTAGTTATATTCCAAAGGGCCTGTGGCTATACTAGTGTTTTTGTTTGCTTTTGTTTTTGTCTGAGCCTGAAATCTGATATGCAGGTGGATCCTAATTATTGTCTGGGGAGATGATGTCATGGCCAGCAGAAGGACCAGAAAGCTAGATCAGGGAAGAGAGAAGCTCCCAAATATGGGAAAGGTGTATAAATATTATTGATTGTAAACGCCATCGATTTGATGTGATCAAATCGAAGGCCTTCTTTTGAGAGGGGACATCTCCCCAAGGTGGAGGCTGTGTCAGTATAGTGACAGGAGGGACTTTGAGGCCTGTGAGCAGTTATAAAGTAGAGGAAGATGGGGTCCCTGGGAGGCCAGGCTGAGGCTCTCAAATCTGTATCCTGAATGCTGAGCTTATAAGGGCCTGTTTGCATTTTGAAGTAGTCATCCTGGAATAGTAGAGAGAGCTACACTGTAATCATGCATGGCCCTGCTGTGCAGATGTCCCCACCTTCACCACCCTGAGTCTTATTTCATATTTAATAGTCTCACACAAGAGAAAGAGAGACGCTAATGCCCTACTCTGGCACATGCAGCACTAGGGGTCATACTGAGGGGCAAGTCCCACACTCTACCAGCTGAACTATTTCCCTAGCTGCCTGGCTTACTCTTGACACTGCTTATGATCTTATAGGCAGCACTTCTTTGCCTTTGTAGCAGCAAAGTTGGCCCTCACAAAGTCCTGTGAAGCAGACAGGATAGTAATTACTGCTTCTATTTAAAAGGTTATCAATGCAAAGTCTTGAGAGAACAGTCACAGCTAACACCCAGGCAGGTGAGCAGGGAGACTTGGGGAGGCCTTGCTGCAGGTTTGCAGTCCCTCCTCAGCCTCCTGGTACTTTCACACCCACTGCGGATTCACCCATTTTCTTAGGGTGCCAACTTTGGAAGTGTGACCCTGGTTGGATTATGTGTTCTTTTATCTGCCCTGAAGCCAAACCATCATCCTCCTATTTCACTGCTTCCTCTTTCTCTTTCTGGAGCCAGAAGTGCTTGTTTCCATGATCGGCCTGTGCTTTCTGAGTTATCAGCCTGCGGGGTGGGGTGAGGTGGGGTGGGGGGCACATATATAAGTACCTCAAGTACTTAGCCCTATGGAAACAGAGAGCTCTTAGTGTCTGGTGCACAATTCCCTGTGACTGCTGTCTAAGTAAGCTCTTTTATCCGAGCTGGTCACTCACAGCTCTCTCTGTTTTGCAGCCTCCATTCAGCTGTGGAGGTCGCGTACAGGCCGGGTGCTGTGCTCCATGGCCAACTGTCTGCTCCTGATGAAGGTATGTGGCTGGGCAGCCCAGTGTTCTGAAGCAGAGATATTGTGACATCAGTGGGAGGCTTTGCCTATGAATAGTTGTGACACTCTCAGAGGCTAAATATATTTTCTTTTCTACAGAAACAAATTCCAACAGAATGTAGAATTTATATGATCGCGGGAGTTGGGCAGTGGGTTAAGTACAGGTGGCGCAAAGTGCAAAGGCCGGCATAAGGATACCAGTTTGAGCCCCCAGCTCCCCATCTGCAGGAGAGTCGCTTCACAGGCGGTGAAGCAGGTCTGCAGGTGTCTTTCTCTCCCCCTCTGTCTTCGCCTCCTCTCTCCATTTCTCTCTGTCCTATCCAGCAACAACGACATCAACAGCAACAGAAATAACTACAACAATAAAACAACAAGAGTGACAAAAGGGAATAAATAAATAAATATTTTAAAAAAAGAATTTACATGATCGCATTTAGTTAACCGAACATGGGTCTAGATGTTTTCACTAACGCTATCCGTAATACCTTTCTCCCATGGTTTTCTCAAAATTCTATGGTTGTGGGGTTTTTTTCCCCCTAAATTCCCTATGCCAGTGGAAGTTGTTTGTTCTTGACTTGATTAGATGTGATGATTGATGTTTAAGGCGCCTGATTTCTTCACACCACCTCCTTCCCAGGACTTCACAGAGCAGCCCCTCTAGGGAGACACATCCAAATCAAGGAGGCTAAACTGGCGGGGTACAATTCTTTGTTTCCCCTCAAATAAAGCCTTCCATTTAAGCCACAGTAATTTTGGTTTCTCCCATGGTCAGGTAGGGCGCCCTTTACTCAGCTGCAGCAGCTGTAAACCATAAGCTGTTGTAGGATCAATTAATGCAAATACTCAGAGCAGGGCTCTGAACAGCAGGAGGCTGTGAGACCAAATCAGGACTCCTCCCACAGGCCAGCCCAAGGTCATTGCTGGGTGGGATTTTCAACAAGGCACAGCAGGCAACTGACCAAGTAGAAGATGCATTGGGGGCTCCATTTTAACCTGACTGGCAACCTTTTCTTAGACCCCACCTCCCAACCCTGCTGGAATATTCAGGGCACGGTGCTGAGGACTGACTACAAATGTAGCCGCAATTGAGTCAGGAAGGGCTGCTGCTCTGTTGTGCCAGGAATCAGTCCCATTGAACCCTCCATTCTGAGGTTCTTTCGTGGCCTGACAGGAGAATGCAGAGGCCCTATTTCCATTCTATAGCTGTGACCTTGCAGCTCCCATTCATGTCCTGAGCTGTGGGCTCCTGCTCTGACTGAAGGAAGAACTGATGTGTTTGGCTCTGATACGCACGCTGCATTCTCCTCTCAGCACACTAGATAAAGGACAGTGTGGGATTAAGGCCGTGTTCTGCTCAGAGCGTTTTTCCATTCAGTTTCCATATCTAACATATTTCCCACAAGGCCAGCTGCCCATCTAGTCACCTCATCCCTAATCTGCACCTTGGCCTACACCTGCCCCAGGATGTCACATGCATGGCAGGAAGGAAGCTGTTCCAATACCCAGGGCCTCAGAAGTAGTTCCCCACAGCCATTGACCCTTCAAATAGGTCATTCTCCACAAATGCTGATGGATAGTAGCCAGCTCCAACAGTCCCGTGGGAGGCCTCCAACCCTGAGGCCACTGTCAACAACTTCCCTTGAAATTCAAATGCATAGGGCTAATGTTTCTCTAGTGTTGGGACTAAAACTCCTCAGGAGTTTAGCTGTTCCTCTGCTAGGTTTTTATTTGCATTTTTAGGACATGTTAGTAGAAAATGGTGGAATAAATTTTAAAAAAAAAATTTTTTTTTTTGAGAGAGAGAGAGTGAAAGAGACCACAGCACCAAAGTTTCCTTCAGTGCAGTGGAAGCAAGCTCAAACCTCAGTTGTGCAGGTGGCAAAGCAGCATACTCTCCAAGTGAGCTATTTCACAAACCCTAGAAATGGTTTTCTTTGTGTTATTGTAGTAGTAATAACACTACCAGGCACCAACCATAAGTCTTCTCACATTGTTGGCACTCAATACAGGATATATTACTATGTTTCAAAAATACTTTTATCATGAATGCAATTTAATATGAAATTTTAGATTAATGTTTCATTTTCATGAGTTACAAAACAGGAGAATTTTACAGTTCAGGCTGTCACCAGCATGTGCATTCTACTGCCATCTAGTGAGCATGTGTAGTGTTGCAGCAGGGTGTCATCTTCATATGTGGGGGCCTCATATCCATTAAATGATGTGCATGGACATGTAATTAATCAGCCATTTATTTAATTTATCTATTTATTTGATACCAGGCTTGTCTCCGGGGCTCAAATCCACCACTCTAGTAACCATTTTCTTTTCTTATTTTTTTTCCTTTTAATTGATAGGAAGAAAGTGAGAGTTGAGAGGGAGCTAGAGAGGGAGGGAGAAAAGAGATACACCTGCAGACCTGCTTCACCACTCATGAAGCTTCTCCTCTGCAGGTAGAAAGCAGGGACTTGAACCTGAGTCATTGTACATGGTAGTATTTGCACTCAAATCAGTTGAGCCACCACCTAGCACCATTTAATTATTTTGAATACCATTTCTGCAACAGTAAAGTAAATATCAGTTTATCTTCTTTTTAAAATTTTTTTATTTTATTTAATTTTTTTATATTTTTTATTTATTTTCCCTTTTGTTGCCCTTGTTTTTTATTGTTGTTATAGTTATTATTATTGTTGTTATTGACATCATCATTGTTGGATAGGACAGAGAGAAATGGAGAGAGGAGGGGAAGACAGAGGAAGGAGAGAAAGAAAGACACCTGAAGACCTGCTTCACCGCCTGTGAAGTGACTCCCCTGCAGGTGGGGAACCGGGGGCTCGAACCGGGATCCTTATGCCAGTCCTTGTGCTTTACGCCACCTGCGCTTAACCCGCTGCGCTACCGTTCAACTCCCCAGTTTATCTTCTTAATATTTCATTTATTTAATAAGAGGCCAGAGCACTGCTCAACTCTGGTGCTGGGGATTGAACCTGGGACCTCAGAGCCTCAGGCATGAGTCTTTTGCATAAACATTATACAATCTCCACAGGCCATGGTGTTTCGTTTTACCAGAGCACTCAGGTGATGAGGGAGATTGAACCTAGGACTTTGGAGCCTCACGCAAAAGACTCTCATTGCATAACCATTATGCTAACTACCCCCCTACAGCCCTAATTTAGCTTTTTTAAAAAATATTTATTCCCTTTTGTTGACCTTGTTTTATTGTTGTAGTCATTGTTGGATAGGACAGAGAGAAATGAAGAGAGGAGGCAAAGACAGAGGTGGGGAGCCAGGGGCTGGAACCAGGATCCTTATGCCAGTCCTTGCACTTTGCGCCACCTGCACTTAACCCACTGCACTACAGCCCGACTTCCTTTTTTTCTCTTTCTTTTTGTCTGTTTTTCCCCCCCTCAACTAAACCACTACCTAGCTCTGGCTTATGGTTCTTCTTCTTCTAGCGTTTGCCCTTCTTCCGTAGCCAGTCAACAGCATCAGGTTGAGCCTGATGTAAAGTTTCGAGACCTCCTTTGAATCTGGAGAGGTGGCAGTCATTGACTATGTGGGTCATAGTCTGTCTGTAGCCACAGGGGCAGTTTGGGTCGTCTCTGGCTCCCCAGCGATGGAACATAGTGGCGCACTGGCCATGGCCTGTTCGATAGCGATTGAGGAGGGCCCAATCATAACGTGCTAGGTCAAAGCCGGGTTGACGCTTGCAGGGGTCTGTGATGAGGTGTTTGTTCTTTACCTCAGCTGACTGCCAACTCTGTTTCCCAGAGTCTGGAACAGAGAAGTTCAGTGTAGGCGTAGGGGACCAGATTGGATGACGAGACGTCAAGCGTTGGACAGGGTGGGCGAAGATATCCGCGTATATTGGCAGGTCCGGTCGAGCGTAGACGTGGGAAATGAACTTAGATGATGCCGCATCCCTACGAATATCTGGCGGCGCGATGTTGCTAAGAACTGGCAGCCATGGAACCAGGGTGGAATGGATGGTTCCAGAAATTATCCTCATGGAGGAATATATCTTTATGGTGATGCTGGGGATTGAACCTTGGACCTCTCGTGCCTCAGGCATGAAAATCTTTTTACATAACCATTCTACTATCTCCCCACCCCCAGTTTATAAAAAAGAGAAACCTACTCATATATTTTAGCCCCAAATATCTTCCTAGTATACCATCAGGCACAGTTCTCTATAAAACCTGGAAATTTCACCAATTCCATTATTTTTTTTAAAAGATTCACTTACTTATGGGGGGAGGCAGGTGGTAGCATGCCCAGTTAAGCGCACATAATATTGTGTGCAAGAACCCACACAAGGATCCGGGTTTGAGCCCCTGCTCCCCACCTACAAGGGGGATGCTTCACAAGCAGCCAAGCAGGTCTATAGGTGTCTCTCTTCCTCTCCCTCTCTGTCTCACCTCCTCTCTCAATTTCACTCTGTCCTATCCGATAAAATGGAAACAATGGCTTCAGAGAGCAGTGGATTTGTAGTGCCAGCACCAAACCCCAGTGATATCCCTAGAGGCAAAAAAAAAAAAAAAAAATTATGGGAGTGAGAACTCTGGCACATGGAATGCCAGGGAAAAAATTTAGAACCTCATACTTTTGAGTCCAACTCTCTAACCACTAACCACTGTGACATCTGAACTCCACTTTCTTTTTCTTTCCTTTTCCTTTTTTTTTTTTTTTTAATTTTTTTTACCAGAACACTGATCAGCTCTGGTATATGGTGGTGCAGGGGATTGAATTTGGGACTTTAGAGCCTCAGGCACAAGTCTTTTTGCATAACCATTATGCTATTTTACCTGTGCCCTGAACCTTGCTTTTTAAACGTTGTTTCCTTCCCTTTAATCTCCAGCTGCCTTAGGGCACTCATACTGGCAGATCACACAGGCGTGTGCTGCTGCAGGTGGGTCTGTCCTGGCCTTGAGATGCCACATGACTCCTGGGGATGTCCTGCATCTGTTCTGGGTGTACCTCACCTCTGCACCCATCCCTGTGTGGCTTATTACCTCATTTAAAGGAGCATGGAACTACATCACCTTCTTTCTCTGCAGACCTAGTATCACAGCCACCAAACAAGAATGGAAAAGGTGCTAAAATGTGTTTGTCAGGGGCCAGGCAGTAAATGCAGTGGGCTAAGCGCACATAGTGCAAAGCACAGTGACTAGCGTGACTAGCATGACTAGCATAAGGATCTCGGTTGGAGCCCCTGGCTCCCCACCTACACGGAGGGGTCGCTTCACAAGCAGTGAAGCAGGTCTGCAGGTGTCTATCTGTCTCCCCCTCCTCTCTCCATTTCTCTGTCTTGTCCAACAATGACAGCAGTAACAACAATGACAATAACAACAAAGGCAACAAAAACGGGAAAAATGGCCTCCAAGAACAGTGACTTCCGTAGTGCCTGTATTAAGCCCCAGCAATATCCCTGGAGGCAAAAAAAAAAAAAAAATGTGGCTTTGAGTCACTTGTGTCATTTTTTCAAAGCCAAATTTCTGCCATCTATAGAGTAGCTAAAGCTGACAGTCCCACTCTTGAACCCATGCCCAAGTCTAAACTACAACTACAAAGGCTGCCTGCCTCTTGTCCACTTCTGGGGTTCACCAGCTATTCTCACAGGGGCTGTATCGTTCCCCCTCCTCTGGAAGGACCCCTTACCACACATCTCACTTGGTTCCTATTCCTGTGATTATTCAGAAGTAGTCTCCAGGAACACCATGTGTTAACAGACCAACAGCAACCTCACTCTCTATCCAAGATACTGCTGTCCTTTCCAGGTCACATCACCTGCAGACTTGACACTGAAACAAAGTTGAAGGGTGGCAGCAGCAGCATTCTAGGGCAGAGTCCTAGAATGAACACTGACCACAGTCTTTTGAGACAGCAAAGGACACTTCACCACCATCCATATTCCAGCCCTTCTGTGGCTGCAGCCCAGAGGATCATTACAATGAGCTCCCCACAGACTTGAGTATACTATGCTCTTTTCTCTTCTTTTCTTTTCTTTTTTCTTTTGTGTGTGATTTAATAATGATTGACAAGACTGTGAGATAAGAGGGATATAATGCCCACCACCAGAGTTCCAAATCCCCTTCCTTCCACTGGTTTCCTTATTCTTTATCCCTCTGGAAGTATGGACCAAAGATCTTTATAGGGTACAGAAGGTGGAAGGTCTGGCTTCTATAATTGCTTCTCCACTGGACATGGGCATTGACAGGTCGATCCATACCCCCAGCTTGTTAGAAATTTTTCCTTAATAGGATAGGCCTCTGGGTAGGTGGGGTTCCTGGACACATAGGTGAGGTCCTCTGCCAAGATAGTCAGGTTGGCATTATGGTAGCATCTGCAACTGATGACTGAAAAAGCGTTAAAATATAAAGGAGAACAAATTGTTTTAATAATCAGGAACCTAAAGGTACGAGTATAGCAGATGAAATTTGAGGTCTTCCTATTAGAAGAAGCTAGGAGGTCTATTTTATGTAACAAGGGGCCCATGACTTTACTAATTTTTGCCTGAGCCCAATGTCCATTGTCAGTAGTCTAGAGGGGCCTGGAATATAGCCCAAACCTAGGGCCACCACACCTCATAAGGGTCCTGCCTACTCTCAGCTGGGGTCTTGGCTTCCAGGAGGCTACTGGTATACAGCTGGGGCCACGACTCTTTCAAGAGGCACCTCACTGAACATATGCAAACACTTGTGTTATACATACTCATTCGTACACACTTACACACTCACAACACAAAACAGCACAGCCCTGCCATGGGCAGCAGTGACTGGCAGCTAGTGGTCATGGGGAGACAGGTGCTGTCAGGCTCCTCCTGTGTACCACACCTTGAATAAAACTTGTTTTAATGAGCTGCACTTGAATGGTGCCAGACTGGAGACTCTTTTTTTTTTTTTTTTTCCTGCCAAACTGAAATTGTACTTGTCTATCTTTCTCCATAACATCCCAATTAACAAACTTGTAACTCAGTTCCAGTTGGGATGAGACTGAAAAATAAAGAGAAAGAAAAAAAGGGGAAGGGAGAAAAGGGAAGTGGTAAAGCAGGGCTGCAGGTGTCTCGTCTCTTTGCCTCTCTATCTCTCCCTATCCTCTCAATTTATTTTTGTCTCTCTCTAATAATAAATAAATAAAAATATTTTTTAAAAGAGAGAGAGTAGGGAGTCAGGCGGTAGTGCAATGGGTTAAGCGCATGTGGCATGAAGCGTGAGGACAGGCATAAGGATCCCGGTTCGAGCCCCTGGCTCCCCACCTGCAGGGGAGTCGCTTCACAAGCGGTGAAGCAGGTCTGCAGGTGTCTATCTTCCTCTCCCTCTCTGTCTTCCCTTTCTCTCTCCATTTCTCTCTGTCCTATCCAACAATGATGACAATAATAACTACAACAACAATAAAAACAAGAGCAACAGAAAGAAAATATTTTTTAAAAAGAGAGAGAGTGACAATTCAGGTGGAATACTAATTGCTCCTTAGAAGAAGAAAGCAAACAGATTCTTGGGCCAAAGTCCATAACCAGAAGCCCTTCAGACAGCTCCACTGTGATGGACAGGCATTGGCTAGGAATAGGACAGGAAATCCCTAGGTAGCAGTCAGGAAACTTGTGCCCACCTCATAGAGGGGGCAACCTGCCCTGAGTTTCCTGCTCCTGCTGGCTACAGATTCATTCATTTACTTGACCTCTCTTCATAAGCTGAGTCTGCAGGAGCTTAAGCTCTTCCAGGGGTGATCATTTTAACTCTCACAGTCCTTTGGCTTTCTCTCCAGGATTATGTGCTGGCTGTGGATGCATACCACTCTGTGATCCAGTACCACCCTGAGCAGGAGCCACAGCTGCTGAGTGGCATTGGCCGGATTTTCCTTCAGGTACTCAGCTCCCACATGGAGCTCACACTAGATTGAGAGCGGGGGTGGGTGGGGGGAGACACTGGGACTTGATGGGGAGGATCGTATGGACAGAGACTTCTTTCTAATTCAGTAGAATTTAGGAAATAGCACCAAAAATTTTTTCAGTTCCAATATCTGTTACTATTAAAAGATTTAGTTCTTTATAGTTGTTCCAATTTGCCTGTATTTATTCTGGCTTTGTCATGGTTAGCAATTGACAAGCTGATTGCTCAGTGTAAACTTACATCGGTTTTTATCAGTAAAGCACTGAGACATTACATTAGAAAATGTCCCATGTGGTTGGAAAAGTGTTGACCAAACTGTACAGCATTTTCTTTCACCTTGGTTGCTGTTTTGGTAACTTGCTGATATGTTGCTGGAAAGAGCACTTGAGTCTTGGTGAGCTGGACCAAGGATGTCTAACCTGAAACAGTGGCTCCAACAGTGCAGAAAGATATGGACAAGGGAATTGGCAATACCAGGATGCATTTCAGGATGATTATGTGGTGATAAAGACTGGGTACTACTTTGTTTCTGCCAGACTTAGGACAGTAATTCCACACTTGTGGGGGTCGGGCAGTAGCACACTGGGTTAAGCACACATAGGATGAAGTGCAAGGATCCTGGTTCAAGTAAGTCCCTGCCTCCCCAACAGCAGGGGGGTTGCTTCACAGGCGGTGAAGCAGGTTTGTAGCTGTCTATCTCTCTCTCCCCCTCTCTATCTTCCTCTCCCCTCTCAATTTCTCTCTGTCTTGTTCAATAATAATAATAGTAATTAGGGGCCAAGCAGTGGCACACCTGGTTCAGTGTACACATTACAGTGCAAGGACACAGGTTCAAGAAGCCCCTGGTCCCCACCTGCAGGAGAGTTGCTTCACAAGTAGTGAAGCAGGGCTGCAGGTGTCTCTATCTGTTTCCCTCACTATCTCCCCCTCCTCTCTCAATTTATCTCTGTCCCTATCCAATAAATAAAAAATCAATAATTGTGGTCTGGGAGGTGGCGCAGTGATAAAGCTTTGGACTCTCAAGCATGAGGTCCTGAGTTCGATCCCCGGCAGCACATGTGCCAGAGTGATGTCTGGTTCTTTCCCTCTCCTCCTATCTTTCTCATAAATAAATAAAATCTTAGAAAAAAAATAATAATAACAATAATTCCACACTTGAGAGTTGGGCGGTGGCGCAGCGGGTTAAGTACACGTGGTGCAAAGCGCAAGGACCGGAGTAAGGATCCCGGTTCGAGCCCCCGGCTCCCCACCTGCAGGGGAGTCACTTCACAGGCGGTGAAGCAGGTCTACAGGTATCTATCTTTCTCTCCCTCTCTCTGTCTTCCCCTCCTCTCTCCATTTCTCCCTGTCCTATCCAACAACAATGGCAATAATAACAACAACAACGAACTGGGATCCTTGTGCTTTATATTTTTTAAATTTTTTTAAACATTTGAAAAATATTTTATTTTATTTATTATTATTTATTTTATTATTTTATTTATTTTTTATTAATTTTATTTTTGAGAGAGATGCAGAGAGAGACAAACACAGAGAGAGAGAAACACCAGAGCACTGCTCAGTTCTGGCTTATGGTGGCGCGGGGAACTGAACCTGGGACTTAGGAGCCTCAGGCATGAGAGTCTGTATAACCATTACGCTGTCTCTCCCCTACACACACCCCCATGAGCAAGCTTTCTAAGCCCAGGTTCTCGTCATTGTTGGTTGACTCCTTTCCTCCTGTACCTCCAGGTCTACACACATGTCCACATGAGCTATGTCCACTCTGTCCTCAAGACCACACACACACACACCGCATGCTACATGCCATGTACATGCATGCATGAAAACATGTGCACATCATCTTCTCCTCTTTCCACTCCACTCAACCTTATGGGAAACATAGAAAAGACATATAAAGGGAGTCGAGCAGTAGTGCACAGGTTAAGCGCATGTGGCTCAAAGTGCAAGGATTGGTGTAAGGATCCTGGTTCGAGCCCCCGGCTCCCCACCTGCAGGGGAGTAACTTCACAGGTGGTGAAGCAGGTCTGCAGGTATCTATCTTTCTCTCCCCCTCTCTGTCTTCCCCTCCTCTCTCCATTTCTTTCTGTCCAACAACAACGACATCAATGATAACTACAACAATAAAACAAGGGCAACAAAAGGGAATAAATAAATAAATATTTAAAAAAATTAAAAAGAAAAGACATATAGTGATGGAAAGGAAAATAGCATAGTAGATATGCAAAAGACTGTCTTGTCCAAGGTGCCAAGGTCCCTGGTTCAATCCTCAGCACCACCATAAGCCAGATTTGAGCAGTACTCTGATAAAAACAAAATAAATGTCATGGTCCGGGTGGTGGCACAGTGGATAAAGCATTAGACTCTCAAGTTTGAGGTCTTGAGTTTGAACCCTGGCAGCACATGTACCAGAGTGGTGTCTGGTTCTTTCTTTCTCTCCTCCTACCTTTTCTAATAAATAAGTAAAAACTCATAAAAACAAACAAAAAAAATGTGCAGTGGCACACCTTGTTGAGCACACACATTATCATGAGCAAGGACCTGGGTTCAAGCCCCCAGACCCTACCTGGGTGTGAGAGGAAGCCCTTCACTGAGTAGCATGGCATGAATGTTGAAGAACACAAACTCAAAAATGCAAACTGAATAGTAGGAAGGAACAGGAGTGTCCAAGGGGCAGGCGGTAGCACACCCAGTTAAGTGTATAAATTACAGTGCACAAGGACCCAGGATCAAGGCCCTGGTCCCCACCTGCAGGGAGAAAGCTTCACGAGTAGTAAAGCAAGGCTGTAGGTGTCTGTCTTTTCCCGTTCATACCTCCCCTCCATTCTCAATTTCTGTCCCTATCTAATAATAAGTAAATAAAAATGTTATAAAAATAAAATAAAATTTTAAAAATGAAAAAAAAAAAGAGGAGGAGGAGTGTCCAGAGTTAAACATCTGGGCTATGCCTCCCAGTCCCAAAGCTATATTTTTCAATGTATTTTGTGACACTGGGTTTGATAAGATTACAAGCGACGATTGTAATCAATCGTCGTGATGGTTACATAGGACAAAGCAGAACATGGTGTCATGTTATGGCTGCCTTCACAAACTAATAACCTAAGCTTAGTAACTAAATGTGACACAAGGAACTATAACATCAGAGATGGGTGAAACCAAGTAGAGAAGGAGTTGAGTTGACATTGAATTTCTTTTTTTTTTTTTCTTTCATTTTATTTTATTTGCCTCCAGGGTTATGGGGCTCAGTGCCTGCACTATAAATCTAC